>NW_028244801.1:600000-1200000 GCF_964263255.1 Lissotriton vulgaris | reverse complement strand
TGCCTGTGCGCAACATAAGTGCACAGATCAATTTCAGGGGTGCAACAGGGTGTCTTTTGGACACCCCTGCACCCTTGAAATTGCATTCTCAATTTGCGATTCGCTAATTGCGATTCGCAAATTGAGAATGTCTTCCCATTCATTCCTATGGGCCTATAGGCCCATAGGAATGAATGGGTAGGTATTCCTTAATTGCCACTTGCAATTTGTGAATTGCAATTAAGGAATATTAGGAAATCGCACTTTTTTTTGCGATTTCTTCATGCATATCCTTTTGCTATTCCTTATTAGCAAATCCTTATTTTTCGCTAATAAGGAATCGCAAATGGCATTGTTGATGCATGTGGGCCTAAGTGATTTGCCCAGAATCACAAAATGTTCAGTATCATTGCCGAGACTCGAACCCAGTTCCCCAGATTCGAGGTTGACCACCCTACCCTCACTCCACAGCTTAGCTGGGGACTCCCTTGCAATACCACTCAAAAAGAATTAGGGCCCGATGTAGGTAAATCTTTTTTACCACTTCATAAATACCGATTCATACCGAATCGGTATTTAAGAAGTGGTAAAAAAGAGAAGGGCAGATGTAGGTAATTTTATTTTAAAAATTACCGAATCGGAAGGAATCGGTATTTACCGATTCAGTAAATACCGAATCGGTAATGCCCATTTGATTCCTATGGGCATTGAAGCCCATAGGAATCAATGGGCATTACCGAATCGGTATTTAATACCGATTCGGTAATTACCGATTTCTGCAAGGGTGCAGGGGGTGTCACTTTGACACCCTCTAGCACCCCCCATACTGGCTTGTGTGCCATGTGGCACACAGACATGCCCTAAGGGCATGTCTGTCTGTCTCATGGCATAGGTGTGCATGCACACATGTGCATGCACACCTGGATTCGATATTTTAACACCCAATTGGATTGGGTGTTAAAATACCGAATCTGAGGGGCCTGTGGGACTGAAAGTAGTCCCACCTACATCCCGAATTTTAAAAATCGGTAAACTTACCGATTCTGTATTTTTCCGATTCGGCCATTTTACCGAATTGGTAAAATACCGAATCGGACAAAAAAAGGTCCCCCACATCTCAAAAGGCCAAATACTGGTCGGAAACGGCCGAATTCGGCCTTTTCCGACCGGTATTGGCCACCTACATCGGGCCCTTAATCTTTGTTATCAGGAGGTTTCAAGTGACTCCATCAGTTAAAGCCAACACTGGCGTCCAAGCACCCTTTACATTTGCAGATAGGCCAGTTACGCACTTTGACCTTTTGCTTGTTTCTTGTTTAGCTCTGTCCATCCCTCGGCTTCACAGCACAGGAGAGACTCTCCCTTCCATTTCAGAGAAGGCATTTCACCTGTTCTTCCCATGACTTTTGTCCATTAATAAAACAGCACCTCTTAAACGCAAATCTTTTCATGCATTTTGCAGCAGCCTATCTCAAACTGTGAAAAGCAAATAATGACGTAAGTGTTTCTTGTAGCACTAAAAAAGTACATGTCATTATTCACCACTGCATCAACCAGGATTTAATTCTGAGACTCTCTGCTTACACACACAGACATCAGCAGTGATCCCACTAACATAACATGAAATATATTTAATAATATAAAATAGTGCTCTTTCCAATGATAAGTTTATCTTGCATTTAATTTTTCTTTTAAGGTGTGTATTATTTTATATGCAGTCATCTGAAGGTGAAAGAGCCTCATAATAGTTACAGAATTTTTTGTTCTTTTTAACCACATCTTTGACCCTGCCCCACTGACCTCAGAGTCACAGTTCCAATATTTTTATCGACCACTGCGACAGAGCCATGCCAAATAATGACAGAGCTCACACGTTATGCTACTGTTGTTCTTATAGCACGCCAATCACCTGTGAGAGTATCCATTTGCTATGTAGCCGGTGTGTGAGGCCAGCCCTGGAGGGCTTCATTGACAGAGCTATTCCTAATAAGGGTCTGAGCTCAGGTTCTCCTAGTTCACATGTGACAGAGTCATACTTAAGAAGGGACAGACCTCTTCTTTTCCTGGTACATATGTGACAGAGGCGTACCTAATATTGGACTGAGTTCCTTTCACATGTCACAGAGCCATTATCTAATAAAGGACAGAGCTCTTGTTTCACATGTGACCTAGTCATATGTAATAAAGGACAGTGCTTCTGTTCCTCATTGAAGGAGTCAAACCTAATAAGAGACAGAGCTCGTGCTTTAACACTTGACAGAGTTACATCTAAAAAGGGACAGAGCTCTTTTTTCACGTGATAGAGACATACCTAATAAGAGAGGGAGCTCTCACTTCACAAGTTACTATGTAAACCCTATTCACGACTCTTGACGTTACAATGCTCTCAACCAACCCTCCAACCTCCAAAACCTATCAATTTGAATATAAATGAAATATTGGTAGCTAAGGCTCAGCAATAATACACAACTGAGCCCTGAAATAATGTATCAAGGAAAAGCAAATATGTGGCATGGAAAAGCAAATAATGCAGCTTATTATTTTATAAGGGAATATTATGTGGCACATTCTCTGCCATTTGTATCTAGCTAGTTTGACTGTCAACACAAGTATACAAAAAGCACCCTAGAAGTCAAGAAAGTAGATTTCTTAAGAAAGAAAATTATACATTTTGCAAATCCTATTTAAAATTATATTAATTCAATTAATAAATGTGGCTTATTTAATCGCAAATCGCAAATTGAGATTCCTTAAATGGAATGCATTAAAGTAAAAAACAATAGCAATTTCGCCAATGGGAGTCGCAAATTACCATCAATTTGTACTTGATAGTAATTTGCAAAAACTTTGAAAAATGCACTAAAGTGCATTTTTCAAAGTTCCATTTTACACACACACACATGCCCTTCGGGCATGTGTGTGTGCAAGATGTACTCATATGCAGATTTCAGGGGTGCAATAGGGTGTCTTTTTGACACCCTTGCACCCATGAAATTGCATGCGAAATTTGCAAGTAGCTATTGGGTACTTGGAAATTGCGAATGCAATTCCCATTCATTCCTATGGGCCTGCAGACCCATAGGAATGAATGAGAAGACATTCCTTAATTGCGACTCACAATTACCGATTCGCAATTAAGGAATGTTTAGAAATCACTTTTTTATTTCTATATGTCTTTTGCAATTTCTTAATTGCGATTCCTTAATAATCGCAATTAAAGAATTGCAAAAGTCTACCTTGATGCATGTGCCTGTAAGGGCCCAATTTATTTCCTAGCAGGCGGAATATTATCCCATGGCCTGGCAGAGAATTTTACATCCGCCAGGCTGAGATTACTTCACCCGCCATATTTATCTGGCGGTCATTTATAAAGGCATTGGCAGGAATCGCCGTAACAGCAGTTCCTATCAACACATTTTACTGTTAGCTCTGTAGCAAACAGTATTCTTTTCTTTTCTTCAAAAAGAAAACCCCAAAATCTGATTTTCTTTTTGAAAAGAAAAAAAGTAATTCTCCCATAGTCGGGGAATATTGTAACGTTTTACTGTTCCTTACCATCAGGTTTTACCTGGAGGCAAGGAACAGTAAAAAATGACTACACACCTGCCCATTTAAATTGGTCGGGGGCATGTAGCCATTTATCAGACAGCCCTGGCTTCCCAGAGCCGTTGGAGGGGAATAATGTAATGTAATGTAAAAGCGGCAGGCGGAACACTATATTGTCAGGGAGTTCTTGGGCGTGGGTCATTTTTTTTTTTTTGTATGTTTGGGACTATTATGATTTTTATTAGCAGTCCCGAACAGGAAAAAAGTATCTTTATTATATGTAATTTGTAAATTCCAATAAAAATATATATATTAAAAAAATGTCCTCCATACATAGGGTAGATGGTTTAAGGTATTTAGACCACCGGCCTGAAGAATGTAAGGTTGTCTATTCAAATGTATTCAAGTTTAAGAACCTTAACTGATTGAGGTATTTAAGGTTAAGGCGAAGCCAGAAGGGCTCGGACAGCAGAATCATGAGGTTATGCTGACTCTAAACAGAGTGGGGGTGCCACCACCTGAAATATCAAACTCAACTCTCAATAGAGTAGGACAACCATTGGTTTGGTAGAGAGGTCACTCTGCCGCGTCTGTGCCAGAGTACCCCGTCTGCGGAATTATAGGTAGCTCAGAATGTCTTGAGTTCAAGGAACACCATTTTATAAACTTTATCCTTCCTGTCTCATAGGGGAAAATAATGTGCACAAAATATATACAGTGCTTCATTCAGCAAACACGAGGGTACTGTAACATAGAGTGAACCTCATTTGTTCTTTGCATTACAGCATTTTAACATTAATTGTTTGCTTCATTGGACCATTTGTAGATCTTGCAACAGCCATTCATTTCTAAATAGCGTTGATAACATGCAAACAAACACTGTTATACTTCTTTAAGAGCTCAGTGGCAGGAGTGTGGGTTTCACATGTTGCAGTGTTTTGCACTGAAATGTCAGGGCACCCTGAACCCATATTGCTCCAGTTAAATTGAAGATTTATTTTAAGACAGTGACATCCCAGGATTTGCTGGTGCATGAGCTGCTGTGCTGCAGATGTTTCAGGATGTTTTAATACCACCAGTGACCTTCTCATCCTCAGGATTAGCAGCAGTGCAAGGCATCTCACTCTCCAGCTGGAAAAAAGATTTATACGAGGAGATCTGCCCTGTAGGAAATATGACATAGCATAGACTGTCACATACTATATACATAGCGATTGGTGATGTACTGTGATATACATACAGAGAGGTATTCCTCAATCTTATTTGTATGGAACGATACGACATTATGGCAGTCATAGGTATTTCACTCTCCTCTAAATGCTGACAGGCATATGGATGGCATGTACATACTGAGGGTGTTACTCAATCATTTACATACACACAGGTGCTACACTGTTCCATATATACAGATATATGTATACTGACTTGATATGCCATCACATATATATTGGCAGATGTTAGGATATTGTGTACTATATAGGCATGAGCGGAGTTCCCGAACAGAAGAGAAAACTCCTCCTCACTACGTGGAGTTCTGCAAGCAGCCGAGGGCATTACATCGGGCCTTCGTGCTGATTTTTAGCACCAGGTGTTTCTCCTTCGCTGTAAAATCAACAGAAACGCCAACACGCGCAGCGCAATAGGGCACTGCTTCTTTCTGCTGCCTGAGTAGTTGTTCTACTTGAGTGGTAGCTTCCTCAACGTGAAAAGAAGGTTTCTAAACGCAAGTCGTAGCGACCATCCACGACTGTGCGCATTGAGACAGCTCACTGGTAGATGATCTGGAGTAAGATCTTCCTCGCTCACACTCGCCAACTTAATGTTGGAGAGCGCAAGTGAGGAAAAAACTCCTCGCTTACGCTACGCGGAACAGAGTTTTTTTGTAACTCTGTGCACTGCGTGGAATGCAGAGTGGGAAAAACTCTGCAAACTCCGCAAGTTGAGTGGAATTTCACATCCAGGCCCAGTACTATACATAACAGGAAACTGGTAATAACCTTTTTCTGCTTTCTAAACTTTAAGTATTTGAACCCCTGTTGTGTGGCAAGCCTCCCTAATGATGCATCACACATTGTAGGCCTTTGTGTGGGATCACTGACAGAATATAGAATGGCAAAATATCAACCTACCAAAATATAGTGGACAAAATATAAAATGCCAAAATATCGAATTCCTATCTGCAAACAGGTAAGTACAAAAATATCGAATCAAAAATATAGTTGTAAAAAATATAGTCAAAATATCGAATTTTATTAAATGTCTTAAAAGTAATTTAAAATTAATGAAATAATAAATCTAATTAACTAAAACATACTTAAAAATACTCAAACAACCTTATAATTAATAAATAATTTCCCTGAATGTTTTGGGGGGATTCGTCAAGCAGGGGCCGACATAAAAGGGGGTCCCAAAACGTGTTTTCCCCATGTTAATTTCCATAGGGCGGTCGACCTCACTTTTAGCCCGAACAGCTAAATGGATTTCCACCAAACTTGGCAAAATTGTAGGGACTGGTAGCCCGATGTGCCTTTGCTATGTCTCAAGATATGTGCTCCAGTGGTTTTTACGAAAATTAACTTTGAAAAAATATATATTGGGCTACATTGGGCTATATATATGTTAGAGCCCAAATGTAGCCCAATGTAGCCCAAAGATGGCCACCAGAGACAACAAAAACTAAATGGAGCCCAAATATCAGCCAGATGTAGCCCAACTATAGCCCAATGACAGAATGTCCCAGATGTTCTAAAGAACAACTAGAGCGCTAACAGTCTTACTTATGACAAAAGTATGGCACACCTGAAGTCATCTTGATTGGAATAAAGTGTTGACACTTAAAACATTTAATTTGCAAAGGAACAAAATGAGGGGGTTCATTTTGCCATAGAAATTATGATTAGTGCTGAAGAAAGAAAAATGAGGGCACATTTTGAGTGACTTTTCAAATCCTCTTATATTTCATTAAAAAAATTATGATATGCAGTCTCCCAAGATGGCCACCAGAGACAAAAGAGCCCAAATGTAGCCCAAATATCAGCCAGATGTAGCCCAACTATAGCCCAATGACAGAATGTCCCAGAGTGTTCTAAAGAACAACTAGAACGCTAACAGTCTTACTTATGACAAAAGTATGGCACACCTGAAGTCATCTTGATTGGAATAAAGTGGTAACACTTAATACATTTAATTTGAAAAGGAACAAAATGAGGGGTTTCATTTTGCCATAGAAATGTTATATGTAAAATATATATATATATATATATATATATATATATATATATATATATATATATATATATATATATATATATATATATATATTCACCGAAAAAACCATAGGTCTCACACCAGTTATAGTTAGGAATTAGCATTTAAAAAACCTATTAAATTCACTGAAAAAACCATAGGTTTCACACCAGTTATGGTTAGGTGGAAATTTTACTCGCATAAAACCATTGAAATTCCCACGTTATAGTTAGTTGGACTCACTATAACTTGCGCGTGCAATGCACTGCTGATGACGTCACATATTACATCACTCATGACATGGTCAGTGACATCACTCATGACATCACTGATGACATCTCAAATGACATCACTGATGACATCATCCAGTGAATGTGTATCTTTCTGAAAAATAAATATTTTTTATATATGTATATCTAAAGGTTGATGGAAGAATAAATGGGTAAATAAATGTCTAAATGGATTTTTTTGTGTAAAATTGATTGGTTAACTGACTTATTAAATGTATCTTAGTGAATACATATATTAGCGAGTAATGTTTAAATATTTAAATATCTGTATCTGTGTCTCACTTTGTGTATAAGTGGCTGCATGGGTTGGTGAGTAGCTACATGAGTGTGTTTATGGGTTATTAGTTGTTTTTTTGAGTATCAGTATCAGTGTCTGTATGGGTCGGTGGGGATATTACTTAGAGCACAGATGCATGAATGAGTGACTCACTATTTGTATGTATTTTGAAAACAGCATGTGTGCAATACTGTATGGGTGGATGATTGTGTGTATGGGTGGGTTAGTGAGTATGTGTTTTTATAATTGATTGTTTAAGAGAGTAAATATGTTTCCGTTTCTGTAGAAGTATGTGTAGTGGTGTGTATATAGCAGTATAATCAAGTAAATGGTTTTTTGATAGTTTATTTGCATGTGTGAATTTGTGTGTGAGTAACTATATGGATGAGTATTAGTGTGTAACAGGATGTATAGGTGTATGAGTACATATGATGAGTAAGTACATGCATGAGTGACTATATAGAACTGTTGGTGAATGAGTGGATGTGTATGTAGATGTTGGAATTACCTAATAAGTTGTTGTAATTGGTATTGGTTTCTCCTTTTTTAAGAAAATGTTAGTTTCTATTTTTGAATGTGTGTGTCAAAGGTTATTTTATGCTAATAGGAGGTCTGCCACTTTGTCACAAGGATGTTGTCATCCGTGATGTCATTTGAGATGTCATCAGTGATGTCATGAGTGATGTCACTGACCATGTCATGAGTGGTAATATGTGACGTCATCAGCAGTTCATTGCACGCGCAAGTTATAGTGAGTCCAACTAACTATAACGTGGGAATTTCAATGGTTTTATGCGAGTAAAATTTCCACCTAACTATAACTGGTGTGAAACCTATGGTTTTTTCAGTGAATATATATATATATATATATATATATATATATATATATATATATATATATATATATATATATATCCGAATTGGTCCCACTCCGCGAAGAACAGGAGAAAGGCCACTCAGGGGGTAACTTTGGAAGAAATTTATTCAGTTACAGCTGCGCATAATGCATTTCGGCTCCATTGCCTTCGTCAGATGCTGCTGCCTGCGCAAAGAGTGACTCCACCCTCACCTTTCAATAGTTCAGGAACACTGCCATAGGCGGAAATCCGCTGACCCAAGGTCACATGGTGTAACTCGGCTGCTGTTCTCTCACAACTACAGCTCCCAGAGTGCTGTTCAACTGGGTAAGTGTTGTAGGCAGTTCATTAATCAAACAATCCTCATATTGATTTGGAGGCTTTGAATTCCGGAAAGGTGCAGAGTGTAATGAGGAGTTTTTGCGTCAGATGAAGGGTCATCTTCCTCCGGTCCCCTTCGACGTTGCAACCTCGGGTGTGTGTGCGCCTGCTGAAACTCGAGGCAGTGACATAGTGAGTCCGTCTCCTTGCTGGTTGCAAGCTGCTTCACGCAGTCATTTCAGATATCTGGCGTGCACCTCGGGGTGAGCTGGAAATAATTCAATCCCTTGAACACGTGTGGCGCTGCAAGCAGCGAAAGTCAGTAAAATTTCCAGCCTCTTGTAGCAACGGGACCTCTCACGAGCCTCTGACTGGCCCGTACAATATCCGAATTGGTCCCACTCCGCGAAGAACAGGAGAAAGGCCACTCAGGGGGTAACTTTGGAAGAAATTTATTCAGTTACAGCTGCGCATAATGCATTTTGGCTCCATTGCCTCCGTCAGATGCTGCTGCCTGCGCAAAGAGTGACTCCACCCTCACCTTTCAATAGTTCAGGAACACTGCCATAGGCGGAAATCCGCTGACCCAAGGTCACATGGTGTAACTCGGCTGCTGTTCTCTCACAACTACAGCTCCCAGAGTGCTGTTCAACTGGGTAAGTGTTGTAGGCAGTTCATTAATCAAACAATCCTCATATTGATTTGGAGGCTTTGAATTCCGGAAAGGTGCAGAGTGTAATGAGGAGTTTTTGCGTCAGATGAAGGGTCATCTTCCTCCGGTCCCCTTCGACGTTGCAACCTCGGGTGTGTGTGCGCCTGCTGAAACTCGAGGCAGTGACATAGTGAGTCCGTCTCCTTGCTGGTTGCAAGCTGCTTCACGCAGTCATTTCAGATATCTGGCGTGCACCTCGGGGTGAGCTGGAAATAATTCAATCCCTTGAACACGTGTGGCGCTGTATATATATATATATATATATATATATATATATATATATATATATATGTATTAATAATACAAAATATACAACATTTTTACCGTAGGATAGCGGGAGGGTAAAATTTACTATATGTCTTAATCTATTTATTTATTTATTTTATTTACATTCTTTTAAATTAGGAATCTATTTAGCAAACCATGGAGTATGCATGTGCGTTAAAGTGAACATATAATATTGACATTGTGATGTATATTCACTTTATATAGGTAGAAATAGAATAAGTCCAGTAGAGAGAGTGTCCTTCATAAAGGACCAGATTATTTTAGCTAAATTTACTACCACTTTAGGTAATATATACCGTATGAGGGGTACCATCCATAGCGGGTTCTTATTATAGGATGGAACAATTCATATAATTATGGAACAACAAATCATGTATCCGCAGTAAGGTACATATGTGATACATATGTGGTAGATTAAGGCAATATTTTAGCAACAGTATATATATTGAAATATATGACTTTGCACTTCATCACTTTGAATTAGAAACAACAGTAGTGTCCACATTACTATGGTCAATACGTGTTTTAGCAGGATCGATCAATTTGTATTCAACTTAAATAGCACTTTTGCACTTCAGCAACACAACACTAATTTCTTGTATGCTGTATAGCAATTGTTTTAATCATGTGACGTTGTCGATAGCCCTAGATCCCCATTCAGATAAACTTGCGATTTGCACATATATATATTTTTTTCAATATGAGGTATCCTCCCGTGTAAACTATTAGCCTGTATTGGAATAATGGGAGTTTTATATTTTATATTGAATTGTATTTATAACTGTATTTTACATGTATATCGTTTAACTCATTGTGGGAAAAGTATTTTGTCTATCTTTATGAACTTTGAAGTCACATGATTAATCTGTTTCACATGAGTTGTCACTTTAAATTGCACTCATATATCTGCACTCATTGTCGAGTGAGCAAGCGGCGAAGGCTGTGAAACGCGTCTTGGCGTATCCAGAATAAAGACTTCTTGATCACCTAACGTGGGTCTGTGTCCGGATTTTTGGCAAGCTGCACAACGCACAAAGCAAGCGCTGTCCCAGATTGGAAGCATGAATATTTATATATATATTAACGTATTATTAATACAAAATATACAATATTTTTACCGTTGGATAGCGGGAGGGTAACATTTACTATTGCCACTCCAGTGAGTGCAACAGTAGGGAACGCGTTGGATAGTGTAGGGGTAAAAATTACTATTCCCACTCTAGAGAGTGCAACAGTAGGGAAAGTGTTGGATAGCGTAGAGGTAAAAATTTCTATTCCCACTCCAGTGAGTTTAACAGTAGGGAAAGTAATGATTTAATATATGAATTAAAAAAAACATATCAACACCAATAAAAATTAATTAAAAATAATTACCAATTTAATATTATGTAATAATTAATCAATTAGAAATACAAACAAATATTAGTTATTAAAAATTAATTACCTGTTCATAATTAATTAACAACTAATTAATTTTCAATAACAAAAAATAATTAATAATAAAGATTAATACCAATTAATTAATTAACAGTAAATTAATTATCAACACACAACATTTATTTTTAATATGCAAATAATTACAATTAAATTACTTCCCACCCTATTCCCCTATAAACCCACAATCCGCTACGGAAAATAAATTAATACAGTTAACATAATTATCAATTAATAAAATAATACAAATTAATTATCAATTAATAAAAACGAATTACCAATTACAAATTAATTAACAATAAATTACAAATCAATACCAATAAATACAAAAAAATGATGTACTTAATTTCAATTAAATTACTTTCTACCCTATTCCCCTATAAACTCACAACCAACTACGGAAAATAAATTAATACAATTAACATAACTATCAATTAATAAAAATGTATTGCCAATTAAAAATTAATTAACAAAATGAATACCAATAAATAAATAAAAATATTTAATTAATTACAATTAAATTACTTTCAACCCTATTCCCCATAAACCCACTACCAGCTACAGAACTAAAAAGCAAAATTAAATAAAAAATAATTAATCATTTCTAAAAATTAATATTTAATTTAATATAATTAAATTACTTCCCACCCTATTCCCCTATAAACCCACAACCCGCTACAGAATTAAACGACGCAAAAATTAAATAACATAAAATTCATTACTTAAAATAAATTAAACCTACATTACAAAAATAATATACACTTTTCACACATATGCTAACATACAAAATACTTTAAAAATTCGATAGTATTGAAAATTCGATATATTTTAATGTCTGTATTATATACTTCGATATTTTGACTTCTATATTTTGAAAATCGATATTACTTACCTCCAATTCGATATTTTTAACTACCATATTGTGTCCATTCGATATTTTGTCCATTCTATATTTTTACTTCAATATTATGTCCATTCTATATATGTTTTTCGATATTTTGGCTAGTTACCTTTTTGGTGAGCTGCAACCTGAAGTGCCAATCTTTTCATATAAGGTCCGCTGCCAGTTAGGGTATTGGGCTCTGACAAGGTTGGTGTGTACATGCTTACAGGGAGAATGGGAAGAAAATACTACATTTGAAGTGTGTCTGTATTGCTTTACTGTGCGGTACCAGAAACCACTTTGGATTTCCTGAGCGTGATAGTCCATAACATGGAGCCTGCCAGACAGGGGTGGTGACTGTAGGAACATTCCTAAGGTACTTTGAAATGAACTAATCCTGTAGCAAAGAAAAGAAGGAGACAAATGTCCCTTTGAACTGCATGGAAAGTACTTGCTCCGTTCCTGCTTCATTCTTCCCCCAGAGGTACAGAAGTACCCGAAAAAGCCTCTCTCTCTTTCTGCCTTTCTTTTCGATTTTCCTAACAGGGCATTTCCAGCCTGACTCTCCTTCTTCTTGATAGTAAAGGACAACTGTAGGTTGATCCAGGGTTTAGGTTTATTCAAAATGTCAGAAATTCTAAAAGCAAGTCCCATAGGTGAACCAGTGGAATAAACATTGTCAACTGCAAAACTCAGTTAACTAAAAGGTAGAAACTCAGCTCAGTGTGCTCGTGTTCTCACGTGCTATAATGTTTTGGTAAAACAGCATATTCGAGAATAGAACGTTTATTTTGTAATGCAGTTATGAAACATGTGCATTGCCAATGGATCTGGTTTTTCATAATGGATGTCAAATATAGTTCTGATAAAGTCACGATGCTTATGTCTAACACGTTTTGCCAAAGGCATTAGGCCTTCATTATTGCTTGTGTGCTGTCCTACCAAAGTCGGTAGTACAAAGTTCTCATTTCATATCCGCAAGGGTCTCTTCAGGAGGGATTTTCAAAGCATTGCTTTCACTGTAAATGCGATTACTATTTGGAGTACTATTTTGCCAACTGTAGATTGTGTACACAATTGTGATTATATGCACAGTATTTATTTTTGTGTGCATTGCCATACTCTTCACTTTTAAAAGCAAAAAAGCACTGACTGGATATTGATTTATTGAGTGTTATCATGTGTGTTACTGAATTCCGAGATTCCCACCCACATCACCCACCCGTGGGAGGCATGTCCTGCTCTGCCACTGGCAACTTGACAGTTAAATGCTGAAGGGATGTGCTTTGTTTTCAAGTTGGGTTGACAATACTACAGGAATCACGAAATGCTTGTGGTAAACAAACTCACCTGTAACAACTGAGGGCCATTAATCCCTGGATGCCATTGGGCAGAAAATGTCCTGACACATTTTAATAGGTATTGTACTATCAGCATTATTTCTAATTATTAAGAAGGAAAGAACAGAAAGAAAAAGAGAAAGAAGAAGAGAAATAAAAATAAAAAGGGACTGCCTATTTCCTCCAATCCACTCCTCTTAGTTACAGAAACTATCTATCTACCCCATGTAGTTTATAGGGAATTGTATTGTAGACCATATGTAATGTGTGCAAGACCATGGTGTTCGAGTTTCTACTTTAAATTCAATAAAAGCTGTGACCTTGTTATGCAGCTTCAATTATGCCTCTCCTCCTACCTACTTGATCCCACAGAGTTCTGTAAGGACTGTCCCTGTGGATACCCTCAGGGTTCATGATGATTGTGTGGGAGCAAAACCGTACCCCGAAATTTAGACACCCCAAAATATAGACATCCCAAAATATACATTATCTAGTTCTCTCACAATTGTAGATTGCGTGTAAAGGCACCTCTTCAAACATAATTGAAACATATTAAAACAGTTATATAAGAAAGAGGATTCAGTCAATAATTGAGTTCTAAATCAATGAAAAGTTAAAAACTTTTATTACATAAATTAGAAAATAGGCGATACAAAGTAAATGCAATGAAGACTCTTGGGAGCAAAGATGTACAGAGTATGTAAAATCATAAATATTATAAGTCCCAAATGAGCAGCAAAATGAGGAAATAGTCGGACAGATTTCTGTCTGGCACCCAAAATCAAGGACTTTTTAAAAACAAAATCCTTGCATAGAAAGTTTGTAAAATTAAAAAAATCATTGTGTTGTGAGCAAAAGTAACAATTTGTTAGCAACTCAGAAAACAAGAATAATACACATTATTGCATTAACACATAAGCACCATCCTAATTCTTAAAAACAACTATTCAACACCCTCTAGGCTAATGTTATCCAGAGATGTTCGAACAAATATAACACTTAAAAACAATTAACATTTTCAGCGAATGAATAGACTAGTGATCACATTGGAAGGCAGCAGAAGGACCTTAACAAATGTTACAAGCCATAGGGAACAAGGGGAAAGTTCTTCAAAAGCAATTAATCATAACAGTGGAAATAAACTACTACCTGTCAGCTTGACTGTGTTCTGCTGAGCCTGGGAGACAGAATGTGTGCAGTGGGGGAAGCAAGGGTAAGTAATTTTTCACAGAAAATGTGAAATAACTAAAAGATATTAATACACATATTTCTACACCTCATAGGAACTTCAATTCAATTGAAACTATGTGAATGCAGGCTATAAATTTAAAAACACATGTAAAAAGGCATATTAATCACCATTGTTAACACACAAAATATAAACCCCAAAAATATTTTCACAAGTGTTCAGTTTCTCTCCATGATAATTGCCCCACCTATATGTAGGAGATGGGTTGTGAAGATACAGTTCCATGTATCGCTCCTTCAATTTGTTGTTGAATGCTTGGGCCTTGCAAGAAGCTGACTTTTCTTAATCCAAAAGACTCTGCAGACAGGCAATATGAGTTCATTCTTTGCCCATTGCTCCCCTCTGATAGAAGAAATGAATGTATGCATGCATACACCTCAACATGGTTGTTTGTGAAAAAACTGAACTTGCTACACAGATTATGTTCCTTTGTTCCCCTCTTTGCAGATTTTTCAGTCCTAAATGGGGTGGGTCTTCCCCTCATGTGACCTAGCTGGGAATGTTTTCCTTGAAATGTTATGTAAGGCCATCTTTGGAGAGGGCCCAATCTTGATCCTAGTAAAACAGGAACGATAATAATAGAATAGATCCCTCCGCTTAGGTACTTCAGCTGACCCTCTTACCCTTCCCACATGCAAACATTAGAACATTGTTTGAACCTCCTTCTCTGTATAGCAGCAAGCTCTGGTTCTCTCACCTGGAAAAGACAAGAAACAACTTAGACCAGAAATTCGGGGAGACAGTAATGATCTTCTAATGAAGATCTAAAACAGATGATGAAGGTGGCAGCAGCCATCAGAAAGATACTACTATCCAGCTCCACCAGGAGGGCAGGGATGCCACAGGACCCAAGGTCCAGATCATCCTTGAAATAGAACTACATCTTCCTCGGATTTGGTGGGCATGGCCACATGCACAGCTATCTCTCAGTTTCCTGTGTTACATTCCTTACATAACTGCTTTAACCTAATATATTTAGTCTCTGCTATTATGCACAAACCAACTTTGGTCACAACGTACATCACTGTAATACATCACACATAGGCTGTGTGACTAACCCACATGCTTCTAACCACGCACAATCCGCCTGGCAGCATGTTTCCCATTCTCAAAGGGCTCTGGCGCCTTGTCAGGGGAATGAACCCTTGGTAGAAGCCCAACTACAAAACCAGGCAACGTCATGCTTGGGCAAGAGATACCATGGTCCTGATTTTACAAACAATTTGCACATCTAAGCTGAACTTGCAACCGGCTTGTTTTACATGTATAATCGCAGTGTCTGCTTCTAGGCACTTTCTTGCTTCCTGACTGGACATTATCCGTATCTATCCAGCATTCACAGACATAACTAAGTGCATACTGTGCACCAGCCACTGTGCATCCTTACCCAGCCTATGACACCCAAGCCCTCCCCAACAACTATTAAAGTGCCTTCAAGCCCATGCTGCCATCGTCAGTCCTTTTTTGATTGATCTGATTGGTGCTTGTGGATTCCTCGCCAGCTTTGCTGTATTCTGCAATAGATGTTTACTGTCAGATGCTCTTAAGCCTGACAACACAAAGTCTATAATTGTAACACAGAACTTGCATGTTCAGTCCCTAGCACTGATTAATAGATGTAGTGACCCCAGAAACATGTAAGGGACGGGTTAGGGGACCCGGTAAGATTTTAACCAAGTTTAGCAGGCAGTGATTTACAGCACAATTGTTTTCACATGTTGAGTAGCAGAAGTATTTGTGATGCTGAACCTCTCCCAACCGACAAACATGCTTCAGCAAAATTTCCTGGGATGGAAGACACTGTGGTGTTGAGATAGAAGGGGCTGTGGTACCATGTGGCCCCTATGGTCTTCGGCAGGGTAGTTCCCAGTCGATTCAGGTGAAAAATATCCTTTGCACTGTTTCTCACTTCCTGTGTGATCCTCTGCCTTTCCTAAGTGGTTCTTTTGTTTGGTAGAATGTCTGCTTCTGGGTCTGTATGGGCTGCAAGTCATGGGCTTGGGCCTCAGCTAAGATAACTCAGAGTGCGTTGCTTATGAAGTTCATTGCATGAGTCTAAGGACTTGGGATGACCATAATATCACTACTAATTGCAGCGCTTTCATGCTCAAAAGTTTTCTCAGTGAGCTTTTGAGAAATTCTACTCTGTTAAACCTGTCATCCTGTTCATTTGGCTTGGTGTGATTGGCTATGATCTGTGCAACATACGTCATCTCACAACTTCACTAGTTGTCCACCATATACACTGTGTCCTAATACATATCTTTGAAGCCTAACAAAATATAGGGCATCCATCAAGGCCTTTCTGTCTGTATATGGTGCTCCTTTCTAGTTCTGTGTGTTTATGAAATGTGGCTGTTATATCTGGGCCTTGGTTAAGGCAATCCCCTCCCATCGCTTCAGAGGATGTACTAGGTAAAGGCCAGTAAATTCTAGAGCTAAGGTTTTGGCTTCTGTAATGTGTAAAGGTACTCCCAGGACCTGACCATCTCGAGCAGGCTTGGGGGGGATGGAGGGGATCCTTCAGCTACCTGTCTCCAGGTAATCTATTTTCTCACTTGAAATGTCTTTCACGGTGCACAGTCAAAATATTGATTCCAAATTATCGACCAACATTAATATCGAGTAAAAAATATCGAAGGTGAAGAATATCGAGGTCAAGAATATCGTTGGACAGAATATCGACCCTAAGGTAAGTAATATCGATTTTTTTTTATATCGATGTAATATCGAAGTTAGTAATATTGATATCAATTATATCGATGTTACTAATTTCGATGTTACTAATATCGATATTTGTTTGTTGTTATGTATTTTATTATGTATTTTATATGTATGTGTTATATGTTTGTGGTTAAGTTTTTTATTTGTTTTAAATTAAAAGTGTACTATTTTTTATATATTAAAAATGTTATATTTAATTTAATGTTATGTTTTAGTACTGGAGCGGGTTGTGGGTTTATAGGGGAATAGGGTGGGAAGTAATTTAATTATAGTAAATTAATTATTAATTTTTAGTAATTGTAAATTCATTTTAATTCATTTTTGCGTTTAAGTTCTTTAGCGGGTTGTGGGTTTATAGGGGAATTGGGTGGGAAGTAATTTAATTGTAATTAAGTAATTATTTATTTATAATTATTATAGCTAATTATTTTATTTATAATTAAATATTAATGGTAATTAATTATTTTAATTGCTAATTAATTTTTTTAATTGGTAATCAAGCTTTATTGGTAATTACATTTTTTAATTGGCATTTAATTTTTTTAATTGGTAATTAAGGTTTGTTATTGGTAGTTGCATTTTTTTAATGACCCTTGACCCTCGGGTAGGTCCCGTCTGCCTGATTGCTGTGTCCCGCCAGTTCAGCGCGTCTCCCGTTTGCGCGCTCGCCGACCGGGCTCTGTGCCCCGTGTGTGCCTGCCCGCCCCCCCTCCTCGTTCTGTAACCCCATTTTTTACTGCGTGAGTGTGCCTGCCCGCCCCCCTTTAATTCTGTACCCTGTATGAACGAATGACTTTTGGTGTTTAACTGAGTGACTGCTCTATTTTTTTCTCGCTACTGTCTTTCCCGCCGCTGCCTCCCGTGCGGCCCCGCACCCCTGCTCCCATTGGCTCATACCCTCCCTCCTCCCAGCTGACCCCTCCTCCCCTCTTATGGCGACCGATGCGCGGCTGCGCCGCTGGCACGCCAAAGGCAAGCCCGTCTGCGCCCGTCCGTGCCTGGACCGCGCCCAGCGCCAGAACCCCTGGTCCTCAACGATGCCAGCCTACACGACGGACGTACAATGCCGCCACCCTCAACGCACTCAAACCCGACCGTAACCCTGCCTGCTACCGAGGCACACCGAAACGCACCCACGGACCCTTCACCTGCCAAGCCTGCAAGTTCACCTGCCTCCGGACCATCACCGCACCCGAAAGGCCAGGCACCAGCAACAACCATCTCAAGTGCATCCTGCTCAACACCCGCTCCGTCCACAGACATGCCGTCGAAATCTGGAACCTGCTCGACTCAACATCTCCAGATGTTGCCTTCCTCATGGAACATGGATGAACGCCTCCTCAGCTCCCGACCTCGCCATAGCCATCCCGGACGGATACAAGATCACCCGGAAGGACCGCGTCAACCAGACCGGAGGAGGCATCGCCATCGTCCACAGGAACACCATCCGCATCACGACCAACTCCGACGACACCCTCACCGCCACCGAGCACCTCCACTTCCAGATACACACCGACCCCGAGACCACCCTCAGAGGCACTCTCATCTACAGACCCCCAGGACCACGCACACAATTCAGCGAAGCCATCGCAGACTTCATGAGCCCACACGCCCTCGCCTCCTCTGACTACATCCTCCTAGGGGATCTCAACTTCCACCTGGAGAACAACAGCGACAGCAACACCACTGCCCTGCTGGACAACCTCGCCAACCTCGGACTCAAGCAACTAGTGAACACCCCCACCCACTACGCCGGCCACACGCTTGACTCCGTCTTCTCCTCCAGCAAGCACTTCGCCTTCAGCCACTCCACCGGACTTCACTGGACTGATCACAGCTGCGTCCACTTCAGCTTCAAGAGAACCACGACCCACCACCACCCGCAAGAGGCTCCCCGCAGGAGCTGGAGCAAGATCACCGCCGACCAGCTCACCGCCTCCCTCAGCCAGAACCCTCCCACCAAAACCACGGACCCCAACGAAGCAGCCCGCATCTTCACACAGTGGCTCATCAACTGCGCCGACGACCTCGCACCAATGAAGAACCCTACCAACAGACACGCCAGCAAAAAAGCATCGTGGTTCACCAACGAACTCAAAACATCCAAGAAAAACTGCCGCACCCTCGAAAAAGCCTGGCGCCACGGCCAGACCACAGAAAACATGACCACCCTCAAGAATGCCAACCGCACATACCACCAGCTGATCGGCACCACCAAAAAGACATCATTCAAAGAACGCCTGGACAACAACACCCACAACAGCAAGGAACTCTTCAGCATCGTCAAAGAGCTCTCCAACCCCAGCGCCGGAAACAATGACATCACAACCTCGCAAGACCTCTGCGACTCACTCGCCTCCTTCTTCCACCGCAAGATCGCCGACATACACAACAGCTTCGACGCACCAACCACGCACCCAACCACCGAAACAACGCCCCCCACCACCACCCTCTGCAACTGGACCCCGGTCAGCACCGAAGACACCACCCGCACGATGAACACCATCCACCCCGGATCCCCTACCGACTCCAGCCCCCACCACGTCTTCAACAAGGCCGGCTCCATCATCGCACCCCAACTCCGGAACATCATCAACATCTCCTTCAACACCGCCACCTTCCCGGAGAGCTGGAAGCATGCCGAGCTCAGCGCCCTCCTGAAGAAACCGACATCAGACCCCACCGACCTCAAGAACTTCCGCCCGATCTCGCTCCTCCCTTTTCCTGCCAAAGTCATCGAGAAGACCGTCAACATACAGCTTGCCGCCTTCCTTGAGACAAACGGATCCCTCGACCCCTCACAGTCCGGTTTCTGAGCCAACCACAGCACCGAGACCGTCCTCATCGCAGCCACCGACGACATCAGATCCCTGCTTGACAACGGGGAAACAGCTGCCCTCATCCTCCTGGACCTCTCTGCAGCATTTGACACAGTCTGCCACCGCACTTTAATACAGCGCCTCAGCAACATCAGAATCCAAGGGAATGCACTGGAGTGGATCACCTCGTTCCTCGCCAGAAGAACCCAGAGAGTCCGCCTCTCCCCGTTCCGATCCGCGGCCACCGAAGTAATCTGCGGCGTACCTCAAGGTTCCTCGCTCAGCCCCACCCTCTTCAATGTCTACATGAGCCGCCTCGCAACCATCGCACGCCAACACAACCTTAACATCATCTCATACGCCGACGACACCCAACTGATCCTCTCCCTCACCAACGATGAGGAATGAAGGCCGTCGCCGAATGGATGAAGAACAACCGCCTGAAGCTGAACTCAGACAAGACGGAAGTCCTCATCCTGGGATCATCCCCCTCCGCCTGGGACGACTCCTGGTGGCCCCCCGTCCTGGGCACCACCCCCAAGCCAACGGACCACGCACAAAACCTGGGCTTCATCCTGAACTCCGTCCTCTCAATGACCAGACAAGTCAACGCCGTATCGTCATCCTGTTTCAACACCCTGCACATGCTTTGAAAGATCTTCCGCTGGATCCCCACCGAAACCAGGAAGACGGTCACCCAGGCACTCGTCACCAGCCGAATGGACTACGGGAAAACCCTCTACGCGGGAACCACCGCCAAACTACAGAAAAGACTTCAACGCATACAGAACGCCTCCGCACGACTCGTCCTGGACATCCCTCGCCACAACGACATCTCCGCCCACCTGAGAGACCTGCACTGGCTCCCTGTCAGCAAGAGGATCATGTTCAGACTCCTCACCCAGGCACACAAAGCTCTCCACGACCTTGGCCCCAAGTACCTCAACAACCGCCTCACTTTCTACACGCCCAGCCGCCAGCTGCGATCGACCAGCCTCACCCTCGCCACCGTACCACGCATCCGCAGAACGACCGCCGGAGGAAGATCCTTCTCCTACCTGGCGGCCAAGACATGGAACTCCCTCCCCATCCACCTGTGCCTGACCCAGGACCATCTCTCCTTCAGGAAGCAACTCAAGACCTGGCATTTCGAGCACTAACGGATCCCCCCCCCGCCCCCCCCAGCGCCTTCAGACCCTTCCGGGTGAGTAGAGCGCTATACAAATTGTTCTGATTGATTGATTGATTGATTAATTGGCAATTTATTTTTTTAATTGGTAATTAAGGTTTGTAATTGGTAATTACATTTTTTAATTGGTAATTACATTTTTTAATTGGTAATTAATTTTTTTTAATTGGTAATTGATATTTTGAATTTTTAATTAACTTTTATTGATTGGAAATGTATTTTATTAATTGGTAAATAAATGTTCATTAAAAATATTTTTTATTTAAAAAAAAATGCGTTTACCATTCTTTAATTGTTAATACATTTTTAATTATTAATATGTTTTTTGTTTTGAAAAATATTTTAGTGTTCAATATTTATTATTTGGTCATTTATATTTCTTAAATAATATTTATTAGTATTTATTGTTAATTTATTGTTAATTAATTATTCAATTGTAATTATGTTTTTAGTAATTATTAATGGGTATTTGAAAATGATGTAGAGTTATTTAAAAATTAAATTTTTAATTATTTTATTTACAACAATTATTTATAAGTATGCTATATTTAACTTCTACGCTATCCAATGCTTTCCCTACTGTTGCACTCTCTGGAGTTGGAATAGTGATTTTTACCCCTACGCTATCCAACGCTTTCCCTACTGTTGCACTCTCTGGAGTTGGAATAGTAATTTTTACCCCTACGCTATCCAACGCTTTCCCAACTGGTGCACTCTCTGGAGTTGGAATAGTATTTTTTACCCCTACGCTATCCAACTTTTCCCTACTGCTGCACTCTCTGGAGTGGGAATAGTAATTTTTACCCCTACGCTATCCAACGCTTTCCCTACTGTTGCACTCTCTGGAGTTGGAATAGTAATTTTTACCTCTACGCTATCCAACGTTTTCCCTACTGTTGCACTCTCTGGAGTGGGAATAGTAATTTTTACCCCTTCGCTATCCCCTACTGTTGCACTCACTGGAGTGGGAATAGTAATTTTTACCCACCCCCTATCCAACACTTTCCCTACTGTTGTACTCTCTGGAGTTGGAATAGTAATTTTTACCCCTACGCTATCCAATGTTTTCCCTACTGTTGCACTCTCTGGAGTTGGAATAGTAATTTTTACCCCTACGCTATCCAACGTTTTCCCTACTGTTGCACTGTTTGGAGTGGGAAAAGTAATTTTTACCCCAACGCTATCCAACGCTTTCCCTTCTGTTGCACTCTCTGGAGTTGGAATAGTATTTTTTACCCCTACGCTATCCAACCTTTTCCCTACTGTTGCACTCTCTGGAGTGGGGATAGTAATTGTTACCCCTACGCTATCCAACAATTTCCCTACTGTTGCACTCTCTGGAGTTGGAATAGTAACTTTAACCTCTACGTTATCCAACGTTTTCCCTACTGTTGCACTCTCTGGAGTGGGAATAGTAATTTCTACCCCTACGCTATCCAATGCTTTCCCTACTGTTGCACTCTCTGGAGTTGGAATAGTAATTTTTACCCCTACGCTATCCAATGTTTTCCCTACTGTTGTACTGTTTGGAGTTGGAATAGTAATGTTTACCCCTACGCTATCCAGCGTTTTCTCTACTGTTGCACTGTAGAGAATAGTAATTTTTACCCCTACGCTATCCAACGTTTTCCCTACTGTTGCACTGTTTGGAGTGGGAATAGTGATTTTTACCCCAACGCTATCCAATGCTTTCCCTACTGTTGCACTCTCTGGAGTTTGAATAGTAATTTTCCCCCCTACGCTATCCAACGTTTTCCCTACTGTTGCACTCTCTGGAGTTGGAATAGTAATTTTTACCCCTATGTTATCCAACGTTTTCCCTACTGTTGCACTCTCTGGATTTGGAATAGTAATTTTTACCTCTACGCTTATACAACGGTTTCTCTACTATTGTGCTCTCTGGAGTGGGAATGGTAATTTTAAGTTCTATGCTATCCAACATTTTTATTAATGTATTTTTTTTACTTATGGATTTTGAATAGTATTTTTATTTATTTAGTTATTTAATTTTTTTGTATAAATTTAGATAATGTAGTATATAATTAATTGTAAAAATATTAAAGGTATATTTAATTTTTTTAACATAATTCTTTACTTTTTATTCATGTTTATGTTTTATGTTTGTAAATGTAATTGTCATTTATAATATTTTTTATTGATTTATAAATTATTAAAATAATTATTACAAGTTATTGTAAGTGCGTATATATTATATATTTTCTGTATATGTTTAGTTAATGTATTAATATTATTATATATGTATTATTTATTAATTTTAAACATTATTAGGTATTTTTAACTATGTTTATTTTATTTATTTGTGTTATTTACTTTATTTTACATTTATATTTTTACAGAAAAAAAACGATATTTTTAACACCGATATTTTTTTTTTTAAAGAAATTTTTATTAATCATTATGCAAAAAAAAAGGGAAACGATATATAAGTCATATATACTAAAATGAATTACAAAAGAACATGAAGCATATGACAAATGCAATAAGAGAAAAGTAAATGCAGAAAAGGAGAAAGGAAAAGGAAAGGTATAGAGGGAAGAGAAAAGATAGAAGAACAGGAGAAAGAAGAGAGGAAAGAAAAAGAGGGAGATAATAACGTTGAGCACGTGGGGGTGAACGCAAGGCGCTAAACTAGTCGAGTTGGAAGAAAGATAGGTAGTAAAGGGGAGCCAGAGAAGATCAGATTTAACTTTTAGAGAAATAGAAGACGATGAAGAAATAGCAATTCTGTGCTCATCACAAACGAAATTCCACCATGTATGAACAGAAAGTTTCGAATTATCCTTCCAACACGATAAAATTACTTTAAAGGCAAGAGCAATAAACAGGTCCAATAACTTAGCTGAAGAAGAAACAATATCAATATCCGTTGATAAAGAACCTAAGAAAACATTCAATAGTGATAATGAGGTGGAACAGCAAAATATTGGCATACAAATTTCCCAAAAAGAATTCCAAAAGGATAAAACAGAGGGACATTCGTACAATTGGTGTTTAAGCGTGCCTATTTCTTTAGAGCAAGACCTGCAGAGTGGGGAGGAATCCTGTGAGAACTTGTGAATACTAACAGGTGTAATGATAACTCTATGGTAAATAAAAAACAAAGATTGAGTAATACGTGCAGCAATAGATACTTTAACAGTTTGGACCAAAAACGATCCCACAACATAACAGGTAGGGAAACAGAGAGGTCAGTTTCCCAAGCAGTCTCTATAATTGATTTAGAACGATCCATAACATTTTATATCAAAATAGTATAAACCAAAGCAGCTTTAGGCTGGTGTGTTGAAAATAAAGGGTAAAGTTGAGTGGTCGGAGTGAAAGATGATAAGACATCATGGATTGAGAGAGTAGATACATGTGATTGAATAGCAGACGTTATAATTGTGTATTCGTGAAGATGCGATGAAGGCAAATGGTACAAGTTTTGCAGCACATGAAAAGGAATAATAGAATTATCATCAAAAAATTGATGAACAAACATCATGGTGGGGTAGACTGGACACAATTAAAATGATGATTACTCCTCATGTTCTCTATACTGTGTCTATGCTAACTTTTAAAATTCCAAATTCATACTTTTATCGCATAAATTCTATTTGTACCAAATTCTTGTGGAATGATAAGCACCCTTACATTGCTTTAGGGTGGTGTTCGTTTCCCCAACTTTAAAACATATCACTCTGCCTTTCTGATTAAGCAATCCTTTTCATTAGCCTATGATTTTTTAGATATCCCTTTGCCCAGATGGGTTGTTTTGGAACGCTCCCTCTTTAAAGATTTCTCATTTCAACATACTGTTTTTATGTCAAACTGTTCTTTTTTGGCCAAATACCCTATTGTAAAATACTCCCAAACACTACTTCATAATGTTTTCACTTCCAAATTTTCTTCTCATCAATGTTTTTTATCATCTGGTGTGTGGTATAACAAATTCCTTAAATACAAAGGCAAATCATTTTACTTTAAGTATTGGAAAGAAAAGGATATAACATCGATATTTTTAACATCTATATTTTAATCTCGATATTTTTATACTTACAATGTTGTAGATAGGATGTCGATATTCTTACCTTCGATATTTCTGCATCGATATTCCTGTAGGTTGATATTTTCAACGTCGATATTTTGTCAGTGATTCGTCTGTCACGGGTCTAGCTGGCCTCTTGTGTTGTTCATATCTCAAACCCACTCCCATTGCATTCCTTCCGAGAATTTCGTCTTTTAATTTTGTATTAATTGTATTTGTTGCTGCTTAAATTACTAAACAGAGTTTAAAGTGTCTCACTGTCATGTACGCATATTGTTAATCCCAGCTATTGCCATTAGATTATTTTTCTCTTTATTGTTCAGAAACAAATTAAGTTAATGAAAGGTATGTAACTGAGCATTGCTTTTAGTAGCCTTTGCAGTAATTTCTTCAGGTTCAGTATCTTTAGTGCTGGCTTTAGGGCAGTGTGACCGGTGCAGCCGCACCTGGCGCTTAGCTTGGGGAGCGCTGTGTTTAGAAATAACTTATGTGTTTAAAAGCACCTGCTGCAGAGTTCCTTGTGTGTCCAGCAGTTTTTAGGAAACGATAAAAATTATAACTCTGGTGATTAATGTTCCTGCTGGAGCAGGATCCAGTTTTGTCTAGTGGCAATTTTGGCTCATCAGAAAGTAGTACAGAGGGTTAATAGGCCTGCTGCAAAGAACGTGTACCATGCCCATCATAGAATTGTATTTTATGTGGATAACTCAGTGGGATATTGTGTTTGTCACAGAGATGCTTTTATTACTTGCAGTTTATAAGTTACAAATCTAATATAGCACAGTGACCTATGAACTGTCATCCAGGAGCTCCACTGAAACTTCATGGCAAAGTTTAAAACGTTGTGTTTTTTGTCCCAGACTTTCGTTACCCCAATGTTGATAAAAAGGGTATTTTGGATAGAAATACATTCTTATTAGTAAAGCAAATCCGAACCACTGGGATACATTTTAATGCTGAGTTTGTGCTTCTCCAGACCAAACATTCTTAAAATATCTGACTGCTACTATGGATTACGTGATTCCTACAGCTTGTAAGACTCATTGTCTTTTGTAACATGACCAATGGATTGATTGATACATGTAAGATTCACTGTCTCTGTATAATGTGTGTTTAATGTAACATGCTCTGACACCCTACACTGGTGATAGATGCACAAATGAAATGCACGTGAGAAAGAGGCTATGGATAGATGAGGAGTGCTGATGGAGGGTGGTACTGAGGGAATCCTCCGAGAAGAAGGTCATTTGGGTAGGGGGGCGGGGGGTTTGAAAAAGATTGTTGCACCGGGCACCACCAGAGCTGGTATCTATCTGGCTTTGAGGAGACTTTGCCTGAGTCTATCTGTACTATGCAATTGACTGTGTGATCTTCAAAGGGGCATGGATGTCTCCCATTCCCACTGCACCTGCCCCTGCTGCCTGGAGTCAAATGCAACCACGGCCCGCGGAGGGAGTTGCGGTGGGGCAGGCAGGCAGGGCGGAGGAGGGGCAGGGTTGGGGTTCTAAAAACCGGCATATGGACAATTGGAGGTAAGTAAACAATTTAATTAATAAAACGAATTTCGTAGCATGCCCTGCATTGCAAAATGTTATGCAGCGCGTGCTACGAAATTCGCATTTTGTCTATCCTTGAAAAAGTAATACATAATTTTCACACATAATGTCCATGTCACAGGTCCCACTCAGTAAAAAGCTATTATTCAAGTTTCACTGCCCAGGGCTACGTTTGAACCAATCTTTGTTTCCAGCCAGACTTCAGGAAAACTGAATTGAGGTGGCCTGGCTGGAACTTTGTACATAACAACCAGTTCCAGATCAAGTAGAGAAAGCCTTTGTTTTTTTCCCATTTATAACATTGACTTTGTCACAATGAGAACACGACAAAACAATAGAAATATAAATGTTTAACAAACACTTTAACAAATGCTTAACACATAAATAAATAGGTTTATATGACCTGATCATGACAGGTGCACTAGTTAAAGAAAATGATCACCTGTTTAAATAATTTTGGAGCTCAAAGTGAAACTGAACTTAAAAGAGAAGGCTCTCAAGGGCTGGAACAGACAGGAGGATATCTGTGAGACTGCGCAGATTGTGATTTAGTATACAGTAAATCTAAAGAAGGTGTCACGGTATTAACTTATTGAGGAAGTATTTTAAGCTGTTGGTTTGGAAGTGGCAGTGGCTGTGAGGCTGAGGTGGTCTGTGGAGAAGGTTAGCATACAATATAGAGTGCATTAAGGACTGCCTCCTCCACCAGGTTGAGCTTTCTAATTACACTTATGGATTCACATTCAGTGTCCTTTAGTTGAAACTGCATGGAAAACTGCATGGATGTTATGTAGAAAGACTTATAGGCATCACCACCCCTGTACAACCAGTGTGTTGTACTCCAAAGCTATTGATCAACCAGGCACTCTTCCCACAAGAACTCACGCGACATTACCCGCGTGGGCACACTAGGGGGCGCTTTGGGTAACTCTTTTCATGCAACAGGCAGAACTATTTATTTTTACCATTTGTAGAGCGCACTGTAACCCTGCGGGCATCCTGGCACTAAGACAGCAAAAAAACGGACCGGAGTACTAGACAGATCAGCTGGGTGGATGATACTGATATCGAGTTAAAGACTCAAGGAACAGACTTTAGGAAAGAGCCAGGTCTTTACTTTCTTGCGAAAAGGCTTTAGGTTCTGTGTGCTCCTAATTTCCAAGGAAGGCTGTTCCAAAGGCGGGCAGCCGCCACACTAAAGGCTCTTCCCCCCATGGTTGCTCTCTTTGTCCTTGGTATCCTGACCTGGCTTGGATCGGCTTTGGTCCTTGTCCATGAAGTGCTTTAAATGTTACTCACAAGGATTTAAACAAGATCCTTTGCGCTACTGGGAGCCAGTGAAGCTCCGCTAAGGCCTGTGTTGTCGAGGAGCGACAAGGGCGGCTCAGCGCAAGCTTGGCTGCAGTTGTCTGGATACTCTGGAGTCTGGCAATCAAATACCCCGGGGATTCCAGAAGCAGGGCGTTACCGTAATCTAGACGGCTTAAAATAATGCTCCTGACTACTGTGGTTCTTGCCTGAACAGCCAGCAAAGGTAGTATTTTATGGAGGTCTCTGGGGGCACTGTGGGGGCCTTAGGTTGTGGTTTCTGGAGAGTAGTAGATTGTGAGATTCCTTCCTTTGGCTGTCTTCAGTGCCTGCCAATCAAGCACTGCCACAGCAGCAATGGAAGTTTTACTGATGTAGGCGCTTGCCCATTGGTTTAACTCTTTCAAATTGGAATAGTGGGTTGTTTTCCAAGTGAAAAAGTTGTGTATGCAGGAACTGCTTATACATCCCCTGTTGAGGCACTCCGGGGGTGATCAATGATTTGATTCACAATATGAAAGGAAGCTTAGTTCATTTGTTCTTGGAAAGTTTTATTCAAAGTCTTTACACTGATATTCACAACATATCAGGAACAGCATAAATCCATAAGGTTAGTATGTGAACTGTCTCCAATGCATTTCGGGCAGAAATGCCCTTGGTCACGGAGTGTTCATCATAACGCGTAGCGGAGCCTGCTATCCTTCTGGCTGTACGAACGCTGTAGGACGGATAACACCACCCGTGAGTGCACCCAGAACTTAACCCACACGTTTTCCATAACGTCACCTAACCCAGCAGTGCACCCCCTATCTTTTCTCTTTTGTTTTCCAAGTGAACATCTGCCCAGTAAAGGCTGCACAGCCACAACTATAGACCATGAAACATCTGCTGCCCTGGAGGAATACCCAGCTGCTTCATTCGCGAGTAACACCAACAAAATACTGTGATCAGAGTCAACATTACTCAGACTCACAGCGATGATTCAAGTACACTCAGACCCTAGAGTTTAGAAACATTTCAAACAAACCATAGTAAAGAGCTCCTCACAGTCCCTGGAGTTAGGTGCATTATAACAAAGTGACAGACTACACCAGGCACAGTGATTTGTACTGTCTCATATTTTTCTCATACCTACCACTTTACCACTCCATCCGGCTAAAGGCAGAAGGCCATGGTAAAGGCAGCTTAGCTGTCAACACGCAAAGTGTGCGTATAGACTTCTACACACAGATACAGCAACAGAGCACCAAACTAGTGCAATCCAGTACACAAATTGCACAACCCCTACTCGTGACACTTCCAAACCTTAAATGCCCTTTCTCTGCACCTCTGCCAACCATCCTTCCTCAGGAACTGACCAGAAACACTAAATGAATAGCCTATTGTGCCCACCATGGACACTATAATGCAGCCAAAAAGTCCACACAGACACAACTTCCACTAGCAAACTCAGATAAGAAAACAAGACAGGCAGAACTGTTAAGAAGGGTTGATGTTAGGAGCTGCCTTCTTCTTTATATCTCTGGATTAAAGTTTCTCCAAAGCAAAAATCAGTCCATCTAGAAATTACACCGCTCATGTGTACAAAATTTTAATACCCAATGGATGTGCATAATTTGCGATTCTCTGGAAGGTGAGGTCCACAGCCTTATTTAATATACAGCCCAATGACATGCGGATTAAGGGTATTGCTCCTGCAATATGGGGTGTTCTTTCCTATTTCTGCTAATCTTAAAGGGATGCTATGTTCTAGAGTAGCACACTTTTATTGTGTGAGTAGGGACCAGCCTTGAAGCAGTTTACCAAACGACCTTGTAGTTTATAGGATGTTTTAGCTGAACTAAGGTCAGAAAAGGTCGCGGCGATCTATATTTCACTTTAAAAATTAAATTGTTAGAGCCCTGCCGTACAAGGCACATACAGTATTTCATCCTGTAGAATTGACAAAGTCCTCACTTTTTGTGCCTGCGCCATTGATCGAGTTCTTGTAAATTACAAAGAGGAGTCACCGGTCTCCTGGGCTGGACTTGGGCCATCGCAAGCGCTTACGGTTTTAATTAAAACTCCGTTTAATTAAAGACCTTGGAGATCTTTATTAGTCTCAATAATTGATTTAATTAGGTTGAGGAATTCGGTGGAAAATACGTTTAGATTGTTTGTTGTTTAGACAAGTATATGCAATAGAAGCAGGGTAACACCTGCTGTTTGCCGTCTTTACCGCAGTCTACGGCTACCCGTGCTTGATGAGTATGATGCTTGTGCATGCAAATGCATAATACATTGATTAGGAACACTGTATAATGTTGTATCTAATTGCTTCCACTCTAACACTTATTAGCAGATGGTTGTTGATGATATGATTTAGTACCTGCCAAAACACAATACATTTTTTCCTCACCATGTTTTCCATTTGGCAAAATATGAAGGAAAAAAAAATGTTGTATTGAAAGTATACATTTCAATATTATGGCTGAGAGAAAGGAGGATTTTTTCAAATTCAGCAGCATTTTGCAAATCTGTTCAGTTCATAATTCTTATTTTTATTTTTTATTTTAGTGCAAGTACTCTGTTTCCTCCATGCTACCCCTTTAAGGTTTATCATCAAAAGACAATGTCACATCTTTGACAAATCAAAAACATTAAATGACAGATAATGGGTTTGTTTTTGTCTTTTAACACTGCATTGCATTTTCTTCTTTTATTTTTGAGCGACTTAAATTGTGCTATGCAATTTCATATTTTCTACTAATTAATCACTGTAAGCAAGCCTAAAATTAAAAGCACTGAGTGGCAAACAGACCATGTTTTAGATGATTATCTTGAAATGTTGAAATGTTGCATTTTTGTCTTAGTTTATGAGGGGATGCGATGCTTCATGTATTGATGGTTGATTGGGGGAAACATTACACTGATGATCTAAGAAGCAAGGATCTTTGCTGAAAATTGCTTCTGGAACTTGAATGTTTCTTTGCGAGCCCAGTCGCGTTTTTTTCCCTCCAATTGATACATTGTTGAATCGTGGCTGGATTTGTGGCTTTAAAATGAGCCATTTCGTCCTCCTCTGTGTTTTGTGGTGCTCCATTTCTTCTCGATTTTGTGCAGTAATGTAAAGATGATGTTCTCCATCTTGCCCCTGTTTGCTGACTTTTAAGACCTCGCCATCCCATCCTCATCCTGCGATTGTTCTAGTTTGTGATTTTGCACGTGGAACAGGCAACCTATCTCAGCCCTCCCCTCTTCTTCCTTCCTGGGAGCTTCTGGATATACAATTTCATTTCTTCTCTCCTTTTAGTGATATCAGCGCTAGGAGTTATATTTGTTCTTTATATACATATATATATACATCATTTTCTGAACTCTTACATTTGGCGTTAACATTTTCTGAGCGAGGATCAGTCTATTTGAGACAAGGGACGTTAACTTAATTAGAAATGTCCAATTGGACAAAACCTCGCGCACAATAAAACACTTGATGTGTAAAGTCATATTATGAATGCAATAAACCCAGCAGGTATGAACCTAGCAGTTTCAGAGGTAGGTGGGTGCATCACAGCCCGTGATTTAATCATTCTGTTACAGACGTGTGCGTGCAGTAGACCTATATTCATACAATATCTTACTCTGTTATGAACGCACAATTATTATGAAACACCAATAACTTATCAACATTAAAATTAAGTTACAGAAATCCTTCATTGCTCTTTCTATTGCACACTTGAACATGCAATCACAAGATACTGGGATGCATGAATAAATTCATTGTGGCAGCTTAAACAATGGTATAACATTACCAAGAACAAGATTCCATAACAGATCATGTATCTTTACAATGCCAACATTATTGAACACTAATAACCTATCTTAACAACCAAGACCATAAAAGTACCAAGAAAAAATAGCATAATGTACCATAACCGGAATATACTAAATGACATACGGCAAAAGGCAATTATATTAGTCACCAGATTAAAACATAAAAACAATATATCGAATAACATAAGACAACAAACATTACCAAAAATGACACTAAATAAAAAAAGCAAATAATGGTTTAACATAACAATAGCATAAGTAAAAAATAACAACACAAATCATCAACGTAATGTTACAAAAAAGGAGATTAGCACATCAACAATCACAACAAACCAAACTTAATTGTTACAGACCATACAATTTACATGGCATAATCAATACTATTCAATAGCATTCCAAGCCAAAACATAAAAAACAATAATATTACAAAGCATAACACACAAATAATATAACAAATGATAACATAATGCACAATACCATTACATAGCATAAAAAAAGGACACAAGCTTCAATGAGGTGCTTGGCACACATGTAAAGTTTGTTGGTGTGGGTATCGCATCGCCATGAGTTGCTCGTGCTGCACACTCAGGGAAATTCACAAGGAAGTGGCGGAGAGAGGCGTTAGCCTTCTTGGCTTAACGCCTCTCGCCGCCACTTTGGAAACGCAAGGCTGCACCATATTCACAAGGACATGTTGCAGCCTTGTTTTTCTCCCTGCAATGGCGCTAAGTTTCACAACTTACTGCCAACTTAGGCACCCTTGTACCAGAGTGCAAGGGTGTCTGCAAGCAGGGAGGTTTGTTTATGTACAGGAAGGTGTCCCTTCCTGCACATAAACAAACCTAAAATGCCAGTTTGTAACTTACATGTGTGCTGCTTCATGCAGCACACATGTGAGTTAGAAAACAGCATCTTTAAAAAAAGGTTTGTTTATGTACAGGAAGGGACATAAACAAACCATGGCATTTTGCATTTTCCATGTGTGCTGCACAAGGCAGCACACATGGAAAATCTAAAAATGAGGAGAAATAATGCATTTCTCCTCGTATCGCCAACTTAAGACCAGCCGCTGTCGGCGGTAGGAATTCCTGCCGGGCGGTGATGTGGGGAGGGGGAGGGGCAGGGTGGGGGGTAGTAATGTATGGATTACGGAGTTTAACAGGTAAGTAAACATATAAATAAATAAAACGAATTTTGTTGCGTGCACAGCAACACCAAATGCAATGCAGTGCACGCAACGAAATTCGTTTTATTTATTTATATGTTTACTTACCTGTTAAACTCTGTAATTCATACATTACTACCTCCCACCCTGCCCCTCCTCACGTCACCGCCCTGCAGGAACTCCTACTGCCGACAGCGGCTGGTCTTAAGTTGGCGATACGAGGAGAAATGCATTATTTCTCCTCGTTTTTGCATTTTCCATGTGTGCTGCCTTGTGCGGCTGCTTAAGACCTGGGTTTTCCTGGTCTTAAGTTTGGCATTAGCTCCTATTTACACTGTCCTTGTGAATAAGGGGCAGCGTAAATATTAATGGGTGTTGCGGTGGAACGCCCACCACAACACCCACTACACGCCCCTTTCACGCTAAACCCAGTGTGAAAGGGGGCCTATTCACAAGGCAGCTTTAAGCCACGTTAAGTGGCTTAGGGCTGTCTTGTGAATAAGGTGGGGGCCCCATCGCCACCACAAGGTCGTGGCGATAGGGACTTGTGAATATGCCCCCCAATGTGTTCTCGTCAGTCGTGCAATTCTAGAGATTGATCTTGACACCATTAATGTGACATCATTTGAAGGAATAGATGTTTTCTTTTTTTCTTTTTCAGAAAATGGAGCTGGAAAATTGGGCCTTTCATTGTGTTTGTGATGCAAAGAGCGCCTTATACTTTGGTAGTGTAAGAAGGCACTTGTGCTCAGAACTAGTGTGATGCCAACTGCTAGTGCACTTAGAAGTGCTAACCCTTTATTGACGTGTTGAAGTGCTTCCGGGGTGGCTTTCACTGCAGCTGCTGCTTACTGCTAGACACTTTCCTTCCTAAACAGTGTGCACCTGTGAAAAAACCGGCTTATGCCCCTCCGTTTGCACACGTGCAGGTGTGTTTCTGTGATTTAAGCTCCTCTCAGTTTCCGTATTTCCGCTCTGCTATGACTGACGCCTCTGCTCCTGTTCCATCTTCCTCCAGCTGGTGGTCCTTTCAGGAAGTGGATCACAACTGGGAATGCAGCCAAAACACACAGCTGCTGCTCTTTTTCACCAAGGCTGCTGATTAGTGCCCCGAAGACTACAGCAATGCTGCTGTACCTGTGCAAACAGAGGAGTGTGAAACAGATTTCGTACATCATTAATGATAGGGCCCCCGGGGTTCCAAATACCTTTATGAATATGGGAAGAAGTAATACAGGATCATTCTTTCACATACTCTTAAATGAATGTGTGGAATCTTCCCTGAAACGTACAACTCCCTATAAGGAAAAGTACAAAGAAGGCGCAGTCCTTTCTATTTGCACTAAATGTACATGAACACTCCCTGATTATTCCCAGTTTATTCCCACGCTAGATGTTTGAAGGTCAATTCACAAAGGCATAAAAGAGTAAAAACTACTGGCGTTCAGAGTCGGACTGGCCGTAGCGGGCACCGGGCGTTTTTGGGCGGGCTGGAAGGATGGGGGTCGGTTATTGAGTGGTGGGGGATGGTTTTCTTACTGGGGGGGGAGTTTTTCTGCAATATCGGCCCCCTGTAACAAAAGCAGCAGCAGTGCTTCTCACTAGCATGCACCCCCTCACCCCCACCCCGGGGCCGGTTCAACTGAATTGCCAGGGTTGGGTTGTGTTCTACTTTGCGTCCTCCAAAATGCCGCTGTGACTAGGCCTGATGTGTTCAATGAATGTGCTGCTCTGTTTGCAAGCACAATGTGTGCAACAGAGATCAAGCGCCTTGTCACGTTAGAACTATTTTTCCAGGGCACGGCGGACTTTGCCAATGTTTTCTGTCTGGGACTGCCATGTCTCTCATGGTGGACCAGGCCGTAACATCAATGTGGAAGGCTGTCTCAATAGTGCATGCCCTTCTGATGTTCTACAGTTGGAAGCCCTGTGGTGGTAGAGCTGCCCGCACAGGGTTACCCGAGACAGATTTGGCTACGGCTCTGCTAATGGGGAACCATGTGATCCCCCAACTCTAAATGAGGCGGTGAACCACAACTGTGGTGGAGCTGGACATCCACCAAAATGTGGCAGTTGTTCCTTTCCACAACACTCTAAATGAGAAGACCAAATGACAGAAAACCATTCCTTGACTATATATAAAAGGCGCAGAATTATAATTTCACCAGAAAAGTTGGACAAACTTGACCAATTTGGCCCTTCATGAAATTTGCAAATTTGTGAACTTCACACAACTTTGCATGCAGATATCTCACACAAAACATATTTTTGTGAGACAAATGTCTAGCAATAGCTTTTTTAATGGCAGAATGTTCGAGTTAGTTATATTTTGGGTTGTTTCACCTGCAAACCCCACTCTAAGCAGTTCTCTATTCAAAAGCATTGTACAAGAAAGTGCCACTTATGTGCCCAAAAACGCATTTATATTCATACTGCAGTGAAATGTATCTAATGCAAAATTGCAATGTCTACGAGGAAAAGCAGTCAATATGGCAAATTTTCAACCATCATAAGTTTAGTGTTGGGGGACTGAAGATGAGCATTTCCAGGAGAGAGCCAGTGGATGACCATGGCAATGTGGTTAACACACACTAACTCATAACTAGTATTCCAGAGGAATATTTCCAACCTATGTGTACATCTACAAATACATCTAAAAATATTCCACAAAAAGCGCTTGAGTAAGTGTACAAATGGGTGAGACAAAATGTAAACACTCTTACTTTCACATCTTCTGTAGGGAGGGAGCATTCTCCACCGAAAAAATATTTTACGAGAGGAGTATATAGCTCAAGGAGCATTTTGCACCTTTGAAAGAAAAAGAAAAAGGAAATCCATCAGCATACATATGTGACTTTTCTAAGATTTAGGTGTGTCTGCGCCAGCAGTTTTTTTACAATGTACGTTGTAACTTTAATGATTTTATAGGGAAAAACCACATGGAGTAATTTTGTGAATGATAAAACTATTTTTGTGAACCTGGTTCATAAATAATAAATTTTGGGGCAGATTTACAAGCCCCTTGCGCCTCGTTTACGCTGCTGTTGCACCACTTTTGTGACGCAGCAGCGGCGCAAAGCCAGCGCCATGCTGCGGGGTATTTACAACATGACGCATCTGGGAGATGCGTCACGTTGTAAAGCCCTGCGCCACATGTAGGCGTTCCGGCGCAGGGCGGGCGTTCAGGCGCAGGCACACCTCCTAAAAGTGGCTGAGTGAAATCTACAAGATTTCACTCAGTCCCTTTTAGGGCCATGCTGCGTCAAAACCCTGCCCCTGCTTGAAGCAGGCGTAAGGATTGACGCAGCATGTTAGTGATAGTGCACCCCCGAGCCTTGCTAGAGCTGCTTCGCACTTGCGACAAAACTCCAGCTAAGCGCCGCCTTTCCGACGGGGGATGCGACACTCATCTGCCCATCCGTGTGCCATGGCGCGCCGCGTTGTAAAGGCAGCGCATCAGTGGTGGCGCACGGGTGGGCAGATGCATCGCAACTCTTCTGGCGCATCCCTGCTGATTAGCAGAGATGCGCCAGAAGTAGTAAATTTGCCCCTACATTTTGAGTTTAAATGCATTAGCAAAAAGTATGTTGTGAATACCGGGGTAATATTCATCAAGTCCAGTTTGTCCACTCTTTTTGCAGATATGGGAACTTCAGGCATAGAGCAATAGGGCGAAGTGCACTGGATCAAATAATTTAGTCACATGGAGAAGACAAGATCAGAGCTCCTCGGTCCACGATAGCTGGTTCACTCACTCAGCTACAAGTCCTCCAATCTCTGACTTAGGGAGTAGCCCCAAACATCCCCATAGCGCTCACGGAGATCTAAGCAAGTGGTACATTCCAAATCATACTTTATCTCCTAAGTACAATTTGCAGATGTAAGTCAGGCCCTTGCACATCAATGAATGAATGAATGAATGAAGCAGTACTTGTATAGCGCTATCTACCCGGAGGCCTCAATGTTTGTTTCTTTTTCTCCACCAACAAAATATTTTCCTGATGGATGAAATATCTCCCACTACATTTCAAATATCTCAAGGGTTCACAGGGGAAGGAATCTCCACCATGAAAAACGGGGTAATTTGGGTGTTTTTTTAAAGCCAATTTACTCAGTAATACCAAGAGGAAGAGTGCAAATTGAGTGTAAAAAAATTTAGGAAAGTTGTGTGAATATCCATCACAATGCTACGCCTTTGCGTATTTGTGCAATCTTTCCAATGGCCATTCATGACCATGGGAATATTTATTTACCTATCTCGACGCTTACATAGTGCTGCAGAATTTATATTCTTGTTGCAGATTTATTCCTGGTAAAAGTTTCTTCTGTGAACTTCAAGGTTTGTAGATTCTGATTCCATGACCCAAGACTTGTCATTAGCAACCACGGATTTACATTTGAGCCTTTGAATTCGAATTCACAAAAAAGGTGAGTTTGTGCCACCAGACCACATCTCTCACCACAAGGCTTCCACTAGACAAATTATGCCTTCTCTGCATCTTCAAGACCTCCAGCTCTTTGGCATGGAGGAAGCCAGTAGGTGGACACACTGCAGGGTTCCCAAGATGCATTCCATCAAGTAGTGTAGCCATGGCCGGACTGGGAACCACAACCAGCCCTGGCAAAGTGCTCGGCCGGACCCCGCCTTTGGGGGTTCGAGGTGCCGCCGAGCTCTTTGGTTTGGTTTTCGGCCGATTTTGGTACAGGGCCGATTTTGCAGCTTTGCTTCAAAAACGGCTCCCAGGGGTCCAAAAGTGTCCCCCACCCATGCGGCGCACCAGGGAATTGCCCGGGCCCCGCTATGGCCAGTCCGGCCCTGAGTGTAGCCCATATTTTCAGCTTTCTTTGGCAGGCTTGGCATTAAGCAACAGATAAAATCTACCTCACAGTTAGAGCACAGAGGGACGCAGAACGGTAAGTAGGACCGAAAGGAGCCATGGAAACCGACAGCAGAGGGTTGTCCTTGTGCATCCACGGATCTATAAATTTTTCCAGAGCAGCGGCATAAAACGTCCTGGGAGCCCTAATGCAATGCTAATGCAATTCAAGCGCCACCCGCTCTTTACATGCAGTCTCACAGTATTAAGAGCGCGCCGGCTACAGGTGTCACCGCAGACAGAGCAGGAATTGCTAATTGTGACTTGGGTCGGTCAGAGATTGATGACTGCTTTTGTGGTTTATCATCTCGAAGCCCCGGCTCTGAAATATTCAAGAGCGGATCATCTGCGCCTGGCACAGGGCTCGCTGTGGGAGTCGCTCTATTTCACTCTTAGCACATTTTTATATTTACTGCCTATATATCAGTTCCAAAATATCTAAATTCTCCACGTAGCACAAGTACTTTCCAAGTTTTTTCTGCCTTTTCCAAAATGTACTCATAAAATCATGCTTCTGACTGCCAATTACCTGTAGTCAACAGTGTTTGGTCTGAGCTCCGGCACAAAAGTATTGACTTTTCTATATTTGCATAACTTTTTTGTGTGTCAATATTCAGAATGTAACAGGTTTGGACTCATGAAAGTATTATTGCAGCCAACATCAAAGCTTTTTCCTATTTAACAATGAAGTTTAAGGTACAGTGTTAATGTCATGATGTTTAATAACTTTTACATTAGTCTTACTTAAATGGTAGACACCCATTTTTAGTTGGCTCACATCACAAACATTGTTAGAGTATCTAAGTGCGGCTACGGTGTGCGAGAAATACATTTACATTAATTCCGTGTGATTTAACCAATTCAATTTGCAATTCCTGTCCTCGAAAATCAGTCAGTACAACAGATTTTCAACCTTTGTAAGGTTAGTGTGAGGGGAAAGACAGCGGGTGACCACTGGAAATGTGGTTAAAGCCCAAAAGTCATATCATTACAGGTATTCATTAATTTTCCAGAGATATTTCCACCCTGTATGCCCACCTATATCTGTTTTTTAAAAAAGGCTGGAATAAGTGATAAAGGTACATGCACCCCACATTCACATTGTGTACTGGATATGGGGATTCCACTCAGGAAAAATATTTTACAGAGGAGAAAATGTTACACTGGTAGAAAATCTATTGATTTACAGTTAAGTGTAAATCTATTCTTTTGAAGATTTGAAGATTTTTTTGTACCCAATTCTTCCAGGTTTTATTTGTAGGTAACACGTGGCATTTTCACATTTCACCCTGATTTCCCCTACAACCTCCCCTTGATCAAGATCAGGGGGAAGTTGCACAGAAGAATGAGGGGCGGGCAGTTTGTAAGTTGTTGACTATGGAACTCGGGGATCAACTCATCTTCACCCAAGGGGCACCTTCCTGAACAAAAACAATCCTTAGAGGTATTTTCCTCTTCCTCAGCACGAGGAGAGATGAAGAGAAATGAAGACATTTCTCCTCGTTACGCCTCACCTCAGGAAGCGTGAGGATTTGGAGCTTCCACCGGTTTACATGATCTTGCAAATCTGGGGCAGCATCAAAATCGATGGGTGTTACATGGGACAACCCACCGCAACGCCCATCGAACGCCGCCTGAGCATAGAGTAAGGCAAGGCGGCGATTTGCACTGCATTGCCTCACTCCATATCTATCAGGCCAAACAAAGCCACACAAGGGGGGTCATTAGGATCGCGGACGGACTTGAGTCCGTCCGCGACCCCAGAGCATGAGGGAACGTCCGCATGGGCTGCGGCGTTCCCTCTGTGCAGATTAGGATGTGACCGCAAGGGTTGCGGTCACATCCTCTATTTTTAACATTGCTGCGGGTGGAGCTTCAAGCTGCACCCGCAGCAATGTTAAAAATGCATGCACAGCATTTGCGTGCACAAAGCGGCAGGCACCGCGCGGTGCCTGCTGCATTGTGCACGCAAATGCAGGGGGGTACCATAGGTACCCCCCATGTGCACCCCCACCCCCCACTACACCTAGGGGGCCCGCAATGGGCCCCTGCAGTGCAGTTACACATGCTTTTCCTCGGCGGAAAAGCCGCAGCGGAAAAGCATGTTCCCAAGCACATCCTAATCTGGCTGACGGTGTCTAAGAGACACCTTCACCATTTTAGTGCTTTTCCGCCGCGGTTGTAAGCCAGCCGCGGCGGAAAAGCTGCGGACCTAAACCATGACCCACCAGCCATCCTAATGTGGCGGTGGGTCCTGGTGGGTCCGCAGAGGATTTTCCGCATCCTCCGGGCCGGCGGTGGCTTCCGCCGGCCCGGAGGATGCGGAAAATCCTCCATCCTAATGACCCCCAAGGTGTCTTTGCGTGGCTTCACAGATATGATTTAGTAATCTGCACCACCAGAGTGTGACAAAAGGTAACACTTCAGTGGCATAGGGGGCAAGTAAATAAGCCCCTAAATGTTTACTGACAGACATTTGCTTAGTGGGTTCTGTTTTGAGGGGCAGCTTCCATCATGGGCAACAGGAAAACAGACAGAGGTTCAAGGAACGGGGACAGACTTCCCCAATGTAGCTGTCATTGGAGCCACTTTCTTTGGTAGCGCAACCCGAGCGGGTTCCAATGCAGCATTATTTGAGGCCTGCTCAGTGCCAGAACTGTCAAATGCCAGTGACACTGTTAGTTACAAATCATCGCACGCTAACAAATGTGACAGATTGAACGACTCCAAATCACCAACGCTCTCAGAATAGGAAGAAAAACAATGTTCAGAGGAACGTTTTAAAGGAAAGTGCCATTTACCACTGGCCTTCGTGCCGTCACTGCCAGGGTCAAGGCTTGTGTTTGGGGGGGCCTGGCCCAAGGCGTGCAACGTCCATTGGGCTGAAAGGGCTTCAGCAACTCACCCTGTCCCCCCCCCGTCGTGTGGGTCAGCCCGGGCTGAGACAGCTTCCCAGGCACACACACAGCCGCAACTGAGTATTTCACAGGTCTTTAACCCCTTCCCTGCTCTGCGAATTCTGCTACGGCGCGGGAGGGTCTAGGGGGTGGGTGTGGCGCTCCCGTACTTATGATGGGCTCCACGCCCATCATGACCCGCCCACTCACTAATTCGCCCGCACAGGCGGAGGATTATTGCTGCGTGGGCGGAGCGGCAGCGGCATGACGGCTCCATGCCGTCGTGAGCACACGTCGCCCGGACTCATGACGGCGTGGAGCCGTCATGAGCACGCAACGGGTTAAAAGACCATTTGCTTGCTAACAAGGCTTTGTTGTTTTCACCCCTTCTTAGAGCCCCTGCATCTCCACTCAGGCTATCGCTGGAAGAATAAGTCCACACCGAAATTTTTAGAAACACCCCACCTCCTGAAATGTGGCTCTGGTTGTGTCTCTGCCTGGCCCACCCGCTAAAACCTGGCCTGCTCACCTACACATTTTCCATACATCAGTGAGACGAAATCCACGTTTCTGCAAATTAATTCTGCACTTGTAATTATCTCTGAGGGACACCGTACACTTTAACATCAAAGGGGATCGTTCACTCGAAGAAAAAGTGCGGCCTCTTACACAGCTGTAGATGAGTAATTTAAGCATCAGTGAAATGCACTGGTTTCACGAAAGGAAACATCAGTGTAAAATCAATGTGTGATCGATCCTCCTTAATTATCTACGACTTGAAGGAGAAATAGATGATGATGCACCTGGGGTTGTGTCCTGTGCAAACGATGCTGGACCCCCGCAGTGGAGGAAACTCATAGGCAGGCTTAATGATTCACTAACGGTAACACTAGATTAGCCGTGTTTTAACTCTTATTAAAGTACTTCCGGTTCAACATGGAGGAAGTCAGGAACTTTATTTGTGCAATCTGTGTTTTTCCTAAAATTGACCCTCTTTTCCTATTTGAGGGTGGTAACGACAGAGAAAATTATAACTTTCTACTGGCGTTAATCCGTGAATATCGCTGTATTCCCAGCGATATTCAAGCATTTAGCCGCTATAGCCGGATATTTTATCGCTTTAGAGATAAACATTGCTAATAGCACGTTATCTCTAAGATAAAATACAGCAATGCGCAGCGATAAAAAAATTGACGCTAAGCCCATTTAGCGATAAATATCGCTGTTTGTTGATAATATGCCCCATAGTGCGTTTCCCCAAAAGAAATCGACACCGTGCAAGAATCTAGGAAGCGATGAATATCACAGAGACCAAATCATACAACTTTGGTGAAAAGGGGTTTACTTCCAGAATGCACCATTAGAGTGCACCTCGTTCGTAAAAGTGAGGTTTTGAGTGAGAAGAAAAACGAGGGCGCATTGAAGACTCATAAAAGTAAAACAAGATGCACAGGTGGGAGTGGTGCCTAAGACATGCAGGGGCAGATTTACAAAGTCTGGCGCATCTCTGAAAATCAGCAGGGATGCGCCCAAAAACTTGCGACATGCAAAACCACCCGTGTGCCACCACTGATGTGGCGCATTTACTATGCAGCGCGCTGTGGCGCACCGATGGGCAGATGCGTGTCGCATCCGCTGGCGAAAGGGTGGCGCATTGCTGTAGTCATGTCTCAAGCTTGACGCAGCTCCAGCAATGCTCAGGGGCGCCCTATGCCTAACATGCTGCGTAACTCCTTACGCCTGCTTCAAGCAGGCGCAAGGTTTTGACGGAGCATGGCCGTAAGAGTGACTCAGTGAAATCTTGTAGATTTAACTGCGTCACTTTTACGAGGCGTTCCTTGCGCCAGAACGCCCACATGAAACCTGACACAGGATTCATGTGGCGCATGACCTTACAACGTGACGCATCTACCTAGATTTACCTGGTTTACACTGCCGCTGCGTCACAGAAGTGACGCAACGGCGGCGTAAATGTGTCGCAAGGGGCTTCTAAATCTGCCCCGCAGTGCCTCTCCTGGGAAGACTACGTAATCAGGAACCTTGATAAGAGGCGTGGCCTGTGGCCTACAGTGGGGGGGGGTTGCTGGTGACAAGTTTCAGTGTCTATAAAATGTTTCACCCATAACGAGAGCAAAGTTGAAATGCAAAGCAATCAAGATAGATTTGTTAAATCCAAAGGGGCTTATTTACAAGTCCCTTGCGCTGCTGACACGTCACATTTTCCCATTTTAAAAGTGACGCTCAAGGTGCTTGTAAATCAGCCCAAAAGTATTTAGCACATATATTGGAACCTTAACAAGGGGCATTAATAACAATATATTTTGGAAGGTGTATCAGGATACCCACTGTTTACAAATAAACACAAAGGACAACCACCACTCAGTCACAACAGATGGGGTCAAAGAGAATAAGCCACAATCGCGGGTAGGTCCGATTCTACATTTTCACATTAACTTCATTAATAAATAAGTCTTAATCAGTTATTCAACAAAAGAAGGGTTAAATGCATGTCTTTCATCTCTTGGTTGACCCACCCCCACCCTTTTAGAAACAAAAGCTTCACTCGAATACTATCATAACGTGATGTAAGTGAGTCATGCAATGCTGAGGAGGACGGAAATTAGCAATACTGCCCAAAGACCCCAACCATATCCATTAAACTTAGCCAAGGAAACAACAGCTTTCATCATATGCTAACTGCAGGCCTAACTATTTTTTGCTGAGTAGGCTCACCTGAGGGGTTTTAGCACTACAGGGCTTCTTTAAAGTTTAGTGGGGTACAGGCGTGTTCCAGGGGGCAGATTTACAAGCCCCTTCTGACACTTTTACGCTGCCATTGCGTTACTTTTGTGACGCAGCGGCGGCGTACACCATGCGCCACGTTGCGACTTATTTACGTGACACATCTAGGCAGATGCGTCACGTTGTAAAGCCCTGCGCCACTTGACACCTGCGTCAGGTTTCATGAGTGCGTTGTGGGCGTTACGTCAGAGGAAAGCCTCGGAAAAGTGACGCAGTGAAATCTACAGGATTACACTCAGTCACTTTTCCGACGGCGCTGCGTAAAAACCTTGCTCCTGCTTAAAGCAGGCGTAAGGCATGATGCAGCATGTAAGAGATAGGCCAGGTTGGAACATTGCTGGAGTTGAGTCGTGTCCGCCACACGATTCTCGCACTGAGCCAACCTTACTCCGGCAGATACGTCACGTATCTGCCTATCCGTGCGCCACGGCACGCTTCATTGTAAATGCGGCGCATCCATGGTGGCGCACGGGTAGTTTTGAATGATGCATCTTTCTTGGCGCATCCCTGCTGATTTGCAGGGATGCGCCAGAAGTTGTAAATCTGCCCCCAGGTACGCAGACAGATGGACTCTGCTCCTCTGGAGTAGAGCCCTTCTCTTTTAGACTTCTCAGGGAGGCAGGTAGCTAGACCTATGAGGGGGGAGGGGTGGTGTTGGCATATTGGCATGCCCCCACCCCAACCTGTCGGCAGTGTGGGGCGGGGCGCCCCCAAAACTCAGGCCGCCTGGGGCATGCCACTCGCTTCCTTGCTACGCCACTGCCAAAACAATATCCCCAAAAAGGCGTTTGTTGCTGCAAAAAAAAAAAATGTCCCACCATGGTGAGAGTTTTATCCCCAGCAATCTGGTCATTATTCCAATTTCCTGTTCAGGGCCGCCTGGTTTTACATGATGTGACACCTATGAGTAAATGACGCCCATGGGTAAGCACAACTTACTCGTAGGTTACATCAAGTTACTCATAGGTTAAATCAACGTATTCATAGGTTACATCAACATACTCATAGGTTACATCACATTTACCTTTGTAATATGATTCTCCTCTCCCCCATCATTTTAGCTTCACGGATGTCACGAAAGAAGAAAATGCGCCATGAAGCTCTCTACACCAGAGTTAGGGCCAGATGTAGGTGGCCAAATACCGACCGGTAACGCCGATTTCGGCTGTTACCGACCGGTATTTGGAGTTTCAGATGTAGGGGGCCTTAAAATTACCGATTCGGTAAATTTACAGAATCTGTAAATTTACCGATTTTGTAAATTACCGAATCTGTAAATTTACCGAATCAGTAATTTGTGATGTAGGTGGCACTGAAAACAGAGCCACAGACCCTTCAGAATTCGTTATTTACCATCAAATACTATTTGATGTTAAATAACGAATTCCTGTGTACATGCACATCTGTGCATGTACACCTGTGGCACACAAGCCTGAATCAGGGGTGCAACAGGGTGTCAAAGTGACACCCTGTCCCCCTTGTCAATTCGGTATTTTTACCTAATCGGTATTTACCGATTCGGTAATAGCCATTGGTTCCTATGGGCCTCAAGAACCATAGCAATCAATGGCAATTACTGAATCGGTAAATACCGATTCGGTAAATACCGGATGTTACAGATTTGTTAAATGATTCGGTAAAAATACCTACATAGCATTTACTGATTTGTAAATACCGAATCGGTAAAATTCGGTATTTATGAATCGGTAAATACTAATTACCTACATCGGGCTCTAACTGCCAGATTCATCAAGCTAAATTGCACTCGCAAAGGGCCAGATTCTGAGAATCTGGCCCTTTGCGAGTGCAATTTTTGCATTTGGGATTCATCATCCCAAATGCAAAATTCGCTAATTAAGAATTCGCACATTTGCGAGGAATTGCATTTAAGGAATCTCTGTTTGAGATTCCTTAAATGCAATTCATGAACCATTTTAAAAATTGCGAAATAGCAATTTTGGGCCGCTATTTACCGCGAGGTCAAACCTCGTGGTAAATAGCGAAAACTTAGAAAAATGCTTTTAAAAGCATTTTTCTAAGTTGCATGTTACACACACACACATGTCCTTTGGACATGTGTGTGCGCAACACCAATGTAGATTGCATTACAGGGGTGCTACAGGGTGTCCTTTGGACACCCCTGGCACCCTTGAAATCGCTTCCTTATTTGCGATTAGCTAATTGCTAATCGCAAATAAGGAATGACTCCGCATTCATTCCTATGGGCTTTTAGGCCCATAGGAATGAATGGGGAGTTATTCCTTATTTGCGATTAGCTAAGGAATCAGTAGGAATCGCAATTTCAATTGCGATTCTTACTTGAATCCCGTTTTGCGAGTCCTTAATAGCGATTCCTTAATAATCGCTATTAAGGACTCGCTAATCGGGACCATGATGAATCTGGCCGTTAGTCCTTTATTTTATGTTCTAAATACCACTGAGTGAAGGCTGTGCTGATGAAAAAAGGGCGTAGAAGTTATGGGCCACACTGCTCTGTGTTTATGTGAATTCTGGTACTTGCACCTCTCACGATACACTGTCCAAACTACTTTTACAGGTAGCAGAATGTAAATTAAATTAGAACCATGGGTGCAGAATATACACATGACAGAGGAAACGCGTGGAGGTTATCAGTCATCCTCTATTTACCACAATCAAACGTTTTCAATTGTAAATCTCGAGTGTGACAACAGCAGTGAAGAAAAGTGAAAAAAAGAAAGTAGGAAGGCCAGAGTTTATAACTGTACTCTGAAGAGAATATACGTTTACATTGAGCGCCATCTACTGGCTTTTTGTGGGAATATATAGACAATGCTTTGCAGAAGAAATTTTGTATTCATCCACCTTCTAAAATCGAAAAAAAACAGCAACATTACTGTACTGTATTGCATTATACTTGTAAAATCTTTTCAATAAAACAATTTTGAAATAAAAAAACAAAAAAAAACAAACACCAAACACAGTTTTCTTTAAAATGCTTCCAGTAACATGGAATTATAGTCATGTCCTTCTCCCCAGCATTCCTGTGTAGGAATTATTTTTTATAAAGCAATCATATGCAATGCCAGTAGGCCTGCCTTATGAATCAAAATGCCTTTTGATGGGGTTGTGGACTCAGTAAGTCATTACCTATGCACTCTGTCACTCAATGACTCAATGACTCTGTCACACTTATTCTTCTACTCATTCATCCACTAACTAATTTTAACACGCACCCTCTGACACAACCGCAATGAAACACACACAAACTCAGCAACATGTGCAAGATAAATTAAAAAAATTCAAGTAGGAAAAAAACCTCCGGCCTTTAAGACACAGCAGGAATCTTCCTGCAATAATGAAACTCAATCTAGCAGCAGGTGTCCATCTTGCAGTGGTATTGTGTATATATAGTCTATCATTGTTCCCACTTATACCCAGGGCCACTAGAATTATGTGATTCTGTAGCCACTGCTTTTTTTTTAGCACAATTAAGGATTTTATGCGTTTACCCCATAATCTATCATCTCCTGTATAAGCTGCAAATTTTAAGAAAAAATAATTTTGTTTCCAGATCAAACGGATCAAAGTTACTAAAACGTGACGATAAGTCGCACGCATTGGGAGACACTTCGAAAGTTTAACTGGTTATCTTTCAGTTAATAATTTATGTATTTGGTTGTTAAACTGGCACTTATGAGGTGAAATATTTACCCAACAGTATTACCATGCATAAAACAAATAAATAAATGAAACAATACTATAAAAATGTGCTGCATTTGCCACATAATTTGCCTTTTCTTGTAGCATAATTTAGCAGTTCCTGCCACATAATTTGGTGCTGTCTTGTCGCATAATTCCAGTGGCACTGCTTATAGCTTGTCACAATAACCAACTCAAGACCAGTATTGAGCGTAAGCTTTCCTACATGGCAACAATTAGACACACAGTTATAATATTCCAAAGGCATTCAAATTTACAGTTGGCAAAGCAAAATACTGCCTCGCATAAGAGGGCCTGACAAGGATTCTCACTGAGTATGTCATCTATATTTATGGTTTGTCACAGGGGGTAACCAGCACCTAAATCATTGCCTACTACAATATTCTGTGAGATTCAATGAAACACAATCCTTCTCTACATGCTTTCATACAAAGTATTAACAATCCACCCTGAAGTGAATTGATGTTAACATATGTTTTTCACAATAACTACATCTGGCTTTTTGCCTTCATCATAACATTTCACAATAAACAGATCAGGCCCATACCTATGATCACTGCTTTGCCACCATATCCCACTCTCTCATGTTGTATTGAATACACGGTACACAAAAAGCCAAAAAGTGCACTACAACCACTCATTTTAGTGGAAGCACACGACTATCGCCCTATCAAGGTTTGTACTCATAGGAACCAACATGTGGGTGGAGCCTAAATCTCTCTCTCCATAGTACTTTGAAAGCTCTTTTTTGTTGATCACATAAGGTCTGGTAAAAGCTGTGCTGTTAAGCCAGACCTAAATATACATACAGATTAGTGTAAATGTGGGTATGCCATATTGCTCCCAAACACTCAACTGCACCCTGAAGGCTAAACTTAAAGGTGGAAAGGGAATGCGAGGGGTGCTGGGACTGGAAAACAACAACACATGCTTCAGGTCTGCCTCCTTCCATAGGAAGCCATTCTGTTGCTGGCTCAGGTAGCTGAATGAAGAAACAAAATAAATGCAAAAAGAACAATTGAATGTATGTAAATGTATTGGCATTTATATAGTGCACTACTTACCCGTAGGGTCCCAAGGCGCTTCGACCGCTGCGAAACCCTTCCTGGCTTCCCTGAGAGATGGTCCCTTAATGGGTATCTCCAGGGTGAGACCAGGCATCCCCGGCGGTCTGGTGGGGCCGTTAGTGAAGATGAGGCAAGCTAATGCCCAGAGTTGCCGAGTGTGATCGCTGATCAGAGGGGGCACCGAGGCGAGAGAATTATCGAGTCCGCTGACCCTGGTCCAGAAACCTGCCGCGCCGGGAATCGAACCCTGGTCCCGGGCTGTCCTCTGCTCTCGGGTCTGCCGCCTCTAACCAGTGAGCCACACTACTTCAATCGATAGACAAAATGCATACATTCACCCCAGTAAAGCGATCTGGGCCTAAATCCATCGTTTTTTGTTCCCCGTGCCACTCCAGTTTGAACCTAGCCATATGCAAATCAGTCTTGACCGTGCGCCCAATAGGAACAGTCCAGCCTGAATTGCCAGAGCAGGTCCTCCCTGCACTGGAAACAAGAACCCTAGGACCAGGTTTTGAGGTTTCACCCCATATCAGCCACGATTGCTTGACTCCAGTGCAATTATTATCATTATTATTATTATTAATACATTTTGTAGAGCGCGTAGTCACCCGTGGGTATCCCAGCGCTAGGAACAGTTAACCTGAGGGGAGTGAGGGGCAAGGAGGGGTAGAGGGGGTTATGGAAATAGGAAGGTTTTCAGCCTCTTTCTGAAACGTAGGTAGTTGGGTTCTGTTCTTAACTCGCGGGGTAGGGCATTCCAGAGACGCGCTGTATGAGCCGAGAAGCGCCTTCCGCCCGTGCGGGCCTTCTTGACTCTGGGGATGGTGATAAGGTTTTCCTGATCGGAACGGAGAGATCTTGAGGCTCTGTAAGGCGTGATGAATTTAGCTAGGATCGGAGGTCCTTTGTTTTGCAGCGATTTGTGGGCCAGGCAAAGGGCTTTGAACTGGACTCGTTCCCTAACCCGAAGCCAGTGAAGGAGCCTGAGCGCCGGTTTGGCTGAGGCTCTGGCGGGTGTGTTGGTGACGATCCGGGCCGCCGCATTTTTGGTCCTCTGTAGCCGGTTCAGGGTGGCCTCAGGAGCACCCAGGTAGATGGAATTGCTGTAGTCGATCCTGGAGAGTATTAGGCCTTGGACCAGTAGTTTTTTTGCGTTAGGAGGGAGTAAGGGCAGGATTTTTCGAATTGATTTAAGGAGTCCAGAGCATGTCCCGGCTACTTTTTTTGCCTGTGTGGCGAACAAAAGGTCTTTTTCGAGCCAGACGCCCAAGCTCTTAATCTCGGGTTTTGGGTCTGGGAGGGGGCCTAAGCAGGGTGGCCAGATGTTCTGTGACCAGATGTTCGGTGACAGGGAGAGTCCCTTCTGACCCAGGAGGAGGATGTCGGTTTTTGAGCCGTTAAGTTTGAGATGGGACCGGTTCATCCATCCTTGTATCTGCGTGAGACAGTTGTAGAGGTCCGCAGGTTGTTGAGTTGGGTGAGATAGGGAGACCACTAGTTGTGTGTCGTCAGCGTAGCTGACGATGCTCACTCCGAAAGGAGTGACGACCTCCTCCAGCGGGGACATGTAGATGTTAAACAATGTGGGGCTCAGAGAGGAGCCCTGAGGTACGCCACACTGGAGGGGTCTTTCGGAGGAGCGGGTGTTGTTCTCCCAGATTTGAAAGGACCGATGACCTAGGAAGGAGGATAGCCAAGACAGTGCTTTTCCTTCCACGCCGACCCTCCTAAGGCGATGAATCAGGAGTTGGTGGTTGACGGTGTCAAAGGCCGCACTGAGGTCGAGGAGGATCACTGCCACTGATCCTCCAGCGTCGAGCAGTGCTCTGGCCTCTTCCACCGCCACCAGGAGAGCGATGTCGGTGCCCTGCCCTGGGCGTAATCCCGTTTGCGATCTTTTCAACCGATCATTGGTTTCCAGAAATTGTGATAGTTTTCTGTTTACCAGCTTTTCGGCGATTTTGCTAGTTCCCGGGAGAAGGGAGATAGGCCTATAGTTGGCCAGATCAGCGGGGTCAAGGGAGGGTTTCTTCAATTGCGCCTTGACAACTGCCGCTTTCCAGTTGGGGGGGACAACTCCCTGTTCAAGCGAAGCGTTGATGAGCTGGGTGAGGGGGGGGGGACGATCGTGGGTGCTACACTCTTAAGGAAGCGTAGCGGCGCAGGGTCCCTGGGGGAGCCGCTTTTGATGTTGTTGAGCGTGCTTTCGACCTCCTCGACGGTCACTTGTCCCCAAGAGGTAAGACAGGGGGCTCTAGGGGTGTTGTTGATCTCTATGTCCTCGCACGTGTTGGTGGTTGGAATTGAATCGAGGATTTTCTGGATCTTGTCTGTGAAGAAATTGGCTAGTTTATGGCATTTTTCCTCGTCGGCCTTAGGATCTGGTGGGCTTCTGGGTCCTGAGTCGGGGACTTTTAGGAGCTCTTTTAGTATGGTGAAAGATTCCTTGCTGGAGCACGCGGAGTGTTCTATTCTTTTTAGAAAGAATAGACTTTTGGTTTTTTGGAGGGAGGTTTTATAGGTTTGGAGAGCGGTTTGGTAGGCGTCCTTTTTGTCCTGAGCCTTATCCTTCCTCCAGAGGCGTTCTGTTTTCTTGCATTCCTGTCGTAGAGCTTTAAGCTCTGGAGTGTACCAGGGGGCAGGGGTGACTCGTTTGGCATGCTTGAAAGTGTTTGTTTTGGGGAGTAGTTGGTCCAGTGAGGATGTGATCCAAAGATTAAGCTGATCATCAGCGACAATGGGGTCCCGGAGAGAGTCGGTATAGAATTAGCAAGGGTGTTGGCCCATTCCTCTGGGACAAGTTTGTGCCAGCGTCGATCGGTGATTCGAGTTTTGGAGGGTTGTGGGGGGGCTGTGAGTAGATGGCACGAGAAAGGGATTAAGAAATGATCTGTCCAAGGGAGAGGAAGAGAGGGTTCAGTAATAATGTCCGAGATATTGGTAAGAACGGGGTCCAGAAGATGTCCCTTGTCGTGGGTGGGTCCCTTATTGACCAGCCGAATGTTAAATGACCGCAGGTCATGCAGTAGATCAAGTGCTATGGGGTCTGTTGGATCTTCGAGGTGGAGATTAAGGTCGCCTACCAGAAGGAAGTTGGGGGCGGAGGAAGCTAGTTGTGCCACCGTCTCCGTAAGGGAGTTGGTGAATTTTCCTGGTAGGCCTGGAGGTCGATATATTAGCAGACCCGTAATGGAGTGAGCTGGGGAAGTTTGGAGAGTGAAGCGGCAGCTTTCGCAGTTGTCGATCTTAGCATTACTGGTTCTGCAGATGAGGCGTTCTTTATGAATTATTGCCAGTCCACCCCCTCTCCCTTTGGGTCTATGCAGGGTTTGGATCAGGTAGCCCAGAGGGAGAGAGTTGACGATGTCGGAGTCAGAAGTAGTCGAGAGCCAGGTTTCTGTAAGAAACAGTACATCCAGGCTGTGATCTAATATCATTAAATTGGTTTCGTGCGCATGCTTGGGGAGGGAACGGCAATTAAGAAGGCCCATCAGTAGCTCTGGTCTGACCGGGGTATTAGTGCCTGGATTACAGTGTGCGCAGTTGATGTAAGGTTTGCCTTCTGCTTGAATGTAGGGACATTCCGGCTTTTTTTCCAGGTAAAGAGCCCGGAGCGTATCACTTGTATATACCAGGCGCTTAGGTGGCGAAACCGGCAGAGTTCCTGGGCCTGGGTCCGGCTGGGCCCGGACGGGCCCAGACGGGCTTGCCTTAGGCGCTCCCGCTGCGCTCGTCCGCTGCGCTTGCGTGGGACACACATTTATGGTGAGAGGAGGTGGGCGTGCCCTATCGGGTGGGCGTGGCCTCGCGTTCCCGGCGATGGCGTCCGAGTAATGTTTCCCCTTCCCAGCGCTGGTTCCGCTGATTATGGGTGCCTGCTTGGCGGTGGAGTGATAGCAGTAGCTAGGGGTAGGTGCAGGATTTTAAAAACAGAGTTATCACAATTCAACAATGGAGACCTCTGTGCATATTCGTCGCACTGGGGGTGACAAACGCAAAAAGAACTAATGATGGACAGAATGCAGAACAATGTTATACATTCACCCCAGTACAGAGATCTGGGCCTAAATCCATCATATTCAATTCAAGTTTGAAACCAGTCATATGCAAATCAGTCTTGACCCTGCGCCTAATGGGAACAGCCCAGCCCGAACAGCCAGTTCAGGTCCTCCCTGCACTGGAAACAAGCATCCTAGGACCGGATCCTGGGTTTCACCCCTCATCAGCCAAAATAGCATGACTCCAGTGTGAAAAGTAACCTGTCCGTCAGGATCTAAATCAGGTCCTTAGTCGGCCACCAGAAATGAAACAGTTAACTATCCATTATGCAGCTATAAACCATCTCCTTCACTTGACATTAAAATTAGCGCACAGATATCCTGCAGCCATGCACACAACACCCAACAATAAATAGCCAACCATGACACCTGTCTTCAAAGGCAGGCGTGAGACGAAGAGCTCACTGTGGCAAAGCTCTACCAATTCTCTAGTTCAAAATGATTTTATTGAATTTTTGCAGGGAAAAAACACAAAGATACATACAGAAAACTACAAGTCATATCGTTAAATTACAAGCAAGTGAGCAAGAACAATCATAAATAAGCAGTTATAAAGAATTACAAAGCAAATTACAATCGTCAACCAAAGGATAACTAAAATCAAGAAGGGAAGGAAGGAAGGGAAGGGAAGGGAAGAAGGGAAGAAGGGAAAGGGGAAAGGACAATTCATAGCATAATAAATTGAATAAATAGAGTTACCAATAATTAACTAAAAAAGAGAGTATAATAATTAATAAATCAGACAACAACAGTGAAAAAACATGAGTCATAACTTTAAATATGAATCAATAGGAGACCAAAAAGATTGAAAATGCATAGAATTATGATGAACACCTTGTAATGATAATTGAGCACCTCTTCTTGTAAAGATAATCCAAGACCACCTCTTCTTGTAAAGATAAATCAAGACCACCAAGCATGAACTGAAAGAGAAGTGGCATCCTTCCAACAAAAAGTAATTGATTTTAACGCAGCTGTAACCAAAAAATTAAATAACTTTGCCTCAGCATCTTCAAGAGGATGAATCAAAACAACAGATTTGCAAATGAATAATTTATAAGAAAGCAGATCAGAAATAGGCAACATTTTCAATATGACATTCCAACCTTCAAATAACATGTGACGTAAAGACCCAGGATGCAATTTACAGTGCCAACAGAGGTCAGATGGTAATAATTTAGCATGAAATAAACGGAGTGGAGTCCATAAAGAATTAAACAAAATGTAAGCATTAGTTTGATAAAGTGAAACTGGTAACCATCCAGAAATACTATTGGTCCAAATTAATGACCATGAGTCAACAGATAGGGAAATGGAAAGTTCAGTATTCCAAAAAGTTGAAATTATATCAATGTTGGAACCTAATGAAGAGGTAAGTTTTTTATAAAATACAGAAACTGCTTTAGAAGATACAGAAACAGTATTGAGGTAAATTAAAAAATCAGCTGAGGATGTAGATGGAATACCAGTTGGGAAGGAATCTAAAATGGAATTACACAAAAATTGGTATTTTAGAAAATCGGACTTTGGCAGATTGAATTTTAACTGGAGTTGAGCAAAGGAAATAAATCCACCATCAGAAAAAACATCTTTAAGATAGAAAATGCCTCTGTCAATCCATGAAGCCCAAAAAGTGACATTTCTATTTAATTTTAATAAAGCGCTATGCCATAGTGACAAATGCACCGTAGAAAGTAAAGGAGAGGCAAAATTAGAGTCCAAATCATTAAAAATTAATCTTGATGTTTTGATTATGGACGAGTAATGTACAACTTTAGAGGAATGAGACATAGTTAACAAGGAGGGCAATGGAAAAGGCTTTGCAAGTGATTTTTCAATATGAAACCAGATAGGAGGATTAATAATAGGTGAAATATTAAACCACAACGAACTCTGTTTTAAAATGAAAGCCTTATGGTACAGATAAAAATCCGGTAGGGCAAAGCCAACTTGGCATTTAGGAATCTTCAATTTTTTATAAGCAATACCAGGAGGCTTATTATTCCAAAGAAATTTAGACAATAGTTTATCAATATCTTTATAAAATTTGAGAGGAAATTGAGTAGGTATCATTGCAAGGGAATAAAATATTTTAGGGGCAATATTCATTTTTAGATTCCATTCTCCCCCACCAGGAAAGATGAAGGGAAGACCATTTAGAAGTTTCTGCTTAACATAATCAAATATAAAATCACAATTCAATTTCAACGTAGCATGCAAGGAAGATGAAAATAATATGCCAAGATATTTCAGCTTGCTTTTTTGTCAAACAATATCAGGTGAAGGTAACATATCGGGAGTACAAAGCATATTCAAAGGGAAAAATTCAGTTTTACTAACATTCAATTTATATCCTGATACAGCTGAATATTTGGAAATGATATCAAGTAAAAATGGAACAGACAAAGTAGGATTACTAATAAATATTAACACATCATCAGCATATGCTAAAGTTTTAACAGTGACATCTTTGATGGTGATACCCTGAATATCCTCACACTTACGTATAAAATTAAGAAAAGGCTCTATTCCCAATAAAAATAAGAGAGGCGAGAGGGGACATCCCTGACAGGTGCCTCTAAAAAGGGAAACTTGGTTAGAAATGTGGCCGTTAATAAACAATTGGGCAGTGGGAGCATAATATAAAGCCAAAACTATACAAATAAAAGAGGGGCCAAAATTAAAGGATAATAAAGTTTTAAATAAAAATTGCCAATGGATTTTATCAAAGGCTTTTTCTGCATTTAAAGCCATAAGACCAGCAGGGACAAGGAGTGTGGAACTCTGTTCAATGACATGTAATAACGTTCTAGTATTGTTAGCGGAGTATCTATTTATCTGGGTGAATAATGGAATGGAGGACAGGAGCTGATCTAAAGGCAAGGATTTTAGCATATAATTTACAGTCTTGATTAATTAAAGAAATTGGATGGTTTTAGAGACAAGGGTAGGGTCTTTATCAGGTTTGGGAAGCACAACAAGCATTGAAATTCCATATAAAATTCAGCAGGAATGCCATCAGGACCGGGAGATTTATTTTTTGGGAGCGATTTGATAGCATTCAGGATTTCATCAGTAGTAATTGGTGAATCTAACCCAAGTCTGTCAGAAGGAGAAATATGAGGTAAATTAGAAGTGTTTAAAAAAGCATCAATTAAAGAATCATCACAGAGATCTGGTTTATTATATAAGTTGGAGTAGAAATGTAAAAATTCCTGAACAATATCATTATGGGAAAGTGCAACTTTTCCTTGAGGGCCCCGAATGGAGGTAATTTGTGTTTTATCCCTTTTAATACGCAAATAATTTGCTAGGAGTTTCCCAGACCTATTAGAATTAAAGCGGAATCTAGCATTGGGTTTAGAAAGCTGGACCCCAGCCCTAGTACTAAGGAAAGCATTAAACTCATATCTAAGTTTTTGTAGTAGTTTGAGTATATCATTGGAAGTAATAAATAAACGCTCAAATTGGGCTATTTGCCTTTCAAGAAGTTTGATGTTAGAATTAAATTGTTTATTCTCATGAGCCATAATAGAAATTGTGGAACCTCTAATATAAGCTTTAAATGCATCCCATCTATTAACAATAGAGGTAGAGTCTTCCGGATTGAACATAAAATAACCCTGAATCGCTTGTAACAATTTAGGTTTGTGAGTGTCATTGAGGACAATGCCAGTATTCATACGCCGCCTAGATTGTTTAGCAAAAGTGGACGAGACATTCAAAACAAAAGAAACCAATGCATGGTCTGAGATATCAATAGTACCAATGATAGGATTAGTTGCAGATTGAATAAGAGAGGGAGAAAGTAAAAAATAATAAATTCTGGAATGGGAATTATGAGGGTTAGAGAAAAAAGAAAAATCTTTACCAGTGGGAAAGTGTAATCTCCAAATGTCAGCTAATTTGGTGGTATGAAGAAAAGTTTTAAAGGCATGGAAAGTCCTGGACGGACGAAATTGAGAGGTAGATAATCTGTCTAGCCAGGGGTCAGCAATAACATTAAAATCCCCTCCAACAATCAAAGGAACTTTTCCCAACTTCAAAATTTCAGAAGTAACTGTAGCCCAAAATACAGGATCATCTGCTGTAGGGCCGTAAATATTAAACAAAAAGAAAATAGAGTCATGAATTTTTAATTTAACTATAATATATCTCCCTTCAGAATCTGAAATCTTATTAAGAATTTGACAATGTAATCTTTTAGCAAAGAAAATAGCGACCCCATTTTTCTTACCTTTTGCAGGTGAGGAGACAATAGTATCAACCCATTTTTTATTCATGTACTGTAAGATTTTATCTTCAACATGTGTTTCTTGAACAAAACAAATATCAGCTTTGCAACTACCTAGATAATCTAGAATTTTCGTACTTTTGATTGGATGTCTCAAACCTTTTACATTAAGAGAAACAATTTTAATTTTATGAATGTTAGCCATTAAGACATAGAAGGAAGGAAAGAAAGGAATCAGAACAAGAAGAGGGAAGAAATAGCCAAGTTAAAGGAGTAACTCTATATAGAAAATATGAAAGGGAGAAACAAAAAAATAAAGAGGAATGAACAAACATGAATAGAAGCAAGGAAACGCACACCCGTTCCGCAAGCATGGCCAGGAACCGTTGAAGCCCATGAATATGAGATTATGCAGAGATGTGACAAGTGAAGTCGGACTGAACGAACTCAAGTATTAGGATCCTGAGTGTCCATGGATGGAGGAGCTTGTTGGTCAAGAAACAGCCGAAGATCTTCAGGTCGTTGAAAAGATTTGGAGACATTGTCTTTCCACACACGCACCGTAGAAGGATCAAAAAGTCCATATTTGAAACCAAGGCTCCTCAGCTGTGGACGAAGGGAAGAAAACTCTCTACGAATAGCCACAGTTTCTTTAGCAAAATCCTGGTGAATAAAGATTTTGGTTCCATTCACCAACAATGAAGGAATTTCTCTCGCAGCTTTTCGAATGAGAACCAAATGGTGGTGACGCAGGACCGTGAATATCATTTGCCTGGGTTTAGTATGTCAAGGATTCCGATGTGACAGAACTCTATGGGCCTTGTCAATCTCAAATTTTTCTGCCAATTTAATATTAAAAGACCAGGTAGAAGAGATTCGAGATATAGTCGACAATTTGTCCCTTCAACATCTTCAGGCAAATTAAAAATTCGAAGATTATATTGCCTATTACGATTTTCCATGTTCAACAGTTGAGTATGCATTGGAACTATTTTGGCCATTAAAGGTGTGAAAGCGTCAAGCTTATTTTTGTTATCCTGAATTTTAATTAATTATCATTGATATAGAGGCCATATCTTTATGGACATTTTTGACTTCTGAGGCAATAGTATCAGTGTTTAGACGCAACTCTTTAATTTCCTCCAAAATTAGTGCAAGAGAAGGTTCTGAGGATTCTACCACCTTAGATTTGGTTGGCGGAGGAGAAACCTGCTGCTTCCTTTTATTAGTATTTGAATTCTTGGAATCCATTCTGAGGTGAAAAAATAGTCAATAATACGTAGAAATAATAAAGTGAAGAAAACCACCTCAAAATTTGAGAGAAATGATGTAAATAGTGAAGAAAACACCAAAAATCTCTTCAAAAACTACAGGTGCAGCAGCTAAATTGGACTGTAGGCGTGGCTAGGCCCAAGCCAGGCTCTGTCATAGATATTACTCCGCCCCCGTGCACTCAAAGCCGTTAATACCTGCAGGTGAAGCTGGGAGCAGGAACCATGGAGCCTGAAAAAGCTCTTACGCCGAAGGAAATCGTCCAAAAAACACTCCACAGGTAGGGAATAGCATGTAGAGGCAAGCATCGCTATTTTTGCCGACTTTTTGACACAAAATTTGTCGTCAAAGGGAAATTCGGGCCGTAGTAATCACGGAGCTCCGGTGGCGGCGGCCATCTTGGTTGAGGCGCTCGCGCGTCTCCCCAAGCTCTACTAATTCTAATGACACTTCTCATATCCTAGCATCCCCTGCTTCAAACAACACGTAATTCTTCCTTCCTTTCCGTAGTTTCCTTGGCCAACTAGTAAACAGACTTTAAAACAATCTTTAATGACATGTTCACTTCTTTCACACACATACATCTGACAGAATTATTTTTGAACACTGTTTATTTACCACCCTTCTATCACCAATCTTCTATCAATGGCCTTTTTTCCAACCCAAATTCCGTCTTGTCCTGTGTCACCTTCCCCTGATCGCAACAAAAGGATTTACCCCCGATTAACTACGTCCACAAAGTGTTCCACTACTCGATGTTGCCACAAGATATCCTGCACCACTTTCCTGCACTTCAACCCTCATGCCCCTAACAACCAATAGCGGCTGGCTCTATAGTAAAGTGGTAGGGTCAGGGCAGGGCAGGGAGGTTGGTGTTGGGTTTTAAAAATAAAATAAAAAAGACTTACCTGCTGCTCTGCTCCCACTGCCAGCCGCCATGTTGCTCCTCTCATACCAGAAGTTTATGGGCTTCACTGCACAGGCTCCCCACCCAATCCAGATGCTGCTCTCATGCTATAACCATATTGTAATATAGAATGGCCAGCAAGGGGTTTTGTTTATATGAATTGTCAGCACTTGTTAGGACTTGTTTAGGGGCAATCAAAGTACCAAAACCTGAAATCAATCAGCGGCTGTTCAATTAAATTTAAAAAGAAAAAGTTCTTGAGACAAGAAACACAAGATGTTACCACACTAACATCATAAATACAATAAATGAGTAATAAAACATGAAACCAGGATTTTTTGTTTGTCTGAAATGTATTATTTTAAATTCAAGGCAAAAAGATTTCTGTACAAAAAATGAACGGTATTAAATTGATTTCAACTATCAATCAGGAGAAAATCAAAAGTTGATATGAAACAAACTATGCAGAATTGGACTAAGCAAGTCGATGTTTCGGTCTTTTCTCGAATTTTCACAAGACCATCATCAGGACGAAGTAATGATATATACAGTTGATGACCCTTTTTTGAATCAGAATCACGTCAGTTTGAAGTTTGTGACGGCATCCGCATCTTCATTTATGGCGGGCAATGAGCTAAATCAATTTTATATAGCACACACTTGTGAAGAAAACAGTGCTGCAGTGAACAGGTTCTGGCAATTAGTCCAATTAGTCCAATTAGTATCACTATTCCAAGGCGCTCACGTTTGTTTGAAGGTTTGGCCACAGGACGTCAGTTCCGTACGATCCGCTGCTATAACCAGCATGAGAGCAGCACCTAGATTAGCCTAAGCGGAAGTGTTTAACAATTGCTCATGCACAGGGAGCCTGCAGTTTTTTACCAACCCGCTGTACAACACAGCTGGATTGCAGAAACCTAAGTGCGCATGTCTGTTTGGCCGGCCAAAGCCACCGGCCAAACTGACATGCACACTTTTAAGTGCCCACCACTACTCGCTACTGCTGATGTGTCACTCATCGATTCACAAAAGGGGGTGGTGATGAACAGAGTGTCTGAATTAAGCAGACCACTCTTACCCAGTCCAAAGGCTTGATCCATCACCGTTATTTAGCTCACTGCACCATCCCAGCTCAGAACCTGGCCACCATAAGCGTGGAAGGGTATACTCAGATGTGAGTCCCTTGCTCATTGCACCATCAGGATTCAAGCAAGCCGGGCCGACGACGGCTGAAATGCCAGAAACCGGTCCCCGGAAGCTTGTTTCCTTATCCCAGTGTAAGAATTGGCTTGGTAGTTTGGTTTGCCCTGTTCCCATCGTGCACTGGGACAGGAACAGACTAATTTGCATATAGCCAGGTTCTGAGCTGGGATGGTGCAGTGAGCTGAAAAACACGGTGTTGGATCTAGCCCTGATCTCTTGACTGGGTGAGAGTATTCTGCTTAATTCAGAAACTCTGTCCATCACCACCCCTTGTTGTTAAATATGATGTGGCACTCATCGACATGGCCCTGCCCTGCCCTAACCTCAGCTCGGCTGGCAATAAGGTAAGAAACATAAAATAATAATAAAATGGTTTTATTACCATTTTATTTTTCAGAGGGGCGATGCTCCTCCACCATAGAGGAGGAGCCGCCCCTGCTACCAACTGCATACTATGTTTTACATTATACTTTGTCCTTTTCACTAAACCTTTTGACCCAGTGTTGTGCAGAGAGGTGCACTGCAGTGTCACTACCTGGTCACTCAAACGTCTGTGCATTTCTTATATAGAAACTCCACTTGATTGTCAGTAAATATTTTTTTTAAATAAATTCCTCTCCCCGAATACCTAAAAAAGCTGACCATCTTCCCAGTCATCACATCCTTTGCAAACCCCATCTTTGGTTACTTGGAATAGTAATCTACCAATACGAATGTACAATGCAACCATCAAACAATGTCTGCCACACGTCCACAATGTCTACCTTAAACAGCAACCTGGTTTTCCTGAGACTTCTCCTGGACTTTGAGTTGGCACCTTTGTCACATGAACGTTATCACTGCTGCTTCATGCTTCCTAATTGTTCACCTCCTCCCCCACCTCTGCGTACTTACTGTGCAACCTATGCCTGTTTTCTCAACCTGCATATTGTCGAAATTCCTCCAGACATCCTTTATAGGTCGAGCATTCAGGACCTCTTGTATATACTTTAGTATATACTTCTTATAAACGTATATGTGTATGTACTTTGCGGGCTCTGGAGATCAGCCCTAGGACTTGTCTGCGTCCGCTTGAGGACTTTTGTTTCCTGTCCAACTGCCTCTATTTAACTGTCTTGATAGAAAAGACCAGCAGAGGTCATTAAAATACCAGAATTGCTTTCTGCTGAAGGACTTTTATTTTTTTTATTTTTCTGGCAACTGCATCTATTTAACTTTTTTGATAGAAAACGACCAGCCGAGGTCAGTAAAATACCAGAATCACTTTAGCATTGGGTAAATTCCAGTACATAGAAATTGTCTTCCACGAGCACCCGGAGACAATAATATTTTTTTCAAATCTTGTATTTTCAGTGAAATGACCACCGAAGGCCCTGTTGTCATATTAAACACAGAGCTTTAGACTATACCATTTCCTGCTGAAAGGCAATATTTCTCGACATATATTCCCATTCCTGGTGTGTCACGCAGTTTGGTGCTTACTTACCCTCCATGTTTAAGAACAGTAGATGTATTAGTACCCAGGCTAATGCGCTGCATACCTAAATATATATAAGGTCCCAAAGGCGAGGCTGATTGCATTGCAAATGCTTGTGTTTTTTGCAAACAGATTTTATTGTGTTTTTAAAGCTTGCAATAGTATGATAATTACATTTGTTACTGATCTCCATAGATCTAGGAGCTTACAATGTCTATACATACAGCAAGTCATGATCGTGCAACGTTATTAACCCTTAAACCAGTCCCCCAGATATCCTTCATGTGTCAAGCTTCCACAAAATGTCCTCACATCTGCGCATCTCTCATTAAACCTAGTTTTTTTCTCACTTACCTCAACAGCTATGGATTTAAGCGCTTCTATTTCCCTTCCTGCTTTTATCCAGCCATCTTGCAAGAGTTATCTCACCTTGAGCAATGGTGCATCCTCCTCACACTCATTTAAGCACCTGTAATGGCTGCCCTTTTCTGGCTCCTTTAAGAGGGAGAATGATGGAGAGTGACTCCAGTCTATCACCCCCATAGCATAGGGATTAGGACTATAGACAGGATCCCTGCCTTTTGTATAGTAGAGTATTTTCGTGTCCCTTTCCTTAGTGTAGGGCTTATGAATCTAAGTTAGGGGATAGATACATAAGTATTAATCATGATTTGCCCATTTGCTAAAGTGTTAGGATATTTTCCATGGAGTTGCGCATATTGCGGGCCCTGTAGGCCTTAAACGAGACAGACTCCATCTTGCTCTCTGCTTGGTAGCTTGAGAGGCCTTCTAGGTCAAGTGTAGTGTTTTAGTTTCAAGCTGTTGTTCGCTTGGAGAGAACCGGCTCAGGCTGGCCCTTATCGAAGGAATGTATTTTTCTCCACTCCGAAGACACAACTTCAGGCCGGCCGGCTGGGAACGTGTCCTTGGTACGGGGAGGTACAAGAATTTGGTGGGCGGCAGGTGGCTGACCGTAACTTTCCATGAAGGAACGGGCTTTGATATTAGCGAAGGTGTTAGTCAGTCGTCAGTCAGTCCGTAGGCGGCATCTAGCCGTTAGCATCTCTGCCATTAATTATTCCATGGCGGACAGTCGCCGTCTTTGAAGTCCGAGAAAGATTTAAGATCGAAACTCTCTGAGAAAGACTGAAGGAGTATTAGCGCGGAGCGCACTGAAACAGAGAGAGAGAGAGAGACGGTAGTTAATAACCAGCGAGGGTCCGGTGGCCTGGAGGGAAGCAGACAAGGTTGAGCCTAGCGGTGCAGACGTGTACTTGTGACGGCTGGGGTGTGACTGCGAGGTGAGCCAGGACACAGAGACGAGAAGGGAACCTAGATGACTGCCGAGTCCCGACTTCACGTTAACAAGGTGATCTCCGCCCTTTCTTTAATAAGCGTGCATTCTAATCTTTACCTTTTCTTTGCAGAAATTATGTTGCATAGTATTGTGATGTATGTTTATTGTCAATAAATACCCTAGTTCTTAGTGAACTAAAGTGTGCCTGGTATTCTTGTTCAATCCTGGTAAACAGTATTCCTAGGCGATTTCCATTTTATATGAATGGACGAGTAATCCCACTCAGGTAAGAGGTGATCACATAAATAGGGAATAACGTGGACCTTCGATGCCGAGGATAGTAGGCACATTAAACTATTTGGAAACCATACCAAAATCTTATTATTATAGTTTTATCCCAAGTAGACAAAGGAGAAATTGTTCCGATAAGTGCTCATAGGAATGTGGTCGTCGTTGATATGCGGCGTTAGTGAGAACGTTGGGTAGGATTACCAGCGTGTATACCCACAGGATTGTGGCTTGCATAAGTGAGAGCGTCAGGGGGGATGACTGGCGTGTAGGTTTGCCGGATTGCGAACCGTTTGGAAAGGAGAGCATTGGGTTCTGCAGGCCCATGTGTAGACGCACCGGATTGTGTGTCATATCTGCCCTAGGGTAGATCAGTCTGGGTCGGAGTGGCCGCGAGACTAACTGATGTGAATAAGATGTTATAGAAAATCCATGCATGTGTATTGCTATTTCCCCATCCTTAGGTACGATCTGTATATACATATATCTATCCCTAACCATTGTGAATACGTTCTAAGGAGGGAGGTGAGTACGTTTTGGCTGGGTTATCGGGGCCCCTAGGAGCTGATCCCATCTAAGCGGAAAATCCGGCCATTACATCTGGCGTCACGAACTGTTTACGAAGCCTGTGTGCGCTGTATTGTTTTGATCTTGTTGGTTTGCGCTCGGCTCGTACTTTTAATATTTTGTATATAATTTTGTATATAATTTTTTGCGTGTCAATATGTTTGCGAAAAAATCATCGTCGGTTTTCAAGTTACCGATTCAGATTCCCGGCTGGGAGTGTACGCCTTATGAGGCTTTGGCTCGTGAATGGGCTGATTCTACTGGTTTGAGTGAAAATTGGTCTTCTTGTTTGGAGCAGGCGGAGCCTGCCGATGTGGTATCGTGCTTACAGAAGGCGCCAGTAGTGAAGGGTGATGAGCTTCCTATTTTAGGACGCAGAGGTTGGATTGTTCTTAATGCGTACAGGATACTTCATGAGAGATTTGTTCTGCTACAAAGACAATTTAAAGACATGGAAGGACAGTGTGTTGAGTTGCAAAATGCGCATACTCTTTTGCGTTGTCAGAATAAATTGCTTGCCGACAAACTTGAAACATATCAGACCATAGCCGAAAGAGCTGCGGTCCGCATTGCACGATATAAGTACAAACATCGTCGTGGTCGGGTATCGACACGGAAAGTGCGTCTGGTTGTAGCAAAAGCCGGAATGGATTGGAATCCTGATGAGTGGGATGGTAATATCTGGGATTCAAATGCTTCGGACTCCTCGGCTGAGGAGGGTGATAAGCGCGAATCTTCTCACTCCGGACGTGACTGTAAATCTGCTTCTTATACTGATACGGTTCCTCATAGCGACCGTGCACGTTCTTCCCATTTGGATGACGTATCTTGCCCCGATTGTTCTTATAAATCTAAGATGCGGGCTTCCTCGAAAGCTCTTCCTGAGGTTTCTGCTCACCCTGTGTTTCGACGTAAATTACAACAAGCCCCTGGTAATCCAGCTGGTATTGCTTTGGATTGTATTGAGGATTTTACACAACAGGAGGTTAGTGACATTTTACAACGATTTCGACAACGGCCTGGTGAGGCCTTGCTTACCTGGATGGTACGCCTTTATGAACTCGGCGCTGCCGGTATTTTTCTTGATGCTGTTGATTGCTTGCGGTTTTGCTCTTTGAGTTCTGATTCCACTATTCAGGATAATTTTCGGAACTATAATGGTGCTGGTCAAATTACCTTGCTCCAGCTTGCGTCTGACGGCTGTAACCACAAATATCCTACTGAATCTGATTGGCCTCTTGATGACAAGCCATGGTACACTTTGCGCGATGCGTCGCAACGTTTGAAGGAGGAAGTCGTGAAAACTGCTATCTTTCTTAGCACTTCTGACAGATTGTTGGATGGTCTTTTAACATCTTCTGTGCGCAATCGAATTATCCGTTCTTCGCCTGTTGCTTACAAGCAGGTTATGATGACTTTGTTGATTAATCAAACTGGCAATCCTTTGTCTGCTGTGCTTGAGTCTGTTCGTCAGCTTGGTGAGCTGGGTGAGTGGTTTAAACCTGAAAGACAATCTCGACCTGAGGGTCGTACTGGTGGGGACTATAAGTTCTCTAGACGTGATATGTTTCTTGCTCTTATTGCTGATGGTGTCAAAAGGGAGGACATTGACGGTGAGCCTAATAATCGCTTATGGGACATGTTTCGTAAGCGTGGTTTGGATCGGAAGGAGGGTGCCCGTCGTGTGCGAAAGAATGAGTATGACCGTGGTTCGGATGACAGTGGTGATGAGAGACGACGTGTGAATTCTGATCGCCGTGATGGTCGGCGCTGTGAACGTGATGTATCCCCTCATCGTAATGGCGAGAGAGGGAGAGAGGATGAACGTGAAAGGGGGAGAGATGATCGTGTTTCCAATCGACATAGAGAGGAGAGGAGTTATTCCCCTGAGATGAGAAGAAGGGAGGATCGTAACAGACTTTCTGACCGTAATTCGCAATTTTTTGAACATGACACTAATCCGTTTCGTACTGGAGACGGATATGAACAAGACATTTTGATACCGAAGAAAACTGAGAGCATTTATCCTGATTTGTCTTGGTTGACAGAACGCGGGAAAAATGACTAGGAAATAGGTCAAGCTCCGGTACACAAGTGGGCTCACAGAGACAACAGACCCTATGTAGATATTGAGATTTTTTGGAAACATCGTAATATCCAAAGGGCCCGAGCATTAGTTGATACTGGGGCGGAGGCCACTTTAATTCACGGTAAATCAAAGAAATTTAAAGGACAGTTTTTCACGATTACTGGTCTGGGTGGTAAAGAAACACCCACAGTTCAGACTGCACTTGAAATTAAAATTGGTAGGATTCCTCGTAGAGAATACTCTGTGTTGGTTGTACCACTTTTGGAATATATAATTGGAATTGACATTTTGAAAGGAATGACTTTGCATTTGGATGATGGTTGTTATCAATTTGGAACTAGACAGTACATTTCGACCAGACCCGTACGGGTTGGCCGTTTGCGAATGCCCCCTATTAAAATTCCTTTAGCCACGAAAGTGGTTTCTCAGAAGCAATATCGTATCCCAGGTGGTCATGAAGAAATTACTGCTACAATTCAGGATTTGGTTGACGCAGGAGTTATAACTCCGGTCACATCTGCTTGGAATAACCCTGTCTGGCCTGTGCGCAAAAGTGATAATTCTTGGCGCATGACTGTTGATTATCGAGAATTGAATAAACACACACCTAAATTAACTGTTGCAGTACCAGACATGGTTACTTTGATTCAGAGAATTCAAAAGCATCCAGGTACATGGTATGCTTCTATTGATATTGCTAATGCTTTCTTTTCAATTCCGATTGCCCCCGAGTGTCAGGAACAATTCAGTTTTACGTGGAATGGACGTCAAATGACGTTCCGGAGTCTTCCTCAAGGCTATGTGCACAGTCCTACGATCTGTCACCGGCTGGTGGCAGAGCATTTGTCTGAAGTACCCACGAATCCACAAGTTCAGGTGAGTCATTATATTGACGACATTTTGATTCAAGGTGAAACGCAAGACCAGGTACAGTCACATCTAGATCAAATCCTTGACTGTTTGCGAGCAAAAGGTTGGGAAATTAATCCTAATAAGTTACAAGGTCCATCCCAAAATGTGAAATTTTTAGGAATTAATTGGCATGAAGGTCACAGAGAGGTGATCCCACAGGTGAAGCGAAAAATCCTTGATTTTGCAGTCCCGAGGAACAGGAAAGAGGCTCAATGTTTCATTGGTTTGTTTGGCTTTTGGCGTCAGCATATTCCCCATCTAAGTCAGATTTTAGCTCCATTATATCGAGTCACTCATAAGAAGAATGCGTTTGAATGGGGTGAGTCTCAACAGAATGCTTTTCATTTGGCAAAATAAGCTATTCAATATGCTTTGGATTTGTGGCCGGTGGGTGAAGGTGATGTGGACTTGAATGTGTCCGTGGATGGTCTGTATGCCAATTGGAGTCTGTGGCAAAAGCAGGGCAGACAGAAAGTGCCATTGGGTTTTTGGGCTAAAAAGTTACCTGAGGCTGGTGAGCGTTACTCACCCTTTGAGAAACAATTACTTGCTTGTTATTGGGCTCTGGTGGATACCGAGCAACTGACCCTAGACCATGCTGTGATTTTGAGGCCTGAAATTCCCATTATGCAGTGGGTTTTGAGTTCGCCGAAATCCCATCGAATTGGACATGCTCAAGAGGCGAGTGTGATTAAATGGAAATGGTACATTCAAGACAGGGCACGTGTGGGTCCGAAAGGTGTGGCGGTTTTACATGAGCGAGTGGCGCAGGCGCCCTCCAGTGAGACTGGTAGCGATTGTTCCGTACCCGTAGTGCAGGAATCTCCTGTTAAGTGGGGTGAATCATTTGATGATCTGTCCGCGGAGGATAGAAAACATGTGTGGTTTACGGATGGTTCAGCGAAGTTCATCGGTGAGAAACAACATTGGAAGGCTGTTTCCTATAACCCAATCACGCAGAAGCTACTGAGTACAACTGGTGAGGGTAAGAGTAGTCAGTATGCTGAACTCTATGCAGTTTACCAGGTTTTGAAACAGGAATTGCCTGGCACATGTCATATTTTCACTGATTCCTGGTCCACTGCGAATGGACTGGCGGTATGGTTACCAACATGGCATTCTCATAATTGGAAATTGCATTCAAAAGAATTGTGGGGAAGAGAATTATGGCAAGAAATTTGGGAGTTGCTCCCGCAGAGTACTGTAACAATCTTTCACGTGGATGCTCACACTCCGATTGATTCCCTTGATAAATTCTTTCATAACATTGCAGATGAGAAATCTAAAATTGCTGAGGCAGTGGTGGACATGCAAGATTCTGATTTGGCGGGATTGGCGAAGTGGGCCCACCAGAAAGCGGGACATTTTGGAGAAAAGGCCACTAGCAGGTGGGCTGCCGATAGGGGAATTCATATTCCTTTTTCTTTAATTAAAGATGTCATTCTACATTGTCCCATTTGTCAGCATTCTAGAAAAAAGGAGGTGCCTCAAATTGTTCGAGGCCAGTTACACCGAGGAAAATTGCCCGCTCAAATTTGGCAGATTGACTATATTGGTCCGCTCCCTATGAGCAGGAATTGTCAGTATATTTGTACAGTTGTTGATACTTATAGTGGCCTTCTGGTTGCTTTCCCTTGCAAGAATGCTACCCAAGTGAATACCATTAAAACCCTGGAGCTGCTTATTCTGTACTATGGTGTCCCTTTCCAAATTCAATCAGACAATGCATCCCACTTTCGTGGAAGATTAGTACAGGAATTCTGTGTGGAAAATAACATTGATTGGGTGTTTCACATTCCATATTATCCACAAGCTTCGGGTTTGATTGAGAGAATGAATGGTTTGCTAAAAGAACAATTACGTAAATTGACAGATGATCGATACAAGAACTGGAAGGACGTTTTGTTTCAAGCATTATTGATTTTAAATAATCGCCCTTTGTTACATGCTGAATCCCCTTTGATGCGTTTATTTCCTCCAAATGTGGATGTAAAGCCTAATTCCTTGTCCAACACTGTCATGTATTGGGAAATTACCCCCGGGGCTTTGGCTCCGTGTAGAGCGACCCCAGGTTCCGCAGGCCTAGACCTGCATGCTATAAATGATGCAAAATTACATGGAAGAGACCGGACCATTGTTGAAACTGGCATTGGTGTCTGTATACCTGCCGGTAATTTTGGATTAATTGCCCCCAGATCAGGCCTAGCCCTGAAAGGTATTCAAGTGCTCGGAGGAGTAATTGACAGTGACTATCAGGGAGAGATCAAGGTTCTCTTGCTTAATAGCAGTGAGACTGATTTATTGATTAAAAAGTCTGACCGTGTTGCTCAGTTATTGATTATGCCTGTCTTCAGTGGTGAGATCAAGAAAGGCTCTGCCCCAACGTTGCTAACTGTGCGAGGACAAAAAGGCTTCGGATCATCTGATCTTCCTGGAGCTAAAATATGGGTGCAATCGCCTAAAAATCCTCCTGAACAGGCTGATGTTATTGCGACCGGTCATGACAACACCGTTTTGGTGATGAAGCCAGGGAAAGATGGCTGGGAAGCTGTCCGGCTGATAAATGTTACTTACGAGAATGATTAAGGCCTGTATTTGTATTCTTTCAGATCATTCTCTGGACTGCTGCTGCAGGATGTGTCGGCGTTGGACTCCTTTTGGCCTGCTACGCCGGGAGAGGAGAGGCTTCACCGACGTCGGTTGATGGAAGCATCCGAGTTCCGCGTTCTGCGTGGACGACATCCTCTAACTTTTGGATAACACTCGCAAAGAGAGTGACAAACTCTCCACATTTCTGTCTTACACCGATGAGGTCTGTGACTGACATTTTGGCGACCTGCTTGGTTGCCGTCCCTGCTTCTACCGAGACTTTACAACACATTTTTAATATCTCAAATGCCCGACCAAATGTTATTCTGGGTGATTTTGCGGCCCACGAATTTTATCCCTTATGTACTGCTCTTCCAGACCTCGATATCCCTATTCATTCCCGGATTACTACTTTTAACATTACCCCCGGAGACTTATGTTTTATGATGACATGTGATCCAAAAGCTATCACCGAATGTATTAGGCTAAAGATACAAGCTGCTACTTCTTTTTCAGCTCATCAACGATTGCTGTGTTTGAAGAGACTTCCGAATTCGTGTCTCTCTGTTAAAAATAACATGACATGTAAACGTTTATTACTTGCCCCTAGTTATTATCGTTCTATGTTATTGCCATCTGGATGGCTCTTTTCTTGCGGGAATTCATCTTGGCCCTATATTCCTGCAAATATTTCTGGTGGCCCATGTGCCATCACTAGATTGAGTCTATTAATGTTTTCCTCACATCCTAATTCACATTCCCGTATGGTACGTGATTCAATGTCATTGCATGAGGACTGTGATTCCTCTGTCCATCTTTACTCTAAATCGGAATATCTTGGTTTAGCTTTTTCTATTATTGGAGTCCCTGCATTGGCCGTTTACAATGCCAAAACAATCGGCAAGATGGCCTGTTGGATGGTTAAGTCCATCAATCAAACATCTACTGTTTTATCTGATCTGTTATTAGATGCCCAAGGCGAACGTAGAGCTATTTTACAGAATCGCGCTGCTATTGATTATCTTTTGCTAAAACATGGACATGAATGTTCTGATTTTGAAGGTCTATGCTGTTTTAATTTGTCCGACCATTCTAAATCAATCCAAGCTCATATTGACAAACTCCACGACTTGACTGCAGAAATTAGACAACACATAGATCAGGGTTTCTTTGACTGGCTCTTTAATTGGTTACCTGACCTACATTCTTTGCGACAGATTTTAGGGGGGGTTATCGTTGTCATTTGTGTTTTAATAGCTATTTGTTGCTTTATTCAGTGTATTCCTTCCCTGCTTCAAATTTGTAGACTTAGCAAGAGGCATAGATCAGTTAATTTTGTTTCCTATTATTCTTCTACTGATGTGAGTTCTATTTAGTTTGTGGTTTGTAGACTGGAGTCAAGGGGTGTAATGTAATGGCTGCCCTTTTCTGGCTCCTTTAAGAGGGAGAATGATGGAGAGTGACTCCAGTCTATCACCCCCATAGCATAGGGATTAGGACTATAGACAGGATCCCTGCCTTTTGTATAGTAGAGTATTTTCGTGTCCCTTTCCTTAGTGTAGGGCTTATGAATCTAAGTTAGGGGATAGATACATAAGTATTAATCATGATTTGCCCATTTGCTAAAGTGTTAGGATATTTTCCATGGAGTTGCGCATATTGCGGGCCCTGTAGGCCTTAAACGAGACAGACTCCATCTTGCTCTCTGCTTGGTAGCTTGAGAGGCCTTCTAGGTCAAGTGTAGTGTTTTAGTTTCAAGCTGTTGTTCGCTTGGAGAGAACCGGCTCAGGCTGGCCCTTATCGAAGGAATGTATTTTTCTCCACTCCGAAGACACAACTTCAGGCCGGCCGGCTGGGAACGTGTCCTTGGTACGGTGAGGTACAAGAATTTGGTGGGCGGCAGGTGGCTGACCGTAACTTTCCATGAAGGAACGGGCTTTGATATTAGCGAAGGTGTTAGTCAGTCGTCAGTCAGTCCGTAGGCGGCATCTAGCCGTAAGCATCTCTGCCATTAATTATTCCATGGCGGACAGTCGCCGTCTTTGAAGTCCGAGAAAGATTTAAGATCGAAACTCTCTGAGAAAGACTGAAGGAGTATTAGCGTGGAGCGCACTGAAACAGAGAGAGAGAGAGACGGTAGTTAATAACCAGCGAGGTTCCGGTGGCCTGGAGGGAAGCAGACAAGGTTGAGCCTAGCGGTGCAGACGTGTACTTGTGACGGCTGGGGTGTGACTGCGAGGCGAGCCAGGACACAGAGACGAGAAGGGAACCTAGATGACTGCCGAGTCCCGACTTCACGTTAACAAGGTGATCTCCGCCCTTTCTTTAATAAGCGCGCATTCTAATCTTTACCTTTTCTTTGCAGAAATTATGTTGCATAGTATTGTGATGTATGTTTATTGTCAATAAATACCCTAGTTCTTAGTGAACTAAAGTGTGCCTGGTATTCTTGTTCAATCCTGGTAAACAGTATTCCTAGGCGATTTCCATTTTATATGAATGGACGAGTAATCCCACTCAGGTAAGAGGTGATCACATAAATAGGGAATAACGTGGACCTTCGATGCCGAGGATAGTAGGCACATTAAACTATTTGGAAACCATACCAAAATCTTATTATTATAGTTTTATCCCAAGTAGACAAAGGAGAAATTGTTCCGATAAGTGCTCATAGGAATGTGGTCGTCGTTGATATGCGGCGTTAGTGAGAACGTTGGGTAGGATTACCAGCGTGTATACCCACAGGATTGTGGCTTGCATAAGTGAGAGCGTCAGGGGGGATGACTGGCGTGTAGGTTTGCCGGATTGCGAACCGTTTGGAAAGGAGAGCATTGGGTTCTGCAGGCCCATGTGTAGACGCACCGGATTGTGTGTCATATCTGCCCTAGGGTAGATCAGTCTGGGTCGGAGTGGCCGCGAGACTAACTGATGTGAATAAGATGTTATAGAAAATCCATGCATGTGTATTGCTATTTCCCCATCCTTAGGTACGATCTGTATATCCATATATCTATCCATAACCATTGTGAATACGTTCTAAGGAGGGAGGTGAGTACGTTTTGGCTGGGTTATCGGGGCCCCTAGGGGCTGATCCCATCTAAGCGGAAAATCCGGCCATTACATCACCTTTCAGCATCCGTTACTTCTTCAGAGGTTCACACCGTTACCAACAGCCTCCACCATTGACTCATTCCCGCCTTTCTTCACTGTCACCCTTGACAACATCTCTACTCCAATGATCGTCCTTACTAACCACATATTCTATACCAACGTTATATTTCTACAAGTTAGAAATCCAATTCTGCATACTTGAGTACCTTTTCTGTGATCTGCGAGTAATAGTTCTATGGACCAACATCTTGTGATCCTTACACATCTTGCATTGCATGCCCCAGACATGGGTCCCGACGTCAAGAGACGCTCACACCACCACCAATGTCTGCTGCACAATTGCAGAGGATGGGGCTTATTGACAAGCCCCTTACGCCACCTGTGCATCACTTTTTGTAACGCACTGGCGGCGCATCATGCTGCCCTACATTTACAAGGACATGTAAAGCCACCCTGCGTGGATTTTCGTGTCCTTGTAAATATGGCCCCTTTACCACGCAGCACTATGCGTGAAAGGGGCATGCCGTGGGTGTTGCAGTAGTTGTTCCCATGTAACACCCATTTCTTGTGCCGCATTTCCAGATATATGAGAAATCGTAAACTTGGAAATGCATCAGAATGCTAGGCCTCCCAGGGGTGGCGTAGGGAGGTGCAACAAGGAGACATTTTTTCATTTCTCCTCATGTTTTCCTCTTTCTATGCGTGCTGCTTTCTGCAGCATGCATACAAGAGGAAATCACTTCTTGTGATTGTTTTTCTGTAGGAAGGTGTCTCTTCCTGCACAAAAATGATCATCTCTCCAACGCAGGCACCCTTGCACCATGGTGCAAGAGTGCCTGCGTCGGTGCATGGCAGCCCATTGTGCGCCAGTGCAGTGGAGAGTAAAGGGATTTTTTCATATTGTTGTAGATATGATGCATCCCTTTTCCTTCCAAAGTAACGGAGCGTGACGCAGCCAAATGGCTTGTGGCACCGCAGTGGGTTACTTTTTTGTAGATAAAGCCCAACATCTTTTCATTCTCATTCAAATGCTCCAGGCGCAATACAAAACTATAATATTGTTGCCATTTTGGTAGTAGTGAGTTGAGTACCTACAACAGGCTTGCTGGCTCGTTCACAATTATCATTTGGCTCTTAGTATAAGACACAAAGAGCAGAGGGACACTCTAACAAAATTCTCCATCACCTTTAATTGATCTGAACTATTTTTATTCCAATCATACTAATGTAAAGTCAAAGACACAGCAGATCTTGATGTAGAGGTTTATTGGAACCCAACAGGGAGGCAAGTTGATCAAACAACGACCAGGGAATAACTGACTCAACCCTCACACATCACATTCTGTAGGCAAGGAATGTGCAATATTAAAGGGGAAACTACAACATCTCCCTTATTATAATAACAAAACAAAGAAAGGAAACAAAGGAAAACAAAGAATGCAAAACAAGAAAAAGGCAGAAAGTACAAAGCAAAAAAGGTAAGACAAAATAAATCACTTGGAACAGTAATCTCGAAGATACAGGGGAGACCTTCTAACTCTTGTACTTGTGCAGCGGGAGGAAACATTTTGAGATAAGAGATTGGGAGGAATATTTTGAGGCGAGTGACAGGAAGAGGAACCTGTGGAAAGAAAAGATCCACCAGCAGAACCGCTAGAACCAGATTCCACAATACCATCCCCCTCTGCACACCTCGATAAGCGAGACATACTCCAAACATCTCCACCAGCAAGCATAACAACATTTTTCATGACCATAACAATTCGTCTAGGCCCAAAATACTTTGATTCACCCTTGGGTGACCAAATCGCTTTTTTAATGTAAACAAGATCACCAACTTTCCAGGAAACACTCTTTGCACCTTTTAAGGAATCAAATCTTAGTTTGTATTTCTCCTGGTAACTCTCCACTCTCACATCCTTAAGCACACAGCCTCTGTCCTTAACTGAAAGCCACAAAGGATTCAATTTAGAACCAGCAATTCTACCTTTCAGTTTCTTGAAAGGCGAAACACCTGTCACGCTATTAGGAGTTTTCCTGTGCACCCATAGTTTTTCCCTGAGAATAGGTTTCAGCGGAAGCCTTCTCTCCAAGGCAGACTGAGCACAAGATCTAATAAGCCTATTCATGCTCTCAACAAGACCATTAGCCTGCGGAGAATAGAGAGCAGTCCTATGATGAGTGATAGATAAATCTTTTAGGAAATCGGACATTTCCTGAGAGGTGAACTGAACACCGTTATCCGAAACTAAAATGTCGGGAACACCTTCACAGGTAAAGGCATCTTTTAAAAATTCAATAACATTTCTACTCAAAACAGAATTCATGCAAGAAGCAGACAACCATTTCGATGTGTAATCAACCAGGACAACCACAAATCTTTCTGAAGGAGCTAAATTCTCAAAAGGTCCAATGATATCCACCGCTACTTTAGACCAAGGACGTTCAGGAATAGTAACAGGGGAGAGAGGAGCAACACTGACTTTCCTAGACTTATCATTGCCAGCACAAATACTACAATCCTTTACAACTGTTTCAACCTCTCGGTCTAGCTCAGGCCACCAATAAGTTTCTCTGACTCTAGCCTTGGTGAGGCTACGACCAAGATGTCCCTCATGTGCCAAATTTATAATCTTCTCTCTCATTCCAAGCGGAGGAACCAACCTGTCACCTCTGAACAACTCACCATGGACAATGTTTAATTTGTTCCTCACATTCCAATACCCTTTGGCAGTTTCAGGAACCTCCTTCAAGGTGGGCCAATCATTGACCGTGGATTCCATTACAAAATCTCTTGCAGGGTCACACAAAAAACTCTCTTTCTACTCTGTTTCATTCAACGCAGATTCTCTCACCCATGAAACAACAGGAGCCTCAGGATCACACAAAGCTAACTTATCAAGGGGTGACCTAGAGAGGAAATCAGCAGGGATGTTCTTGAGTCCAGGCAAATACTCCACACAAAAATTGTATTCCATAAGACCTTCAACCCATCTCCTAATCCTTGGAGTGGTACACTCTACATTCCTGCAAGAGAATAACTGCATAAGCGGTTTGTGGTCAGACCTGACAACAAAAGGTAAACCCCATAAATAGAACCTGAAATGCCTGATAGCCCAAAAACAAGCAAGGGCTTCACGTTCTATAACAGAAAAGCATTCCTCAGTGCCCTTCAGAGAACGGGAGGCAAAACCAATGACCTTCTCTGAACCATCCACTAGTTGAGAAAGAACAGCCCCCAAACCACGTAAACTCGCATCAGTGGACAGGATCGTTTTCTTGTGTACATCAAAATGCCCCAAAGTAGGCATCTTTGCAATCTGAGACTTAACTGTTTCAAAAGCTGATGAGCACTCATTGTCCCAATTGAAAACTGCGCCCTTCTTTAAAAGTAGTCTAATAGGTTGCATGACACTAGCAAAATTAGGGATAAATTTAGAGTAATACTCAGACAAACCATTAAAAGACTTTACTTGATCTTTGTTAGTGGGGTTTTGTGCTTCAAGAATGGCCTCCGCCAAATCAATTTTAGGACTGATACCTTCTCCCGATATATTGTGTCCTAAGTAGGATACAGATTAGACCCTGAACTTACATTTTTCACATTTTAAGGTCAGGCCTGATTTCTTGAGCCTTGTCAAAACACAAAATAGAACATCATCATGTCTGACAATATCACTACCATACACAAGAATGTCATCCTGAAAGAATAAAACAGAATCAATTCCCGATAAGACATTCTTCATGACCCGCTGAAAGCAAGCAGCAGCACTGGCTAACCCAAAGGGCATCCTGATAAATCTGTAAGCACCAATGGGAGTAACAAACGACGTTAGATGCCTGGAACCTTCATCTAACAAAACTTGGTGATATGCCGCAGACAAATCCATTACGCTAAAAATAGTGGCACCACCTAATCTAGTCAAAATCTCGTTAATGTTTGTCAGAGGTTGCCTGCCAACCCAAATTGAACCATTTAGACTCCTGAGGTCCACACACATCCTAATCTTGGTACCCTTGTCCTTAGGTGCCAAAACAATTGGTGCGAGACATTCTGAGCATTCAATTTCCTCCACCACGCCCAACTTCAATAATCTGTGAATTTCATCTTAGAGGGGTTTTATCATGAGGTTAGGCACCTTCCCTACTTTGTGCACAACAGGTTTTGCATTCCCTTTTAAGATAATCTTATGCTTGAATCCCTTAAGAAGACCCAAATCATCACTGAACACTTCTGTAAATTTTTCAAAGATGTCAGAAAAATCTCCAATTTGAGATACTAACATAACTTGTTCTGGAGCATTGGGATTTAAGGTGATACCCAGGTTTCTTTGATGACGCCAACCCAAAAGATTATCCCCCCTTTTTGCAACATAGACTTTGCCAACTGTTTCTCTACCCTTGAAAGCAATGGTTTGGATGGAGTAACCAATCAACTCAATCTTTTGTTTAGCATACCCCACAGGATTAATGTCAGGGGTTAAAAGCTTGATCTTGTTCCCATCAAAATTAGAGAACCAGAATTTATCACTTATAAGAGTGTATAAAGAACCAGAATCAGCCAACACAGGAACAACTTTGTTGGCAATGTGAACGTCACAAGAGGGCATGACAACAATATCATCATCAACTAGATTCACTCCGTTAACAACATCATCTAGCGAATCAGTAATACAATGAATAGAATCTTGAGAGAATTCTTCATCTTCATCTACAAAATTGACTTTGCTGTTCTTACACATCCTAGCATAATGACCTTTCTTACCACAATTTCTACAAACAGTACTTTTAGCGAAACAGTTTGGGTAATTAGGTCCATGTCTCTCACTTCCACATCTTGGACATCTAAATTTATTATCCCTATTCGAATTGAAGTTTTGTCTGGGCTTTTCAGTCTTAAAAGATGGTTTCTCGAGCTTTGAAGGAGTTTTACTTACAGCAACCACACTCATTTCAGGTTGAACAATTTGTCGATTTTCGTTATTAACATTGGAAACAGGATCAGACTGAGTAGGACCTTTTCTAATCTCTTTGACCCAAGTGGAAGTGTGCTCAACACTCTCAACGATAAGTATGGCCTCCTTCAAATTAGGATTTTTAGACAAAAGTTTTTCCTGAATCTTCAAATCATTGGTGCAATGAACCAGTTGGTCCCTGATGAGAGAGTCAGTTAACAACTCAAATTCACAAGTTTGTGCAAGAGACTTAAGAGCAGCAACGTAATTTCCTACTCTTTCAGTCTTTCCTTGGATGTGCATGAAAAATTTGTGTCTCTCCATGACAACATTAATTCGAGCACCAAAATGTTTTTTTAAAAGTAGTACACTCATTTCATATACATCAGACGGTTCACCAGCACCTCTACCTATAGGTATGGGATCCAAACTATCATAGATATTCCTTCCTTCAATACCTAAATTGTTTAACAGAACAGCTTGTTTTCTGACTGCGGAAAACTTTTCACCACCAATAGCTAAAAGATAAGAGTCAAAAATTGGCTTCCATTTCTTCCATGGTAAAATTAATTCAACCTGTTCACTCAAAAACTGAGGTGGTTGGTTCATCCCACTTGCAGAAGACGACATCCTGAAAAGGAAAAAATTAACCAAACAAGCTAACACAACAAATTAAAATAATGAAGGAAAATAAAGAAATGGAGTCTGTTTTTGTTAAATACCAAATAAGTAGTCACAGATCCGTAGTACTTCTTTTCTTGGCAGAGAGTACTGATTCCTACAATATTTTAGTAAAAATAAGTTGTATTTCCTTCTTCCTTAAGTTCTGCATACCTCAAAGTTAATCCTTTTTCCACACTTTCTACTTCGTTGGTCGGAAATGAGCAGGAACATCCAGAAACTTGCCTCAGATAAATGAAAACGAGAAAACATTAACAAATACACGCTTAATGCGTGTAAAACGGCATGCGCGTCACTTTTGGGCATGCGCGTGGAGACAGGAGCGTCGTGTGCGTATGCGCCAGCTTCAAGCGTCGTTCCGTGAGCTGCGTGCGCGTCACAGTTCAGCGCGTCATCAAAACAAAGGAAGAGTACATCGGAACATGGAAGGCACCCACTTCAGCTTCACGTCACACAGCGCTCGACATAAGGCGTCACAGAGCGCTCGAGGTAGCTCGCGACATCACTCAGCGCTCGAGGTAGCTTGCGGGGTATTTAAAAAATGCAGCAAGACACTCACTGGGCAGAAATAAGCTTTTGAAAAAGAAAATACTTGCCGAGGAGTGGTTTGCCGAGGGGTGGTTCCGTAGCTCACTTGATGATGTTACTTCTCTCGTAGCGCTCGCACAATAGTCAAATCCAATTAAAATGAGATTTAGATCGTTTTGAGAAAATTCTCTACCGCAGAAGTTCTTAAAAAAAAAATATCACGCAGGGTTCTTTAATACCTGTTGGGTCCATCGTCGCCAGTAATGTAAAGTCAAAGACACAGCAGATCTTGATATAGAGGTTTATTGGAACCCACTAGGAGGCAAGTTGATCAAACAACGACCAGGGAATAACTGACTCGACCCTCACACATCACATTCTGTAGCAATGACATAGGAGAAACTACAACACATACATTCATCCATTCCTTAATAAACATTTCAAAGCTTTAGTTGTATAGATCAGTCAATCAGCATTTGTAAGCACATCACTGTCACACCTAGGGGTATCTGGGTGCTGTCTCTCCGTCACCGAAGAGCCAGGTCTTGAGCCTCTTCCTGAAGTCTGCCAGCGAGGGGGGCTGTGCGGAGCTGGAGGGGAAGGTCGTCCCAGGTCTTGGCAGTGATGTAGGAGAAGGAGCAGCCACCGCTTCTGCTGAGGGATGCTAATCCAATTGCCAATGAATTTTGAGAAATATACAAATTGGCCAAGATGCAACCTAATCAGATTCTTGTAATTTGAATCTCTACATTCAAAATAATATCCTCTAGCTTCTCTTTTTTGTCTTATCCACATACTCCAGTTTATTGGTCTTTAGACGGCACCCTCACATCATGTCCTTCCTCCGTTGCTTCAGAAAAGAATAGATTATTCTGGAAATAGCTTACATCCATCATCCCCTGAGATAAGCTGTCCTTTGAAACACCTCTGAAGCTTCTGCCAAGCAGCATGCAACAAAACTGATATCCACTGATCGGTGTCACAAAGGCAGTGACAGGACCCACTGATGGTTATAACATTATCTGATGATAGGCGGACAAGTGGTCACAAGATGAAAATGAATCATACTTCCGCAGCACACCGAGCATATTAGCAGTATTAGGCAGTATCCACCACAAAAATCTCTACACATCCTTATCCAACAATCTGTCTTATAGTCAACATGAAGTATCTCCCCATACACGCATCAATGAAGCTAACAAATCCTTTCGCCACAGCAGATCAGTAGCCACCTTTAATGCTGTGATGCTAAATGTCACACCGCTCACCTTGTGAACTACTCGTGGTACCCATCGTTCCAGGATATTGTCATGGTGAGACCCGTCAATCTTTAAATACCTGAGGACACTAAACAATTTAATCTTCAAGCCTGTGAAGCTTCTTCTTCAACCAAATGTAATCCCAATCTTCTATCCAACCACAACTTGGCTTAAAGCACTCAACCTGTACCCCTCTCTTCACACAATTACCTTGCCATGAGAACAACATTTCTCAAAGTTGATGTGTGATACAAGCACCTAGAACCTCAATGTGCTGTCCCAAAGGCTCATGGGTTGAAATCCAGAAGAGTGTTTTTCCTTGTTCTTGCTCTGCTCTACCAACGCCTTTTTCATCCAACTTCTGTCGCAATTGTGAATCCATGAACACCAACGATTCTGCTCTGTCCAGGTCATCACCCCCCATTTAGGATACTGCCACCTCCAAGTCTCCATCGCTTAAATGTGACATGTAACAAACTTTCCCCACCATTTTCGTCCCCTTCCTTTCAGACCACAGACACCAGAGCCTCAGGTATCACACATATTTCTGAGGCCTTTGACAGCAAACTTCGGTCCTACAAGCTAAGTCCTCAGATAGACGCGCCATCAGGCAGGCTAGAGAGCTCTCAGGGAGTCAAGCTTCTGACAGCAAAGGCACCCTTACATGACACATGGTTTGCAGGCTGGCAGTCCTACAGGACAAGGAAGCAAAGCTTTCCCTCAGGTTACTTCAGAGAGCCTCGCTTTCCTATATTTTACACACATTTCTCAGGCTTGGAACAACATAGTTATCATTCGGGTTTCAGAAATCAACCAGGTCAACCTCCCATACAGAAGAACTATCCAAGGTGTTCTACTATCTAGGCTCAGGCTTTAGGTATTCAAGCCCTCACACATATTTTATTGACAGGTATACATTTCTCATTCTGGTAGACTTAGAGCTAACCATCCAATAAAGTGACAGTAAAGTCACAAACTTCAGATCGAAGCGGTATCCCACATGTTACAAGGGCCTCCCAGTCGTAAGGCAGCTCAGCCTTTTTTCAGGGTAGAGGTATTACTAGCTAATTTCAGAGTATGTCTACCCCTATGTTATATTGGGTATTGTCATGCTATCTGGCTGTATTTCAGTATAAGGTTAAGACACTGCAGCACAGGGCCCGACTGTGACCCGAACCCGGGCCCTGGCAAACTGCTCGGCCGGCCCCCCTGGAGGGGGCTGAGGGGTGCGAATGAGCTCTATGTAAGACCCAGTTTCGGCCAATTTTGTTTTTGCAGGATGAAATTGCAGGCCCCTGTAACAAAAACGGCCCCCCAGGGGCCCAAAACCGGCCCCACCCTGGCGGCCCACTGGGGAAACGCCCGGTGCCCGCTACTGCCAGTACGGCCCTGCTGCAGCGTAAGTAGAGCAAAGAAAGCACATCCGCAGACCCTCACCGGCAGCTTGGACGAGCTCTCATCTGAGCCTAACCTCAAGAAAGTAATGCCTGTATGTGGGACCCCCTTTATTGCTAAGTAATGAGAGAAGCAGCACCTCAAGCAGGATGTGTGAGGTGGAAGCTTGGCCTTGTGATTTTTCCAAGTGTTCCAACTAACCATCCAGCACACTGGTCAGTTACAAGGCAGCCAACAGAAGCAGGACATCCCCATTGGATAACCAGGGCTAACCAAATGAGGCAAGCTTCCAATGCAATGCTCTGCCTGCAGTAGGAATTTACAGCATATTGTAATGCCATAGACTAGGTACATTTTTGCACCACCTCCTTTTTCTAGAAGGTCTTTGTGTGCTCCCCTACTCAATGGATTTATGAATGATGCCCCCTAGCAGGGGACCTTTGGTGCCCACCTTTGTTGCATGTACAAAGAAAGGTCCCTGCATCCCACACTTGTTAACATCAAATTCATTACTTAATTCCAATGCATTTTGTGTATTTTATTTGTGAGTCTGATGCTGCAGAAATATTTATTAGTATTATGCTCTTAGGTGTTTTAGAAAGCATCAATTTTCTTACCTTATGGCATCAATATTGTCGCCTTATGGAGCGTTCACTGTGCAGAGGCATCTGAGCCACAAATGTCTCTGCTGAGGTTCTCATATTAAGGATGCCATGCAGAGGTAAGTCTCAAGGCCATCCGGGTGGCAACCAAGCACAGCCCTGATGGTATTGACACCTCGGGCGCACTCACTGCTTTCAGGTGGGTTGCATCTAGTCCCAGAGATGGCTATTTATGGGATGATGGCCTTCTTAAAAGGACCAGTCTGCAGGATGATTTTAAGATCACATCTTTTTATTTTTATCATCAAAAGCAATCTTTGTTGTACACAGCATGCCGCCTACAACCCCAACCGGGCTGGCCGCATATATATGCCAGGTGTGTCAAGAGCAGTGTGAACACAGCAAGTCACCTACAACCCCATCGGGTCGGCCGCGTTTATATTGCACTTTCAGATGCCATAGGCGAATAGCAGTGGTACATCGTAAGAACTGATTTTCTGCCACAAAGAACACTAAAGAATGACAGGTGTCGAAGAAATAAAAATATGAACCTTCGTTTCCCCACCCTCCTCCCTGTGCCTTTCCGAGCGCCGCTATGATAGGGAGGTGTGTATGCTCTGCCCGTTCATTCTTTAAGGCTCCTTTTGCTGGGTTCTCTTTGACCCCTCTGTAAACCCGGGGCCTGGACCTGGAGAATCTGGGAGAGTCTTAAAATACGCAGATATGTCGGGCATGTTGGTTCCCAGAATTTTGTAGAGGGAATTGAAATGAATGGGGCCCATAGCTCCGCGTAAGAGGAGCTATCAGATGAAGCAGCCATGGACAGTCACTCCATGCCGAGCAGGAGCCAAAGTTGGTGCAGCCACTGCCTCTGACTGGAGGTTCTCTCTGTGCCCCAAGAAAACAAAATCACCAACTTAGTCAGATGGAGATATATCTCTGAGAGTAGCCTCTTATCGTCTGCTTTGAGAAACAGCCATGTTTCAAAGCGGGTCATTGGCCGGCTCGCTCCTGTGTGTACCTCGGGCCTGAGCACCCAGTGTTGCAACTGTGTGTAAGAGAACCGGTCTGTCTCTAATAGAGAGTAGTCAGTTTTCAGTTGGTCAAAGGCAATCAGTCCTTCCTGGTCAAAAAGACATCCCATGCATTTACACCCACCTTCGGTCCAGCGTCTGAATTTGCTTTGCGTCAGGCCAGAGGGAAGGTCTGGATTTGCAAATAGGGCATGAGGGCGATGGAAACAAGGTTAGTCCTGCAGTAGTCGCTACCTTATCCCAAACTTTAAGGGCCCGATTCACAGAACTTACTTAAGACAAAATCCTAAACTTACTACTTTTGGTATTCACAAAAGTTAGGAATTTGTCTTAAGTTTGTCTTAAGACAAACTTAAGACAAAATCCAAACTTAAGTCTGTCTTAAGTCTGTCTTAAGAAAAACTTAAGACAAAATCCTAACTTCTGTGAATACCAAAAGTAGTAAGTTTAGGATTTTGTCTTAAGTTAGTTCTGTGAATGGGGCCCCACGAGTCGGACCCGTCACGGATGAGGAGTATAGTCCCTAGGCCCTGTGGCACCAGGGCAGCCCTACGGCCCTCCATATGTGGGAGCCTTCTACTGTTTGGTCCATAAAAACCCAGTGCTTCTTGTTGAGTGGACAGCTCCACTCAAAGAGATACCGAAGTTGGGCTGCTTGGTAGTATCTCAGTAGCATGGGCACGGCTAGGCCCCCGTTCTGTTTTGCTCGATGTAAGAGTTGTCTCTGCAGCTTGGGCTTCTTACCTCCCCAAATAAAAGTGTCAATGTCTCTTTGGAGTTTGTTAATCATACCGGGCGGTGGGGACAAGGGAGCTGCCTGAAATGTATAGAGAGTGCGGGGCAGAATGGTCATTTTCACAGTCACGATGAGGCTGAGCCATGAGAGTGGTAGTCGTTGACAGTGCACCAAATCCTAGCGGGTATAGGCGATCAGTGATGTATAGTTCGCAGCTGCAGTTTTGGAAAGGTTATGACCCAGGACATGCCCAATTGTGGGAGGCATTCGGTGACCCACTGGAAATCAAATTATAACTGCAATGTGCACTCGGTGTCAGAGTCTATGTTGCGGTTAAGAATTTGGGATTTTTGCTTTTTCACAGAGAAGCCTGAGATCGCCCGAAGTTTTGTAGCTCTGCAATGATCGTAGAGAGAGAGAGAGGTCAGTGGCTGTGTGACTGAGAGGATGACATTGTCCGCATATAAGCTGATCAGGTGTTGGTCCGCGTCAAATGAAATGCCCACTGCTCTAGGATTCTCTCTCAGGCTCTGTGCCAGAGGCTCCATGTAGAGCGCAAAGAGAAGCGGGGAGAGTGGACAGCCCTGTCATGTGCCCGGATGGATTGGGAACCCACTGGACAGGACGCCATTCACCCTAAAAGTGGCGCAGGGAGCACTATAGATACTCTGAATCCATCGCCAGAAACGTTCACCCATGCCCAACCGTCTGAGGGTCTCAAAGAGGTAGGGCCAGTCTACTCTGTCAAATGCCTTTTCTGCATCAATGGCTAACCACAGGGCCTCTTCGCATGAACGATGTACCTTGTCTATTAGGTGGCAGGTGCGTTTCATGTTATCACTGCACTACCAGGAGGGAATAAACCCAGCTTGGTCTGGGTCAATAAGTCCCGGCATAAGTGGATTAAGACGGTGGACTAGCACACTAGAAAATAGCTTTGTGTCAATGTTTAATAACGAGATGGACCGGTAAGAGCCACATTGCTTCAGGGTTTTCCCTTGTTTCCGTATGACCGATATGGAGGTCTCTAGCATGGATTCCATTAAGGAGCCTCTGTCACCAAAGGAATTAAAAAGTCACGTTAGTAGTGTGGCGAGTTCAGAGCAGAAGGTCTTATAAAATGCTGCGCTTAACCAGTCGAGCCAGGGGACTTTAGGGGCTTCAGTCGAGTGATCACTGAGATCACTTCTTCTATGCTGATGGGCTTATCTATGGCTTTGGTTTCTGCTGATGTAAGATGGGTAACCTCCACACCACAGAGGTATGCCTGGTAATCAGCTGGTGGGCCTCTGTCTGCAGAGTAAAGCTTTGCATAGAATGCCTGAAAAGTGGCAGCGATGACTTCGGCGCCCTTCACTTTCGCCCCGACATTCATCTTGATGGACTTTACTGAGTTTGCATATTTTTTGCTACGCAAACAACGTGCAAGCATACGACCCCTCTTTATAGCCCCTCAGATAAAACTTGTGTTTAAGGTTTAGCGTAGCATATTCGGCCCTGTCTAGATCAAGGTACTTCCATTGAAGACGCTGCTTCTCCTGCTCTCTCTATATCCGAGGAGCGCCAGTGCATTTATGAATGGCTTCTAGCATCAGGACCCTCTTCTCAAGCGTTTTCCTCATGTTTTGTTGCACTCGTGCAATGAGTTCCCCCCAGGCCACCAGTTTCAGGGCCTCCCAAGCCGACGAGAGTGCAGTGGAGCCTGTTTCATTAAACTTCAGGTACTCCTGAACGGTTTCCCGGAGTGCAAGGATCGTAGCCTTGCAGCCGGAGAATGTAGCATGGCTTTTCAGAGACGCCAGCTCGATGTCTGTGAGGGAGAGGGAGCTGTATGAAGGGTGCATGATCGAATAGTGTGCGGGGCTCAATAGTAGAGGTCCTCACTCAATCCCATCCTAATGGGGAGGCCAGGAAATAATGAAGTCACGCACATGTCTTGTGGACCGCCAAGAAAAAAGTATACTCTCTATCTCCAGGAGGTTGAGAGCGCCATACAATTCGTAGGCTACACTCACGAAGTCACACGAGATCTTATGAGGAAATAGCCCCAGTTTGATTGGATCTATGTCCCGAGCGGTCAAGCTCCGCTTCCATCACAATGTTGAAGTTGCCACCAATATTTACAGCCACATCTGGGGACTGAAGCGCCCTGGCGAGGGAGTCAGTTAGGAAGGATTCCTGGCATTCATTTGGGGCATAGATTGATGCCAGCGTAAGGTGAAAAGAGCCTATCTGTAAGCAAGGGCCAGAAGACGTCCCTGGATCTCTGCAACCTGACCCAGAACCGTCCTAGGAAAACGTTAGAGAAAAGAATGGCCACCCCACCATTTTTCTCCACCCCTAATGACCAATATTGCTGGGGGAATCATTTGGATTGCATCCTGTGTACTTCTCTCAGGAGCAAATGGGTTTCTTGCACCAGGCATATATCTCCATGTGAATTTTCAAGCAAGGAGAGGATGGTCGACCTCTTTGTTGGATTATGAAGGCCTTGAACATTGAGGCTCACCACTTTAATCTCCAGGGCAATTGAAATAAGAGGGTCTGCTAAGGATTGTACAGCTTGTCCACCAGGGGTGTAGAGGGGCCCGCCGAGCCACCCCAGGATATAGGGCAGTGTAGATTCCCTTGGGTGCGTTTTGTGCGAGTAAGAAGGGGTGCCGGAAGGAGATTCCCTTAAACTAACCCCAAACCCCAACAGTAAGAAAAAGACAACATACAATTGGACACAAAGTAATATGAAAGAGTCCGTTAAGATGGAGAACATTAAAGTAGGAGAGTCGACCTAAACCATGGTTACCATCTATTGGATATGGGTCACCCACGTCCACCCCACCCTCCAAATACCATCGACCACAATAGGAAGTCTCTGCGCTACCTCAAGATGAAGGACCAGCTTTCTCAATTCCTTCCCCGGAGGACCTCTGACCTCTCCTTGGCGATGGTGTCTGGGCGATGGGTTTCTGGCGTGGATTTGTTGCATGCTCTGTGCCGATTTCTGTCACGTGTGGAGGTAGGGTGGGAGTCCTTCTCCATACGCTCCAGGTTCAAGACCTTGCATGCTTCCGTCAGGGATTGGATCTGGTAGGTTTTGCCCTCCCAGCAGAATTATGAGGCGGAAGGGATAGCCCCATGCATACGAAGCACCTATCCATTTCAAGTGGCTCGTGACAGGGCGGAATTCCCTTTGCTTCTGCAACCTGACAGCTGCAAGGTTCTGAAAAAGCTGGGGAGAGTGGCCTCGAAACTGAAGTCTCTGGGGGTCTCATGCCTTCTTCAGGATTGCCTCTTTGGTTGTAAAGTCATGCACAAAGACCAGAATGTCCACTGGGGGCCTGGCTGCCTCGTGGGGGCCCCACCTGGTATTATCTATTGAGTTTAATTTCGTTTTCAGCTGTGGTGCCCAAGACCAAGCGAAACAAGGCCTGCACATTTTCCTACAAATCTGAGCCCTCTGTTGTGGCTGGGACCCCCCTAATGAGAATATTATTTCTCTGGACCTGTTTTCGAGATCCTCGGAATGGGCTTGCAGTTCAATCTGTTTTTCTTGAAGACAAATTATTTTCTGTTATAAGTTTTTTATTTCTTCATCCTGCATAGAGTTACCTGCCTCCAGGACTGCCACCCTCTCCCCGACCTCATAGATGTCTCACTGGGCCTCCCTTAGCTCGAGGGCAAGATCCTTCTTTACCATCTGTAATTCCTCACGAAGGGAGGTGAAGAGCGATTCAAGGATGTTGCGGATCACTGGGATCTCGGGGTTTTCACCCCCGCCTGCTGTTTTCGGCTCACTTACTCCTGTCTTCTCGCTGGGCGCCTCACCAGAGGTCTTAAGGAGCATGTCACAGATCTTACACTCTTTTTTAGCCTTAACTGAGGCCATGCTGTTGTGATTGATCCCTCCCAGGCCCAATGCCCGCAGTTGATGGTCAGAGACACAAGGAGAGGGCTCAGGTGGGTTGGTGGATTCCACCTGTCACTTCCTCTGAGAGCCTGGTGCCGTAGAAGTGGAGATGGTGGAGCGGGATCTTCTTCTGGTCATGACCGGTCCATATTAGCCTCTGTTGAAACCCAAACCGGCCCTCAATTCCTGCGCTTGCTGCGATGCCCAAGGAGGCTTGCTGGGTAGGCCTCCGGTCCAGGCTCCCTGAGTCCTCGCTGCCGTGCTCACAGTTTATCATGGGGGGCCACAACTGTGGAGGTCTCGGCTCTCAGACTGCTTCAGCGTGTTCCAGCGCCTCCCCTGCGAGGCTTTGAGGGAGCTCCAAAGAGGGGCAGGGGGAGGGGTCACTCCAGTGAGGTTAGCTAAGGTAAGAGGCAAGATCTCCAGCACCAGAACCAGCCGGGCTCCGCTTTGTAAGTCAGCTCGGTATGCCCAGGCCCCCAGTATACAAGGCAGGTAGGGCTGCCAGGCTATGTGCCAATCACCACTAGGTCTCTCCCAGGTCAGAGGTATGAGGGGGAGAAAAGAGGGGAAAGACTTCACCCCTCTCCTGCCTGAGCAGTCCCTCTGGTCATCCGCCTTACACTCCGACTTGTGGCAGCTCAGCTCACCATTTGATTCGCGAACGTTCATCCAGGAGCTCTGGCCTTCCCACGTGTCAGAGATGTTAGGCCCGGTGGGAAGCACCAGAATTCGTTGGTTGCCTGCAGGCTCTCCGAGCTCTCCGCTGCCAACCTCCTCTTTCCTCCATCTTCAGAACCTGCACGAGGGTCTCAGGGCAAACGGAGCTGGGATCACCAACACCGGAGGTCCGAGCCACCACTCCCTAATCCTCGGTCATAAGTTGCGCACATCTCGTCAGTGCGCACAGGCAAAAGGCAGGTCCGGTGCAGCAACCTCCGTCCAGCTCCCGTGGGAGGCCCCTCCATCCCAGGGCTCCAGCTAGAGGCCCCGCTGTAGCAGGGTGGTGCCAAGCACGGCAGCGGCCTCCAGTGATGCCAAAAGGGGCTCGCGCAGTCAGGCCTAGTAAAGGCAGCTGCAGCCCAGAGCCGGTGTGCACAGCACTCGACGCAGTCTTGCAGCGGAGATAGGCGAGCAATACCCATCCCGCCGAATCATACCAGGGCCACCTCAAGGCACTGCCCCCATTACCAGCACTGCTTTTCCAGAGGTGGTTGATCTAGATTTGTGAACCCAGTGGATTTTACTTTTGCCTCTATATCTCTTGAGGTTAAAGCTTGATTGGAAGAACAGGGTTGCCTTCTTTATCTGAAGCTGCATTCAAGGTTGTACCAAAAGACCAACTTCAGCAGATATTCTACACCTGTACATACCCCTCTAGAGTTTCAAAACCAGTGCAGAGTATCTGGAATTTAACCCTATCGTCAACTGGGAACTAATCAGGTACGGTGCAATACAGTCCAATTTCTTAAGATTGAGACAAATTCTGACTGCTTCACTTTCACTGTTTCTGCTTGCTGAAAGGATGCCCTGCGTACCCTGACAGATGTCTGACAGATTTCATTTTATTGGCACCATACCTGGCTGGTTACGTTCTGTGGGCCTGATTTTTAGCATATAAACCATACTCATACTAGTGTTCTAGGTAGCTTGTTCTTATCTAAGCATATAAATGTGTGCTTCTGGGGTCAGGCATTAGCTTTTACTTCTGAAACTGGGCAGTCGCCCAGGCAGCTGTGTTTTTAATATTCCGAAGCAATTCAAACGTAAACCAAAGGTAAAGTAAAGTGACCAACATTTTAACTTCGGCACACAATGTACAGCAATGCCTTTGGCTTGTGGTATCTTGTGTGTAAAGTACATATTAAGGGATCATAGGGTGTGTGACACTATTAATATGGTGGATGTTACTTTTAATACATTATGGTCAGAGTGTCCAGTCACTCACAACTTTTATAATACCACAATAAATATACAGTTAAGTGATATTCAAATATATATCTTACCTGGCTCTCAGTTGGTCCATATAGGTGACTGTAGTTGGTCAAGGCCCACGGAGTTGGCCCAAGGATGGGCAAATCCTCAGGAGTGAAGATTGGGGCCCAATCACCTGCACCTTCTGCAGTGTAGGAAGTCTGCTACAGATGGTGGTTAATTTGCAAATCATCTCATGGGCCTAAAAACGCATATGTCAATGTAATGCATTTTTTGTCAATGGACGCTTACACAGGAAGATGACAGATTCTATCAATCATCAAACATGCTAACCATTGTGAGACTGGGGCGCCCGGAAAAAGTAGGTACAGATTCTACGTATTGGTCCATCATGTAATGTAATGTAATGTAAAGAAAATTTGTAAAGCGCGCTGCAACCCATCGGGCATCCTAGCGCTAAAGAGGGAAGAAGACAGTAAAAGAACAGCTGTGACCAAAAGCAGCTAGAGATTACGTTCTAGGAAAAAGCCAGGTCTTTATTTGTTTACGAAAAGGCAGAAGATCTTACATCTGTCGCAGCTCCAGATGTAGCTTGTTCCAAAGTTTTGCAGCAGCTACACTAAAAGCTTGACAGAGACAGGACCAGCTTGGCTGCCATGTTCTGAATTCTCTGCAGTCTGCCAGTTAAACGCTTGGGAGACTCCAACAGAAGAGAGTTACAGTAGTCTAACCTGCTCAAAATAACGCTCCTGACTACCAAGGAGCGTTTTGAGCAGGGAGCAGAGGCAACATTTTCCTCAGAACCCTGATGAGGGAGAAGCAATTCCCTACAATTTTGTTAACATGTGTCTCCAAGGTCAGCTCCTCATTAAATAAAACTCCCAAATTACTAACCAACTTCGATGGCAACAGCGATGGGTCTGCAGCAATAAGCCAGAAGTCAGGTGGAAGAAAATAAGGCACTCTCCCACTTTTAGTACACAGAATTTCAGTTTTATCTGCATTAACTTGCAGATAGTTGTTTTTAAGCCATTGGGCCACATTCTGCATGCAGGTGTGAAAATTCTCCAATGAAGATGACTGTTCTCCCTCCAGTGATAGAATCAACTGGGTGTCATCAGCATAGTTTACCACACCTATACCAAAGGATTTAATGATGTTCACCAGTGGCCGCATATAGATGTTAAAAAGAATAGGGCTTATTGCAGAGCCCTGCGGCACACCATAGTGGGTCATGGTAAACTTTGATTGGAAAGGGGGAAGGGCCACAGCCTGACTTCTATCAGATAGATAAGGGTGGAACCATTTCAATGCCTGACCAACTACCCCAACTCCTTCCAACCGTTTCAAGAGAACCCTGTGATTGACTGTGTCGAATGCAGCAGACAGATCTAATAGGATCAAGATGGCATGTTGATCCTTGTCTGCACGCAAACGAAGATCATCCAGTACAGTCAACAGTGCAGACTCTGTCCCATGTCCCGGCCGAAAACCAAACTGAACATCATCCAGTGGGCCATTCGTCTCCAGGAACTGGGAGAGTGCCCTGCTCACAAGGCGCTCGATGATTTTCACAGGGTATGGAAGAAGCCAGATAGGCCTGTAGTTTTTAAGACAGGCCTGATCCAGAGAGGGTTTTTTCAATAGAGGGGAAACAACTGCCTTCTTTCAGCAGGAGGGAACCATCCCGCTGCAAAGAGATTGATTACACATCTGTCTGAGAGGAGGAAATAGTTCAGCACCAAACGCCTTCCAGACCCTATGAGGGAAAGGGTCTAAAGGCGAACCTGAGGAGGAGTGCAATCTGCTCAAACACATCAGTGGAAGGGGTGTCAAAATGATCCAGCTGAGTCGTCCTCATCACTCCTAAGTCCTCCTGCCTGACCAGTGGGAGGTCAGTGGTTTTATCAATCAACCTGTTCTCCTCTAGCCCATCGATGATTGTGTTAAACTTATCATCGAAGAAAAAGGCCAGACTGTCGCAAAGTTCCTGCGTTGGGGAGATCTTATTTTTATTACAGACCGGGTTAGCAATATCACTCATTACCTTGAAAACACTTTTAGATCTATTGGTGGCATTCAGATGACATCAGAAAAATACTCCGCTTTAGTGGAGACAATACTTTTTTTATAACTGGAGATTTTCTCTTTCCAGATGGATTTATCAATAGTAGAGTACCCATTTCTCCATTTCCGCTCTGCCTGTCTGAAGGCAGTGTTATACCAAGGTGCTGAGAGTTTTCCATCTCTTTTTTGCGTTTTAAAAGGGGCGATCTGATCAAGATGATCAGTAATGTGAGAACAAAAGGCGGCATAATTGTCCTCTACCTGTTTCCCCGACTCAAACAAGCCTGCAAGATGGAATATTGGGAAGGAGCTAGCTTTCTTCAGCAGACCATTCCAGTCCCTGCTGCGGAACCGTCTTATCTCCTTCCCATCAGAGTTGTTACATTTAATATCAACCACATCAAATTTTACCAAATAGTGGTCTGACCAACCAACCGGAGACACCTCCAAGGCTTCCTTGGCAAATATCAGATCCAAGGTATGTCCCCCCGTGTGAGTAGGAACTGTCACCCATTGATGAAGGGACATATCAAGGCATGACTGTAAAAGATTATTGTATCCTGGACCCGTGCTCCCATTAGCCCATAGATTGGAATCTCCCAAAATAAGAAGTCTAGCATGAGAAATGAAATTAAAAATTAACAAAAGTCCCAAGTCGGTGGACAGAAAGGATTGTGTCCTATTTTAGTGTTGGTCATATGGGCATGGTAATGTAGGAGTTAATGTTAAATTTAAAATTTTGGTCAAATGGAACGGGCGTAAATTCCGCGGGAAAGGCAAAGGTACAAAATTGTGTGATTAGTTATCCATATACAGAAATTACGCACTATAGTCTCTGGAATAGACACGGGTAATGACAGATTCTACGCAGTTACTTCAGATACCTTCAACAAGTATTACAAATTTAATTACGACTTTTCAACAAGTATTACAAATTTAATTAAGGCTTCTCACCACATGTGTTTGGTAACGATATTTAAATTTTATTACACTTTATCAATTCACAATTTCTGTTAAAAACAACATTTAAAAACATTTAGCAATAGACATGATCATCATAATAGTTTTTGATAAAAAAAGCAAAGAATCAAAAGGTCGACGCGGCGTTTCGGCTTTCTTTAGTACACCTTCATCAGGACTGATTCTAAACAATTAAAATATTAAAAACACAAAGTTACCAAACAATTTTGATTGGGTGCAGTCTTGTTCATCTGTATATTATCACATTTCATTTGCCAGATTTATTACTCTACTATTTTCCATATTGGTCTATATCATTGCCCATCATTTAAGTCCACATGTCCTATATCTGCGTTTTCTGTTTACATTACTTTAATATTCACAATCATTATTTACACATTATTACACACTTTATTTGCCTTCCCCTTGGAAATATATCCAATGTTAGAACGGTCCCCATAATACCACCACTAAAAGAAGTACGCTGTCTCTTATCTTGCATGCGTACCTTGTTATTCCAGATGGAATTAATGTCCATGTGGAAGGAAATCGTTGGTTCAACGAAGAGTCCTTTTTGAATACGGACGGTTGGTATACCGCAAATTGCTAGTGATTATGTGCAAAGTTGCGCTGTCTCTAAATGAAGACATATAAATGCCAGTGACTTATACGTATTAATAGTCATGCTCGAGATACATTGGGTGATAAATCTCGTTTAGTACATACCTCGTACCAGAGGGGTATATTCAATTTCCGCTAGGTTTTGATTACTTTATTTATATATATCATAGGGGACTTGATTTCCACTTTCTGTACCTGTTGATATAAAAAGATAATATCCAGGGTTGTTTTAAATCGTTCTTCCCCTGTTTTTGTACTCTGGAGTAATTTACTATGGTAAGCAATGTACATTTATGTAGGCTATGATCCTGCCGTGTTAAGCTGCCAGAAGGAGCCACCGTTTTGTGTAGGTTGTCGGCAATATTCTCTCTGCAAGGTTAGAATTAATTTCCATTTTATTATTTTAATATAGAACACAGATTCTTGTGTCGCGATCTTGGTTTTATTTAAAAATTTACATTATAGTTACACTCTCCATAAGAGCCGGGCGAACGGTTGCTGAGATCCAAAACCTCTTTCAATTAGGTAAGCATATGTCAGAAACACGATCAATATGTTCGGGATTAGCCTCATCGAGTTGTTGTTCCCTGTAAGGGTATTAGTACCATTAGTTTGGCTCATATTCTTTAATGGACTGTCTCTTCCTTATATTTGTATGATGTTACCTCTTTTCCTAGTTTGACTGAACTCTAGATTTAGTCCCATTATTTTAACTCATATTCCATCAAGGACTACCTCTGCCTTATATTCATGTGTTGTTTTACTATTACTAATAACTTCTAGAGTTTTAGACTGTTAATACTAGTCGTTTTTATGTCTGCATAGTGCGCTCTCTTCAATTCTTTAAGGATGGTTCATTAAAAACATAAAGCGCTCACCTTAACTTTTTACTGATGGTTCATTAATAACATAGTTTTGCTCTTACTCGTAACTTCTGGGGTTTAGACTGTTCGTACCAGTCGTTCTTATGTTCACAAAATGTGCTCTCCTTAATTCTATACTGATGATTCATTTAGAACATACTGCGCTCTCCTTGACTCTTTAGTGTTGAAAGTTATGCTGCCCCCAGTTATTCCCTGTACTCCTTGTTCTCTCGACATCAACTTATATTTATTATTTATTATCTCTACAGGGGCCGAGGTGACTGAACTACCAGTTAAAAATGGACCCAATATCTACCTATTTTACTCACCAATGTTACTGGTTACGGCCTCCCTGCTCCTTATGGCTGAGATACCCGCCACCCCCTCTCAACACAATCCCAAAAAGGAGGGAAACCGGAAACAGTTCTTGAAGTTTTTGGAAGTGGGAGGGAGTGACCCTCCCGGCCGTATTTATTAAAACAAAATTTAAAAACATTAAACGTTTCATGTTATGTACAATTTCATTACCACATTGCGATGTTTGGCTAACCTTAACATATTCTCTAATACAGAGGTTCTCCTAGCCGAACTAGCATCCTACAAAACATTCTCTAGAAATATTGAAATTGTACATCCTAACGTTTAAGGGCCAACGGCAAGGTCATAACCGGTGTCAAGATCCCTAACCAGACTTACCCCTCCCACTTGGGAGGGGCGACAGCACGGAGGCTTACCTCAAGTGCAACTACTACCAATTTCCCTTGACTTGACGGGGGCACTTAAGAACTCGACGCCATTTAAAGGTCGTACGAAGACTCGTGTGAGGTATCTAGAAGGTATCGTAGACCTCCCCCCAACCCCACACAACTTACCGCATCTGCCGTCGCAGATGTCACTGGCCCCGGGAAATTCCCCAGGAGGGGGCTGTAACCCCTCCTACACAGGAAGGGGCCTTGACCGCCTTTCCTTTACTTCCGGCGACCCATCCTTAGAAGGGACCGCCTCCCCATTGAGGGGCCAATGGCCACCTCACCCGAGCGCTCCCATCCGTGTTGGGTGACGCCCACTCATAGGGATCTTCTAATTAGTGCTCACCGATCATGACCTTACCGCCTACCAACAATAAATACGACAATGCTAATAAAACCTAAGAAAACATTGGTCACTACGACCGAAAGAGCATGTTTAAAAAAAATTAACACTATATCTGAATCACAGTAATCGCAAAATCCACACAACATACACCATTCTTTATTATAATCAACATGATATTATCACAACCTGTAAACGAAAACAGAATATTAATCAACTTTATTACAAACAACTGGCTGTCCTCAGGGGCTGGTGGGTGGGTCAAAATTGGCTCTTCGTTCTGTCCCGAGCTCACGTGTAGCGAGGAGGTGCAGCTTCAGAGCACAAGAACAAGAGGACGTCTTCTGGTCTTGCGTCCCTTTTATCCGTCTTCAGGGCGGGCGAAAACCCGCCCCTGCCTGCCCCGAGGGCGTGGCTGGCTGCGTCAGTGTCTAGGCCAGCCCACTCTAGGGCGGGAAAAAGCGCGCCCCGGCTACGCCGCTTCGGGCATACCAGCCGAGACGCGTCTCCCGCCCAAAAATGGCTTCCCGGGGGGATCGAGGCACTCCGCCATACGTTCGGGGGGACCGAGTGGTCGCCCCTTTCCATATGGCTGAGATACCCGCCACCCCCTCTCAACACAATCCCAAAAAGGAGGGAAACCGGAAACAGTTCTTGAAGTTTTTGGAAGTGGGAGGGAGTGACCCTCCCGGCCGTATTTATTAAAACAAAATTTAAAAACATTAAACGTTTCATGTTATGTACAATTTCATTACCACATTGCGATGTTTGGCTAACCTTAACATATTCTCTAATACAGAGGTTCTCCTAGCCGAACTAGCATCCTACAAAACATTCTCTAGAAATATTGAAATTGTACATCCTAACGTTTAAGGGCCAACGGCAAGGTCATAACCGGTGTCAAGATCCCTAACCAGACTTACCCCTCCCACTTGGGAGGGGCGACAGCACGGAGGCTTACCTCAAGTGCAACTACTACCAATTTCCCTTGACTTGACGGGGGCACTTAAGAACTCGACGCCATTTAAAGGTCGTACGAAGACTCGTGTGAGGTATCTAGAAGGTATCGTAGACCTCCCCCCAATCCCACACAACTTACCGCATCTGCCGTCGCAGATGTCACTGGCCCCGGGAAATTCCCCAGGAGGGGGCTGTAACCCCTCCTACACAGGAAGGGGCCTTGACCGCCTTTCCTTTACTTCCGGCGACCCATCCTTAGAAGGGACCGCCTCCCCATTGAGGGGCCAATGGCCACCTCACCCGAGCGCTCCCATCCGTGTTGGGTGACGCCCACTCATAGGGATCTTCTAATTAGTGCTCACCGATCATGACCTTACCGCCACAGGTCCGGATAGTTGACCGGCTATCCGGACCCCCCACAAAACTCCTACCTAAAGGTCATGCTTTAACGTCTTCAACCATGCTAAGAAGTCTCCTATGAGTAACTCATTTCCCACCCGCGACAAATGCACACCATCCCCCAAATACATACTGTCATCGTTAATACAACCATGCGAGATAGAATGCAATGTCTTGGATCGGAACAGCCTACTCACTTTGTTATTAAGTTTTCTAACAGAATGGTTCAAAGCAGGAATCGAGATAGCCCCCCGCCACACTTTTCGTGGGATTATATGAGACCACGCAATTATGCACCCCGGAACTTTCCTCGCCAACCAACTTACAGTGGAAAGCATTGCCTCTAGGAGAAGTCGTCTACCGGTGGTGACCAAATCATTGCCCCCTAAATGTACTATGACTATAGACGGCGGTGACCTCGTCCGCCCTAACAAACCCTCAAAGAATACCTGAAACTGGTCAATACAGAGGCCGCTTCTTCCGTAGAAGGACACCCTGTACCCGTATTCCCCAGCTACGTGAATCATGTCACCTGCTTCGAATACGTCTGCGGCACGCCTCACGTATGAGTGGCCCACGACCCACACCTCCTTTCTCACAGCCGGTGATGTCTGACCGCTGGCCTGGTGTTGGGTCGACTGCATAGTCCGCCCTGCCTCGTAGGCTTGCGCAACTGTAAACCAAACAAAAGACAAAAAGCGTAAGTAAACTATTACAGCTTCACAACATGTGCAACCGCACATATCTCTTATAACAATTGGAGGACCAACGCCCCACTCGTTTTATTTGTTCAACATTAAGACCCCTGACTGTAGCTTCAGTGGCAGCCCCTATACGAAAAGAATGGGTCCCGAATTCGCCCGGGTCTAAGCCCGCTGCGGTAATTGACATCGCGAGCACCCGCTGAAACTGAAACTTCGTCAGTGGGGTGGCGTCCGCGTGTCTCAACAATGTCCCCCCCCATGATGCCACCCTTCGTGCTAGGTAATCCTCTAAACACTGTACCGGACACATGGAGGACCCAGGAATTCTGCGAATGATCGTGCAGTCTCCCATCCCATCTTGATCGGTCTTGGACCTGACAAAGGAGACAATCATCGCTTCACCCCTGATCTGAACGTGTTCCCGGCACAAACCCCCCACCACATCCTGTTTGTTCCTTGCAACCAGCTCACTTATCCTCATCGCCCCGTGAAATGCCAGCGTAAAAGCAGCTCGGAACAAACACGTCTCGAACTGAGACGAGCATGTGGTCGGGAGTACGGCCAGCAACCGGGACAATCTATCCAGACCTATCGGGCGCCTTTCATCTACTTTGCGACCCTCAAGGCGTTGCCACCCACGCAGCGCCTTCTGTACCACAAAAGATGCTGTCGGGTCCTGGATATTATGGGCCCTGGCAACGAAGGAAATGGCAGCACGATGCCTCTGGGCCGTCGCCACCGACTTCCCAGCCCTACGCAAGGACATCAGAAAATGTACTACCCATTCCTCCTGACCCCAAAGCCCCTCTCCCTCAGACCCCAAAAAGGCTAAATAGGCCCGGAACGCCCCTTCATATGCCTTCCTCGTCCTTGGTGCTAGACTCTCTCCCACGAGGTGACGAAGTTCGGGGCACCGAGAGACCAGAGAGCTTCGGGGAAGGGTGCCGGCTCTGGGTCCGCTGAGGGAAGGAAACCCCAGAAAGCCTGCATTTGAAAACGAGACAGTGCATCAGCCGCCTGATTCATCACCCCTGGGACATGTTTTGCTCTGAATATCACGTTCAGTCGCATACATAGTAAGACAATTTCTTTGAGCAGCCTTAAAATCAGTTTACAACGTGCTGCCTGACTATTGATGCATTCTACAACGGTCATATTGTCCGACCAAAACACGACAGAATGATCTTTGAACCCTTCGGGCCAGGTTCTGAGGGCCACCAGGATGGGAAACAGTTCAAGGAAAGCAATATTACTCGTCAGCCCCCCTTCGTGCCACCATGGGGGCCACTTTTGTGCCGACCATTTTGTGCCGAAGATGGCGCCAAAGCCCATGCTTCCCGCTGAATCTGTCCATAGACCCAGCTCTTCAGAGGATACGGCTGGTTTGTTCCAGACGACTCGACCATTGAAGTCCGCCAAAAATGCTAGCCAAATACGCATGTCTTGGCGGACCTCAGCCGATAGTCTCGTGCGATGATGACCCTCCTTTAGGCCAACCATCGCTTGGGCAATTGAACGGGAAAAAGGGCGGGCCATTGGGATCACCCTCAGGGCAAAATTCAACTTCCCCACCAATTGTTGCAATTGATTCAGCGTAACTTTAGATGCATTTATACATTCTTGCAGGGCTGTCCTGAATTTCGACACTTTGGCAGCTGGTAAACGAAAACAACCCTCACTAGAGTCCAACTCGATCCCCAGAAACTCGAGACAAGTCGTAGGACCCACAGTCTTTCCTGGTGCCAATGGCACGCCAAATTGACCCATTAACACACAAAATTCAGACAAGGCCTGGCCGCATTCGTGATTTCCGGCGGGCCCAAGGAACAGGAAGTCATCAAGGTAATGCATTACATTTCGGAAACCCGTTTTCTTCGTGAATACCCATTGCAGAAAAGTACTGAATTTCTCGAAATATGCACAGGATATAGAGCATCCCATTGGCATACACCTATCCATGTAATACAATCCCTGAAACATGAATCCCAGAAGACGCTGGTCGTCTGGGTGTACCGGGAGCAACCGGAACGCTGACTCGATATCTGATTTCGCCATCAACGTCCCGGGCCCCAGGCGATTCAAAATGGCCACTGCTTCATCAAAGGATGCGTACCGCACCGAGCATACCTCTGGATCAATTGCATCGTTCACCGAAAGACCATGTGGAGCTGACAGATTATGAATTAATCGAAACTCACCTGGGTCCTTCTTGGGGACCACCCCTAACGGAGAACAGACAAAATACGGTACCGGGGGTACACTATAGGGGCCGGCGACCCGTCCCCGGCTAACCTCTTTCTGAATCTTATCTTGTACTACAGATGTATGCTGCAAGACGGAAAGTTGATTTTTGCACGTCCCGACACCCTGAAAGTCCCCTACCGGGATGCGGAAACCATATGAAAAACCGTTCCGCAGCACCCCAGCAGAAGTACGATCTGGGTATTCACTGAGCCAGGGAATCATCGCCAAGGTATCAATCGGGGTTGGTAAAGGCGCCCCTCGGACTATATTAGACCTGTTTGGCGCCTCCTCTACCCCCATTCTCACCCGTTTTGGCTCTGCACGAGGACTCAGGATGGGACGACCCGCAAGTACTACATTCGTGTTTGAATTTACATGATCCCGGAGGCCTGGTACATTTACCCTTGTTGAAATTGAAGCAGAAACCCCTTTTCCCTGTATTGCCGGTAGGTCTCGAGTAATCGTCGGTGCTCGTCCCTGACCGAAAGGGCGTCCCCGCATTTTGGCGGGAGTATTCAACAACATTGCTACCTACCAACGGCATTTTTAACATTCCTGACTCTTTCATTTTATCCCATGTCAAAGAATCATAACAGTCCCAAGTTAAACTTTTGTTATGCTCCTTTTCTTTCCTGAAAAGGTTGTCATAACAGAACCAATGGTTACCTTGATACGCTGTCGAGTAACCCATAATTCGAGACTGGTAAATTGGAAACTCAGGAAGCAACTCGGGCCTACGTTCCCCCAAAATAGATGTAAAAATACCCCACGCATTGCCCCAGTTGCCAATATTCTCATTTACCTTAAAGGCGGCCATTTTTGCGCGCCAAACACTTGGATGCATCAGGTCCTTCTGACTCTTAACATGCTCCACTTCATAATGATCGACAAGCAAGGAGAAAATATTCACATACTCCCCCGCCCAAATCTTTTCCTTTACTGCCAAAGGAACATGTTGTCCCAATTTCTCTCTACGAGAGGGTGCTGACTCATCCCTTGCGATCGGCAAAGGCCGCTTACCTGAACCGGACGCTGTTTCCGCCACTTGAGGTTTGTCTATCACCGCAGCCGGCGCGGGCACCTTGGCTGCATCTCTTTTTTCCCGCAACTGTTTCATCAGCGCCTGTGCCTCGGCAGCCGTGGCGCCCTCACTACTATCACCCAACCATGCTGCTAGCTGAGCTGCCAGCTCGGGGGGCATATCCTCCTTGGATGTCGGGGTGACGACAACGGGGATCGGATTCCCCTCCATCGGTACCGGGGTCGGCGCCTCGAGCGGGGCAGAGGGAACCGGGACGTCTCCCCCGGCTGGAACCCTCTTTGGCCTCTTTGGTCTCCCTCCAGCCGGTGGATGCCCCGATCCCTCCTCCCCGTCTCGCTCCGCCAGCCGCTTCTTTATGTCGGACATCTCCTTAAAGAGGGCCCGAACCATCTGATCAGTCGTCATTCTCTTTGCACCTTTCTTGGGCATCTCTCCGACGAAGTATCTAGAAGACAAAGAAAAAAGATCAAAACGCTCAAAATTGGCTCTTCGTTCTGTCCCGAGCTCACGTGTAGCGAGGAGGTGCAGCTTCAGAGCACAAGAACAAGAGGACGTCTTCTGGTCTTGCGTCCCTTTTATCCGTCTTCAGGGCGGGCGAAAACCCGCCCCTGCCTGCCCCGAGGGCGTGGCTGGCTGCGTCAGTGTCTAGGCCAGCCCACTCTAGGGCGGGAAAAAGCGCGCCCCGGCTACGCCGCTTCGGGCATACCAGCCGAGACGCGTCTCCCGCCCAAAAATGGCTTCCCGGGGGGATCGAGGCACTCCGCCATACGTTCGGGGGGACCGAGTGGTCGCCCCTTTCCATTCTTTCTGGCAGCCTGTCCTTGTTTCCTCCGCACGGCGTTCAATGGAAATGCTCACCCAGCGGTATTTCCTGTTTAAATAGTAGACGCCGGATGATTGGGCGCCTTATTCCCTGAGTTTGATTTGTCGAGGTGTATGGAGGTGTATGCGTGCTGTTTAGGTTGCTACGGCCACAGCCGCTTTTCAAGGCTGGCTCCTATTGGCTGGATCTATCGTCCAAGACTAAGCCTATTGGTTTAGACCATGAAACGCGTTACCAAGGGGACATTCTCTGTTATTGTTTAAGTACAAGAAAGCCGTACTCTATGTGATAGCGTCTCTTCCACGGATGTTTTAAAGTCACTATCAGCTGTTACGTTCATGATTTCACTTTTATATTCCTCAATACAACCAGGACTGTTTACTGAATTCTTTATCTTCGTGCTATATAGTTCGCTATTGTCACTATCGGTTTGTATGGCTTGCTCCTATTGGTTGGGTCTATTTTCCCAAACTAAGCCTATTGGTTTAGACCATGAACGCGTTACCATGGGGACATTCTCTGTTGTTGTCTGCATAGAGACGTACCCCGCTCTTTATATGAGCGTATCTTACATAAACGCTTTAAATCCACTATTCCCTATTGGCTTCCTGATTCACCTTCACTTTCTTAAATATAAAGAAAGTGGATTTGCGAATTCTATGTGTGTAAACCACTACAACTTATATTCTATGCTCATTTGTTGCCCTCGTGCTATCATAGTCTACGTCTCTATTCTAATATGCACTGGTATTTTACAATTCTGAATACACTGTCATGGTTACGTTATATTTATATGTGTGTGGTCTACTACATTTATACTCTGTCATATTTACAGTCCTGCAGTATCACCTATGAGTGCTTGTTTTGAATTTAGCGCTATTGTGCTGTGATTATCAATTATACACTGTCCTGAAATGTTATTATACGTATCTTCAGTCCTTAATTAATTTCTCCCAATCTTCTCTAGAGTTCAACCCGCATCTTACACTATTAAAGGAAGACATGTAGAATTGTTCTCTTCTTTTTCTCTTATTATCTAAGTTACCACCTCTCCTGTTTCCTGTGATTTTTTCCAGCCCGCACCACTTGAGGTCATCAATGTAGTGTCCTGCACTCCGCCAGTGTTCAGTTAGGGGTGCCCCTGGCTTGTTATTTCTTATGGCTGATCGATGTTCATTAAGGCGTAACCTCATCTCTCTGGATGTCTCACCTATATAGGATTTCTGGCAAGGGCATTGAATCAAATAAATAACGTTTTTTGTCCTACAGTTCATGAAGCTTTTTATATTAGTTGATCTTTCATTGACTGTTATTGTATTGCCTTTAATATTGCTTGCGCAATTGCTGCATCCCAAACATGGGTATGTACCAGTTGGTAGAGGGGTATCATTAATAGTAGGTTGGGAATTCTTGGCGCTTTCTCTGTATGTATGTACAAGAGAATTCCTGATGGTTTTATTTCTTCTATATGAGAAGATGGGCTTTGGGATTGGAGTCTGGGTTTTGTCCTTCACTAGGTGCCAATTCCTATTTATAATATTTTTTACCCTATGGCTAACTTGTGAGAAGTTGGTTACAAACATGATGGATTGCTGATTCTCCTGGGTATTGTCCTTAGATAGGAATAAGTTGTCTCTATTGAAATATTTAGCCCGTTTGTAGGCATGTCTAATATTCTTTTAGGGTAGCCCCTCTCTATGAACTTGGCTCTTAAGGTTGCCGCATGTCTTTCAAAGTCTTCCATGGAGGTGCAATTTCTTTTCAACCTCAGAAATTGTCCGAAGGGAATGTTATTCTTCTGTGAAGCAGGATGGTTACTCTCAAAGTGCAGCATGGTGTTCCTATCTGTGGGCTTTGTGTAAAGCTCGACAGTTAGGTGGCCATCTGTATGTTTAATTATAATGTCTAGGAACTCTACGCATTGTTTGTTTATGTGTGACGTGAATTTCAGGTTGGGGTCCCCCAGATTTAACCAGAGTAAAAATTCTCCCAACATTTCCAATTCTCCTGTCCATCTAAAGAATATATCATCTATATATCGGCCCCATTCTGAGATGTTTTCATAGAATGGGGCGTCAGGATTGTAGATGTGATTGTCTTCAAATCTGGAGACATATAGACAGGCCAGACTGGGGGCACATGTGGCCCCCATGCTGGTCCCCTTGATTTGCCTGAACAGGTCCTCTTGAAACAGGAAGATATTGTTCTTTAGGATTATGGTAATGCATTCTAAAATGAATGTTTGGTGGTCTGATAGGTCCTGTTGGTTGTTGCCTAAAATCTCTTCCATAATCTCAATAGTACTATCCTGCGGAATGTTTGTGTAGAGTGCTTCGATGTCCAAAGTCACTAACACTTGTGTATCCGGATTGAAAGTTAATCCTTCTACTTTTTTAATCATATGGGTTGTGTCTTTGATGTACGCTTTCTGTTGTTGGACTAGGGGTTGTAAAAAAACTTCTACATATTTGCTTAAAGGTTCTGTGAGTGATCCTATGCATGATACTATTGGTCTCATGGGTAGATCTTTAAGGTCTTTGTGCACCTTCGGTAGACCATATAGTGCTGGGATTAGGGGATCTGTGTTCATCAGAAATGCAAATTCATCATCGCATATTATATTGTCATCTTTGGCGAGTCTGAGCATTCTTCCTATTTCTTCTTTTAGAATCTGCCATTCATCCCTATTTGATTTTCTATAGTGTTCACTATTGTTTAGGAGTTTGTACATTCTATTGTTGTAATCATTATTATCCATCAGTACAATACTTCCCCCCTTGTCTGCAGGTTTGATTGTCAGGGTATCATTTTTTTCGAGGAATTCTAACGCCCTTTTCTCTACTTTACTCAAATTAAATGGTGTCCAAATCTTTTGTTTGAGGAGATTGTCTATACTTTTATCAATAGATCTCTCAAAGGCCTCTATGTCTTTATGTACTAGATTGAGAGATGGAGTCCAGGTAGATTTATTTTTCAGTCCTGACTTATTGGGTCTGGGTTGTATGTCCTTACCATCAAAAAATATCAGCAGTCTGACTTTTCTGAAAAAGTTTTGTACGTCCCTTTCTAATGCATATCTGTCTACAGGAGAACAGATTGCGTAACCCAGACCTTTTTCAAGTAATTTTATTTCTATAGGAGTGGGCTGGTGGTTAGACAAATTGATTACTGCTGCTTTCTGAATGGTATTTAGTCCCATTGTTTCTGACTTCTGGTGCATGGACGTTGAGGGTGTTGGGCTTGTGGGTATTGTGTCTGTTGATTGTAATTGCTGCGGCCCCTCCCCCTGCCCCGTTGTTGACCAAATGATTGGTTGCGCTTGTCTAAAAAAGAGAAACCTTCTTTGACAAATGGTTGTTGTTTGTTATATTTCCCATTTTTGGTTTTGTCGTTCGTTTGTTCTCCCTCCGAGTCACTGCTCGTATATGAGGAGTCAAAGAACCTCACTTTCCTCTTGGGAAAATTTCTAGGTTGGTTGTGCCACTGTCTACGGGGTTGATATTGTTCTCTAGGACGTTCATAAAAGTCTTTCTGCAAATAAGGGTACACAAATTCAGGGTTATAATTCTCTATATCTTTTTTAAGTTTATTACTCTTCTTTTTGATTAGATATTCACTATAACCTGTTATATCATTTTGAATTTCATCTAATTTCATCTAATTTTGCTTTTGCGTCATCCAATGCTGTGCTCTCTTTTAGTTGGCTCTCCAGTTCTAACATTGGATATATTTCCAAGGGGAAGGCAAATAAAGTGTGTAATAATGTGTAAATAATGATTGTGAATATTAAAGTAATGTAAACAGAAAACGCAGATATAGGACATGTGGACTTAAATGATGGGCAATGATATATACCAATATGGAAAATAGTAGAGTAACTAAATCTGGCAAATGAAATGTGATAATATACAGATGAACAAGACTGCACCCAATCAAAATTGTTTGGTAACTTTGTGTTTTTAATATTTTAATTGTTTAGAATCAGTCCTGATGAAGGTGTACTAAAGAAAGCCGAAACGCCGCGTCGACCTTTTGATTCTTTGCTTTTTTTATCAAAAACTATTATGATGATCATGTCTATTGCTAAATGTTTTTAAATGTTGTTTTTAACAGAAATTGTGAATTGATAAAGTGTAATAAAATTTAAATATCGTTACCAAACACATGTGGTGAGAAGCCTTAATAAATTTGTAATACTTGTTGAAAAGTCGTAATTAAATTTGTAATACTTGTTGAAGGTATCTGAAGTAACTGCGTAGAATCTGTCATTACCCGTGTCTATTCCAGAGACTATAGTGCGTAATTTCTGTATATGGATAACTAATCACACAATTTTGTACCTTTGCCTTTCCCGCGGAATTTACGCCCGTTCCATTTGACCAAAATTTTAAATTTAACATTAACTCCTACATTACCATGCCCATATGACCAACACTAAAATAGGACACAATCCTTTCTGTCCACCGACTTGGGACTTTTGTTAATTTTTAATTCTGTTTTCCCCACGGTCCTTTATAACTCTGTGTGGGGTCCTCCTTATTTTTTCCCAATTACACTCGGCTTGTTAGCTGAGGAGGTTTTCACTTCTTACTGCAAACTAGCAGATTGGTAAATTTAAGAATACCTAAAAAATTGATAAATTAATAATTTATGAACTAAGATATTCTGATGGAAGGAATAAAGACATACACCTTCTCTGAAGATCAATTCAATAAACTAATTAATAACAATAAATCTAGGAATACAACAACAGTGAGATTAGAGAAATCAGCTGAAGAACAATGGGAGAAATTGTGGAACCTAAAAAAGAAAGTGGTTAGGGCGGAGCTCCACGCAGAATTCTTAGTAGAATACTGTAAAAATGGGGTGATACCTAAGGGCCTCCAGGTCACAAATGAGCCAGGGATCTTCATAACAGATAGAAAGTTCATAGAAAGGTGGACACTGGTGGCCAACCGTTGCAGTAGGGATTGGATCCTGTTATCAATAGAAACGGCAAACGAATTTCTAGTGGTTGAGCGTAGGGGGATTGAAGAACTGGAGAGCCAACTAAAAGAGAGCACAGCATTGGATGACGTAAAAGCAAAATTAGATGAAATTCAAAATGATATAACAGGTTATAGTGAATATCTAATCAAAAAGAAGAGTAATGAACTTAAAAAAGATATAGAGAATTATAACCCTGAATTTGTGTACCCTTATTTGCAGAAAGACTTTTATGAACGTCCTAGAGAACAATATCAACCCCGTAGACAGTGGCACAACCAACCTAGAAATTTTCCCAAGAGGAAAGTGAGGTTCTTTGACTCCTCATATACGAGCAGTGACTCGGAGGGAGAACAAACGAACGACAAAACCAAAAATGGGGAATATACCAAACAACAACCATTTGTCAAAGAAGGTTTCTCTTTTTTAGACAAGCGCAACCAATCATTTGGTCAACAACGGGGCAGGGGGAGGGGCCGCAGCAATTACAATCAACAGACACAATACCCACATGCCCAACACCCTCAACGTCCACGCACCAGAAGTCAGAAACAATGGGACTAAATACCATTCAGAAAGCAGCAGTAATCAATTTGTCTAACCACCAGCCCACTCCTATAGAAATAAAATTACTTGAAAAAGGTCTGGGTTACGCAATCTGTTCTCCTGTAGACAGATATGCATTAGAAAGGGACGTACAAAACTTTTTCAGAAAAGTCAGACTGCGGATACTTTTTGATGGTAAGGACATACAACCCAGAGCCAATAAGTCAGGACTGAAAAATAAATCTACCTGGACTCCATCTCTCAATCTAGTACATAAAGACATAGAGGCCTTTGAGAGATCTATTGATAAAAGTATAGACAATCTCCTCAAACAAAAGATTTGGACACCATTTAATTTGAGTAAAGAAGAGAAAAGGGCGTTAGAATTCCTCGAAAAAAATGATACCCTGACAATCAAACCTGCAGACAAAGGGGGAAGTATTGTACTGATGGATAATAATGATTACAACAATAGAATGTACAAACTCCTAAACAATAGTGAACACTATAGAAAATCAAATAGGGATGAATGGCAGATTCTAAAAGAAGAAATAGGAAGAAGTCCAACAACAGAAAGCGTACATCAAAGACACAACCCATATGATTAAAAAAGTAGAAGGATTAACTTTCAATCCGGATACACAAGTGTTAGTGACTTTGGACATCGAAGCACTCTACACAAACATTCCGCAGGATAGTACTATTGAGATTATGGAAGAGATTTTAGGCAACAACCAACAGGACCTATCAGACCACCAAGCATTCATTTTAGAATGCATTACCATAATCCTAAAGAACAATATCTTCCTGTTTCAAGAGGACCTGTTCAGGCAAATCAAGGGGACCAGCATGGGGGCCACATGTGCCCCCAGTCTGGCCTGTCTATATGTCTCCAGATTTGAAGACAATCACATCTACAATCCTGACGCCCCATTCTATGAAAACATCTCAGAATGGGGCCGATATATAGATGATATATTCTTTATATGGACAGGAGAATTGGAAATGTTGGGAGAATTTTTACTCTGCTTAAATCTGGGGGACCCCAACCTGAAAGTCACGTCACACATAAACAAACTATACGTAGAGTTCCTGGACATTATAATTAAACATACAGATGGCCACCTAACTGTCGAGCTTTACACAAAGCCCACAGACAGGAACACCATGCTGCACTTTGAGAGTAACCATCCTGCTTCACAGAAGAATAACATTCCCTTCGGACAATTTCTGAGGTTGAAAAGAAATTGCACCTCCATGGAAGACTTTGAAAGACATGCGGCAACCTTAAGAGCCAAGTTCATAGAGAGGGGCTACCCTAAAAGAATGATTAGACATGCCTACAAACGGGCTAAATATTTCAATAGAGACAACTTATTCCTACCTAAGGACAATACCCAGGAGAATCAGCAATCCATCATGTTTGTAACCAACTTCTCACAAGTTAGCCATAGGGTAAAAAATATTATAAATAGGAATTGGCACCTGGTGAAGGACAAAACCCAGACTCCAATCCCAAAGCCCATCTTCTCATGTAGAAGAAATAAAACCATCAGGAATTCTCTTGTACATACATACAGAGAAAGCGCCAAGAATTCCCAACCTATTATTAATGATACTCTTCTACCAACTGGTACATACCCATGTTTGGGATGCAGCAATTGCGCAAGCAATATTAAAGGCAATACAATAACAGTCAATGAAAGATCAACTAATATAAAAAGCTTCATGAACTGTAGGACAAAAAACGTTATTTATTTGATTCAATGCCCTTGCCAGAAATCCTATATAGGTGAGACATCCAGAGAGATGAGGTTACGCCTTAATGAACATCGATCAGCCATAAGAAATAACAAGCCAGGGGCACCCCTAACTGAACACTGGCGGAGTGCAGGACACTACATTGATGACCTCAAGTGGTGCGGGCTGGAAAAAATCACAGGAAACAGGAGAGGTGGTAACTTAGATAATAAGAGAAAAAGAAGAGAACAATTCTACATGTCTTCCTTTAATAGTGTAAGATGCGGGTTGAACTCTAGAGAAGATTGGGAGAAATTAATTAAGGACTGAAGATACGTATAATAACATTTCAGGACAGTGTATAATTGATAATCACAGCACAATAGCGCTAAATTCAAAACAAGCACTCATAGGTGATACTGCAGGACTGTAAATATGACAGAGTATAAATGTAGTAGACCACACACATATAAATATAACGTAACCATGACAGTGTATTCAGAATTGTAAAATACCAGTGCATATTAGAATAGAGACGTAGACTATGATAGCACGAGGGCAACAAATGAGCATAGAATATAAGTTGTAGTGGTTTACACACATAGAATTCGCAAATCCACTTTCTTTATATTTAAGAAAGTAAAGGTGAATCAGGAAGCCAACAGTGAATAGTGGATTTAAAGCGTTCATGTAAGATATGCTCATATAAAGAGCGAGGTACGTCTCTATGCAGACAACAACAGAGAATGTCCCCATGGTAACGCGTTCATGGTCTAAACCAATAGGCTTAGTTTGGGAAAATAGACCCAACCAATAGGAGCAAGCCATACAAACCGATAGTGACAATAGCGAACTATAAAGCGCGAAGATAAAGAATTCGGTAAACAGTCCTGGTTGTATTGAGGAATATAAAAGTGAAATCATGAACGTAACAGCTGATAGTGACTTTAAAACATCCGTGGAAGAGACGCTATCACATAGAGTACGGCTTTCTTGTACTTAAACCATAACAGAGAATGTCCCCTTGGTAACGCGTTTCATGGTCTAAACCAATAGGCTTAGTCTTGGACGATAGATCCAGCCAATAGGAGCCAGCCTTGAAAAGCGGCAGTGGCCGTAGCAACCTAAACAGCACGCATACACCTCCATACACCTCGACAAATCAAACTCTGGAAATAAGGCGCCCAATCATCCGGCGTCTACTATTTAAACAGGAAATACCGCTGGGTGAGCATTTCCATTGAACGCCGTGCGGAGGAAACAAGGACAGGCTGCCAGAAAGAAAGGAGCAGGGAGGCCGTAACCAGTAACATTGGTGAGTAAAATAGGTAGATATTGGGTCCATTTTTAACTGGTAGTTCAGTCACCTCGGCCCCTGTAGAGATAATAAATAATAAATATAAGTTGATGTCGAGAGAACAAGGAGTACAGGGAATAACTGGGGGCAGCATAACTTTCATCACTAAAGAGTCAAGGAGAGCGCAGTATGTTCTAAATGAATCATCAGTATAGAATTAAGGAGAGCACATTTTGTGAACATAAGAACGACTGGTACGAACAGTCTAAACCCCAGAAGTTAGGAGTAAGAGCAAAACTATGTTATTAATGAACCATCAGTAAAAAGTTAAGGTGAGCGCTTTATGTTTTTAATGAACCATCCTTAAAGAATTGAGGAGAGCGCACTATGCAGACATAAAAACGACTAGTATTAACAGTCTAAAACTCTAGAAGTTATTAGTAATAGTAAAACAACACATGAATATAAGGCAGAGGTAGTCCTTGATGGAATATGAGTTAAAATAATGGGACTAAATCTAGAGTTCAGTCAAACTAGGAAAAGAGGTAACATCATACAAATATAAGGAAGAGACAGTCCATTAAAGAATATGAGCCAAACTAATGGTACTAATACCCTTACAGGGAACAACAACTCGATGAGGCTAATCCCGAACATATTGATCGTGTTTCTGACATATGCTTACCTAATTGAAAGAGGTTTTGGATCTCAGCAACCGTTCGCCCGGCTCTTATGGTGAGTTTAACTATAATGTAAATTTTTAAATAAAACCAAGATCGCGACACAAGAATCTGTGTTCTATATTAAAATAATAAAATGGAAATTAATTCTAACCTTGCAGAGAGAATATTGCCGACAACCTACACAAAACGGTGGCTCCTTCTGGCAGCTTAACACGGCAGGATCATAGCCTACATAAAGGTTTATTGCTTACCATAGTAAATTACTCCAGAGTACAAAAACAGGGGAAGAACGATTTAAAACAACCCTGGAAATTATCTTTTTATATCAACAGGTACAGAAAGTGGAAATCAAGTCCCCTATGATATATATAAATAAAGTAATCAAAACCTAGAGGAAATTGAATATACCCCTCTGGTACGAGGTATGTACTAAACGAGATTTATCACCCAATGTATCTCGAGCATGACTATTAATACGTATAAGTCACTGGCCTTTATATGTCTTCATTTAGAGACAGCGCAACTTTGCACATAATCACTAGCAATTTGCGGTCTACTAACCGTCCGTATTCAAAAAGGACTCTTCGTTGAACCAACGATTTCCTTCCACATGGACATTAATTCCATCTGGAATAACAAGGTACGCATGCAAGATAAGAGACAGCGTACTTCTTTTAGTGGTGGTATTATGGGGACCGTTCTAACATTGGATATATTTCCAAGGGGAAGGCAAATAAAGTGTGTAATAATGTGTAAATAATGATTGTGAATATTAAAGTAATGTAAACAGAAAACGCAGATATAGGACATGTGGACTTAAATGATGGGCAATGATATATACCAATATGGAAAATAGTAGAGTAACTAAATCTGGCAAATGAAATGTGATAATATACAGATGAACAAGACTGCACCCAATCAAAATTGTTTGGTAACTTTGTGTTTTTAATATTTTAATTGTTTAGAATCAGTTCTGATGAAGGTGTACTAAAGAAAGCCGAAACGCCGCGTCGACCTTTTGATTCTTTGCTTTTTTTATCAAAAACTATTATGATGATCATGTCTGTTGCTAAATGTTTTTAAATGTTGTTTTTAACAGAAATTGTGAATTGATAAAGTGTAATAAAATTTAAATATCGTTACCAAACACATGTGGTGAGAAGCCTTAATTAAATTTGTAATACTTGTTGAAAAGTCGTAATTAAATTTGTAATCCTTGTTGAAGGTATCTGAAGTAACTGCGTAGAATCTGTCATTACCCGTGTCTATTCCAGAGACTATAGTGCGTAATTTCTGTATATGGATAACTAATCACACAATTTTGTACCTTTGCCTTTCCCGCGGAATTTACGCCTGTTCCATTTGACCAAAATTTTAAATTTAACATTAACTCCTACATTACCATGCCCATATGACCAACACTAAAATAGGACACAATCCTTTCTGTCCACCGACTTGGGACTTTTGTTAATTTTTAATTCTGTTTTCCCCACGGTCCTTTATAACTCTGTGTGGGGTCCTCCTTATTTTTTCCCAATAGCATGAGAAATGGACATGTTGCTAAACACATCAATCAGATTTTTCTGTTAGAGCGGGCTGGCCACTCCTGGCGGCCTATAACAAATAATACCTGTCAACACCTGCTGTCCAAGAACCTTTAGAGAAAAGCCCAGTAGCTCAACCTCATCGACCACGTCGATGTCTACAGGTGAACGGATCCAGGCCTCCTTAAAGAAGATCCCAACCCCTCCACCTCTACCACAGGGGCATGGCCTATGAAAGGCTTTATACCCCTGAGGGCAGGGTAACACCAGCTCTACTTCAGAGTCCGGGTGAGTCCAGGTCTCTGTCACTGCTAGAACATCCAAATCATAGAACTCTAACAGCATCTGTGTTCCCAAATAGTGTTTACACAGGGACCTAACATTAAGTAGGCCACAACGCAGGGAGTCCCTGCTGTTCAAATTAATTGCAGTCCCCATCCCTGTCACTGACTGAGCGCCACCCTCAGCCTCCTCCTGCCTACCTATTGCCTGGGGACCACCACCCAGATGGCTCAGGTTGTCCAAACTTCCTCCAGAGCCAGCATAATGGCTGGGAGTGTGCGCGGTCAATGCGCGGACGGGCGCAGACGGGCTTGCCTTTGGCGCGCCTTCAGCGCGCCCTCTGCACGCATCCGCTGCACGTCGGCGCAGTTAACATGTTTAAAATCACTCGAGTCAGAAGACTAGACCGTGACTCTCCAGTATGGCTGCCCCAACAATGCCACCAGAAGTGAGGCAAGGGAGCTCTCCCGCGACCCCACTCCCTCCACGCAAACAGCGCAAGGTGCGGTGGACCAGGGAGAGAAAGCAGCAAGGTGAGGATTTTAAAAACTCTGTCCCCTAAATGAGTATTCGATAAAATACAGCCCGCAAAAAACAACAGAAGGGTACAATACAAAACAATTATTCCTAAAGAATCTGGGGCCGATGAGTATAGGAATTAATTAAAACAAGGGTTAAGGAGGTTAAACAGAGCCACCAAGCGCGTATCGACCCCCAGCAGCAGTCAATTACATCAAGTTTCCAATGCGCGTCGGCGCAGTTAGCATTGTTTATAATCACTCGAGTCACAAGACTAGACCGTGACTCTCCAGTATGGCTGCCCCAACAGTGCCACCGGAAGTGAGGAAAGGGAGCTCTACTGCGACCCCACTCCCTCCACGCAAACAGCGCAAGCTGCGGCGGACCAGGGAGAGAAAGCAGCAAGGTGAGGAATTTAAAAACACTGTCCCCCGAATGAGTATTCAATAAAATACAGCCCGCAAAAAACAACAGAAGGGTACAATACAAAACAATTATTCTTAAAGAATCTGGGGTTAAGGAGGTTAAGCAGGGCCACCAAGCGCGTACCGGCCCGCAGAAGCAGTCAATTACATCAAGTTTCCCACAGCAGTTTCATCCACAGCAGATATATAAGGGATCCACCATGTTTGGTCCACCTTCAAAAACCATCATTGCCAGAATAGGGTATGACTGGTGGACTGGTAGTACATTATTGTTGGAACCATCCATCATCCATGATGTTGCTTCCATCAAAAACAACTAGAATGTCCCATTACCAACAACAGATTTACACTGTACCTTGGGTAATATGTGCCACCTTTTATATATTTCTACAAAAATGATGGAAAAGCAAGTATAAAAATTGCAATGGAATCTTTAGCAATCCATACATTTGTTGTATTTGTATAAACAATTATGTATGTAATTGCTTGCATTAAAGTATATTCTGTAGGAATAAATTGTCAGTTTTTATATTTTTGACTATGTTAGTTGTGTTTGGAGAAACGTTATGTGAAATATATAAAAAATATTTGTATTATGAAACAAATTCACATTGTTGACATATTATATGTGGCTGTGCATACACTTGTGGCTCAATATATTATTTCAATATGTCCATCAAACATGTGTCTGTCTGTGACATTTACATACTTTACTCATATGTTTCAGATATGACCATCAACCACTCCTGTCAAGATATAAAAAGATACGTCAACATGATGAACGTGTATACAAACTACATCTGAATTGATAGACCGTGCAGGAAAGACACATCAGTAAGAAGTAGATGCTGAATTGTAACACCTTTGAGGCTTTGGCACAACAATTTCAAAGTGAATGTTGGCCAGCTATCAGATTTCAGACTGCCATCTCAACTACTGTGAAGATTATAGCAGTGTTACATTTCTGGGCTATTGGTGCCTGTCAGTACACAGTTAGTTATTCCAGTGGCAAGTCCCATTCAACCTTTTCAGCTGTCCTCAACTACATCCTGGATGTTAAGCTCAGACATATGAATTACTACATGTAATTTCCAACAGGACAATGCAACACTGAGCGGAATCACGGCCATGACATGTGGTTGGTGTTATACGTGGAACCCCTATAGCATTGGTGCCATTTTATGACTGGAAGCAGGTGTACTGCAATAGGAATAATTTTCACTCCATCAATGTGCAGGTGGATTGCATGACAGACCAGCACATCACCAGTGTGTGTGCAAGATTTCCAGGCTACATCTATGACTCACTAGTGCTACACCTGTACATCACCAGTGTGTGTGCAAGATTTCCAGGCTACATCTATGACTCACTATTGCTACACCTGTACATCACCAGTGTGTGTGCAAGATTTCCAAGCTACATCCATGACTCACTATTGCTACACCTGTACATCACCAGTGTGTGTGCAAGATTTCCAGGCTACATCCATGACTCACTAGTGCTACACCTGTACATCACCAGTGTGTGTGCAAGATTTCCAGGCTACATCTATGACTCACCAGTGCTACACCTGTATATCACCAGTGTGTGTGCAAGATTTCCAAGCTACATCCATGACTCACTAGTGCTACACCTGTACATCACCAGTGTGTGTGCAAGATTTCCAAGCTACATCCATGACTCACTAGTACTACACCTGTACATCACCAGTGTGTGTGCAAGATTTCCAAGCTACATCCATAACTCACTATTGCTACACCTGTACATCACCAGTGTGTGTGCAAGATTTCCAAGCTACATCCATGACTCACTAGTGCTACACCTGTACATCACCAGTGTGTGTGCAAGATTTCCAAGCTACATCCATGACTCACTAGTGCTACACCTGTACATCACCAGTGTGTGTGCAAGATTTCTAAGCTACATCTATGACTCACTAGTGCTACACCTGTACATCACCAGTGTGTGTGCAAGATTTCCAGGCTACATCCATGACTCACTAGTGCTACACCTGTACATCACCAGTGTGTGTGCGCAATATTTCCAGGCTACATCCATGACTCACTAGTGCTACACCTGTACATCACCAGTGTGTGTGCAAGATTTCCAAGCTACATCCATGACTCACTAGTGCTACACCTGTACATCACCAGTGTGTGTGCAAGATTTCCAAGCTACATCCATGACTCACTAGTACTACACCTGTACATCACCAGTGTGTGTGCAAGATTTCCAAGCTACATCTATGACTCACTATTGCTACACCTGTACATCACCAGTGTGTGTGCAAGATTTCCAAACTACATCCACGACTCACTAGTGCTACACCTGTACATCACCAGTGTGTGTGCAAGATTTCCAAGCTACATCCATGACTCACTAGTGCTACACCTGTACATCACCAGTGTGTGTGCAAGATTTCCAAGCTACATCCATGACTCACTAGTGCTACACCTGTACATCACCAGTGTGTGTGCAAGATTTCTAAGCTACATCTATGACTCACTAGTGCTACACCTGTACATCACCAGTGTGTGTGTGCAAGATTTCCAGGCTACATCCATGACTCACTAGTGCTACACCTGTACATCACCAGTGTGTGTGCAAGATTTCCAGGCTACATCCATGACTCACTAGTGCTACGCACGCAACTCCTGGATACCAGTTGGCAGGCCTTTTGCCATGGAGGAAGATGTCAGTCACATCTACCAGCACATTAACAATGACCTCAGCTCGATGGAAAGTGACTGTAAAAAATGTAATTTGTTTGTATTTCCTAAGGACATATCCTTTATTAGGATTTAAACTCTTAATTATAAAATGTCCTTTCAGATTGCAGTTTGTTCAATCTTTTCAAACTATTATTGAGTTTAATATTGTGTTTGAAAGTAGACTAGTAGAGATTCAATATCACAAATATAATATTGCCCCTGCAATAAAAGAAGTTATGTTTAAAGAGCTGTTTAAATTTGCTTCTAAAAATAGTAAAAATAACAAACAATAGAAGGTTATTTACAAAATGTTAATATTTCTGCTTGAACCATCCTAGTTCAGGTCATTCAGCCATCTGCTGGGACATTATCAAGTCAGCCAATACTTTAATGTGATGCACAATCTTGGTTATAGGAAGATCTGCAGTACAAGTTGTCTGACCAATGGTGGAATAGTACTAGAGCAAATAGCCGCACTTTTCTTCTTTTTTTTTTTTTTTAAGTATTTTTATTGGGTTTTTTTTCCCCCATTTTATATGGGTACATAGCACATCAATGAAAAAGAAGAATATACATACAGGATATTAGAAGTTAACATCCAAATCGATAAAGGAATATAAACAAAAAAAACCAACTAATAATAACGCAAAATACTATCAGATCCAGATTTAGATGGTCCACACGTATGTACAATTTGAGAACTTAAACATTCATACTATAATCCCTTATATTTTCATTTAAACATAAAGACATAATTAAATCATATACCTTAGACAGATAAATCAATCAAGGATTCACAGCTTTAATAAACCTACCCTGGATCTATATCTCTCCATCTTTGAATAGGATCCCATATTTCCTTACCAATTTTCTTACTGGTTGCCCCTTTCCTAGCATAAATAGCTTTTTCAAGATTGTATATATTCAAAAGCCTCATTAACCATTGGTGGAATGTAGGAGGTACGCGATCCAGCCAAGCTGAGGTAATACACAATCTCAAAACGGCCATAGCTACAAATATAAAGTATTCATAAGCTGCACTGGAAGCATTTTGATTAATTCCAAGCATCACCACTGCTGGAGTAAGTATGATTTCTATCCTCAATGTATTATTAAGAAATGTTTCTATTTCCTCACAGGTGGTTTTCAAATGAGTGCAGCTCGCAAGCATATGGATAAGGTCAGCTTCGTCGCTATCACACCTTGGACATGTAATCCCATTTGTACCACCCCACTGTGCTATCCTGGCTGGCGTATGATATAAGAAATAGAGAGTCTTATAATGTTGAGCTTGCAGTGGTGCAGAACATAGGAGTCTCTGACCTAATTCCAGTGATCTATAAAAGCAGTTCTTTTCAACTCCCAGTTTCTGTATCCATTTATTCTCAAATTTAATCAGATCATCAGCCTGATGTTCTATCAGCTCCGAGTAAAATCTTCCTATTGAACCCTCCGTTCCATTTTCTATAATATCCAGAATTCGATTTAAACTAAACCCCTCCACCCCTCCAGTTTTTGTCCTGATAAAGCTTCTTATTTGCAGATACTTAAAAAAGTGTGTTGTATCCAAACCATATATTGCCTGTAAGTCACCAAATTGCATTACCCCCTGCGGCCCCATAATATCCCCCACCTTTGTGATCCCGTGACTTAGCCAGTCGTTAAAGACCGCCCCTGCAAATATTTCATCAGGTAGATTGGGATTCCCTCTAAACCTAGTATAGGCATTATACCTTCCTAATCCAAATTTTTTAGCAAATGACGTCCATATTCTATGCGCTGCTATAATCGTTTTAAATTTAGTCCTCATAAAATAGCCATGATCAGTAATTTTCAAGAACAGGTTTTCAGCTTGTTCTCCCAGAGCCAATGTATATATTGCTAAGGTTCCTAGCTGATTTTGTCCTTCTTTTTCTCCCCCTCCTAACAGTCCTGCCATCCATTGCAGAGATGCCGCCCAGTAATATATTTTTAAATCTGGCAGGGCCCATCCTCCACGCTCCCTAGGTAAAGCCATAAATCTTAATGCCCTTCGGGTCTTTCCATGGGCCCAAACAAATCTATTTATCATATGTTCAAGTATTTTAAACCATTTTGGTTCAAATAATAGAGGTATAGCTCTGAATATATACAAAAACTTTGGTAAAAAAATCATTTTAATTATATTTGTTCGCCCAACTATTGAGAAATGTATGTTATGCAGCCTGTCTAATTCCTTTTTCGCTTTACTTATTATAGGTGTAATATTTAACTCCACCAATTTATCTAGCTCTGCTGTGATTTTTACCCCTAAATAAACTCCACTTTCTACCACCCTATTATCTAGACAATGTGTTTTACAGTTTTTAATAATCTGCGTTTTACTAGTATTGAGAGCATAACCAGACACTTCTCCAAATCGTTCGGCTTCAATCTCTACCATTGCCATTGCTTCAGTGGGTTTAGTAGTCACAATTGCCACGTCATCCGCGTAGGCTAGAATTTTACATTGAGTTCCATAGGTCTCTACTGGACAGATATTATTATTTAATTGTATACGACGTATATAGGGGTCCATATATAAAGCAAATAAGAGAGGGGAGCAGGGGCAACCCTGCCGCGTTCCCCTCTTTATTTTAAATGGGAGAGTATACCCTGCATTTACTCTTATGCGGGCAGTTGGATTCTCATACAACACTTGAATTGCTTTCACCATACCTTCTCCAAAGCCCAGCCTTCTCAATATGAACCATAAAAAGTCCCAGGAGACCCGATCGAAAGCTTTCTCGGCATCCAATAGCATAATTGCCATCTGGTCTCCTGATACCTCTGCAACATCAAGAAGGGTAATCGCTTTTCGTATGTGGTGAATAGTGCCTCTCCCTGGTATAAACCCGTGTTGATTAATGCTGACAAGTCTGTTGATTACTTTTGCTATTCTAAGAGCTAACGCTTTTGAATATATTTTTGTGTCCGCATTCATTAATGTTATAGGTCTATATGATCCAGGTTGTTCAGTTGGCTTATCCTTCTTCAAAATTATAACGATATCGGCACCTGCCCAGCTTTTCGGAATTGATGTCCCTCCCTGAGCCTGCTGTAGTGTATGTGTAAAATCCTGTTTGATTATGTCCCAAAAAGTCTTAAAGAATTCAACTGGAATCTGATCAGGACCAGCAGCCTTCCCGGATGGCAAGCTGGTCAAGGCAATAAAAATTTCTTCAGGGGTCAAGGGCTCCTCTAATCCTTTTACCTCATTCTCCAATAGCTTTGTTAATGGTACTTCTCTAAGATAATCACCTATCCTAGAAGTATCAGTTTGCGTTTCTTGATCATATAATGAGGTATAGTATTTTCTAAATACTTCTCTAATACCCTCTGTTTCTGAGATTACTCTTCCAGCTTCATCCTGTACTCCTCGCACTTGCACTATAGATGCATTCTGCCTGGTCCTTATAGCTAAAGTGCGCCCCACTGACTCATTAAACTCGTAGCATCTCTCTCTGTTCGCTAGGTATATTTTCGCAGCTTTGTTGGCTACACTCTCCTGTGCCTCCATCTTAGCCTTGGCTATTTTTATTAATACCTGGTCAAGAGGAGCCCCCCTTGTAACAGTATCTGTTAACTCGTCCTCTGCTTCTATTACCCTTTTAATAAGTTCCTCCTCTTTTTGTCTTTCTTTCCTCCTCCTCGCTGCACTATAACTTAGTGTCTCCCCCCGAATGGCTGCCTTGAATGCATCCCAGACATTCCCAACTTCCGTGCTGCCCCTGTTGATATTTAAAAACTCAATGATCCACTCTTTCATATGTGCTAGATATGCCTCATCCTTCAGCAGTCCCCTCTCAAATGTCCAAGTACGTTCCGGTCTCCTACTACCAAGATTTACTGTTAAAACTAGAGGGTTATGATCAGACATTATTCGTGGTAGCTTTTCAATTTTTACTTTTGACTTAAGTGAGTTTGATACCAAAAAGTAATCAAGCCTAGCACAGACCCTATGGGGCGCTGAATAATAAGTAAACCCTTGTTTATCTGGATAGATTGTCCCCCACAGATCTATCAGTGCATTGTTCCTTACAAGGTTACATAATGAGGACCAAACTCTCCTTTTTCTACCCTGGTAACCCAGATTAGACATCAGACCAAGCCCTCCTGCCCCATTAATATTTAAATCTCCGGCCAGGATTACAATTGGTGACCATGTGGCCAATTCCAAGTCCAGAAAGTCAAAAATGTCCGGATCATCTTCTGTTGAGCCATAAACACACACTAGAGTAACCCACTCTTCCTTCATTTTGACCTCTATAATGACCCACCTCCCCCATTGATCTTCAAGTTTTTTTCTTATAATAAGGTCTCTTTGCTTGGACAAAACTGCCACCCCTCTATTCCTTGCACCCTGCTTAGTATGGGCTAATACTTGATATCCCAGCTGGTCTAAGAGATAAGCCTGACCCCCCTCTATATGAGTTTCCTGTAGGCACACAAAATCCACATTTAGAGTTCTTAACCACATTGCCACTCGCTGCCTCTTAACCCGATCATTTAACCCACACACATTTACCGTAATTATACGTGTACCCATTAATGTACATCAGTTATCTGTCCCGACAAGTTACCATTTTTCCTACACCGTGCCTTATTAACATCTCTTGAAATTAAACTCCTCAATCCTTGTATTTTACATATTTTACATATTTCTTGAACTCTTTGCTGTATATATATATTCAAACAAAAGTCCTCCAAGTGCCATGTACCTCTCCCCCACCCCCCACCCACCCCCCACCCCCCCCTTACAGGCAAATAGGTCAGTCCTGACCTATACGTGACAGCTGTCATCCCAGGTGTCAATCGCTACTCCCCCCCGCCCCCCTGCTCTTGTTACCATCTAGATCCTTATGCCATTCTACCATTTGGTATCTTAATTCACACGTGGATTTTTTTTTTTTTCCCACTATTTTCAAGCATTAAGAGAGTACATTTTTTGCTATTAGGGTTTCTTTGTCCTGATTAGTGCAACCGCCATGTTATTTGCACTTTCTTTTCTTTTCTTAATCTCCTCGAGATATTCCTGTGCTTTTATCTCAGAAAAAAAGATTTTAGTTTGTCCCTTGTCTATTACCTTTAACCGAGATGGGAACATGAGATATGCTTCGCATCCCAAATTTTGGAAGGGAGTTATCAATTTCCTCATACGCCACCTCCTTTCCACTGTGGTGTGGCAGAAGTCGGGGCGGGCGAAAAATGTTACACCATTATATGTTCGTCTTGCTTCAGGCTTTGCTTTGTCCATAATTTCCTGTCTTAAAAGAAAATTCCCTACGAAAATCAAAATAGCCCTGGGCTTATCTGTAGGTGGTGCTCTTTTTTGAAACATAGGAAACCTGTGTGCTCTTTGTACCTCCTTCTCCCATTCCCAGCCTGTTAACTCTGGAAAAGCCCCCTTAAGCAGCTCAATAACAAAGGTCCGCACATCCTGCCGTTCCCTCCCTTCTTCCACTCCCAGTAATCTTATATTATTGCGCCGTTGGCGGTTCTCATAATCCTCTAGCTTCCATTGTACATCAGTTGTCAACTGTTCTTGTTCCTTCCGATACTCATTCCAGCTCCCTACTTCTTCCTCCAATTTCTCAGTTCTTGATTCTACCTCAGTAACCCTTGATGCCATGTCCGTATATAACTTGTTAACTTTACGTAAAGATGCTTGTATCTTTTGATTGGCGTGCTTTGCTCTCCGAGACTCCGTTCTCGCTTCTCCCTGCATCTGTTTCAATGTTGAATACAACATATCCATCGTAGTGGCTTGCGTTTGTTCCTGTGCAGAGGTATTACTTTGCGTCTGTGTACTTGGTGCTACTACTGGCGCTGCTGCCCCTTCTTGATAGAGTTGTGAGGTTGCTGCATAATCCCAGTCCAATCTTTTAGAGACATCTGTATGTGACATAGTCATACTAATTCCTGACATACTGCGCGATCTGCGAGATCTGTTTCTTAAACTTTTCCCTCTTTTTTTTGTATTCACTTTCCGATTTACCTCACTATCCGAGGTTGTGACTTCAGACTCTAGTTCAGATGCTGTCTCTGAGTTCCCCACTTCACTCTCTGATATGGAGTCCTCACTCTCATTATTGCCCTCCTCACCCTCCTCATCATTGACTGAAAAGAAGCATTCGTCACTGGGGGACCCCAGATTTGTAGAGGGGCCTAGAGGGGACTGAATAATAGATACTGGTCCGCCTTCTTTCCCTGCAGACACCAGACTCCGCCTATCATCATTCTGTAAGTTCTGTTGTAGAGGCGGGGAACCCCCCTCTATTATAACATTAGAGTCATTAGAGTCAAGGGGAGAGATCACCTTTAGCCCATCTCTCAGTGGTTCATCATTCATAGATTCATTCAGGGCCACAACCACTGTCTCTGCCTCTACCACCGACGCACTCAGAGCTGTAATCCAACCATCTGCTCCATCTACTCTCCCCTCATATTCCAGCGTCTGAGTCTGAGTCTTGGTCTTGCCACTGTGCACGTTACAGCTTTTGTCACCACCCTCTCTTCCCACCTTACCGGCAGCCAAATCATAAGGATTAGTGTGGTGTCCCTCGGGGTATTTCGTTACTTCTTGGGCTTCCAGTGCGGCGGCAGCTTGTTGATTCTCCTGCACGTCACCACCTTGACTCACCACACTTCCACTTTCCAGCATCCCCGATGTGCAGGAACCTTCTGTTGTTGTCCGACCGTCAGTTTCCACTGCCTTCCCCGCCTTCCCCGTACGATCCTCTCCAGACTCTGTGTTTGATTCTGGCAGCTCCAGCCCCAGCGCAGCTCCACGCACCTTGTCAGTTCCGTCGGGTCCTGTGCCTGCCTGTAGTGAGGCGGGTGCTGCTTCCGATGTCGACTCTGTGCGTTCTTCATTCCTGATGGTAGAGGGGTGAATCGTAACCGGCACTGCAAACGATTCTTTAAGGGTAGGCTGGCGCATGTTCCCTTCTTTACTCAGCATTTTGCCGACAGTCTCGTTATTTACTCTTTTCATCGTTTTCTTTGTTGACTGACCCTTTTCTTTTTCTTTTTTATCCTTTACTTTCAATTTTAAACTGGTTTGCATTTTCTCGAGCGGGTCAAATACATCCTCGTGTCCCGCTTTCTCTGCGTTTTCTTTTGTGAGGTTTCTCCGTGTCCGGGTCTGTGCTGCTGCTCTTCGAAAATTAGGGCTTGAGACCCCCGGGTCGCTCAAGGTCGCAGCATCCTTCTCCTTCTCTTTCTGAGGTCTTGGTCCGCGTGGAGCCATCTTTTGATTCAGGTGGCGCCGAGGAGACCCCAACCAGGAGAGAATAGTCTGCAAATCCGGAGTACTTTTTAAAAGCCAATTACGAAGTCGGCTCAAAAGGCTTGCAGAAAGCAGCAGCATACTAAATGCAACCATCCGTAGATATCCACAAAGCAGTTATCAGCATTTTTTCCTCCTTCTTACTACATCACCAGGCAGGAGCATAGGTGGGTAGCGACCGACTCCTACGGTCTGTCAGCGGCCATCTTGCCCCGCCGCACTTTTCTTCCAAGTCATGGAGTGATGCCAATATACAGGGGTTTCGTCAACAGTACCTGACATGTGGGGCCCGATTCACAGTGTCTTAAGACAAAATCCTAAACTTACTACCATTTTGGTATTCATAGAAGGCACTTACTCATTTTGGTATTCACAGAAGGCACTTACTCATTTTGATATTCACAGAAGGCACTTACTCATCAATGAGTAAGTGCCTTCTGTGAATACCAAAATGGGTAAATGCCTTCTGTGAATACCAAAATGAGTAAGTGCCTTCTGTGAATACCGAAATGAGTAAGTGCCTTCTGTGAATACCAAAATGAGTAAGTGCCTTCTATGAATACCAAAATGATAGTAAGTTTAGGATGTTGTCTTAAGTTAGTTCTGTGAATCGGGCCCACAGTGTGTGTGTCAATGACTTGATGTTATCAGCTGTAGCAGATTTGTGGAAATTCACTGTACTTTCTGACTGTATTGGGTCAAAGTTTCTGTGTAAAATACATGGGTAACCCAATGTATGGCTAAAGATTAACATTTATGTTACTACTGTATTAAAAAGGCAGTTTGTGCCAATATGTTACAATGACTTTATATCTTCACAGTAAGGGGAATCATTAAATATCTTGCACTGGAAATACTATGCCTTAGTAACACTGTGTGAAGTAGAATCCATCAAAAACGTAGCTGTTACTACTAGTAATATTCAACAAGCCGAGACTTCTAAGGGAGGTTAGTGTGGCAATAAAGCACACTCAGAATGCACCATAAAACCTAGATTCCAATAAAAATATTCAGCAAAACAATGATTCATTTGAACCTAAAAGCAAAATAATTATTCCATATTGTAATGATTGTTAATAAATACAACTTTAATCATTTCTGATAGGCAATATGCAGGTGTAAGAGAATGACATTCAGGATTGTAGATTCCCTCTAACTCAAGCAACACCCTTTGGTAGAGTACAGGTGTACAACTACCTTTCAGGTCTTATCTATAACAGCATTTTTCATACAGCCTGACAAAGAATCTTTAGCCATCAGCTGACAGCGGTGTCCCATCATTTACAATTTGTAGTGAGCAGATGTATGTTGTGTCACAGTTGAGTGAGACAACTGAACCACTCGGGTCAGCAGAAACAGGCCACTTTGCTGTGCTTTTCAGTGACCTATGCATACATTAAAAATAAATTCAACATTTGTTAAGTGTGAGCTTATAACTCCTAAGGGTCTCCAGGCTCTGGGGGCTGTCGGGGAGATTGAGTGAGCTATTGCCCAGAGTCACATGATGCTGAGCTGAGCTGCCTCCTGGGAGCAAACCGTGAGCTCAGGGCTCCAGATTGAGCCACTCTGGCCGCTTCGCCACACCTCTTTGCATTTACTCTATTTCCACTCCAATGTAAATGAGCAGATGGGGGCGGGGGTACTTACACTTTTCAAAGCACAGCATACAACTTCATTATGATCCCACTTTTCCATTCCGTGACTTTCACATTTCATTTGGATTATGAGTGTTTATTGAACATTCCAAATAAAACAATTACATTCAACCCCCCTGAATGCAGTGATATGTTAATTTAAAACCCAGGACCGGAAAATCTTTTTCCCGTAGACATGGATTAATCTGCTCCAACTTGTACTACCTGAGTTTTTTAATATGGTATTGTTGCAGATCAAGAGAGTTCATATTTTTCTAAGTGAATCTAATATAGGTGGGAAGGGTGGATGTTATTAAATAATGGTGGAGTGTGATTTGTGGTCTAAATGTAAGGTCAGACCTGTTTGATTGTGTTTCCTACTCTAAGTTGTATGAAGGATAATGGAATGCCAGAGTGAGTAAGTGGTGGATTGCAATTACATAGGGAATGCAGTGAGCTGTGCCAGACATCAGGTAGCATGCTTGTGTGAATATGTTTCCATTAGTGTAGAGATCTGCATGAGGGATTGGGGTGGCAGAGTGAGGACAGGTTGAATTGGTTCCTATTAGAGAGATGGTGTTCGTATTTACCCAGCTCCAATCTTTTTGGAATTCCCATAATGCCTTCAATGTGGAGTATGGAATACACCTTCCTCTCACACGGCATGCGGACGAGGGGCCTGAGAGACCCTCCGCTAGTTCCCAGGGTCTCTTGGTGAGCCTTGGAAGGGAGGGAATGGACTCCCCCTGCTGTTTGCTCCACCGATTGTGGCTGTCCTCCTATCGGCATGTTTGTGTTGCAGACAGCATTCACCTTATCGATGGTTCTTGCCCACATTTCCCTTCTCTGGCTCATGGCTGCTATCTAGGCCAGTACTGTAAACAACTGGGGCTCATCCTGAATAATCTCCTCCATAATCACTGTTAACACATTTTCCGAGTTTCCTCTCGAATTTATAGCCAGGAGTTGTGCTGCAGCTGCATGTTTTGAGTGGTAAATGGTGTGTGTTGTTTTAGAAGTGTCTTTTGTAGTAGGAGATGCAAGTGTTGGCGATGAGGTGATTTTGAGGATGTGTCTGTTGATTGACGCATCCATCAATGTTGACAGATGCATCTGCCATTGGAAAAACTCGTCCGCCCTTAGTAAGCTCTATCTTGAGGGTCTCTTAACCCACTCTGATGCCATACAACTCTAAATAGGTCAGACAGAGGTCCATCACATCAATATTGAAAAAATGGGTTTGAATAAAGAGGACAGAGGGACTAACAATGGTGGACTGGTGTTAAGCTTATGGGCCTTTCTCCATCATGACAGATGGCGGTCCATCAGGCCAAACTCTAAATATGGAAGACGGATAATAGCCGGCCTGCTAGACAGATTAGATCTTCTATGATCGAAGAAGGACGGTCCTTCTGGCTCTAGATCAGACCTTACACCTTTTTTAGTAGACTTCTTTTAGTGAACCAAGCCAATGTGCCCAAAGTGGGCCCTAAAAGGCTTTGAGGACTGACTTGTTTTCATCTCCTCACCCATAGTGATAGTTCTCACCAATAATACCATCACCTTTTCAATGGACACCAGTTTGTTCACATGGGCACGTCCAAGTCATGTTAAAATCTAGATTGCGGTGTAAACATTATCGGCGCCATCTTGTCCCTTTTTCAGGCTCATACGTGTGCGTAAGCAGCAGCCATTTTGAGTACCATGGCCTCTCTGCCCACTGCCGATCACCAGCGCGTCTCTCTCTGACCTCGCAACCATCCCCCGCGCACTGACAGCCCCCGCTCTCACATGCTTGGGCCATAAACCACCCCTTCAGCGCGGCCCTGCCTCAGAACCACATCCCGTACCCGGCTAACACCTCCCTTCATCCCTTTCATGATCGCGCATCCTTTGATAAATCCCCTTCCTCTGTGCCCGATTGTCCGACCCGATCCCAGGCCATCACCTAGTCCTGCGGGTGCAGTTTATTGCCCCCTACTGTAAGAAGTTGACCCTCTTCAAAGGAGCTACGGTTGATCAAAGCTCCGACCCCATGAGATCCGATCAGCCTCACACATTCCGGGAACCGGCGGAATGTCCAGCTGAGTGACAGTCATCACCTACTGAGATCGGGTTGGGGACTTCTACTGTAGATATGTGTGGGAACGGGCCTGAAGCGGGGATTCGGAGGATGTCTTTCCGTACTTTAAAGTATTTACAAGAATGTGCTACATGTAATAAACTGCAATAAAGACCATAAACCTGTGTATAAGAGGCCAGGCCTCAGAGATGCGGTTAGAGCACCTCGAGATGATACCCTGTTGTCTGATCTGATGTGTTCTGCTCCGACGGAATAAACTTCTGTTTCCTGCCTTCCAGTCTCCAGCGCCTGCCTCTTTGTTTGATAATTATCGAGTGGTATGAGAGGCGACTAACGCCGGGCAATACTTAAAGGTTATCGATTGAATTGCCCCCTTTTACAGTCACAAAAGATCTCTATCACCTGTGGAGTACCCCAAGGCTCCATAATATCTCCTGTCACCTTCAACCTGTATGTGAAGTTGCTCTGTGCCCTAATCACAGAAAACAGCATGAAGAGTCGCTTATATGTCTGTGATACACACCTCTACTTGAAAGCATCCTCTGCTTCAGACATTCAATGCTCCAAACAATGCTTGCACATCGTCCAGACCTGAAAGCCCAGTGCCTACCTGAAGCTCAAACCAACCAAGACAAAATTCCTGTTATTTGCCAAGAACAATAAACAAGATACACTACAAACCTAGTTTAATGACATGAACCTTGATGACTTTGAACCAAATCTTTCACCAAATGGCAAGCCCCGCATTCATACTGGACACTACTGCACCCTCATAGGACACATTTCCAAAAAATACAAAGGCAGCCTGGCACTAGGTCTCTCTTCTGAAGACAGTCGAACCAATTCTGCCGGAAAACTACTTCTGTTCAAGCCTTCAGACACTCGCATTTGGATGATGGTAATGATCTACTCCATGGCCTCCCAGACAAAAACATATGATCATATCATCCCCACTATGATGGAACTCCACTGGTTCCCTTTGATTGTCCCCATTACCCTCAAAACAAGTTGCATCATTTGCAAAGCCATTATACCAGCACTCCTACTTATCTTGCAGAGAAGCTCATCGTGTCTGGTGGATGTTGTCACTCCCACAGCCAGGATACCAATAGACTGCAGACTAAGAAGTGTAAAAAAAGAAGAAAAAACAAGGCAGCAGGCCTTTTACATCTATCCATACAGGATATGGAACAACTTCCCTGTACATCAGCAAAACAGAGGGGGGAGGATCCTAGGGACAGTTTAACGACCCTGCAGTGCTATTATCCCTATAAACAGTTAAACCAACAACAAATAGCAAGGGGTCAACTATTATGCAATCCATGTGTGAAATGAAAAGTGAAAGTACGTGAGTATGAATAACCGTAAAATTAGGTAGAGAAGAAAAAAGAATTTTAATATGTTTCTCTTCAATCCTAAAGTAATAAAAAGTGTGTAGTGGACTAAACAAATAACTATTAAAGATGGAAGGTCGACATGTTTTTGCAGACTAATTTGATCCAAACGGTATCTTGCTGCTTCCTCTGGACCATTTAACGCTACTGCTTTGTGAAAAGTTTAAAAAGACAAAATATCACCTGACATGCAGTGATAGCATTCTTCTCCTGACCTTGTGACAGGAGAGAAAAACCCCACCTCACCTGGCTGCAGTTCAGGTAAAACGGAGCACCGCTCTGTCCGTCGGTACCCCGGGCGTCCCTCTGGTACTTTCACTTTTCATTTCACACTTAGACCACTGCTTTCAGTCACCCTTGTCAATATTAGTTACAATTCTATCACTGGGTCCCACTTGTAGGTCTAGGCTTTAACATCTGCCAGTCCGCAGTGGGTATACCATTCTACCTTCATGTGTGAAGGATCCCAGATGATGAAGGGTGGATTCGAGTGGTGACTGATGGGAATCTTTTCACAAGGAGGGAGACCCTATGCGTGACTGAAGCAGCATACCATTAGTTTCTCACTTCATAGGAACGAGGTTCTCATTTTTTAGTAATGAAATTTGGATTGCATAATAGTTGACCCCTTGCTATTTGTTGTTGGTTTAACAACTTCCCTCTAACCATCCGGCCTGCCCCAATGCTGCTTCAATTTAGGAAAGAGTTGGACTTGCCTCTTTAAAGATCACTACTTCACAATGGCTCAACCCTCACAACATATTCTTACTCAGTTACTTTATGCTTGTCTTTGGCCATGTAAAATGCTCCGCTGCCTCTTAAAGAGGTTTGTGCTATAAAAAAAATACACATATATGCATAATAGGCATAGTCATGGCAACCGAGGGTGATTATTCTGATTTGGAAGCCAGACATTGTCACAAATTTGTAGTTGCCACTGGAGCAATCTTGACGCTGGTCCTATGTGACCAACCTGCTACCTTTAGCATCAGAGGCCAAACCCACGAATTGCTGAAGGAGGATTAAAGAAAATAGCAAAGAGAGAGAGAGAGAGACTTCTCACAAGCTCGAAAAACTGGAAATGATCTTGCAACTTCACATGATACACAAAAGGAGGTCGGATGAAGAACAAGAGGCGTGTAACTAACGGGAAACATCCTTTACAATGCAACTTTTACCACGAGGTGCTTTTACATCGCAACTTTTACAACGCAAACCATTACAACGCATTGCGCTGGGGGGCGCTCTAGGATAGGGAATAGATTTAATTTACTATCCAACACCTTCCCTACTATCCACGGGGACTGGGGTTGGAATAGTAAATTAAACTATTCACTATCCAGCACCCCTCAACACTATGCGTTGTAAAGGCATGCGTTGTAAAAGTTGCGATCTAAAAGCATGCGTGGTAAAAGCATGCGTTGTGATGTCATACATCCGTAACTAACGCTCCCGCTGCTATTCAACTGCCCATGTCCAATGAATGTCCTTTGTCAAATGCCTGCAGTGTCTGCTATGTTTGTGGTGTCTCCTCTGGTGCTTTAATAAAATGGCATCTTGTAGGAGGAACAGCTTTGCTGTCAGACGAAAAGACAGGGTTCTATGTCAGTTCAGGCTGCAGCAAAGAAGTCCTAAAAAAGCTGTAAAAATACATATTTACCACAATACTTTTCTATTTCTATTTCTGTTTCCTTTTCTTCTGTTGTATTTCCGTAACAAACATCACTAAATTAAATTGTTCTTCGGCAGTCCTGCAAAGGCGGCAAATGGTACTTGTTAGACTTGGCATCCTTGGCGTAGGCTGTTTTTCCCTAAAGTTTTGCCTTCAACCCTCCTGTTTTTGCTGGGCTTTGGACTCTGCTGGAAACTGCAACACGTGGACAAGTTCTGATGAGCCCAAGGACCTTGAGAGGCCTGTGAAGCTGTGAACCTTGATGGGTTGCAACTCTGAGCGGGTTTTAAAAGGCTTTTCCAGTTTCGCTGAACTCAAAGCTAAAGAAGTTTTTCAAAACAATGAAAAAATGAGATGCTGTCCTGCAGGAGGAATGTTCCCCCTACCCCATATGGAGGACCAGCAGCCGCTCACCGTGTTTAGAGAGTGCCCTGTTCAGCGATAGGGCATTTCCGGGATGGAGGAAGTCCCGAGCGGGAAGCAGAAGCAGCCGGGTACACCCAAAACAATCACTACGGCCAGGTGTATGGGATTTGTGCACCTCATGGGGTTCGAGTACATCAGGGACTTTCCATGGTGCTTTACAGAGAGATGTTAGGGAGAGTGACCTGCCAACCCTCTGGAGGGAACTTGGGCATACTATTGTGGCATGTACAGCCTCCTCATCTCAGTGACATGTGAGTTGTTTTCTTTCCACGGGCAATTTAGAGTTTGGGCAGGAACACCAAGTTGTTGATGTCTTAGTTGAGTCAAAAGTTCTGTAGCCATAATATTCTAATACGGTGCACTCGCACAGTTTTATCCTTCAGAAGACCCGTCTTTTGCAATGTGCAGTCTTCCTTTTCCTCATGCCTTATCCATGTCTAAGCTCCTTATTCTTCTTGTCATCATCTGGACATTCCATCGATTTCTCTTCTTTCAAGCTTTGCTGAAGCTGGGATCTGTGCTTTAATAGGGCCTACAAGAGCTTGCATGCCGGTGTGCATGTGCCTATTACTTGATTAGCAATTGTTGTGATGTTGTATCCATTTAGGGAAGTGTTGCCTCTTTGATTTGTGCATTTCCTCATTTGCAACATGCCTTACCATGCATATGCATGTGTTGTGCTCATAATAACCACTTTTATTTGCATATGTATTATGCATGGGCGTGAAGTTCCGCTCCACTTGCTGAGTTTGGGGACTTTTTCCTCGTTCGCTAACATTAAGTTTGCAAGTGCACGTGACAAACATTTTACTCCAGACCACCTCATGGCGAGATTCCTCAACACGGGGGGTTGCAGATGGTTGCTACTGCTCTCTTTGAGAAACCTTTCGTTAACGTTCAAGAAGCTGACGCTCGAGTAGAAAAACTACTAGAGCAGCAGAAAAAAAAGCATCGTCTTGCGCTGCGCGTGGTGCCTCTTGCGCTGATTTTACAGCATGGGAAAAACACCCAGAGCTAAAAATCAGCATGAACGACGCAACGTAACACACTCCATCCCTTGCGGAACTTCGTGTAGCGCTGCAGAGCTTTTGGGTTACATTGTGGCGTTCCGTGTAGCGGAACTCTGCGAACTCCGACCAGGCCTAACATGTATCTGTTTGTTTCCCTTTTTTCAAAGTGAAACACTCTGGGCCCGATTCACAGAACGAACTTAAGACAAAATCCAGAACTTACTATCATTGTAGTATTAACAGAAGCACTCACAAATTTTGGTATTCACAGAAGGCACTTACTCATCAATGAGTAAGTGCCTTCTGTGAATACCAAAATGAGTAAGTGCCTTCTCTGACTACCAAAAAGAGTAAATGGTAGTAAGTTTTGGATTTTGTCTTAAGTTAGTTCTGCTAATCGGGCCCTCTATTTGCTGTACTTAGTTATTGGTGGTTGGGTTTGTAGAACATGCTTTTCATGTGATTTTGATTTTTCAGGCGTGACGTTCAGAGAGTGGTTTTGTGCAGCATATGTTTTGCCTTATTCTGGACTTTCTCCTTTTTGATCGCAGTCTTCGCTTACCTTTGTGGGGATCGTCAATTATATGAGTTTACAATCATGTGACGTAACTTCCCTTTTGGGGTAGAGAAAACTGTGTAAGGAGTGTCAGCCATGTTTGCTCTCTGTAGGTCAGATGTAGGTAAATACCATTTACCGATTCTAAAATACCGAATTTTACTGAGTCAGTATTTTAGAATGGGTAAATGGGATGTAGGTATTAATTCGGTAATTTTTACTGAATCTGAAAAATTTGGTAAATACCAAATCGGTATTTACCGAATCGGTAAGGGGAGAAAACCTACAAGGGTGGCAGGGTGTCACATTGACACCCTGTTGCACCCCTGAATAGTGCATGTATGTGTGGCACATATACATGCGCTAAGGGCATGTATGTCAGCCACATGGCACTGTTAAAAAAGCATAAAATTGCTTTTTTGAACGGTTTTCGTTACTTACCACCAACTTGTAGTTGGTGGTGAATAACGAATCCTTACAGGTGAAAAGCACTCACTTGAGTGCTTCCTACATATCTGAAATGTAGCCACCTACATCTCAAATGCCTAATATCTGTCGGTAACGGCCAAAATTCGGTAATTTCGGCCGTTACCGACCGGTATTAGGGTTCGGCCGTTACCGACCGATATTAGGGTTCCTACATCTGGCCCTGTGTGCGTTAAGCAAAGTGGATTTCGATAACGCCTCTGTCCAAAAAACTCTGTAATCAGGGTTCCCAATACCTATAGATTTGCTATATCTTACCTTTTAGTTTCCCCCTGGATTAAACAGTTTTCAATCTATATAAGGGACTTCTTTAAGAATGTCTAATAATGTGAAATGTATTTTAGTGTGTGAAAAGCATTCGGGCTAATTCCTCTTTCCAGGGGCAGCATTAAGACGAAGATGTTTTTGTTTTACTCTGGGATGTAGTAGGTAGGACCTCCGAACATCAGCAAACAAAGGGCTGGAGCTCCTGCATCGCACAACAAAAATGGATTTAACTTTATTGTGCAAATCGATGGGATGAAATCAACTCTCTCTTGCTGCTTTTGTGTTTGTTGTATATCACTTATGTTAATTTGTTAACATGTCAGGGGTGGCAGAAGTGAGAGCATTTGACCGGGCCAACATTATCATTACAGCAGCAAAATTCAGGACATTTCTGAATTTCACATTACGCGAAATTCACCAATTTCATCAAAATATCACATTGTCTGAGTTTGCATAAGTTCTTTTACCTGAGTACACACCCAAGGAAAAAAAGTCTTGTGAGTCGAAACAGAAGTGGGAGTCTGCTTCTTAAAAAAATATCTCACTGAGCGTCATATCCTTCTGGTATTTGACAAGACTTTTTTTTGTCTTAGTGCGTGCAAAGTGACAAGAAATTCAGGAAAAACGCATTTTGTGAAAAATTTTAATTTCACTAATTTTCTTGGAATTCCCTCCTTTTTGCCTCTGGGCAGTGCTTCATTTGTGAAACTATAAGTGCGGGGTCTTAAAGTTTTGGTCAGAAGCTCATGGCCAGTGCTATGAGTATTAGGGGTACCGCATACCAAGGCTAGTTGGTCTTTATTCCACCTCATGCCTCTTTCATCCACACAAGGCAAATCCTGTCTCTATCTCGCTTTTGCAGGTTATTTTCCATCCCTGCTTTCTTCCTTAGTCACTCTTTTGCATTTTTCTCTTGCTGTTTCTTTCCCATTTTGTCCTTTTCTTTATTTTCCACTGAATTAAAGTTTGATGAGAAAGTAGGCCCCACCTGGTTCAAATTAAGCACTGTTAAGTCTTCAGTATGGGGAAGGAGTGGAAACAAAGAAGGTGAATTGTGTTTTAGAACCAGTTTTATATTCAATTTTTGCCATCTGAATTCATGACCCATCAGACCAGCGGTAGCAAGGGCAGTACGAGGGGTACCAAGGAGCCATCCAGGGGTCCCTGAGGTCTATGTTGTGCATAGACGTCCTTCGGCAAGGTTAGAAGAACTCAGCAGCAGCATCTCCTCCGTTTAGGCGGAGGAGCGTCGCACCACTGCTTTCGAGCATTGAAAAATGAGCGATAGAATGATAATAACAAAGGTTATTACCATTTTATTTTTCCATGCTTAATTCCAGCAGTGAGCTGAGGGAGGAGCCGTCCAATCATGTCAACAAAAGTCACAGGAAGGAGGAGTAATGGTGGCACTGCTTCAAGTGCGCATGACTGTTTGGCCGGCCGTCTAAGGGCGGCCACCCTGTCATGCGCACTTAGATCTCTCCAACCAAGCTGTGCTTTACAGCTGCATGGAGAACAAGCAGCGGGTCATAGCCCCTTAGTGAGCGCCTAACTATGGCACTCACACCAATCACAGCGCTGCTCTCATGCTGGCGGACCTCATGCTGGGTATACCAGCATGAGAGCACCATCTGGATTGGCATAGAGGACCCTGTGGCATGCTGGGAGTCGAGGAACAGAGGCCAGAAGAGTGCTGGTAAGCATTTTTTTTTTAATTCTTTCCTCCGCTCTGGCCTACCACTTAAATGCCACATCAGCCGCCACTGCACAGCAGCAGGCCTACTGGTATTAATTTAATTCCCAATAAACGCTATAATAGTGCTGTTTGCATCCTAGTGCATTGCAAGGCTGTTGTGCTTCACAGCGCACTCAGCAATATGTTTTGTAACCCCAGGACCTCAGGCTTTTCGAGTCTTGCAGCCAGAGATGGGACAGACAGGGTGGCAAAGTGACACGTCATCACGCTCTGAGTTAGCATTTCAAATATAAACATGACTGCAATGCACACATCACAAAATGTATCAACTGCCTGAATATCTACTTGATGTAGTGCCAACTGCCAAATAGCTGTCCTCTAGGGGCTATAACCACAGTAAGAGGCATACTTTCTAATGCACAGTTTCTTTTGCACGTCTCTGCAAACTGTTTTAACATCTCATTATGCGCACTCCCCTCTTCCCATTCATCATCTTCCGGCCTCCAAAGTATTTTGGTGCTGATTAAATTAGTCCCTGCAATCCCTATCTGAACCCAGTTAATTGAGAAAATTTATTGGCGCCTGGCAGGTTTATGCCCGGGTGATTAATTGTTATCAGCTTTGATTTCGCTTCTGCATAATTTAACTTTAAATCCAATGCTGGGGGCCCCATTCAGCCATTAGCGGCGGAAACAAACACTTTTAAGATGCAAATATTTATGATTTATTTCCTAATGGGACATCGTTCATACTTTTGCTGTGCAGTTCCCAGAGTGACAAATATGTTGAGGACAGTATTTTGAGTCCGCAGCTCAGCGCCATCAATCTCAGGAAAGGCGTGCACGTCATAAAAGTTTTAAAAGGAGTACAAACTGGCATTTATTTTGCAACAAGTGACATGTAAATGCCTATGTCTGTCTTCTGTGTGTGTCATAAAGTATCCCTGGTGAGTTTGTCTGGCTTGAATAGTGAATGAGCAGCTCTCAGCCCACGGTGATTCACGGCGCAACAAATCTTAATTCGCGTCAACACAAAACGGTTTAATTCCGCAGGAATAAGAGTTGTGTCTTTTGTAAAAATTAATAACAAATACAGCTGAGGACAAGGGGTCATGAGATGAGGCGGAGTGGAGGGGGAGGGGGTTTCAAAGTATTACAAGAAAGTTCATGGTGTGGTGATGCTGGTGATGGAAGCAGTAGTGGTTGTTTTGTATGATGATGGTGGATACAGTTGTGGTTGTATTGCTTGGTGCTACTGGACACAGCAGTGTTTGTATTGAATGGTGGTGGTGGATGCAGTAGTAGTTGTTTTGTATGTTGATGGCGGTGGTTGTAATGCTTGGCGCTAGCGGACACAGCTGTATTTTCATTGAATGCTGATGGTGAATGCAGGAGTGGTTGTATTGTATGATGATGGTGGATACAGTTGTGGTTGTATTGCTTGGTGCTACTGGACACAGCAGTGTTTGTATTGAATGGTGGTGGTGGATGCGGCAGTCGTTGTGTAATGCAATGATGGTGGAAGTATTGGTAGTTACATTGCATGGTGTTACTAGGCACAGCAGTATTTGCATTGAATGCTGGTGGTGGATGCAGAAGTGCTTGTTTTGTATGTTGATGGTGGTGGTTGTATTGCTTGGTGATACTGGACACAGCAGTGTTTGCACTGATGGTTGGTGGTGGATGCAGCAGTGGTTGTTTTATGCAATGTTGGTGGAAGTTTTGGTAGTTACATTGCATGGTGTTACTAGGCACAGCAGTATTTGCAATGAATGCTGGCGGTGGATGCAGTAGTGCTTGTTTTGTATGATGATGGTGTTGATCGTATTGCCTGGTGATGCTGGACACGGCAGTATTGGTAATGAATGCTGATGGTGGATGCAGTAGTGGCTGTATTGTATGATGATGGTGGATACAGTTGTGGTTGTATTGCTTGGTGCTACTGGACACAGCAGTGTTTGCATTGAATGTTGGTGGTGGATGCAGCAGTCGTTGTGTAATGCAATGATGGTGGATGTATTTTAGTTACATTGCATGGTGTTACTAGGAACAGCAGTATTTGCATTGAGTGCTGGTGGTGGATGCAGAAGTGCTTGTTTTGTATGTTGATGGTGGTGGTTGTATTGCTTGGTGAGGCTGGACACGGCAGTATTTGCATTGAATGTTGGTGGTGGATGCAGCAGTCATTGTGTAATTCAATGATGGTGGAAGTTTTGGTAGTTACATTGCATGGTGTTACTAGCACAGCATTATTTGCATTGAATGCGGGTGGTGGATGCAGAAGTGCTTGTTTTGTATGTTGATGGTGGTGGTTGTATTGCTTGGTGATACTGGACACAGCAGTGTTTGCACTGATGGTTGGTGGTGGATGCAGCAGTGGTTGTGTTATGCAATGTTGGTGGAAGTATTGGTAGTTACATTGCATGGTGTTACTAGGCACAGCAGTATTTGCATTGAATGCTGGTGGTGGATGCAGTAGTGCTTGTTTTGTACGATGATGGTGTTGATCGTATTGCTTGGTGATGCTGGACACGGCAGTATTGGTATTGAATGCTGATGGTGGATGCAGTAGTGGCTGTATTGTATGATGATAGTGGATACAGTTGTGGTTGTATTGCTTGGTGCTACTGGACACAGCAGTGTTTGCATTGAATGTTGGTGGTGGATGCAGCAGTCGTTGTGTAATGCAATGATGGTGGAAGTATTGGTAGTTACATTGCATGGTGTTTCTGGACACAGCAGTGTTTGCATTGAACGCTGGTGGTGGATGCAGTATTGGTTGTATTGTATTGAGGTTCCGTGAATTCTGAACCCGTTTTATAAAGGTCATGGTTTCATTACGAATTCGATAGTAGCGAACCGTAACTAGCGAGTGCGGCATGTACGAGTGATTTCGCAATGCTAGACCGATGGGTTCACTATGTATTTAGGGATTACTTTCTGAACCCTTGGGTACCATTTTGTGTACGGCAGCCATTTTGTGGTTGCCCTCACATAGGCCGATGACTACGGCCGAACGAGTCTTTTGGTACACGTATGCTTTAACTGACTCCTAGATGACCTGAGCAAACTGACCTCGTTGCCTGAAGCTAGCCTTGCTAAGCCAGTTCCTTGTCCGGTAGTTGATCGAGACAGAGATCAAAGAACAGGACATTGTTGAGTTTATTGCACACGCAGACACCCCTTATCTTGCTTCTCATCTGTTTCTGTTCCTTCTTTTATGGCTTATTTATGGTATGGGTTGTGGTCTTTTATTATGGGTTTGTCCGGCCTGTCCGAGAAAGAATGTTGGGCTTTCCCGTGTAATTGATGGTGGGCTGGACAACTGAAAGGTGGGTTTGTCAACATGCGATACCTTTTGCAATGTTACCTTTGATTGGATAAACTGTAACTAGTGGGTGTTTGTCCGGAATGTGATTTTTAGCATAAAAGACGATGTCTCGCAATACGAAAATTGAGCAGTTTCTGACGAACCTACTTGTGTCGTACTTCGTAGATTTCTGTTCCTGGTTGCAGCCAATAAATTTGATCTTTGACGTCATCGAGAAGTATACCGTGTCTCTGTATTCTAAGACAGGTGAACCCGAAGACTTTGGGCGTGCCACTGGTGCCGCTGGGTTCTAAAACCCGGTTCTTCAGTTGGCGCCCACCGTGGGGCGACTTCAGTGGTACCGGTCCCAGCCTGAAGATCGTGAGGAGCTTCGTGTGGAAACTCTGGAAGACGGCCCCCACTTCATCGACCCCGGCATGTCGAACGTGGACTGAAGGATTTTGCTGCGAGGCTTCCCGCTTTCCGACGGCTACGAAGGACTGCTGCCCTGACTGTCGCCATGTCTTGGACCCTTTGTGACGATTTGTAGAGCGAGATGATAGACGGGTCTTCTGGTGACGTGATCGATACTTCAGTTAAGTATAAGTGGGTCGCTCCCAGTCCTTAGTTTTGGGTTTCCTTTGGGATCTTTGATTTGGAACTTGCAAGTGCCAAAGCCGAGGGACTCGTATATTTGCGAGACTATCGTTTTTGGTAATCCCTTGAAGTTTGAAGCTAGATCAGTGAGCGAAGATGCCTGGTCTTAGCAAACTTGTAAAGATATTTTGTTGTAGTTGTAACAGGGATTCCCGATTGGAGGATTCGTGTCCGATACCTCCGGTTGGAACTCTGACTTATGAGCTCTATTCTAAACATGGTGTGGGCCCCATTATGTATAATGCATTGTGGGTCCGATACACTAGGAAAGACGGTGTTTTACTTAAACTTTTTAAGAAGAAAGCCCGGCCGGCAGTGTTTGACTCTTTCCGCCTCTGGCGTAAGGAAGCCAAACAGAGAGAAATTAAACAAGCGTAGAGAGATAAAAGAAAGAAGGGTATCTCGATAATGCAAGCTGCTAGGCAGTTTAAAGATAATGAAGAAGATCAAGCGAGTGCAGAGTTGCTTAGGCAACGTAAAATGGCCATCGATAAATGTTATCCAGCTTTGTCACCTCTTCTACAGGGTGCAACAAAGGACCCTAAAAAGGATCCTTTGATGTCACATTTGTTAAGTTCGCCACCACCTTATGTGCAGAGTGCTACGGCACCTCCGCAACCTTTAGTTGCGCAACCTCCAGCTGTTCAGCCTCTTGTTGTTGCACAGCCGCCAGCTACTCTTCAGCTGGTTCCTCCTCCTTTGGCGCAGCCTTCTCTAGGGCCGCCGACTTTGCTAACAGTTCCGCCTCAAACTCCTACGACTTTTTCTTCTGTACTTGCTACTTCTCCTGCTACTACTCCTACGGTTGTTTTGTCTCCGCCTGCTTTGTCTCCTGTCCTTATGACAGCTTCTCCTTCCGTTCGACAGAGAATAACTGATACTGTTGCTGGTCTTTTGTCTCCTTTCTTTGAGTCATTGAGTGTGACCCCTGTATTTAAGCATAAACAGTTGCGTAGCCAGTTTCCTGGTCCCGAAGAACGGGCAGTGTTGGATAATTTGGCTCGTAAATGGGTTACGAATTCTTCGAGATATGATTTAGAGTCGGTTATGGATGTCTTCCGACAATGGGAAGCACCAAAGCAGAGGTATGTCTTTGATAACATGTGTACTTTCCTCCGTGAGGAATTGGAAGATGGTGAGGTGGGTCAGACTCCATCAGAGTTGTTTAAGGTACAGTCCGAGTTTGCGAAAGGAACGATATTGGGTACCGATGTTGAGAAAGCAGTTGCGACATTGCTTGCGTTTAGGAGTGAGTGTCCTTCTAGGTCGTTGTTTGAGCCTGATCCTTCTGTTAGGAGAAAAGTGAGACAGTATCCAATGAGAGAGGTTCCTCCGGTATGGAAAGAAGCAGTACCTGCTGGTGCGAATAATAATCCCCCAGCTGTAGAAGCTCATTTTCAGCGTGTTTGGGTACATGTTCCGTGGAAAAGAGCTGAAGTTTTGGCCCTTAAGCAGACTTTACCTGACCCCGCAAGAATCCTGCAGGGTATTATAAGGAGTTGTCACAGGCAGCTGACGCGTGTGTCATGAATTTAGCCGATATAGATATGTTGTTTGGTAATGTAGTTCCTCAGCCTTTGTGGGCGAAGATTCGTCACGAGGATCATGCGCAAGAGTTAGGTGATACATGGGTGAACATTACTGCTAGTGATGGTTTACAGGGTGGAGGAGCTAAACCTGAAGCTTTAGTTGCAGAACTTCCTGGTAGGATTATTAACTATATGAAGACTTTGATGCCTTCTATGCGAGTGAATTGGGATAAATTGTCTGCATGCAAGCAGAAGAAAGATGAGAGTGTGTCTGATTTCTTCACTAGGTTCGAAGAGACGCTTATAGATCACAGTGGTCAAGACATGAGTACGGAAGGTGGTTAAAGGTTGTTCGTAGATAAGTTTGTTCATAATTTGCTTCCCGAGTTGTGTAATAAGTTGAAGGATTCAGAGAGTTCATGGGCTGTGTCTTCGTCAGCCCAGATATTGGCTACACAATATTACGGGAATAGGGATAAGGATGAGAAAGATAAAGCAGAGAGAAAGACTAAAGATTTAAAGACGAAGGTTCTTTTGGAACAGGCGTATCCGCCTCGTTATAATCAGCGCGAATTTCAGCAACCTCAGCAGTTTCAGAGAGGATCTCAGCAGCGTGTTCCTCCAGGCCCTAATCAATGTGCGTATTGTAAGGAAGAAGGGCATTTCAAGAATAGTTGTCCGGTTCTGTTGCAGCGTATGAATGGTGCGTCTGGTGTGAGAGGTCGAGGTGTTCAGCAAGCTCCTAGAGGTAGAGGACGTGGTGTGTTCCTCCAGAATGCACGTTCCTTGCCTCCACAGAATACGATGAATTGTTTTGATCAGCAGAATGTTGCGTCTGGTAGATCGACTCAGTACTATGCTGACGACTACTATGTTGAGATTGAGAATGCTGATGGTAATGATTGCTAGGACAGCCATAGACAAAAAGAGGCAGTCGTGTCCGTTCCAGTAGATCAGAGTGGACCTTATGTTGAAGTAATTACATCGGGTGTGTCAGAACCTTTTCTGTTGGATACTGGTGCGGCGAAGAGTTCTATCATGCACTCTAAACTCCCTGGTGCACCTTTGTCTGGCTTGACGAATGTTTCGGTAGGTTTTTCTGGCGCCCCAGTTTGTAATCCGGTTTCTAGTCCTTTGTCTCTTTCGGTTGGACCTTGTGAATTGGAAGCACCCCTCATTCTAACGACAGGTTGTTGTGAGAATTTGTTGGGATTGGATTTGCTGAAGAGATTGTATGCAACATTGCATTGTTCTCCTTCGGGAGTACAGCTTACATTGGGTAAGAGAGTGATCTCTCCGATGTATTTGTCTAAAGATCGGCTTCCATTGGAATTGTTTTCTCTCCCTGATACTCTTTGGGCTACCGGCCCTAACGACGTGGGTCTTTTGGAGATTCCACCATACGTTGTGACGCTAAAAGCAAATGCTAGATTGCCACGTATTCCCCAATACAGGATTTCTAGTGATGGTGAAAGAGCACTTTTAGCGATTATCTATGATCCCTATGATACCTTTTGCAATGTTACCTTTGATTGGACAAACTGTAACTAGTAGGTGTTTGTCTGGAATGTGATTTTTAGCATAAAAGACGATGTCTCGCAATACGAAAATTGAGCAGTTTCTGACAAACCTAGTTGTGTCGTACTTCGTAGATTTCTGTTCCTGGTTGCAGCCAATAAATTTGATCTTTGACGTCACCGAGAAGTATCCTGTGTCTCTGTATTCTAAGACAGGTGAACCCGAAGACTTTGGGCGTGCCCCTGGTGCCGCTGGGTTCTAAAACCCGGTTCTTCAGTATGATGATGGCAGGTACGGTGGTGATCGTATTGCTTGGTGTTGCTGGACACAACCGTATTTGCATTGAATGCTTGCAGTGCTGTCTGGTGTGAGGTTGGGCAATGGATGAATATACAAAAGATCATCTATTGACACGTTGGATAGCTTGCTGGGAATGTCTTTTTAGCTTAGCTGTGGGTGTATGATTTTGGTGTCTGAACGGTGACGCCGGAGGACTTTACTTATTGGTTATGCTACTCTTAAGTTGGTCTTATGCCCTTTCCCCAGGGTCATCTTGAGGATTTTGGGATCCCCAGCAAAGACATATTATGGGCCCCTGTATGGAATACATTTTGATTTTTTACCTATTTCCTTTTATTCAAGCGACACTATGCCAAACAATCCTAAATTATATATCACATCTTTACAGGGTGACACACAACAGTTAAACATGTCTTGCTTGGAATACTGGGTAGAGAGACAGTTAGAGATGGAGAGAGGGAGGGAGGGAGGTTTAGACAGAGAAATAGAAGGGACAGAGGTAAAATAGCGAAAAAGTTCACTTTCCCAGGAGGATCCTTGGAAGGTGAGGCGCTGGATAAATGCCCACTTTGAGCATGCCTTAAAATGTATCTCCTTTGCCCAACCCTTGGGGGGGGGGGTGGAGGGGAGCCGAAGTGCAGTGTTGCTGTGCATGGGACATGTGTCAGCTCTTTTAGGAGTGCAGTTGATGCTCTGTGTCCGTGTTCTTTGTGTTTGCCCAGATTTCTCCTTAATGGTTATTGTCGTTGACCTGACGTTATTGTGTAGTAAATGGATTCATGTGGAATGTTCTGTCTAACATGCTTTGTGGTGTTTGAGTATGAAATGATGTGTGCGTCTGGAAGTGCCTAGCGCACGTAAGAGCTCACTCTCTTACATGTCTGCACTCTTGCATGTACATGAAATGATGTGATGCGTCTCAAAGTGCCCAGCGCACGTAAGAGCTCCCGCTCTTACATGTGTGCACTTTTGTATGTGTATGAAATGATGTGTGTGTCTCGAAGTGCCTAGCGCACGTAAGAGCTCACTCTCTTACATGTCTGCACTCTTGCATGTACATGAAATGATGGGATGCATCTCGAAGTGCCTAGTGCACATGAGAGCTCCCTCTCTTACATGTCTGCACTCTTGTATATGTATGAAATTATGTGTTGCGTCTCGAAGTGCCTAGCGCACATAAGAGTTCCCTCTTACATGTCTGCACTCTTGCATGTACATGAAATGATGTGTTGCGTCTCGAAGTGCCTAGTGCACATGAGAGCTCCCTCTCTTACATATCTGCACTCTTGTATGTGTATGAAATGATGTGTTGTGTCTCGAAGTGAGTAGCGCACATAAGAGCTCCCTCTTACATGTCTGCACTCTTGCATGTACATGAAATGCTGTGTTGCCTCTCGAAGTGCCTAGCGCACATAAGAGCTCCCTCTTAAATGACTGCACTGTTGCATGTACATGAAATGATGTGCTGCGTCTCGAAGTGCCTAGTGCACATGAGAGCTCCCTCTCTTACGTATCTGCACTCTTGTATGTGTATGAAATGATGTGCTGTGTCTCGAAGTGCCTAGTGCACATGAGAGCTCCCTCTTACATGTCTGCACTCTTCCATGTATATGAAATGATGTGTTGCATCTCAAAGTCCCCAGGGCACATAAGAGCTCCCTCTTACATGCCTGCACTCTTGCATGTATATGACATGATGTTTTGCATCTCAAAGTGCCCAGCTCACACAAGAGCTCCCTCTCTTACATGTCTGCACTCTTGTAAGTGTTTGAAATGATGTGTTATGTCTCGAAGTGCCTAGTGCACATAAGACCTCCCTCTTACATGTCTGCACTCTTCCATGTATATGAAATGATGTGTTGCATCTCGAAGTGCCTAGTGCACATGAGAGCTCCCTCTTACATGCCTGCACTCTTGCATGTATATGAAATGATGTGTTGCATCTCAAAGTGCCCAGCGCATCAAGAGCTCCCTCTCTTACATGTCTGCACTCTTGCATGTGTATGAAATGATGTGTTACGTCTCGAAGTGCCTAGTGAACATGAGAGCTCCCTCTTACATGCCTGCCCTCTTGCATGTATATATATATATTTTTTTTGTATGTTCTTATATAGCACTCGAATCACCCTGGGGCATCTCGGCGCTTGCCTTGGGAACCCGTCCTGGCTTTTCCGTGTGAGATAACCCATACTGGGCATCCCCAAGGTGAAAGCCAGGCATCCTGCCACGGGGGGCCGTTGTGGAGATTAAGCAAGCTAATGCCCAGAGTTGCAGAGTGTGAACCCGTGATTCGAGTGGGCACCGAAGCGAGAATTATCAAGTCCGTGGACATTTGGGCTCAAGACCCTGCCGCGTCGGGAATTGAACCCTGGTCCCGGGTCTGACCTCTGCTTCAGGGTCTGCCTCCTCTAACCAGTGAGCCACACTTCTCCACTTCTCCACATATATGAAATGATGTGTTGTATCTCAAAGTGCTCAGCGCACACAAGACCTCCCTCTCTTACATGTCTGAACTCTTGCATGTACATGAAATGATACGTTGCGTCTCGAAGTGCCTAGTGAACATGAGAGCTCTCTCTTACATACCTGCACTCTTGCAGGTATATGAAATGATGTGTTGCTTCTCAAAGTGCCCAGCGCACACAAGCGCTCCCTCTCTAAATGTCTGCACTCTTGCATGTACATGAAATGATGTGTTGTGTCTCGAAGTGCCTAGTGCACATGTGAGCTCCCTCTTACATGCCTGCACTCTTGCATGTATATGAAATGATGTGTTGCATCTCAAAGTGCCCAGCGCATCAAGAGCTCCCTCTCTTACCTGTCTGCACTCTTGCATGTGTATGAAATGATGTGGTACTTCTCGAAGTGCCTAGTGCACATAAGAGCTCCCGCTTACATGTCTGCACCATTGCATGTGTATGAAATGATGTGTTGCATCTCAAAGTGCCCAGCGCACACAAGAGCTCCCTCTCGTACATGTCTGCACTCTTGCATGTGTATGAAATGATGTGTGTGTCTCGAAGTGCCTAGCGCACATAAGAGCTCCCTCTTACATGTCTGCACCATTGCATGTGTATGAAATGATGTGTTGAATCTCAAAGTGCCCAGCACACACAAGAGCTCCCTCTCTTACCTGTCTGCACTCTTGCATGTGTATGAAATGATCTGTTGCGTCTCGAAGTGCCTAGTGCACATAAGAGCTCTCTCTTACATGTCTGCACTCTTCCATGTATATTAAATGATGTGTTGCGTCTCGAAGTGCCTAGTGCACATGAGAGCTCCCTCTCTTACATATCTGCACTCTTGTATGTGTATGAAATGATGTGTTGTGTCTCGAAGTGAGTAGCGCACATAAGAGCTTCCTCTTACATGTCTGCACTCTTGCATGTACATGAAATGCTGTGTTGCCTCTCGAAGTGCCTAGCGCACATAAGAGCTCCCTCTTAAATGACTGCACTGTTGCATGTACATGAAATGATGTGTTGCGTCTCGAAGTGCCTAGTGCACATGAGAGCTCCCTCTCTTACATATCTGCACTCTTGTATGTGTATGAAATGATGTGTTGTGTCTCGAAGTGAGTAGCGCACATAAGAGCTCCCTCTTACATGTCTGCACTCTTGCATGTACATGAAATGCTGTGTTGTCTCTCGAAGTGCCTAGCACACATAAGAGCTCCCTCTTACATGTTGGCACTCTTGCATGTACATGAAATGATGTGCTGTGTCTCAAAGTGCCTAGTGCACATAAGAGCTTCCTCTTACATGTCTGCACTCTTCCATGTATATGAAATGATGTGTTGCATCTCAAAGTCCCCAGGGCACATAAGAGCTCCCTCTTACATGCCTGCACTCTTGCATGTATATGACATGATGTGTTGCATCTCAAAGTGCCCAGCTCACACAAGAGCTCCCTCTCTTACATGTCTGCACTCTTGTAAGTGTTTGAAATGATGTGTTATGTCTCGAAGTGCCTAGTGCACATAAGACCTCCCTCTTACATGTCTGCACTCTTCCATGTATATGAAATGTGTTGCATCTCGAAGTGCCTAGTGCACATGAGAGCTCCCTCTTACATGCCTGCACTCTTGCATGTATATGAAATGATGTGTTGCATCTCAGTGCCCAGCGCATCAAGAGCTCCCTCTCTTACATGTCTGCACTCTTGCATGTGTATGAAATGATGTGTTACGTCTCGAAGTGCCTAGTGAACATGAGAGCTCCCTCTTACATGCCTGTCCTCTTGCATGTATATGAAATGATGTGTTGTATCTCAAAGTGCCCAGCGCACACAAGAGCTCCCTCACTTACATGTCTGAACTCTTGCATGTACATGAAATGATACGTTGCGTCTCGAAGTGCCTAGTGAACATGAGAGCTCCCTCTTACATACCTGCACTCTTGCAGGTATATGAAATGATGTGTTGCATCTCAAAGTGCCCAGCGCACACAAGCGCTCCCTCTCTAAATGGCTGCACTCTTGCATGTACATGAAATGATGTGTTGTGTCTCGAAGTGCCTAGTGCACATGAGAGCTCCCTCTTACATGCCTGCACTCTTGCATGTACATGAAATGATGTGTTGCATCTCAAAGTGCCCAGCGCATCAAGAGCTCCCTCTCTTACCTGTCTGCACTCTTGCATGTGTATGAAATGATGTGTTACTTCTCGAAGTGCCTAGTGCACATAAGAGCTCCCTCTTACATGTCTGCACCATTGCATGTGTATGAAATGATGTGTTGCATCTCAAAGTGCCCAGCGCACACAAGAGCTCCCTCTCTTACCTGTCTGCACTCTTGCATGTGTATGAAATGATCTGTTGCGTCTCGAAGTGCCTAGTGCACATAAGAGCTCTCTCTTACATGTCTGCACTCTTCCATGTATATGAAATGATGTGTTGCGTCTCGAAGTGCCTAGTGCACATAAGAGCTCTCTCTTACATGTCTGCACTCTTCCATGTATATGAAATGATGTGTTGCGTCTCGAAGTGCCTAGTGCACATAAGAGCTCTCTCTTACATGTCTGCACTCTTCCATGTATATTAAATGATGTGTTGCATCTCGAAGTGCCTAGTGCACATAAGAGCTCCCTCTTACATGTCTGCACCCTTGCATGTGTATGAAATGAGTTGTCCTATGTGTTCTCCAGCATTCAGTTACCAAGCTATTAATATATCCTGTTATGTTTGTGTGGAGTGGATTTGATTGTTATGTATTTTGTGAAAGAGGTGGAAGCTTCCGATATGGGGTTCCTGTGGTGGGTTTGGTGTGTGTGTGAGGCGGTTGATCCAATGTGCTCTATTGGAAGTTTGTGTGTGGTGTACCTTGGTGGCAGGAGTTGTTGGGAACACTGTGATTGTTGCAAACTCTGCTGTGTTGCATTGTATGTGAGATTCTAGTCTAAAGAGTTCTCATTAACGTTTGACCACTGCAATACAACCATGCAGTTGAGGCATACTCCTCGTTGGGACAGCTCTCACGTACTTACCACAGGCGTTGAATAATTCTTAAAATGAAACTACAAGTCCCGGTATGCACAGGAGTGCTGACACACAAACAGAACTGCCTGATGGTTGCCCTCCAGGCGCAGGGTCAGGTTACTACCAGGCTCTATTTTTTGTATTATAGACCCCAAAGCATGTAATTGTCCTCTCCGCATCCCCGAGAAGGTACCTTCACCAAAGCACCTTTCCATCTTCACATGACCAAAACACTGATAGAAGTTGCATGCACAGCATCAATGCCGGGCAACGGCCAATGAAAGCACAACAGGGCTAAGAGATGGGGAGTGCAGTGAGGCTCAGCATCCTATCGAGCTGAAGGATCAGCGAGATTCCAGCCAAGGATCAGTAAACTATGGTGTACCAGTCCGACCCTACAAGCAGACGGCTGGAATGCCAGAAACCGGTCCTCGGAAGCTTGTTTCCGGTCCAGGGAAGGCATGGCTTGGCAGTTCGGGCTGGACTGTTCCCATGAGGAACAGGGTCAGACTGATTTGCATATAGCCATGTCTGAACTGGGGTAGCAGAGTGGGCTAAAGAACAGTGATGGATTAAACCCAGATCTTTTGACTGGGTGTGAGTGTTTGATTGGTTCAGATGCTCCGTCCATTACCACCCCCTTTTGTACCGCTTTTGGCCACCACAAGTGTGGCAGGGTATGCTCAGACGTGAGTCCCTTGCTCACTTTGCCACTGGATTCAAGCAAGCCGGGCTGCAGACGGCTGGAATGCCAGAAACCAGTCCTCGGAAGCTTGTTTCCGGTCCAGGGAAGACATGGCTTGGCAGTTCGGGCTGGACTGTTCCCATGAGGAACAGGGTCAGACTGATTTGCATATAGCCATGTCTGAACTGGGGTAGCAGAGTGGGCTAAAGAACAGTGATGGATTAAACCCAGATCTTTTGACTGGGTGTGAGTGTTTGATTGGTTCAGATGCTCCGTCCATTACCACCCCCTTTTGTACCGCTTTTGGCCGCCATAAGTGTGGCAGGGTATGCTCAGACGTGAGTCCCTTGCTCACTTTGCCACTGGATTCAAGCAAGCCGGGCTGCAGACGGCTGGAATGCCAGAAACCAGTCCTCGGAAGCTTGTTTCCGGTCCAGGGAAGACATGGCTTGGCAGTTCGGGCTGGACTGTTCCCATGAGGCACAGGGTCAGACTGATTTGCATATAGCCATGTCTGAACTGGGGTGACAGAGTGGGCTAAAGAACGGTGATGGATTAAACCCAGATCTTTTGACTGGGTGTGAGTGTTTGATTGGTTCAGATGCTCCGTCCATCACCACCCCCTTTTGTAACGCTGATGGTTGCCCTCCAGGCACAAGGTCAGGCTACTACCAAGCTCTATTTTTTGTATTTTAGACCCCAAAGCATGTAATTGTCCTCTCCACATCCCTGAGAAGGTACCTTCACCAAAGCACCTTTCCATCTTTACATGACCAAAACACTGATAGAAGTTGCATGCACAGCATCAATGCCGGGCAACGGCCAATGAAAGCACAACAGGGCTAAGAGATGGGGAGTGCAGTGAGGCTCAGCATCCTATCGAGCTGACGGATCAGCGAGATTCCAGCCAAGGATCAGTACACTATGGTGTACCAGTCCGACCCTACAAGCAGGGCACAAGTCCTAAAAAAAGAAGTGGGGGGACTAAGCTAGTTAGGCAGTATGCAAGTGACATCACGGCGCGCGACATCACGGCGTGCGACATCGCAAAATCACACATGGCATCACAGGAATTGACATCATAGAGAGTGGCAACACAAGCCACAACTTTACAGGAAGTGGCATCACAAGAAGTGATAACAGATCTAAAGCCCTCACATATATGTTTAGCAGGTCTATCATGTGGACGTTTGAGCGCATTCATGATTAGTTCTGAAGGAAACTTAGTGCAGAAATATTCTAGAGACAAGCACTCCCCTTTCCTGTTATCCCGACATCTTCGATTTATTGGCCAAGACTCTCATCCCTGATGCATTTTGCAATTTCCTCTGCCCTGCAGCCTGCTGCCACTCCACATGGGTGGGTACCTCGTGCTGGATTCAGATATCTCTGGTTTATTTCCCCTCTCTTTGCTTTATCCATGTTTGTAACGTTTAACACAATTTATCACTGATGTAGTGCAACTCGTAAGGTCCCCTGTTGTCCCACAACCTCCTGTATTTTCTTCTGTTTAACTAATTGTTGTACTTTCTTTCCTGTAATTTGCAAACGCGCTTTCACGCTCTTGAGCCCAATGTGTTGAAACTCTAAATAAATAAATAACGCTTGAAAGACTAAGATGGAAGAAAGGCAGGTCAAGATTACAAGCTATGTCTGTGCTGGTTGCAACCCAAAGAAAATCTGCTGTACCAATCAATCAATCAATCACAGCATTTATATAGCGCACTACTCACCCAGAGGGTCTCAAGGCGCTAGGGGAGGGGGGGTCCGCTACTGTTCGAACAGCCAGGTCTTGAGTTGCTTCCTGAAGGCGAGGTGGTCCTGGGTCAGGCGGAGGTGGGTCGGTAGGGAGTTCCATGTCTTGGCGGCGAGGTAGGAGAAGGACTGTCCCCCTGTGGTGGCTCTTCGGATGCGGGGGACGGCGGCGAGGGCGTGGCCGGTCGATCGAAGCTGGCGTTTGGGGGCGTAGAAGTTTAGGCGGCTAATGAGGTATCCTGGGCCTTGGTTGTGTAGGGCTTTGTGTGCGTGGGTGAGGAGTCGGAAGGTGATTCTCTTGTTGACCGGGAGCCAGTGCAGGTCTCTCAGGCGTCCGGAGATGTGGCTGCGGCGGGGGATGTGCAGGATGAGTCCTGCTGAGGCGTTCTGGATCTGCTGGAGTCTCTTCTGGAGTTTGGCGGTGGTTCCGGCGTAGAGGGAGTTGCCGTAGTCCAGACGGCTGGTGACGAGGGCCTGGGTGACCGTCTTCCTGGTCTCGGTGGGGATCCACCGAAAGATCTTACGTAGCATGCGCAGGATATTGAAGCACGACGAGAAGACGGCGTTGACTTGTCTGGTCATGGAGAGGGAGGAGTCCAGGATGAAGCCCAGGTTGCGTGCATGGTCTGTTGGTTTGGGTGCGCTGCCGAAGGCGGGGGGCCACCAGGAGTCGTCCCAGGCGGAGGGTGTGGATCCCAGGATGAGGACTTCCGTCTTGTCCGAGTTCAGTTTCAGGCGGCTGTTCTTCATCCATTCGGCTACCTCTTTCATCCCTTCGTGAAGGTTGGCTCTGGCGGTGGCGGGGTCGTTGGTTAGGCAAGGCAAGGCAAATTCAAGGACAGCTACGCTTCTGGAGTTACCTGCAAACACGGCATTTCTTCCAGTTACTTACATCTCTCAGATTCTGTTAGTGCCCAGAGGCTACTGTTTGCAACAGTTCAGAGCTTAATTAGCGAAAGAATAAGGGCAGGGGTCCAAACCTTCCCTCAGAAGCTGCAGTCATCGCTACTGAAGTTCAGGCTGCTGAACAGCAAGGCTGCGTAGTCTTGATTCAACCTCACACCACTTTAATCCACCATCTAACACTCCCTGCCCCTTTGTCTCACTCTTGCAGGCTCTTTTTCATTCCTTCTTTCTTCCTTTGCCTCTGTTTTCTCATCATTCGTCCTTCCTCCTTTTGGGAAAGATTCACAAAGGTAAACTGAGTCGAAATTCTAACTTTACGACTTTTGGTATTGACAAAGGTAAACTGAGACGAAATTCTAACTTTACGACATTGGTATTAACAAAGGTTAACTGAGTCGAAATTCGAACTTTACGACTTTTGGTATTAACAAAGGTAAACTGAGTCGAAATTCGAACTTTACGACTTTTGGTATTGACAAAGGTGAACTGAGACGAAATTCTAACTTTACGACATTGGTATTAACAAAGGTAAACTGAGACGAAATTCTAACTTTACAACATTGGTATTAACAAAGGTAAAGTGAGACGAAATTCTAACTTTACGACTTTGGTATTGACAAAGGCAAACTGAGACGAAATTCTAACTTTACGACTTTAGTATTAATTTACGAGTTGTACAGTTCACCTTTGTGAATTGGGCCCACTGTTTTTTTCTCGCTTTCTCGCTGGATTAAAGTCTGTAAGTGCTGGTCCCCAAAAAGGTGTGTGGTTGGGCCTCATCTACAACCACGGGCTCAAATTAAGCAGTGAGTGCGCTCTAACTAAAGTGAGGGCATTTCTGTGCCTTTGTAAAGGGAGCCAGTTACATAAGGAGGATGTAGAACCTCAAAAAGGCCAAGCTCCTCAATACAGCAAGAAAAAGAGAGAGCAGATCCTCCCTCCCACTAAAGATGAAGCTTGCGATTAACTGTCAATCAACAGGTTCAGTCTAGAAAAGTCTTGGCAAACGTGCGATTTGCTGGTTTGTTAACATCAAAAGTTAGATGTTTGGGTCTTCCAATGCTGCGAAAGCAGAGGGGTCAGTAAGTAAGTGAAAGTGAGTGAGAAAGCCAGTGATTGAATGGGTAAGTGAGTGAACAACTGAGCAAGTGAGTGAGAGTGACTGCGAGTTAGTGTGAGTGAGTGTGAGTGAGAATGAATGAGGTGAGTAGGAGTGAGTAAATGAGTGACGTGGACAAGTGAGTATGGGCCATATGTATCATACTACCGTTTAGCGAATTCCAAATAGCGAATTTTAAGGAATCGCTATATGGAATTCGCAAAATGGTATGTATGTACAAAATCGCTATTAAATAGCGATTCTTTACCATTGCTAATTAGCGATTAGCAAATTGCTAATCGCAAATTACCCATTCATTTCCATGGGCCAGGAGGCCCATAGGAATGAAGGTGCAATTTGCGATTAGCAATTAGCTAATCGCAAATTAGGAATTTCTTCAAGGGTGCAGGGGTGTCTCAAGAACACCCTGCTGCACCCCTGAAAAAGACATTTGGGGGCATATGGCGCACATACATGCCCTAAGGGCATGTATGGGCGTCATATGGCACCTTTTGTTTTTTGGAAAAAAGCATTTTGAAAAGAATTCGCAAATTACCACCAACTAGAAGTTGGTGGTAATTTGCGAGTCCTTAATGGCATTTTTTAAATATTTTTTGTTTGATACATTGCATTTAAGGAATCGCAAAATTTGCGATTCCTTAAGTGCAATCGCAAAATAAGGAATTGCAAATTTTGCAATTCCTTATTTTGCATCAAACATGTTTGATACATACCATTTGTCTAATTAGCATTTGCAAAGGCCGAAATTCGCAGAATTTCGGCCTTTGCGAATGCTAATTAGCTTGATACATATAGTGAGCGAGAGTGACTGTAAGTGAGTGTGTGTGTAATTGGGTGTGAGAGTGAGTGAGAATAAATGAGTGAATGAGTGAGTGAATGAGTGAAAGAAGAAGATAATTGTGTACTGCCAGTGTCATAATCACTGCACAATCAGGTGCATGGAAATAAACTGCTGAATGTGCACTTACAGGAATTCACCTACACTTACAGGAAATTACTAAGAAGCCGCGTAGGTCCTTCTTAGAATGGCAATAACTACGCCACATAAGCTCTCAGATTTATTTTCAACCCAGCCGGCTTGAGAAGCAGTTCACGTGTCACTCAGGTGAACACTTAGTGCCGGATGGGAATCTAGATGAAGATGTGATTCGAACCCAGAGTCCTCCCTCTGACCCCGTTCATCACCTGGCGCTTTTCAGCGGATCCATGAAACCTCGTTACCTGTAGTGTTCTCCCGAGGAAACACGAGGAGGCCAGGATTACAGAGCAGGCCTGCAGGACAATGTCTTAACTTTGCACATTAAATGTAATTATCTTCGCCCAGCTAGTAATCACTTGGGATACTGAACCCCAGGATGTCCTACGAAACCCTACCCAAGAAAAGGGTTTGCAGCGCGTAGGCCCGCCAGGGCTCGTGAAGTAAGTTCAACAACGAGCTTTGGGGGATGTGCAGGGCTACAATGAGCCATTCTACCAAGAGGATGCAGGAAACAACATCGGAGAGGTTTGCGAACCCGTTTGTGCATGGAAAAATACTAGCATGGGGAATGTACAAACCTATTTTGCAAGTCGCGATGTTTTGCAACTCGCAAAATAAGCTTTTGCGACACGCTATTAGGAGGGGCGTTCCCTTCCTAATAGCGAGCGCAAAACATTCGCAACTAACCACCCTCTTTGCGAGGGTGGTAATGGGGTTGTATTTTTAAAACTGCTTTATGTAAAAGCAGTCCCAGACATGGTGGTCTGCTCAGGGGCGCAACTAGGTCTTAATTTTGGGGGGGGCTAACATGGCAGATGAAGGGGCGTGGCTAATGTAAATAAATGGGGTGGAGCTAAAATGGCAGATAATCAGGATCGGTTAATGCTCAGGCCAAGCTGAGAAAAAAATGTGGTGAATTCTGCATTTGAAACTGGACAACAATTAAAGCACACATTTTTGTTAGTTTGATGCATTGCCCCCCAAAACCCATACTCACCCTGAATCTTAAAATTACCCCTGGCACACCAAAACACATACCCACGCTGAACCCTAAAATTAACCCCCTCACACCCTAAAACCCATACCCGCCCTGAAATCTATAATTACCCTGGCACCCCAAAACTCATACCCATCCTATCCCTAAAATTATCCCTCCCCGGCACCCCAAAACCCATACCCACCCCACACCCTAAAATTACCCCCTGGCACCCCAAAACCCAATACCACCCTGAACCCTAAAATCACCCCCCTGGAGCCCCAAAACCCATACCCGCCCTGAACCTTAAATTACCCCTGGCACCCCAGAAACCATACCCATGCTAAACCATAAATTCCCCCTTGCCCCCCAAAATCCAAACCCACCCTGAACCTTAAAATTACCCCAAAACCCCAAAACCCATACCCGTGCTGAACCATAAATTCCCATCTGGCACCCATAACCCATACCCGTGCTGAACCATAAATTCCCCGCTGGCACCCCATAACCCACACCTGCCCTGAACCCTAAAATTACCCCTGGCACTATAAAACACATACCCACGCTGAACCCTAAAATTAATCCCATGGCACCTCAAAACCCACACCCACCCTGAACCTTAAAATTACCCCTGGCACCCATACCCACCCTGAACCCTAAAATTGCCCCCTGACACCCCAAAACCCACACCTGCCCTGAACCCTAAAATTACCCCTGGCACACCAAAACACATACCCATGCTGAACCCTAAAATGTCCCCTGGCACCCCATAGCCCATACCCACCCTGAACCCTAAAGTAGCCCCCTGACATCCCAAAACCCACACCTGCCCTAAACCCTAAAATTCCCCCTGGCACTATAAAACACATACCCACGCTGAACCCTAAAATTAATCCCATGGCACCCCAAAACTCACACCCACCCTGTACCTTAAAATTACCCCTGGCACCTCAAAACCCATACCGAACCATAAACTCCCCCCGGCACCCCATAACCCATACCCACCCTGAACCATAAATTCCCCCCTGGCACCCCATAACCCATACCCACCTGAACCCTAAAATTGCCCCCATACACCCCAAAACCCACAACTGCCCTGAACCCTAAAATTACCCCTGGCACACCAAAACACATACCCACGCTGAACCCTAAAATGTCCCCTGGCACCCCAAAACCCATACCTACCCTGAACACTAAAATTGCCCCCTGGAACCCCAAAACCCATACCCGCTCAGAACCCTAAAATTACCCCCTGGCACCCCAATCCGTAACCCACCCGTAACCCACCCTGAACCATAAAATTACTCACTGGCACCCTAAAACCCACACCCACCCTGAACTCTAAAATTACCCACTAGCACCCCAAAAAAAATGAACACTACAAACTTACACTACATTTGCATATTTGGAGGGGACTGTCCTCTTTGACGTTTCTATGTATGCAAGTCAAGAACAACATTCACAGTAACCTAAATAGGCAGACAGTAGGTAATGCTGTGCTGAAAAATGCATTAAAGTTACTGGAACTTACACAAAAAACTGCTGCCTGCTCTTCTGATACTATACTGTGGAGTCTGGCTGATCAGCAGCACTGTGTCCTGGCATCCAGCCCCTCCCGAAGGTCTCACTGTGTAGATCAATGTGTGTCAAATGCACAGACAGCAGGGGGAAAGGGATGGCCAGTGCAGGTGAAGCTTTTCCTTTGTAAATTAATTCCTGCTGGCGTCATAGGGTTTGCTGTCTGTGCACTTGTATGGAATACACATCTATACAAGTGCACAGACAACACACCCTGGGCTAAGATGCCAGCAGAAATTCCTTTACAAAGGAAAAGCATCACCTTAACTGGCCATGCCTTCCCCCTGCTGTGCACATCTTCACACGCCATGCTCACAACCCATCAAGTGCTTAGGTGAAATCCCTGCCTTCAGGCAAGGATTTCACCTCTCTGCGCCACTCTAAAGGAAACACAAGAGGCCAGGGCAGGGGGGTTCACACGCTGAAACTGTTCAGAGGCTCGCTGTCTGGCTCGGGCTGCTGGGCCTCTCAGAAAGCATTTAAAAAATCACATTCTCGGATCGGATGCGCAGCCCTCTTGCACCATTTCAGTGCGTGTAATCTTAGCCGGGGCAGAGGAGGCGAGGGGGGGGGGGGGATGGGCTGAAGCCCGGTGAGCCCAATGGGTGTTGGGCGCCTGGGTCTGCTGAGCCCAGCAGGCCACCACGCCTGGGAGTGCCTGCCATGCCCAATGGGGGCGCAAGTTGCGAGAGGCTCATTAATATTCATGAGCCTCTCTATTTGCAACCACATTGGCAATCACTAACAGTGTAAGATACACTGTTGTACATTGGTAATAGCGACTCATAATTTGTGAGGCGCTATTTCCACGGTCGTACATCTGGCACCTTGAAATCAGGTATAAACATGTAGGGATGCTGCAAGACGGAAGGCCCTAGAAAGGGAGAAAAGGCTGTGCTGGAGAACAGAAGTGTGAGGAAAGGGCAGGGATTCAAAATGGAATGGTTGGAAGAGGGAGGGGGAACAGAGCAATGAAGGAAGAGTTGACATGAGGGGAGAAGAATTGATAGGAAAGGAGTACAAGTGATGAGGCAGGGGGCTGAGTATGTGAGCATCAGGCGGAAACCACATGCCAGTGCCGCTTATCACACACTGCTACTTTCAGCAAAGCTAGCTGGGTGGGTTAACACACATGTTGCAAAAAAAATCAGAAAAGCCTATTTGTTACAGAGGCGCTTCTCAGTGAGGCAGATACAGAGTTTAATCCTTCGCAGACACATAACAATCCATGATAGGGTGACCAACCGTCCGTAAATTTCACGGACAGTCCGTAATTTCAGCCGTCTGTCCGTTGTCCGTGAAGGATTCTTTAACGGACGCCATTTGTCCGTAATTTTAAACACCCCCCTCCCTTCTTGACTCTGATGCTGTTGGGGTCGGGTTTTTAACAGACTCTGATGCAAGCTGGGATACCCAGCAGCACTGTAGAGGCACAGCGGGATGGCAACCCTCACACCTCCAGCCCTTGATGAGCTGTTAAGAGGTGCTTGGAGGTGCCTGAGAGGGAGGGGCGGCAGCTTCAGGAGCAGGGGCATCTATTCAGATGCAAACAGCCCTGAATGCGTCATGTCTCTGCAATTTAGAAGGGGGCTCACACATCCCAGGGCCCGAAAACATCCTAGAACCAGCCCCATAACACCGAGACAGCACGTGGTTTAAACAAACCTCGGTTCTGCAAACATGCAGTCTATAATGTAATAAAATAAAGAAATGGCACAATCACACCCACACGGATTAACAAAGTATGGAGGACAATCAGTTCTCTCGGAGTATCTCTTTTAAATACTGTACATCACATTTGGAGATGGCAAAAGTAACATTTTGGAAAGAGAGCCTGTCTTCTCGTTGTCTTGTCCAGGAGGGAGTGAAAAGCCCTACCCCACCCTGGAAGAGACCAAGATGATACTAGAATACAGCACGCCCACTCTGGTGCCCACCCTGGTGGATCCTGTTCCCTCTACTGAGATAGCTTTTTCCCCCCCTCACCCCCCACCCAGTGATGGCTCCTGTCCCCCCATGTGGTGGCTCCTGCCCCCCCTGCGCCTGTGATGGCCCCTGTCCCCCCATGTGGTGGATCTGTCTCTGCCCTGGGTGGCTTCTGTTCCAGTCCTGGAATGGCTCCTGCAGCGAGGGTGAAGTTCTTCTTGATGGGCCTCTTCTCAAAAAGGCTCTGATAAAAATTAATATGTTAAGGTGGGCGAGTGAGTAAGTGAAGGGATGGGTGGATGGCTGGATGAATTAGTGAAAGGGTGAATGGATGAATGAAAGATTGAATAGATGGATAATGAGAGAGGATGGATGGATTGATGAGTGATTGGAAGGATGGAGTGGAGGAAAGGTAAATAGCTGGATGTATGGGTGGAAGGGTAGCTGGATGGGTAAAAGGGTGGATGGATGAGTGAGTGGGTGGATGGATGAGTGAAATGATGGATGGATGGGTTGATGAATTGATAAGTGCAAGGGTGAATGGATGAGCGGATGAGTGAAAGGGTGGATGTAAGGATGGATGAGTGAGTGAAAGGGAGGGTAGATGGACAAAAGGATGAATAGATGAGTGAAGGAGTGAAAGGATAAATGGATGAGAGGAATGATGGATGAGTGATAGGGTCGATGGAGAGAGAAAGGGAGGATGGATGTATGACTGAAAGGATGGATGGATGGATGGATGGATGACTGAAAGGATGGATGGATGGATAACTGAAAGGGTAGATGGGTGGAAGGATAAGTGACTGGGTGGATGGATGAATAAATGAAAGGATGGCTGGATGGGTGAAAGGGTAAATGGCTGAATGGATGAGTGAATGGGTCGATGGGTAGAAGAGTGGATGGATGAGTGTACAGATGTATAGGGTGAAAGGGTGGATGGATGGATAATGGATTGATGAGTAAAAGGATGAATGAAGGGATGGATGAGTGAAATGATAGATGGAAGGATACATGATGGCTAAGTTTGCAACTGGTTGAATGTTTGGATATGGCTGGGCTTACTTATATACTATTGCGTGACCTCTGATGTGTCTGTAAAACTTATCCTACTTCTGTGTGGGTCGGGACCCCTGCTGTGCCCCTGCAGGGCTGACAGAGACCCAGGACACTGCAGGGCCCACCCTAGACACCCGAGGCGGTGCTCACAGAGTCCTCCAGTGGTACAGCTTTGCATGGTGTGTGCAGGGGGAGATTTACGGGGTCCTGTGGTCTCCTATTTCATTTTCCCTGACGATGCCCTTCCTTCACAGCCCTCCCGGCCCCCCTTTGTCCCCTTCGGGGGGGCTGGGGGGAGGGGGGCGGGGGGGCGGCTACTTCTCTTCAGTAGGGCGAGCTCCCGCCTCTGCTGGGCATGTCTGGGGCAGAGGAGCCCGGCTGTGTGCACGAAGCATGGCCGGGCAGAGCACGGGGGAGCACACATGGTGCACAGAGGACAGGCAGGGTGTGCTTGTGCGGGGCAGAGGGGGTCACGGGCAGCCAAGAGTGGGCCCAGAGCTGTGCACAGTATGGCTGGGGCAGGGTAAGTGCAGAGGGTAGTTGAGGGTGTGCAAGCCAGAAATAAGCATTGGTGAGAGTGTGCCGCCCATCGCCAGCGGTGCCGGACACAGGGTCTGACTCAGGGTACGCTGGCCACAGCTGGAGGTGTGCAGTGTGACTTATCAATCAATCCGGATGTATAAATCGAGGCTAATCACCCGATAATGGATCCGGGCGCTTGCAGGCCCTGGAGTCATATTCGAACCGCCAGGTCTTGAGGGCCATTTGGAATTCCGGAAGTGACTTGATGGTGCAGAGGTGCACGGGGAACCGCTGGTTCATAATGGGCAGAACATGCATTCAATATTGGCCATTTTCAATCAGTGGTGCAGCCAGTTCAGTGGCACCAGGTCAGGGTGTAATGAGCCCACTGTGTCTGTGTTATAGCGGTCATTTTGAATCAGCTGCGGGTGGGGTAAACTTCTTACCCTTGCATTAAGGGCCTACAGTATATCTGCTGCACCACTGGTACTATAACCCTGCGGGGTCGAGGATGCTGACGCAGTCTCCCAAAAACATAGATGCAAGGAGCCTGGAATCTCCAAGGATACCTTAATAATTCCTATCATGATATGAAGTAGCCAATGTCATGATCCATTGAATTTAGACAGAAGCCAGATTGGCCATTGGAGAAAGATAGTAGTGAGTCTGCGTCAATCTAATGCACTCTGTCCTCAACTTCTGCACAAGGCACCCACTGGAAATGCCATTAAATAGTTGCTAAATTGGAGGTTTGACACTAGCAAGGCAACTTCAGATTATTATTCACTTTTCCCTCAAGGAAGTAATCAGGCAAAATTTGAATTAAACACTTTGCACCGTTTCCTAAATGGCCCTGAGTATGCCAGTGAGGCAAGCAAGTCCAGTAATATTCAGGCATTGCTCCCCTTCTCACCTTCCTTCTCTGTGTCATTTTTGTCCTTGCTTCTTATCTTGTCTCAATCCTTCTGCCTTTTTTCCTTCCAGCTCCCCTACCAATTTTTTATCCTTTCCGCACTTTTCCATCCATCTTTCTGTATTTCTATCCATCCATCCATCCATCCATCCATCCATCCATCCATCCATCCATCCATCCATCCATCCCACCATCCATTCATTTTCTGTATTCCTATCCAGCTATTCACGTTTCTCTCCATCCTTTTTTCCATACTCTCTTCCTTCTCCCAGTCAGTCTTTTTCATTATTTCTTTTCCAAACATTCATCCTTCTTTCGCACCATCTAGTTATACATCCCTCCTTCTCCCATCCATCCTTCCCTCCATCAGCTTCCCTTCATTTATTTCATTCACCACTCTATCTATTGTTTTCTCAAGCCATTCAACCATGCATATAGTTATCCTTCTCTCCATTCTTCGCTCCCTCTCTCCATCATTCCCTTCAACCCTCCTTCTCTTCACCCTCTATCTATCCAACCTTCTCTTCAACCCTCCACTCATTTCTCTCCTCACCCTTGTGTCCTTTATCCTTCTCCACAACTTCATCCTTCTCTCCATTCCCCCTCTGCAAGAGCTGGTATTGGCCAGCTTCCGATCCAAGTCAAAGGAGCCATAAACACCGAATTAAGGGGCATATTTACAAGAAAATGTCAGAGAGCAGATGTGTGCCAAATTTGGTAGCGCCGCACTCTGACATTTTCAAAAAGCAGTGATGCACCGTATTCACACGAATACGGCACAACCCTGTGTTCCCCCTTATGCTGGTGCAAAAAAAGCTGCTTGGTGCCAGAGCAAGCCCCTGCTGCCATGTTGCAAGGGTGCCGGCACTGCAGGGATGATTGTTTATGTGCAGGAAGCGACACCTTCCTGCACATAAACAATAATGGTGATTTGCACTTTGCTGCAGAATGCAGTACACATGGAAAGAGCAAAAAAGGAAGAGAAATTAATAATTTCTTCTAGTTACGCCATTCTATTGCCTGTTATTCCAATGCATTTCTTTTTGGCACTACCTCAGCCTTGTAAATCTGGGGCTGCATCCAAAAACAATGGGTCTTGCAATGGAACGCCCACAGCAACACCCATTCCTCGACCCTTTGCCGAAGAGTACTGGGGCGGAAAGAGGCATATTTACAAGGTGGCGTTAAGCCATGCAAAGTGGCTTAGCGCCACCTTGTAAATATGGAAAATGGTGCTGCGCCGCCGGAACTTCAAAAAGGTGACGCTCCGGTGGTGGTGAGGGCTTTCAAATATGCCCCTATATGTTTCATGATAGACAGAACTGCCCAGTGACCCCGACCCCCACAGCCCTCTTCCACTTGAGCTGCTAAAGTGGGGATTCATGACGCTCCTTTTCTACAGTCACATCGCCTGTGGTATTGTACCAACTAAGAATACTTTGGAAACCTCGAAAGGATACATCTGCATGACATTTTAAATCGGCAAGTCATAAAAGACACCGATTCAAACTGTGTTTCATCTATGCAGAATTTTGAGGTCTTAAAAGCAGAATAAAATGGGCATATAACCCTAGGCATTCTATGTTAAGCTTCTCTTCAGTCTAGGTGGTTTATTGCAACTTCTGTCATCTTATTGCCCTCAAACTCACTTCCACACTATATAATATTCAAGGACACACAAACTAAGCGGCAATGGAGGAGCAAATTAGGCAGCACGGATGACTAAATTATGCAGCTAGGAAATGCAAATTGTGTGCCATAATGTGGCATATTTTCTGGTAGTATTACTTTATTAGTTTCAAATTTCTTCACGTTAACACTGTCTGTGCAAAGGTTTCACCTCATTAGTGCCAGTTTAACAACCAGCTACAGCAATAAGCAACTGAAAGTGACGTCAGACTCTGTGAAGGCCCTTCCACTGCATGGGAGCATGTGCCACTGAGGGCCAGATGTATCAAAAGAGCTTTTTGTGATTCTCAAATAGTGATTGTTACAGAATAGCTATTTGGGAATCACAAAATGCTATGTATGTAGGAATCGCAAAATATTTTGTGATTTCTTAATATTACCTAATACCGATTCGGTAAATAGCAAATCGCTATTAAGTAACATGACTCCATTCATTCCTATGGGCCAATAGGCCCAAAGGTGCTAATGGTTTTGCATTAGCTAATTTGCGAATACCTAATTGGTTATCGCAAATTAGCAACTGTAAAGCCAAGGGTGCCCGGGGGCCTAAGGCCCCCCTGAAGCACCCCCTAAATGTAAATTGTGCACATGTGAGCGCACACATGCCCTATTGCTTTGTGTGCGCAACATTGCACTTTGAAAAATGCATTTTTGTGCATTTTTTAAAATTAGCACAAGGTTACCATCAACTTTGCGAATGCAAAATGCTTTTATACATCTAGCCCATAGTTTTGATCTAAGAACACATTTTTTGTTGTTAAAAGCGAAGAAAGATTATGTGGCAAATGTGACAAATACATAAATATGCAGAAAACACCACAGCTGCAGAATTACATAATTCCAGTAGCCCTTGTAATATTACTTCAAGGTAAGGAAACACTCCAACTGTACACTCATGCATGGCAACCCCTATCCAGTGCCCCACTTTTGCCTCTTGCCTCCAGCCTCCCTCCCACCAGCATCTTTGCAGTAACTCCTCTGCCCTTATAAGGTCCTAGAGGCAACCTCACACTGGGCACTTGAAATCAGGACGTAGGAGATGGTCCACTCATCCTCCTTAACATTGTCTTGTGTTAGAGCATGCAGCCCTTGGGGCTTCGAGACACCTGTTCTGTCTATAACAGAAACATCTGCATGCGTGGGCCCTCACACATTAGATCTTCTGCTGACACATCAGGGCAGGGTCAGAGACCACCAACGGACAGCTGTGCTAGCAGGTCACCTGATACCTTTACTCACTCATGCTCATTGGAAACATTCCCTACTCACACCTCTTACATCCTCCGACACTCCCCTATGGACAGTCGCCTAGTCACTCATCTTGGAATGGAGAGGTGTGGTGCAGGGGCCAGGGCAGCTAACTTCAGAGCACAAGGTTCACAGTTCAATCCCCGCCTCTGGCAGCAGCTTAGCTCAGCACCATGTGACTCTGGGCAATAGCTCGCTTAATTTCCATGACGGCCCCCAGCACCTTGAGACCCATAAGGGTGAGTAGTTCACGCTTTACAAATACGGATTTACATTTTGTTTTTTACTCATCTGCAAAAACCATCACTCATCAACACCAGCAGCTCGTTTTTTTCTTTCTGGTAAATGTGCAGTATTTCTGCCAATTTCCTGAGTACACTCATGGTGGCAGCACAAAGGGAATGCAGGAGTGGCATACACACATTTCCAGATAGGAGGCCTGCTCTCCATGAATGTTCTGTGATGCCTTCCCTACTTCCACTCTTCTAGTTAGACCTCGTCTCTCCCATGCATATTGGCTCAGAAATGCTTATTATTCCAGAAGGTCTCATAGGATTTCTTGGGTGCAACTGAGGTCTGAGAGTAGTGAATGTGGGAGACAACAATACTCCTAACTTAGAACCCTTAGCTCTTTAGAATCAGTAAAAAACTGCTCTGTTTCATGGATCTGTGGATAAACCTACCAAGGTTAGCAGCTGACCTCCTAAGATCTTCCCATGTAGAAGAGAGTGAGTTGAGGTCACTAGACTAGCTAAAAATGTAGCAGCTTCTACGTAGAATTTATCATTATATTGTCCCAGAACTTGGAATCGATTGAGCGAGAAGATGCAGACAGTGTGTACTACCAACTGGCAAGAATGGGCGGTAGGTCATTTAGACACCTCGCCGCAAGACTTTGGAATGGACTCCCTATCCATATTCGAAAAATTGAAGAACTTCTACCTTTCAGGAAAGCGATAAAAACCCACCTTTTCTGCTAATGTACAACCACCTCACTGTGACAGAACTAACACTCTTTACTGACACACTAATTACAGCAAGCGCCGGGACGCCCCTTGGCTGGGGTAGCTGTGCGCTGTACAAGTTCATTTAACATTAACAAGTGGATTAGTGCTATTTCATCAGCCCAAGAAGGTCCTACCCACTTCTATTCAGTTTATGGGCAGTGATGTTCTGTGTCTGAGTTTAAATAGCTAGCAAGTTCACTGATTTCAATCAAAACGAACTTATTGTATTGATGGCCGTAAACCGCAGTACGGTATCCGTGTATGGGGCCAAAGGTTTAGACCTATTTGAAGGCATACCCAGACACACTCACCCATTTCAGTTCCACTTATTTTTGAAGTTTTCTTCTTGTATACAAGTTAGTAAATGACTGGAAGGTAGCCAGGATCATTGTCTGCCATTGTTTCCACTTACCTACAATATGCTCCTTGCCATTAGAATCTTACAATTATGTGGCATTTTCCACAAATGTTGGTATTTATCACATTTTCCTCTTATTTCACCGTCTGTTGCAGCAAATAATGTTTCTATTTAAAGTTACTAAAAGAAATAAGGAACACATGGTGTGGTGCAAGGGTAACTACTGGTCATAATTCAATTATCGAGTGCTGTATCCAACATGGCAGTTTTAATATCCCCAAATGATGAAATGATGAAGGTAAGTAAGTAAAGTAAGTAAGTAAATTTCTTTATTGTTCGGTTAATTAAAACCATTACAATGTAAGGTATGGTACGGCATTTAAAATAGAATTCTTAAAATATTATCAAGGAAATAAATGGGAAAAGGAAAGGAGTTAAAAGAAAAGTTTACGTTATAAAAGCCGGTCATAGCAGGATTTGGTGTGATACAGATTTATCTATCAACAGTGATCTTAATGTTCGATGGGGGTCCGGCAAGCAGCAGCTTGCCTTGTTTTCTCCGCGAAGCTGTCCAGGAATTTTACTAGTCTACAGATCAGTTGGGTGTCCGCTGAGCATAAGGCTTGGACTATCGCGGACCGGCAGGTGCGGACTCCTAGTTCGTTAAGTTTGTCCTTGAGCCAGTGCCGCCGTCCGTAGTACATAGCTGGGCAGATGCAGATTATGGGGTCGATTAGGATCGCGGACGGACTTGAGTCCGTCCGCGACCCCAGAGTATGAGGGAACGTCCGCATGGGCTGCGGCGTTCCCTCATGTGCGATTAGGATGTGACCGCCACCCTGGCGGTCACATCCTGGATATTTAACATTGCGGCGGGTGCTGCTTCAAGCAGCACCCGCCGCAATGTTAAAAGTGCATGTGTAACATTTACATGCACAAAGCGGCAGGCGCCGCGCGGTGCCTGCCGCATTGTGCATGTAAATGCTGGGGGGTACCATAGGTACCCCCCATGTGCACCCCCCACCCACCAACACCCTGGGGGCCCGCAACGGGCCCCCAAAATCAAAAGTACACATGCTTTTCCACGGCGGAAAAACCGCCGCGGAAAAGCATGTTTTCAAATGCTTCCTAATTTGGCCGGCGGTGTCTGATAGACACTGCCAGCCAAATGAGAGCTTTTCCGCCGCGGTTGTAATCCGACCGCGGCGGAAAAGCAGCGGACAGAAACCAAGACCCACCAGCCATCGTAATGTGGCGGTGGGTCTTTGGTGAGCCCGCAATGGATTTTCCGCCTCCTCCGGGCCGGAGGTGGCTTCCGCCGGCCCAGAGGAGGCGGAAAATCCTCCATCCTAATCGGCCCCTATGTGTGTAAAGTCTTGGTTACCTGCACCGCAGAGATCGCATTCAGTTGTTACTTGTGGTCTCCATCTAGGTTGGTCTAGTCGTGTGGGTAAAATGCCCAGCCTTAAATGGAGAAATTTACGTTTAAGGTTCAACGAGAATGCCGTGTCTAGATAAGGGGCTGGCGCTGGCTTTGTGTACGATTTAATAGTCATCCAGGCGTGGGACCGGGTACTGAAAATTATTTTGTCGTTGAGGAACTAGTGCTTCTTGGCAGTCCTTTTGACTACCTGGTTAAATAAAGGGGCTGGGAGTTTTGTTTCCCACAATGCTCCGAGCTCAGTTTCCTCCAGTGAGAGCTTTAAATATTTTGAGTACTCAGAGTTCGGACTTGTCTGGATCGCTCCCCAAAGTGCATCATTCATTTTATTCTCCTTGTTCCTCCAGACGTAGTACCAAAATTTAATGGCCTCATATTTTTTCAGTAAGACTTGGGATTGTAGACCAAATTCAAGTCTGACTTGTGCTGGGGAAGAATTATTCGGTAAGAAGAAGACCCGCTTGTAGACTTTAGTTTGTATTTTCTCCAGGAGGGTGGCGCTTTTCCCATGGAGCAAAATGCTCCCGTACGCTATTGTAGGCAGTAATTTGGCTTTCATTACAATTAGCAGGGGGGAGACAAGAGGGCCCTTTAGCTCAGCTGCCAAGTTGGTGAAGGCATGTAATAATGCTGCCCCCTTTCTTTCCATGGCTTTGAAGTGCACCAGGAAATTTAAATGCTTGTCTAGGTGTACCCCCAGATATTTATAGTCATTGACTGATTCCAGCTGGTCGTTGTTTATTTGAAAAATTGGCGGATTTTTGCGTCGGCGTGATATGAGCATTGTCTTTGTTTTCTTAATGTTTATGGTTAACAGGTTCCTTTTTGTGTAGGCGGCAAGTCGTCTAACAGACGTTGGAGGCCGATTCTTGTCTGGCTCAGGAGTACCACGTCGTCCGCATACGATAAGTGCGTTAGGCGAAGGGTGCCTAACTTGGGAGGATGTGCGTTAACCTTGTCCAGACTTTCTGCCAGGTCGCTCATAAATAAATTAAATAGGTGTGGGGCCAAGATGCATCCTTGCTTTAGTCCGTCAACGGTGTAGATCTTCCTGGTCAGACGTCGTCCATTGTTGACTTATACCTGCATCCAGGTTTCAGTGTAAAGGTTAATAATGGGCGAGAGAATTGAGTCCGGTAGGCCCTGGTGCTTTAATTTCGCCCAAAGCATTTGTCTGTTGACGTGGTCAAATGCCGCTTTAAAGTCTACGAAACAGGTATGGAGATCGTGGGAGTTCTGTAGACTTTTCTCAGCAATAAGGCATAGTGCCATGTCGTTCGTCGTTGTTCCCATGCCGCGCCGGAAGCCGGTTTGGTTCAATGGTATTTTGCTGTTCGTTTCTGACCATTCAGCCAGGTCCGCAAGTATCAGTGACGCATAATATTTTGATTGTGCGTCGAGGAGAGCAATCAGGCGATAGTTGTTTGGATCAAGGAATTTTTCCACAGCATGCAAATTATCCTGACATATTTAAATTTTATTCAAATAAGATTTGCATACTGATTCTTTCTTTGTTGCAAAAATGCTCTTTTTTCAAATTCAGCTCACCTAGGGGCAGCTATTTTCAAAGCAGTGGTTAATTCAAAAGGGGACTCAAAGTACAGAAAATCCCAAACATTTGACTTCACTTGTTCAGGTTTCATGTCTTTAATCTTACTGTGTCTTCCGGTGAGACCCTTGTGGAGTTGGACACTTTCTTATTGGAAACAAGGGCTTCCAAAGGCCATCATCTGTGAGGCTAGAGAGTGAACCAAAAACTGACCAGTTCTAAAACTTATTGAGGAAACTTAGAAAAAAAGAATCAAGCTTCTTGTAAAGTATTACATGAAGCGTGGGATTGTTCTGAGTGCAACATTGTATGTTTCTAACACAAATAATGTTACTCTTGCTGTTATGCTACTCTTGGATTTAAAACAAATGACGTTCATAACATAATGTCACTGAGCTTCCATGCAAGAAAACAGTAATATTGGTTGATAATAGAATGTGGTGATTTTGTATTCTTTACATTGCATAGCTCCCAGATCTTTTGTAATCAATGTTAAATGTAATTATAGCAAAATAATACAGCCACTGAAAGCAACTTGAAATACCATTATTTGCATTTCCTTGCTGCATAATTTTGTCCACCCTGCTGCATAATTGGTACGTCTTTGCAGCATAACTCGAGTGGCTCTGAATGTGCTGTAGCCTCTCTCTTCATGATGTGACATTGCTGCTGAAAAGGAAATCAATGAACTTGTAGTGCCCATGCCAGTCGGTATTGCAATTTAGAGTCACCGTACCAGTGTAGCAACCAGATTGGCTCCTGCCACCCTCACCCCTTGCCAAATTCCTGAAGTCATTGGAGGGAACACAGCCTATCTTTGCTAATATTTCTACTGCCCTGCCCTTTGCTGCTGTCTTTGTCTTCAAGGTGTGGTGTTGCCCTTAACTGGGGAATCTGAAACGGAGTTGCCTATGCTAACCAAGAATGCAATCTGTAGTAACTCCTTTGATGTTGTGAAATAAAGTGGAGTTACACGATGGTAGGTTTCTGCTGTACATTTATTCAGGAGTAAAGAGAGTCGTCTGTGGTACAGCCAAGGCATAGATAGCAACTGCCACAGCCAGAACAATATGAACATACAGTCTACTAACCCTCTAGATGGCATCATGTAATTCTGACCTCTGACTGTATCACACCACCACACCTCCCTCCTTTTGATAAAATATCTCTTGTGATAACGGTAAAGGGGACAAGATACATAATGGAAAAAATGGACTAAAGAAAGCAGGAAACAAGCTGAAAAATAAGCAATAAAACTTATACATAGTCTTGTAATTTTCGTGGTCTGACACAAACTCTAGTGCTTTTCCTAACACCATCCCCCCTGAAACATTTTGAATGAGCTTGTCAGTATCGGAAGGAATAGAGGGATCCGTAGCGATATGAAAAGTGCTCCACCAATTTCCATTTGACAACTTAATAGCGTTTTGTTCGTATTTGTACAATTTGTTGTGAGTTAAGGAATTTTGAAAAACCTTTTCTTACTGAAATGGGATTTTTGACCCTAACCCAGTCTCCAACACAGAGTCTGTGAGTTTCTCTTGTAGTGTGGAATTTATGAGCTTTGGAACAAACTTCACTTTAAGTTTCCCTTGCAGATTCCCACATGCACCTCATGTCACAACCAAGATAGAATGTTTTGACCATCCAAAATGGATAATCTTTGGAAGATGCCTTTCTGCCCCTCATAAGTTCAAAGGGAGAAAAGTTGGTTGCGGCATGAGGTGAGGTGCGATAAGACCAGACAAGATCTTTTACAGCTTGGAAGACACAGGATTTAGACCTAAAAGCTGCTTGCACACATTCCACTACAACCCTGTTAAACCTCTCAGCCTTGCCACTACTTTGTGGATAATAGACTGGAGTTCTGGTGTGTTTGATGCTGCAAGATTGTAGAAATGAAGTCATTTCATGTGAAAAGAATTGAACGCCATTATCGGTGAGAATTTCCTCAGGATAACCTTCCCTGAGAAAGATAGCATTCAAACAATTAATGACGCTCTTGGAATTGGGTGTAGAAATGGGTTCAACCTCCACCCGCCTGGACAGATGGTCAATGAGAACTAGAAAGTACTTAGAGCTGGAAGGGAGAGCAAGGAAAGGTCCAAGAAAATCCATGCCAAGCTTTTGCCAAGCTCTGCCAGGAGGAGGTTCGGGAGATTCAACTAACTGTACCTTTGAGTACCAAGACTTTGTCGCTGGCATTGCAGTGTGAACATTGTCTAACCAAATAATCTATTTGAATGTCGATTCTTGGCCACCAGAAATCATTCCTAACTTTCCTCTTTGTAATGGTTGCTCCAAGATAACCAGAATGTGCGGCTAGAATGATCTTCTCTCGATAATGAGAAGGAGGAACAAGTTTATCATCTCTGACTACTTTTCCACATTCCACTGAAAGTTCGTCATTGACTTTCCAAAACATCTGCAGATCGGGTAACAAACACCTCTCTTTTAGCCAGCCTTTCTTAATCAAATATGCAACTTCCTTTAGGATGGGGTCCTTGTCAATTTGCAAAATACAATCCTCCTCTGCAAAAGATAAGTTGTCTTCATCAATAAGTGCTACAAAACACTCTTTATTATTATTATTATTATTACATTTCTTATATAGCGCCAGAATCGACCCCCGATGGGGTATCTCCGCGCTTGCCTTGGGAACCCGTCCTGGTTTTTCCCTGTGAGATAGCCCCTACAGGGCATCCCCAAGGTGAAAGCCAGGCATCCCGCCGCGGGGGGCCGTTGTGGAGGTTAAGCAAGCTTAATGCCCAGAGTTGCAGAGTGTGAACCCATGATTAGGTCAGGCACCGGATCGAGAATTATCTCACCGAAGCGAGAATTATCGAGTCCGTGGACATTTGAGCTCAACATCCTGCCGCGTCGGGAATCGAACCCTGGTCCCGGGTCTGACCTCTGCTTCAGGGTCTGCCTGCTCTAACCAGTGAGCCACACTTCTCCACTTTGACCTCAGTTCCCCAGTCTTGGTCATCTGTATCTGAGATGGGGAGTCTTGATAGACAGTCTGCTCTACAATTCTTTCCACCAGGAATATATTCCACGGTGATAGTGTATTCTAAGACTTTGGAGATAAACGTGCTAAACTTGCGGTAGTACTTTTTTTTCGTTACCAGAGAGAATATCGACCAGGGGACGATGGTCAGTCTTGACGATGAAAGATCTACCCCATACGTATGGTTTGAACTTTTCAATGCTCCATACACAGGCTAAAAGTTCTTTTTCAATGACGGAATATTTCCATTCAACAGGACGAAGAGTCCTGGATGCAAACCTAACTGTGTATTCTTTTCCATTGGTGTATTGTTAGAGAACAGCTCCCAGACCATACTCAGAGGCATCAACAGTGATAATGGTTTGCTTTCCTTCAACAAATGCTTGCAGAGCAGGAGCTTGGGCTATATAATCCTTGATTGACTGGAATCCTTTTTGGCACTCTTCGGACCATACATATGTTGCTCCTTTCTTTAGCAGCATCCTGAAACACTCTGTGGTCTTGGCAAAGTCTTTCATAAATTTCTAATAGAATTCCCAGAGACCAAGAAAAGACATGAGTTGCTCCTTGTTTTGAGGAGGGGTGCATCAACTATACTCTTTATGAGACCTGGTATGGGTTTGATACCATGTTCGGAGATGACATGGCCTAGGTGCTCAATCTCCTTCACTTTGAAAATACACTTGTTTTTTTGTAAAGTGACAGCTCTGTTTGCTAAAACTTTAAATACCTGATCAATGACAGAATCATGCTCAGCTTCAGTTTTGGTGAAGATGAGAATGTCATCTTGGAAAACAACAACATGTGGATTGTGTTGAAACATTTCAGTCATCAATCTTTGAAATATGACAACAGCTGAATCAAGACCAAAAGAAAGACGTCAACATTGAAATACACCATCTGGAGTGACAACAGCTGTGAGATGTTGGGACTGAGGATGTAGTTCAACATGATGATAGGCGGCTTTAAGATCAAGATTGGTATACCATGAGGAGGAACCTACTTTGGCAATGAGATCTTCAATACGTGGAAGGGGAAAACCGTCAATCCAGATGGCTTCGGTAAGGCTCCTCAAGTCAACACACATCCTCAAATCCCCAGATCTCCTCTTGGCCAAAACAATGGGTGAAAGCCAGAGAGTAGACTCAACTTTTTCAATTATGTCTTGGTCACATAATGATTCTAAATGCTTGGAAAGGTAATTTCTAATACTCAAAGGGACAGTCTATGCTTGACGGGTACAGCATATTCTTTGATTTTGATAAAATGTTGGAAGTTAGTGATCTTATCATGGTGGTCTTCAAAAATGTTACTGTACTTGTTTTCCCAATCATTGACTGATTGAGTACCGGATAGAGAGCTAATGTTTTTACTAAGGTTGGGCTGACAATCAATAAAAACTGGGTTGTGTAGACCAGGTTTGATAGTGAGGCCAAATTCAGCTTGATGGAGAAGACCGAGGATATTGAACCCCCGTCTTGCTACATATACTTTGCCATTGATAACTACATCAAAAACACTTATTTTAGCCTACAAATAGCCTAATAAATCAATCCTCTTGCCTTCAAAAGCTACTGTCAGTATGTCGGGAGGTAGTAAACATTTTGTGGACCAAAACTTATACCTATCTTGGGATACAAATGTGAGAAGCGCTCCTGTGTCGACATGAAGTTGAATATGATTAGTTTCAATATGCGCACACATGTTCATTTCAGGGGTGCATCAGGGTGTCCTTATGGCACCCTTGCACCCTTGAAATTATTCTCAATTTGCGATTCTCAAATTGCGAATCGAAAATTGAGAATGACTTCCCAATCATTCCTATGGGCCACTTGGCCAAAAGAAATGAATGGGAAGGTATTTCTTAATGGCGATTTCGCAATTTGCTAATCGCAATGTTGATACATTTGCCCCCTAATCCATAACTTCCATTCTTGTTGTGGTACTCCAGGTTCTTGAAAAAAGGTGCAGGAGCTGTAACACTCTGCATACTGGTGATTAAGAATAATAATAATGAAATAAAATGTAGAAAGAGAGTGAGAAAGAAGAAAAAGAAAGATAAAAGAAAAATGAAAAAAAAATGTATGTGTCACAAAAATAACACTGTAGAAATTCCACCTAAACAGCTACTTATTTGCACAAATATGCGAACTTTATTGCAAATTTGAATTAGGCCACAAGATGGCAGAGTTCCACTAGCACTAATTTGTAATATGGAAGAAAAAGAAAGAGATCCACGTAACTGTGTGTCAGTGTAAAAGCAATGATGTGACACACGTTGATAAGTGCTGTGTGTATCAGCTAAGACAGCAAAAATATGTAGAACTGAATGCTGTGCGTGTCAGCGAAAAGTAAATTGGCACGCAAGAGCTGACCGTGTCAGCATAGAAACATAAATGCTGCGTTCCACGATGAAATCTCGGTGAGACACAGCATGTCAGAGATGTGGCTGCACAGAGCGTAACAGATCAGAAAGACGCTGCATGTCACTGAGGGAACAGCGCGGGACGTCAAAGGACGACCCAGGAGGACAGACACGCAAAGAACCTCTGCGCTGAGAGAGTTCGATGAGGTGCAAGGGTTGCAGCAGGACAATGGGAGTACACGAGCCAGTAAGCAGGGCAGCGCGCAGAGAAGCTCAAGGGGGTGAGCACATCGCGCAATAACCACTCCACGCATCAGTTAGTGTAAAAGGCCATTTATTAGGACAGGCATGACAGCCAAAATCAACATAACATCATTAACTATTAACAATCCCCCCAAACATCCTGCCTCTCAACCATTATCCACTCACGTACTCCAATAGCCACTCCCAATTCACACCACGACCTCTTCACATATACCATTCACTTCCCCCTTTCACTTCCAAACTCCTCCATCATCTCCATCCATCGCACTCCCGTCTACCACACCCCCATCCGGCACCTGTAACCCCCTCCCCGGAAGGGTGATTCTGCCCGTCATGGAATCCCCACCGCTCCCAGGTCCCGCAAACACCCCAGTGCCATCCTGTCCTAAACTGGCTTGCCTTACAACTTGTCGAACCAAAGCGCCCAATACCTCCACTCCTTTAAAACCTTGTAGGGTGGGTGGGCGGGCAAACTAAACCTATTCCCTGAGGCACTGGGGACAGGAAGAGGAAGTCCTTCCCCTCCTGTCCCCTTAAGTAACCTCCTAACCCCCCACCCCCTAATCCCACCCCCTAACCTAACTTCCTGCCCGCCCGTCCTATCGCGCGAACACCCCGGGGAAAAAACTGGTCTGCCGACCTGCTTTCCCCAGGGGCCGCATCGCGCAATAACCACTCCACGCATCAGTTAGCGTAAAAGGCCATTTATTAGGACATGCATGACAGCCAAAATCAACATAACATCATTAACAATTAACAATCCCCCCAAACATACTGCCTCTCAACCATCATCAACTCACGTACTCCAATAGCCACTCCCAATTCACACCACAACCTCTTCACGTATACCATTCACTTCCCCCTTTCACTTCCAAACTCCTCCATCATCTCCATCCATCGCACTCCCGTCTACCACACCCCCATCCTGCACTTGTAACCCCCTCCACGGAAGGGTGATTCTGCCCGTCTTGGACTCCCCACCCCTCCCAGGTCCCGCCACCCAGGGAACCCCCGGAGGGCGGTTACTTGCCCCATCAATCGTGCACCTTTCGCACTCAGTCACGCCTACACCATATCGGCTCATTCCACAGAAAACTGATCAGATCCCGCAGCTCCATAAGATAGTACGCAATCCCCATGTGCGAAAGGTGCACACCATCATCGCGAAAGAGAAGGGGCTCCTCCAGCCTGAGCCCGACATGAGCCAGCACTTTAACCTCATGAGCAGCACAAAAAAGTCTCATTGCCCTGTTCAACTTTCTGTGGGCGCTTTCAACGGCCGCGGGCTTAAGAGCACCCCTCCATATCCGTTGTGGTATGAATTCAGTCCAAACAATACAGGCGCCAGCCAGATTGCTCCTTATTGCCTCCAAGTCCCACTGTATCAGGTGTAACAAGTCATTCTCCCCCGAGTGGATAACAAGCATGTCCGGGCAGCCCAGCTGTGACACTTTCTTCGTGAGCCATGGCAACAATTTGCTCCATCGCATTCCGCTCTTACCCCACCATTGGACCTCATAATGACTGCTCCTCAGGCACAGGCTACGACCGTATACCTGCCTGTCCGCATACTTTGAGGCCCAGTGTACAAAAGAGTGTCCCACGATCCAGGTGACCGTCTTGGCCCCCGGCCCCCGAACGCAACCTACAAAGAGAAAGAGATTAGTGCCACAGCAAAGCAAGAGTGCAACAACCACTGCAGCCGCCAAGGCTAGCCCGCGCCCCCTTCTACTTGCGCACATAGCATTCACAGTATCGAGACCGCCAACGACCAATCCGCCGAATCTCCTCCCACGACCAACCTAACCCCGCCGCAGCCGTGGCTGCCCCAATCCGAAACGAGTGCGTGCCAAAACGCGCCAGATCCCTGCTAAGCCTCCGCAAAGCCAACCTTAACACCGCCAGCAACTGAAAGGATGTCAAACGCCCCAGGGAAGCGCGCACAAAAATCTCACCAGCCGACCTCTGCACTCGTCCACAAAACCCCCTCCACTCACGTACCGGGCACACGTCCGCACAACCACTCTCCGTCAGCCACACCCATTTGCCACGACCAACCTGGTCCGTCTTGGAATGTCCCAACCATATACCCAGCCGGGCCCCATCCTACCGCACATCCGCAAACACCCACCCCGGCGCCCCACGAGCCCCCAACAACTCCAACACCCGAAACGCTCCAAAAAACATCCATACATGCATAAACGGAACAACGCCACCTCATCCCCATCATAAGAGCAAAAAAGGTAACTCCCCCAAAATCCTTTCCAACAATTAAAACGTAATCGCCTCATGAGGCACCTCCCCCCTCGGCCTCACCCGTCCCCAACCTTTCAACGTACGACTCAGCAGATCCGTCCTGGCTGGATCAAAACCCAAATAGACCATGCTGTAAAATGAAACGCCTGCCAACTTGCCAGCAATCGTCGTCTGAGACAATCCTCTGTCCATGCAGTCCTGCACAAATCGCACCACTCCTTGCTCGAATACGTCCCTGGGCATCCGCCAAGCTCCCGTCTTCCAACCCAAAAAGGCTCCAAACTCAGACCACGCCAACCTGTACGACCGCCTAGTGGACTCAGCTATAGACTTTTCTACCAAACCCACCACTCTCACTCCCCCCAGGCTCAGATACCCTCCGGCACCTTGGTCTTGCATGCCTCCGCTTCCGGCGCCAGCTTCCTGAAGCGCTGCCACTGCGAACGAGATAACGCATCTGCAATTTCATTAATTACGCCAGGCACATGTTGCGCGTGGAACAGCACATTAAAACGCAAACACAGCAGCATGAAACGTCGCAGCAAGCGCAGCACTCGCAGATCCTTTGCTTTCTGATTGTTCACCAGGTCCACCACTGTCATGTTGTCAACATGGAACAACACCGACCTGTTCTGGAATTCCGGGCCCCACACCAATAGCGCTACCAACAGAGGAAAGAATTCCAGGAACGCAATGCTCCTGCCCTGGCGCAGCCAGTGAGCCGGCCACTGTTCCGAACACCAATGGCCGTCCCATAAAACCCCGAAACCTGCCGCTCCCGCCGCATCGGAATAGAGTTGTACCTGCCACACCATCCTGTCCCACGCAAAATCCAAGGAGACACCATTGAATTCTTCCAGAAACACCAACCAGACCCGCAAGTCAGACCGCACTCCCAGCGTGACCCTGACCCTGTGGTGAGGGAGTACCGCTCCCGACATGGCCATGCCGAGGCGCCTACAAAACATCCTTCCAGCCCTCACCACCCTGCACGCAAAGTTCAACAGACCCAGCAAACGCTGCACAGACCTCAACTCAATCTTGCGGACAACGAGCACCTGTCTCAAAACCTCCTGCATCTTCGCCACTTTCTGCAATGGTAAGCGCGCCTGCCAAGCCACCGAGTCCAATTTGATTCCCAAAAAGGTTGGACAGCAACTAGGCCCTTCCGTCTTCTCCGGCACCAACGGCACCCCAAACTCCTGCGCCAACTGCTGAAAATGGCCCAAGGCCGCACCACATTCTCCCATCTGACCCACACCAACAAAAAGGAAATCGTCCAAATAGTGAGACACCGGCTGGTGCCCACTGCGGTCCACAAAGGCCCACTGCAAAAAGGAACTAAAGGTCTCGAAGAGCGCGCAAGAAACCGCACAACCCATCGGCAACACCCTGTCGACAAAAATGGCCCCATAAAACTGCATCCTCAACAAGGAAAAATCTGCCGGATGAATGGGGAGGAGACGAAAGGCCGACTTGATATCACACTTGGCCAACTCCGCCCCCTCCCGCTGGCCCGCACCAAACTGATGGCATCATCCACCGACGCATACAAGACCCTGGAGTCCTCCTCCGCGATGAAGTCATTCACCGAACCTCCTTCCGGCCACGACAGATGATGAATCAACCTGAACTCCCCTAGCTCCTTCTTGGGCACCACCCCCAGAGGGGAGACAATGAGATCCGACATCGGCCACTCATCGAACGGACCCGCGATCCTGCCTTCCAAAACCTCCTTCTTCAATTTGCGCGCCACCACCTCCGGCAGTTCTTTGGCAGACAGCAAGTTCTCAGCCCAACGCCTCACCCTCAGCCCCTGATAGCCAATCCGAAAACCTTCCACAAACCCCCAGTACAGTCTCAACGCAGCCTCTCTATCAGGGTACCGGGAGAGCCATGGACCCATGACCTCCACCCTAACCGGAGTATGGGCCCTTCGGCCCAGCCTGTCCCCTGCCTCTTGCAATCTTCCACTGCTCTGAGGGTGTGAGGCATTGCGTGACCATGTGACGTCCCCCGCACTTGGAACACTCATGCTTAAATTTACAGGAAGGCCGATTGCAGAATCCCTTGTTGAAACCCCAGCAGGCCCCAGTGGATCCCGGCTTGTACTGCTGTCCGGCTGCCCCTGTCCACACCGCCTGAGCTCTGTGCCCTCCGGCAACACCCGGACCACCCGCCCCACACTAGGCGGGGCACGACTGAAAAGACCGATAGGTGGCCGGAAGACGACTGGCCGTATGTGTAGAAGCCGCCGCCTGCGTCAATGGCATCCATTGGACCCAGAGTTCCTGGTCAACGTCCCCCCACGGCTTGTCCGGGTTAACACTAATCCTGGCTTTGAACTCCTCGTCATAGCTCAACCAGGCAAAACCCCCGAAATGTAACTGCGCCTACCTAATCACGTCCATATACTTTAACAGCTTAATCGCCCGATCCGCGTGCTTCTCGCAATAGATACTCGCATAGATCAAAAAGGCCGACGTCCAATTCTCCGTCGTCACCGGCACTCTCGGCCACCTGGTCAACTCCCACTCCTCCTCCTTCGACCCCTCCTTCGCCTGAATCTCCCTGTGCAAGAGTTTAAACACATCAACGTATTCATGCTTCCAAATCCGTGCCTTCGTCTTCTCTGATAAATGAGACCCGAGAGGCATCGCCAAACCCATATACGGCAACTTCTTCCGCACTTTCTCAACCCCGTCATCCTTTCCCCCATGGTCCTCCATCTTATCAGTCTGCGCACTGGCCGTCACGACCTGTTTCGTACCATCCAGGGGAGCAGGCCCCGCTCCACCTGAGGCCCCTAACTCCCACACAGATCCATCCCCCACACCCACCGACCGGCAGGCCTTCTTCCTCCCTCCTTTCGCCCGATCCCCACAAGCGTCCCACGAGGCGCCCTCACCTGATAGAGTTGCAGGGACGTCCCGTTCAGTCCTCCGTGTGTCTGCCGGCTTCAAAGACCTTCTGCTGGCCCGACTGGCGCCATCCCGTGCCTCCTGGAAAACTCCAGGCTTGCCCATTGCCACTCTACCCTTCCCCCAGCTCTCAACCTCTCGCACCTCACCTTCTTCCAACTCATCCTCCTCATCCTAATAGTCCAACATCACATCTTCCATCAACTCACGCACCTCAGTCACCACTCTCTTAGCACCTTTCCCTTTCACTCCAGGCACAAACTCGCACTCCAATATCGCTGGTGCCCGCTCCCTCGATGGAGGGCAGGCCGACGCGGACCCCCCTGCTGCTTCGTCCCAGCGTTTGGAGGTCGTCTTGCGCCCCGCCGACCCACCCCGGCCTCTGCCAGCTGCACCTGCCGGCCTGCACCCCCCCCCCCGAGCCGTATGCGCCCGGGGAGGCCCCAGTGCCAGCAGATCTCTGCGCCGCTAAGGCAGTCCCTGCCCCCTTTATCCAAACCCACTCCCCAAAGGACCCAGGAACCCCTACATCCTAACCTCCTGCTTCAGTCCTCCCCCCACACGCAGGTGCCGGGACCCCTTTGCCCCCAGGCACCCCACCCGCCTTCGCCTCCTTGGCCGCACATAAGCGCTGCCACTCACCCTCCGCCTCCTCAATAATGCGACGCTGATCGCGAATCCGCTCTTCCTCCGACATAAGCTCCCACCTGGCATACCATGAGCCTGCCTCTCCAGGTCCCCTAAGGGACCCTTCCCAGATGGGGGCGCCGTGGGGGCCCGCTTCAAAGACCCCAATCCCCCCTGCTGCTGTGCCTTCCGTGGGCCTTTGCCCCTGGATCCCTGTGCCTTGACTACACCCTTCTTGCCCTTTGAAAGGCCCACTGGCTGCCCACTGGCGAGCCCCCTTCCTCCCCCCTAGACTCCCCTTCAGACAGCATGAGGGCGAAATCCTGCCCAGCCACCACCTCCCAGTCACCCAGGTCCTCCCCCCCACTGCCCTCACTACTCTCGCCATAGTCTACTAACTGACCCCCCCTCCTGACCCCACAACCAGGGGGGCGAGGGGGCCAAACCCATCTGGGGGTCCCTCGCAGGTTGCTGATGGGCCCTGAGCCCCTCCCCGAGACCACCCTCCCCACTTGGCACCACACCACCTTCTGTGTCGCGAGCAGGGAGGCTCAGCCGCCTCCCTCCGCGTTTGGGGGCGTCCTGCTCCTTTTTTCCCTTCCCCGCCCCGACAGGGGCTCGTCCAAGCATGCGGCGACGGCCGCGGCAACCCCCGCAGAAGCGGACCTAGGCAGTCGGGTCATCCCAACCCACGCCTGGTCCAAAACGCCGGGCTGGAGGAGATCGGCCCTCCCAACCCGGCCGAGCACCTGTAGAGCCGCCCGCAACGCCTCTGCATCTGGCGTTGCTATGTCGACTCCCGAAGCGCTCCTCTTACCACCGTGCCAAAACTCTGCCCTGTGACCTCCTGCCTGCGCCGCACACCGGGGCAGCAGTGGCGACACGCTCCGTCGATGGATCACCCCCGCCTACACTAACTGCAAAAACACCGCTAGCCACACAAACTAAACCTATTCCCTGAGGCACTGGGGACAGGAAGAGAAAGTCCTTCCCCTCCTGTCCCCTTAAGTAACCTCCTAACCCCCCACCCCCTAATCCCAGCCCCTAACCTAACTTCCTGCCCGCCCGTCCTATCGCGCGAACACCCCGGGGAAAAGACTGGTCTGCCGACCTGCTTTCCCTTGGGGCCGCAGTGTCAGGCGCAGGCAAGTTTAACCGTTAGGCTCAGGGAAGGTACAACGTTGCGCTATTCCCAATGAAACTCGTATGATCTTCTTTAAATCCCAAAGTCAAGGCACAGAATAAATGTCCAAATGATGCATGCATATAAATAGCCAACAGAAGCAGGAACACTGCATAGAAGAGGCACAGGAGTAATTTGAAGGGCATGGCTCTCTTTCCCAATTTTTGCGGACGTGTGCCTTTTGTTTTTTTGAACGTGTGCCTTGATGAGGGGATGATAATAAAAGAAATTGACTCACTGTCAGGTCGCTGGGGTGTAAGTTGAAAATATCTCTGATCCAGTGACAGTGAAGTCAAAAGATGTTGTCACTAGGGAGAGCAGAGTAGTATCCCATTTTCTGTTGCCAGTGAAATAAAGTGGAGTAAAGAGAGCTGTCCCTGGTACAGCCAAGGCATAAATAACAACTGCCACAGCCAGAACAATAAGAACATACAGTCTACTAACACTCTAGATGACATCATGTAATTCTGACACGCTTCTGACTGTATCACATCACCACATGTTGCTACCGCATTGGCCACCAAAACGGTTCCCGCCCATCTTTTCAACGAATGCCAAAAGCTGCTGGAGCTTCTGAGCCACATAAGTGATGGGTCAACACACAAAGCACGCTAGGCACATGGGCAACATGGTGGCAGTGGTACAATCCTATATGTATAAATGTTTGAATAACTGAGGACAGTTACGTTTCAAAATATCAATGGTGCACCCCACAATTGGGCACAAATATTGTTACATGGCAGTAGAAACATCTGCAAAGAATCTGACGAATGACTGCAGAACAAACTTGCATGAAGTTGTTTGTATAGACAATTGCTTTCAGAAGCGATAAAGAAAGTAATATAATGGTTCCTCAATTGAGCCATTCATTAGAAACAAACATAGCTGCTATAAAAGTAAAAGTGAAGAGATGATCAGTGCTCATATGCTGAACAAAAGTGAGTAAGAGAGAGTACAGCACAAGACACAAGCTTGGACATAGGTGTTTCTAAGTAGATTACACAGTACAGCACCAATGTATCTGTCTTTGTTGCAAAACTATTAAAAACCACTGTCCAAATCCATGAATCACTCAACATAATGTTTCGACCCCAATTAGACACTTTATGGGGATCTTCATCAGGGCAAGAGTCATTTGGAAATAGCATCTTTATAGGACGTGAAGTCAGTGCAGAAATATCAAAGGGGTTGTCAATCATAGCAGACAACAAACAAATCAGCCACTAACCGAGACAATGAAGGGACATTTGCCCTGCTAGTCTTTTAATTTCTCAATTGCCCTGCATGGACGATCCTTCATCACAGTGGCAGCTTTCAACGATAAGGAGCAGATTTTGACCACCATCACATTAACCCAAGAGCAAGGGAAAAAGGCTTCCATACCCCGTGCATTGCCTACCTTGGGCTAAGGCTTACCACTGAACGACCCCCTTGTGCTGCCCAAGGGCATGTAAATGAGTGGCGATATCCCTCCAAATTAGTCCAAGTTCAGGGGGAACTTCCTATTCAACTGTTTGAGCCACATTCTTCGAATTTTGTTTGGCTGATGGGGTTTCTCTAACAGCAAAATCAAGGGAATTAGCACAGACATCCATGTTTCAATGTCTAATATGGTTAAAAATGTGTACTAATGGGGGCGTGGCTTGGCGGGCGAAGATGGCGGTCGCAGCCTTGTAGAGCTCCCGCCGGCCCGGACTTAATCCGTTCATTTATCCTGGCCCCCGAGCCCGCAGTTGGTACCTGGTGAATGGCATCGGTTCAGTTGAGTGCCCTGCCTTCTCCGGTGTTTTGATCCTGCGATTTCATCTCTTCTGAGACCCTGAGGCGGCGGCGGAGATGTGCGGCCTGGTGATCGGCTGGGAACCGGGGACCTCGAGTTTCAAGACGCCCCGCTGCGGTTGCGGGCGCGCTGCTGGAGGTGGCATCAACTGCGCAGTTCTCGACCCGGCTCTGCAGCTTCGGTTGCTCACAGATCGCGGAGGTGCCATATATTCCTACACCTCGAGAGGACACTTGCAGGCGACGAGGCGTGGTAGAGGCCTGTCCCGCCCGTGTGAAGCCGGGACCTCGAGTTTCGCGACACCGGGACTGTGCTGGCCTGCCCCCTTCCTCCTTAGAGGGCACCTGCGCCGGCGTTCCATTCCGGGGCCTGGGGCCTCCAGCGCTCATAGCAGCTCCCGAGGGACTACCGAGACTCGTCGCGGGTGGTGCCCGCCCCGTCCAGAGTGAGGTCCCGTCGAGCCTGAGATCGGCCATGACCAGGGCTGGTGGAGGCGGCCCGCCTAAGCATGGCCCTATTGATAAATTTACGGGGCCCAGTGGTAGCTCCGGGGCATCTGGCGGTGGTAGCGGGTCTGGGCCGGACAATGCAACGATCCTTGCTGCCATCACCCAATCCCGGGACATGCTCGATGCTAAAATCGGGGCAGTAGGAGCGGACGTTACACTGCTGCGCCAAGACCTCCGCAATGCGGTGGAGCGGATCACCGAGACCGAATCTCGAATCGCGGTGACCGAAACAGACATTGGTGCCCTGAAGAAGAGAATGGCGGAGGTGGAGTGTGTCCAGAGGACCCTAGCGGCCCGGGTGGAGGATGCCGAAGGGCGCGCACGGAGGAACAATCTCCGCTTCATCGGTTTTCCGGAGCGGTGCGAGAAGGATGGCATGGAGTGGTTTTTGACCCAGTGGCTGGAGAGCTGGCTCCCCGAAGGGACACTGTCCGCGTGCTTTGTGATCGAGAGAGCGCACAGGGCCCTGACTCAGCGGCCGCCGGAGGGTGAGCGCCCTCGGCCTGTTATCGCCCGGCTGTTGAACTACCACGACCGCGATGTCATACTGCGGGAGGCGAGGAACAAGGGCTCGCTCACCTATCAAAACCACACCATCATGATCTTGCCGGATTATACGAAACTGGTGCAGCAGCAGAGACAATCCTTTGTGGCCGCCAAAGCCAAGTTGCGGGGCCTGAAGCTCCAGTACTCCCTCCTGTACCCGGCCCGCCTGCGAGTGGTGTACCAGTCCCGGACGCATTTCTTTGATACGCCCGAGCAGGTGTTCCGCTGGACCGACGAAGCAGTGAGACTCAGGCCGCATGCCCAGCCGGGGCTGGACCCAGGCAGGTCTCAGGGATCGTCGCCGGAGCGGACGAACCGCCCGAACCGAAAGGGACGCCATCGGAGGTCTAGATCGCGGAAACGGTCAGCCTCCGCCAGTGCAATGCAGACCGATGGCGTGAGGGATTCGGAAAATTCCGATGCTGGCAGCTGAACTCTGATGGGGACTGGACCTTATTTCTGCCGGGTAATGTGTTGTCCTGCATCGCGATGGATCGGCTGGTGAGACTGTTCTATTGTGACTTTATTCATCCCAGTCAATATACGTCTGGGACATCCTGAGACTATCGGCGGGAACGCTGTGGGGCTCGGGAGGCGGCTTCGATGGGCCTCAGACCCTCACGAGTTGTGGGTGTTGTTGGGGGGGTGGTGAGTGTGTGATGATCGGGGTGTTGGGATCCATTGGTATGGCGGGCCCTGGGTCCTCCGTTTTGGACCCGGGTCTCTCCATGCCGCGACAGATACTTCAATGTTCTATGAGGTATTGGGGTGGGGGGAGCGGGGCGAGGGGGGGTGTTGTTCTGTTGCTAGTGTTTTTGGGGGCTTGGGCTTGGGGTGGACTGCTGGGCGTTAGGGTTGGGGGGGTGGGACCACACGTGTATGTTGCGGCTGATTTTGCTGGTTGGTGGGGTGCACCGGGGTTGCGCGGAGGGCCTGGTGGAGGGAACTGCTTTGATGATGGCTGATCATACGTCTATGTCTCCTCATAAGGCCATTCGGGTTGTGACGTGGAATGTGAGGGGGATCCTGGATAAAATCAAACGTGGGGCAGTGCTACGCTGGGGGAAAAGGGAGACTGTGGATGTGCTGTTGCTTCAGGAGACCCATATGTTGGGCTCCAAGGTCCTTAGCCTCCAGAGATTTGGCTTCCAGCAAGTGTACCATGCGGGCTTTACGAGGGGCTCACGGGTAGTGGCTATCTTGGTCCATCGCAGGGTGGCGTATGTACATAAAAAGCAATGGATTGACCCTCAGGGCCGATATGTCTTCATCAAGGGCCTGCTGGGTACCGAGCAGGTGGTCTTTGGTAGGGTGTATGCCCCCCCTCCCATGCAGTGGGCCTTGTCTGAGAGACTGTTTGCGTTATGGGACGAAATTCCGGATGTGCTGACCGTGGTTGTGGGGTGATTGGAACGAGGTTATGGATGTGGGCTTGGACCGCCAGAGACGGGTGCCTGTTGTTGTGGATCCCCCCCCTGCTGCCGCCCACACTAGATTGCGCGCAACGGTGGATAGCTTGGGCTGGGTTGATGTTTGGCGCCACTTTCATCCTGCTGCGCGTGAATTCACGTATGTGTCGGCGGTGCATGGTTCCTTTTCGAGACTTGACTATTTGTTTGTGCCTGGTGCCTGTCTGAGCCGAGTCAGGGATGCTGCGATACTCCCCAGAGGTTTGTCTGATCACTCCCCAGTTGTGGCTACCATAGCCCTCCCCTCGAGGAGACAGCCGTTTCGATGGCGGATGTCGTCGTGGCATTTGCAGCAGCCCGAGTATGTGCATCACCTGCGTGAGGCGATTGATAATTATTGGAGAGAGAACCTAGTGCGGGATGTGGATGCAATGGTGGTGTGGGAGGCGCTGAAACCCACGATACGGGGTGTCGATATTGCTTGGTGTGTGGCTGCACGGCGGAAGCATCGAAAGGCCATTGTGGCCGCCGCCGCCCGCGTGGAGGAGTTGGAACGGCGTGGCCGGGATGGGGGCGACGAGGACGGGGTACGGCAGCTCCTGCAGGCCCAGCAGTCGTACGCCTCGGTCCTATATGACGAAGCCAGACAGGCGTGGCTCGCCACGCGTAGCAGGGTTTATCAATGGGGCGACAAGTCCTGTACCATGCTCCACAGGTTGTGCCAGGCGACCTTCCAGCCCCTCACGTTGCCGGGTCTTACAGCGGAAGACGGTTCGGTTATGACAGATCCAGACATGCTCGCAGCTAGCTTTGCCCATTATTATGAGACGCAGTACGCCTCCCGAGACCACCTAGAGACGGGAGAGATCTCCTCCTATCTTGACGACCTGCTGCCGCAGGCCGTCTCCGATGAGACCAGACCTACTCTGGACGCTCCACTCACGGCTGAGGAACTGGGAAGGCGCCGGGCCCGAGCGGCTACCCATGCGAATTCTATAAAAAGTTCCACCTCCAGCTGGGGCCTCAATATAGGCGCGCGCTGGAGGCGGCGCGGACCCAGGGGGAACTGCCGCCGGACTGGCGCCATGCCAAAATCGTGGTTTTCTTGAAGCCGGGCAGGGCGCCGGACAGACACGACTCGTACCGGCCCATTTCCCTTTTAAATATCGAGGCCAAAATTCTGGCTAAGGCCTTGGCGTACCGATTGCTGCCCTTTATTACCGACCTGGTCCATCCTGACCAGGCCGGGTTCATGCCCAGTAGGGCCACTCGTCCTAATATTCGGCGGGCGCAGGCGGCGGTTGACGCCATGGGAGCTCGGGATGAGCAGGCGGCACTCCTACTGGCGGATATGGACAGGGCCTTTGACTCTGTGAGCTGGGCATACCTGTTTACCCTGTTGACCCGCCTTAACCTAGGCCCGGTGTTCTTGTCGTACCTACGCTTGCTCTACACTAACGTCACGGCCTCGGTCCGAGTGGGCGGGGCCACCTCCGGGCACTTTCGCATTGGTCGGGGCACTCGGCAGGGTTGCCCTCTGTCCCCGTACCTGTTCGCCCTTGCTATGGAGCCCCTGGCGTGCCGGGTGCGGGCAGATGCCCAGCTGCGCGGATTTGTCTGGAACGACGACCTGGTGGATAGGATTGCGCTGTATGCGGACGATGTCCTCTTCTTTCTCACCGACCTACAACGCTCGGGTCCCCGGGTTCTGGAGGTCATGCGCGTCTTTGGCGAGATCTCTGGTCTTCGACTCAACCTTCATAAATCGACCCTGTGGGTGCTGGGTGGCGGAGTTGTGACTGACCCCTGGGCTGAGGAACTGCGGGTGGCGACGGATGGTCTGAAGTATCTGGGCATCTTCCTATCTGAGTCACGAGTCGTGGCTTGGGCTCGTGGCGTCCTGCCAGTGTGGGAGCGGGTCCAGGCTGATGTCAAAACTTGGTCCAGGATGCCGCTTACCATCATTGGGAGATCGCCATCTTTAAGATGGTGGCGCTTCCGCGTCTCCTGTATCAACTGCAGAACTTCCCATACCCTGTCGGCCCACAGTGGTTTCGTCAAGTTAACTCTGTACTGGGTCGATTCCTCTGGGCTGGCGGGGCGGCCAGGGTGGCGCTGAAGACATGCTTTTTGTCTACGTATTGTGGGGGCCTGGCCACCTCGGACCTCCTCTCCTACTACCAGGCTTCCCAACTACTTATTCTTAATGAATGGTGGTACAGCGATAGGGGGGATCCGGCGTATGCCTTGGAACGGTCGCTCATGGGTGATCATACACTCCACACCATTCTGTATTCAGCTCGCCTGCGCCGTGTGTTGCCGTCGGTTACCAGAGTGGTCTTTGCTGTGTGGCGGCAGGCCCTGCGCCGCATGGGCTGGTGGGGCAAGTTAACGGCCGAGACGCCGCTTTGGCACAATGGTTTGCTCCCAGAGCTGGCGGCCCTAACCGGTTTTGAGGGCTGGGAAGCCATAGGTATTACGCTACTGGGCCAGGTCATGTCCGGCACTACCCTTAAATCATTTGAGGAACTCCGTACGGAGTTCCAAATGCCTCAGTCCCAGTTCTTCCGTTACTTGCAGCTGCGCCATGCCCTCACCCCGAGCATTGCCGGCCTGGACTCCCTACCGGAGTTCAGCCCGGTTGAGGCAAAGGGGGGAATCTGGGGGACAGAAAGGTTTCCCGGATATACCAGACGTTGGTCATTCACTGCTCCTCTACCCTACACTCTCTTCGGGCGGCATGGGAGGTGGACATTGGCCCTCTCGATGAGGACGATTAGAGGGAGGCGCTAGAATCCCCACGTGGAACCGCCATCGCTGTCCGGCTCCGACTCATCCAATTTAAATACTTGCATCGCGCCTACTATACTCGTGAACGGCTGTGGAGGGCTGGGTTGATTGCATCCCCGGAATGCTTGCGCTGTGGGGCGGTGCCTGGGTCCCTGATACATGCTGTGTGGTCGTGTGGTCGGTTGGCTGGGTTCTGGAGGGGTGTGTGGAGTTGTCTGTCCGAGGTCCTGGGCTGGGACCTTCCCCGTACACATCGGCTGGGATTGTTGCACATCATGGAGGGGATTGGGGGGAACATATATAAGCGCCATTTGTTGCTCTTGGGGCTTGTCGTGGCCAAGCGGGATCTGGCCCGGGCGTGGAAAGCGGTGTGGGCCCCCCCCCTGTCTGCATGGAAAGCTGGGCTGGATTATTTCATGGGCCTGGAAAGGCCGATCTTTGAGGCGAGGGGCTGCCCGCGCAAACACTACAAAATTTGGAAGCGATGGGCCGACTACCGGGGTCTGTCCCTGGATCCCCCGGCGGAGCGAGAGGAGGACATTTGATTGCAGTGACATTGTTGGCCCGAAGCAGTGACGCTCCAGTTGCGCTACACCTACGCATTTTATTCTATTGCTATATGTACTCGTGTGGTTGGGGGGCTAGGGGGGGAGTTTTGGGGCTGGGGGGGTCGGGTTGAGGGGTAGGGTGGGCTAGAGGGGGTTTTTCATGCTGAGCCTGTTCTTAAGACCTGTTCGAACATTTGCTGCCTATGTGATCTGCTGTACCGATATTGTAGTGGTGATCTTCGGTCTTGGGGGTGCCACGTTTTTATTGCTCATTTGCTCAATAAAATTGGTTGTGAAAAAAAAAATGTGTACTAATAAAAGGGTGAACACCCTTAAACACTAACCCATCTTAACCCTATAAATATACGCTGTACCCCAAAATCCAAACCTATCCCTAAACCCTAAAAATACCCCTGTACCCCAAAACCCAAACCTAGCCCTGAACCCTATAAATACCACTGTACATCAAAACCCAAACCTACCCGTGAACCCTAAAAATACCCCTGTACCCCAAAACCCAAACCTAGCCCTGAACCCTAAAATACCCATGTACACCAAAACCCAAACCTACCCCTGAATCCTAAAATACCCCTGTACCCCAAAACCCAAACCTAGCCCTGAACCCTTAAAACACCCCTGAACCCTAAAAATACCCCTGTACCCCAAAACCCAAACCTAGCCCTGAACCCAAAAAAAACCCTGTACCCCAAAACCCAAACCTACCCTTGAACCCTAAAATACTCTATACCCCAAAACCCAAAACTAGCCCTGAACCCTAAAAATATCCCTGTACCCCAAAATCCAAACCTAGCCCTGAACCTTAAAAATAACCCTGTACCCCAAAACCCAAACCTACCCCTGAACCCTAAAAATACCCCTGTACCCCAAAACTGAAACCTACCCCTGAACCCTAAAATACCCCTGTACCCCAAAACCCAAACCTAGCCCTGAACCCTTAAAATACCCATGTACCCCAAAACCCAAACCTAGCCCTGAACTCTAAAAATAACCATGTACCCCAAAACCCAAACCTACCCCTGAACCCTAAAAATACCCCTGTACCCCAAAACCGAAACCTACCCCTGAACCCTAAAATACCCCTGTACCCCAAGACCCAAACCTAGCCCTGAACCCTCAAAATACCCCTGTACCCCAAAACCCAAACCTAGCCCTGAACCATACAAATAACCCTGTACCCCAAAACCCAAACATACCCCTGAACCCTAAAATACCCCTGTACCCCAAAACCCAAAACTAGCACTGAACCCTAAAAATACCCCTGCACCCCAAACCCCAAACCTAGCCCTGAACCCTTAAAATACCCCTGTACCCCAAAACCCAAACCTACCCCTGAACCCTAAAAATACCCATGTACCCCAAAACCCAAACCTACCCCTGAACCCTAAAAATACCCCTATACCCCAAAACCCAAACCTGGCCCTGAACCCTAAAAATACCCCTGTACACCAAAACCCATACCTATCCCTAAACCCTAAACTTACCCCTGTACCCCATAACCCAAAACTATATCTGAACCCTTGAAATACCCAAACACCCCAAAACATATACCTCTGTACCCCAAAACATATACCCCTATACCCATACTTACCTTATCCAAACATAAAAAAGCATGCTTTTACCACTCATGCATTTACAACGAATTTCGTTGTAAATGTAAGCATGGTAAAAGCATACAAAATGTAATGCCATGCGTTATAATGGCATTGCGGAGTCATGGTACTTTCGTAATGAAAGTATGCGGAGTGATGGTATGCGGAAAGAAAGTTGCGGAATAATGGGTGTTTACCCTCCCCCGGTAAGTACATTGGGGGCACGGCGGCCCACAATTCAAGCAACATACTCATAATTTTTCACCACCCACTTGAAAAATGCACAGGTCTCTCTCATTGATGGCCAGCACCGACATACACTTTTAGACAAACCTCCTGCCACAAGTTCTAGAATTGCGAACTTTAGAGCTGGGGAGCTACGTTCGAATCTCAGCATCAGCTCAACATCCTGTGATTCCATGCAAATCGCTTTGTCTCCCCGTGCCTACCACAAATGAATATGTTCCTCTGTAATGTAAATTGTGCTCATGCCATATTGTCGAGTTCGTGCTATAAAATATTGCAAGGAAAAATAAAGTAGGGAAACTCTAGTTCACACACTACTGAACGCGCACTCTTAAGTGCATCAGCAGTGCACTGTGAATCGAAGCGTTTCACAGGTCTGTCACAGATAAGAAATGCTATCAAAACGAAATCCTACAAAACAATATACTACTGGTCGGCAGCAATTCATACCCGGACAACGTCGGGACTGGCTGCTAGTATATATATATATATATATATATATATATATATATATATATATATATACAGTGACATGACAGTCAACACTGAGGGGAGCGCAAATCATTGTAGTGCATGTACCGTGACGCAAAGAAGTAAACTTTTCTGGGATATGATGTAGTGTCCGGCAACACCCTTTTTACTGCCCAAACTGATTTTTTTTACTGCCTCCACCAACTTTCACACTTTCCTAATGTTCCTTTTTGTACAAAATTGTATTCCGGCCCATTGATTACACTTCAACCAGCCCAAGCCTGAGAGTACAGCTGGAGCCGGAGAGTACGGCCCAGGTGCGGAGAGTACGGCCCGGGTGCAGAGATTCCGGCCCACCTGAGGACGTAAAGATACAACTCATAAATGACCTCTGTGAATACCAAAAGTCGTAAAGTTACACTTTTGTCTCAGATTGCCTTTGTGAATCGGGCCCCATGTCCTTTGACCAGACCACAATACAAAGGAGAGCATATGGGCTCAGAAAAGCTGGACATGGTCAAAGTCTTGGCTTGTCCATAGTCAAAAATATGTTATTGCAATATCTAAAAAACACTGTAAAACCTTTGTAAAGGAAGGTGGTGCTTCTTTATTGAAAAGACAGAATGTATGCGATAAAAACCACATTGAAATTCAGCTAATAGAATCAGGTGAAGGGAGTCTACACTAGTAACGAGACAAACCCAGAAAATCAATGAATTTTGCTATGTGTGGTGAGTACCGCAAGCATAATGTTAGGCATTGCTAGGACATTTGAGAAAGAACATTAACCAGCAAGTATATTAAAGCGTTATCGAGAAGCACATCCAATGCACTGGGTTTTCATCTCCTAGATCTTGAATCACAATCCTCATACTGGCTCTTTATGCCGCACTCACAATATTTCCTTGATATCGGTGTAGATGTTGCCACTTTGTAAGTGTTTTCAGCACTATAGAACTTCTAAAGGGAGACGGTCACTGGCTGATGTATTTCTCTCTGAGGTTTAATATGCTGGTGTACAAATATACATTTTTATCAGAACCATTTCCTTAATCTGCAGTATGCAGGCATCAATACCTTAGAAAAATTGTAATTCCCTGAGCCGATATGAGGGGTCAAGCACCAATAAACCTAAAAGAACCTATAGATCTGGTGGTATCCTATTCAACTAAACCTATGTCTTGTACATGTAAAATCCATAACAAACTCCACAAGACAATCTACATTTAATAGCATTAACTCATAGGCTATAATCCCTCCTACAGTGTGTTGCTAGTCATTGCTGCAATAACTGTAAAGTGTGTTTTTTAGACATTAACAGTTATCGGACTTCTGAGGACTGGTGAGAGACAGTTCATTTACTAATTTGCCTATTCATTTATTTAAAGTGTTCTAGAGTGTAAGATAGGTCACCAGCCCCACAAGGACTAACAAACAAAAAGGAACAAAACACATATCTAAAAACAATCAATGACAAAACAAAAAACAACGTTTGGGTAACAAATTGTAGCAAATGAAGAGCAAACAAAAAAGAAACAAATCTGCAATAAAGAAAACCTCTCACGTAGACAGAGATTAAAAAAAATAATTTAATGCCTTTGTGAAGGGAATTACACCCCAATTTCTCCTCCAGAATACACTAACCTGGCCACCCCACTCTCTCCACCCTCACTACCCTTTAAATGTGCCCAGAAATTCTCCCTTTTACTAGTAGTTACTGCCCATTTTCCTGTGACTCCACTGTTCCTGCCACATTTACTGCTAAGTAGAAACCTACATTTCCAAATATTTCTGCATAGAAAATATAGTTTCTGTATTTTTCTACTCATAGTTTGTGTACTGTATTTTGTTGTAATTAAATAGTAGTCCTGTAGCACTACTGTATTACAAAATTTAGATTGTGAACCCGGCCCTATGTGTCAGTTTATTTGCATCTGAGAGGCAAACCCACGAAGGACAATTATTACTCTGTTAAGAATGTGCTGGTCTTAAAAATACTGAATCAAAATTGTCATGCACTTCACTAAACCTACACGTCCATTCTAGAGATACATATTGCATAATGCATGTCATATGTTATTGTAGAACTTTGTATGTGACGCAGGACATTATTATTATAGGAATGTTAATGCTTCAGTAATTTATCTATCTACACCTCCATCCAATCAGAGGTACTCATCTTTTATGTGGTAATGTCCATACAATCACCCTTTCATATTTATTGTGTAAGACGCCTACCGGCATCTAATGATAACTTCTGAGCGCTTCAATACACAGAAAATATGAGAACATAAAACAGTAGAACAACCGGGCACCTAGAACCTTGTATTTCACAGGACGTCCGCTAGGTGGTACTGTTTGTCTGTCAGTGACTGTACCATGAGCTACACTGACTGGCATCAAACGGATACAGCTTTGTAAACTAACTTTGACAATTCTAATATGTATAGGTCTGTGTTTTAAGTAAAAGTCCCGATTGTTGGGCTGATGATGACGTAAATGGAAACGGAGTGATAATTCTTTCGTTACCTGACGCTGCTGTTAGGGCCCTCGCCGAGAGCTGGTGATTTGGAGGGAGAGCTAAACAGATTACCACTAAAAATAATCATCAGAACAATAATACCACTACTACTACTATTACTACAACTACTAATAATAATAATCATAACAATACCACGACTACTGCTTCTAATAATAATAATCATAACAATAATACCACTACTACCACTAATAATAATAATTATAACAATAATAGCACTACTACTAATAATAATCATAACAATAAACACTACTACCACTAATAATAATAATTATAACAATAATAGCATTACTACTAATAATAATCATTACAACAATACCACTACTACCACTAATAATAATAATCATTACAATAATAGCATTACTATTAATAATAATCATAACAACAATACCACTACTACCACTAATAATAATAATCATTACAATAATAGCATTACTACTAATAATAATCATAACAACAATACCACTACTACCACTAATAATAATAATCATAACAATAATAGCACTACTACTAATAATAATCATAACAACAATACCACTACTACTAATAATGCTTTATAATTATAACAAACATAATTATAATTTATAACCAACATCAATAATATTTTGATAAACTGTATTATTATTACTGCTGAGTTATAATGATTATTGAAATTAATATCATAATTATTATCGATATTAAATAATGATAATACATACTATTATTTTGTTGGGATGATTATGACTTCTGACCTAAGCAGCTTGTGCTATGGAATATCAAGGCTAAGGGCCTGATTATGAGTTTGGCGGTCCTCCTGGCGGCCTGCCAAAGAAGCACTGACAAGAGGATCGCCAAGCCCGTAGTGCACCCGCCCGGAAGATAACAAGTATAATCCTTGGAGGGCGTGCGGTGCTGCAGCGGTCTCACAGTGGCGGTCTATTAGGCACATAGGAGAGCCTTAACAGCAGAATGCCGCCGTAAAACTGACTCTTGCACCTCCCTGCACGGTGCGGCATGCATCACATTGTGCATGACACACTGTGCAGAAATGGTGTGTTTCTGGGAGGGGGGCACAAAATGTGCCCCCCTGCATGCACCCCCGGGCCCACAGTAGGGTGGGGGCCCTGTTAGGACCCCCTTTCCTGCTTGTCCACCACCCTTTTCATGGTGAGGTCACCACCATGAAAAGGGCAGTGGATTTCCAGGTTGTAATATGCTTGGCAGTGTCCGCAGTATATTGGGGGCATTTGCAGACCGCCAGCGCAGTGGAATCCTTGATTCCGACGGAGCCATCGGTCTCGTGGCGGTCCAACCACCACACTCGTAATGCAGCGGGCGGTGTCTGCCACTTATTTCTTTTTGGTGCGGAGATCTCCACAAGTGCAGAGATGTCTTCACATTTACACCTATGTTTTGGAAGTAAATGTGGGTTGGACAAGGGCGAGTGGCTGGAAAATGGGGACCACTTACTCTTAATTTGTTGAGGTTTACAGAGCGTTAAGGAGGGGTTTTTGGAGGGACATGTAAGTATAAACACCCTGCCAAAAAAGGAAGCCCTTGCTACTCTAATGTTACTCCTGTCAAAAAAGTCCCAAAGCATAGTAAATGTGCTCCAGGTCGGCCTTGGAGTAAATCTAGCACCACAAGTGGCCACTCAGAGGTACTGCAACTCACACTCATGGAACAAAAATAAGGCATGGACATAAAACAACACACTATAAAATAGGAAATAAATTAGTATTTCCTGTTTTAAATTAAATATATACGAAATATCTTTTACTGCTAAAGGTTATAGTAAAATATTAAATATTATAAAGTTAAATATTGATAATGAACTCATTTTAATAATTAAAGTACACTAATTAAAATATTTTAAATTAATACAAAAACAGATAATTAGTAATTATCTTTAATAAATATTAAGACGTTAGTGGAGGCCTTTTTTAAATTGTGATTATAAATAATACTTTCATATTACTAATATAGTAATTTAAGAAACATTTACTTTGATGAGTTAAGGTGCTGTAACCTCTTATTTTATTAGTTCTAGGTTAATAATAACTATTTTAAATGAATTAACATATGCATATTAACTAGTTTGAATATTGTTTTAAGAAGTATCAAACATTATTCATTTTCTCTATATTTTACCATAGGGAGATCACCCCGGTGGCAGAGAGCTCCACCTACATGTGAAGAGTTACTAGTAGTAACTTTACACTTGTAAATTCAGTCTTAGGTAACTCCATGCTGAACTGTAGGGCTGGAGTCATGTAAGTCTGCACTCAGGTTTTACAATATCTTCTCTTCTTTCACATTTTCCAGTTGACTATGGACGGATATCTGATTTAAGGCATATGTGGAAGCTGTGGTTCAAGATGGTATAGAGTCAAAATATCGAGTTTTTAATATCGACTAGACATAATATCGAGTAAAAAATATAGAATGGACATAATATCGACTAGACATAATATAGACAACAAAAATATCGAATTTAAGGTAAGTTAATATAATTCTGTAGCGGGTTGTGGGTTTATAGGGGAATAGGGTGGGAAGTAATTTAATTATAATTAATGAAATATGTTATTTTATTTATTGGTATTTATTTAGAATTAATTGTTAATTATTAATTGGTAATTAATTAAAACATAATTGGTAATTAATTTTAATTGATTCATTGATAAATATGTTAATTTTAGTTATTTATTTTCTGTAGCCGGTTGTGGGTTTATAGGGGAATAGGGTGGGAAGTAATTTAATTATAATTAATTAAATATGTTATTTTATTTATTGTTATTTATTTTGAATTAATTATTAATTAATTATTAATTGGTAATTAATTAAAATATAATTTGTAATTTATTGTAATTGATTAATTGATAACTACGTTACTTTTATTACATTATTTTCTGTAGTGGGTTGTGTGTTTATAGGGGAATAGCTTGGGAAGTAATTTAATTGTAAGTAATTATATTTTTTAAATATTTTTTTGTGTCTAATTTTTATTTATTTTTATATTGAAAATTAATTTATTGGTAATTGGTAAATAATTAGTATTAGTAGGTAATTTTCATTATTAGTTAATTTTTATTTGTAATTTTAATTGATTAATTATTATATTTTATAAAATTGTAAAATATTTTAATTATTTTGTAATTGGTATTAATATTTATGTTATTTATATTTATATATGAAGTGTTTACTTTCCCTACTATTGAACTCACTGGAGTGGGAATAGTAATTTTTACCCCTACGCTATCCAACGCTTTCCCTACTGTTGCACTCCCTGGAGTGGGAATAGTAATTTTTTCCCCTATGCTATCCAATGTTTTCCCTACTGTTGCACTCACTGGAGTGGGAATAGTAATTTTTACCCCTACGTATCCAACGCTTTCCCTACTGTTGCACTCTCTGGAGTTGGAATAGTAATTTTGACCCCTACGCTATCCAACGCTTTCCCTACTGTTGCACTCACTGGAGTGGTAATAGTAATTTTTACCCCTACGTATCCAACGCTTTCCCTACTGTTGCACTCTCTGGAGTTGGAATAGTAATTTTGACCCCTACGCTATCCAACGCTTTCCCTACTGTTGCACTCACTGAAGTGGTAATAGTAATTTTTATCTCTACGCTATCCAACGCTTTTCCTTCTGTTGCACTCTTTGAAGTAGGAATAGTAATTTTTAACCCTACGCTATCCAACGCTTTCCCTACTGTTGCACTCACTGGAGTGGGAATAGTAATTTTTACTCCTACGCTATCCAACACTTTCCCTACTGTTGCACTCACTGGAGTGGGAATAGTAATTTTTACCCCTACGCTATCCAACGCTTTCCCTACTGATGCACTCTCTGGAGTTGGAATAGTAATTTTTACCCCTACGCTATCCAACGCTTTCCCTACTGTTGCACTCACTGGAGTGGGAATAGTAATTTTTACTCCTACGCTATCCAACACTTTCCCTACTGTTGCACTCTCTGGAGTGGGAATAGTTATTTTTACTCCTACGCTATCCAATGCTTTCCCTACTGTTGCACTCTCTGGAGTGGGAATAGTAATTTTTACCCCTACGCTATCCAATGCTTTCCCTACTTTTGCTCTCTCTGGAGTGGTAATAGTAATTTTACCCTCTTACTATCCAACGCTTACCCTACAGTTGCACTCTCTGGAGTTGGAATAGTAATTTTTACCCCTACGCTATCCAACGCTTTCCCTACTGTTGCACTCACTGGAGTGGGAATAGTAATTTTTATCCCTACGCTATTCCACGCTTTCCCTGCTGTTGCACTCTCTGGAGTGTGAATTGTAAATGTAAACCTCCCGCTGCCCTACGGAAAAAATATTGTATATGTTTTGTTAATAATATGTATGTGTATATATATATATATGTTTTAAAACTTTTTTTAAGTTTCATTAATTATTAATTTTAAGTTTATTTAAGTATTTTAAGTATGTTTAAATTAATTATATTTATTATTATATTACTTTAAAATTACTTTTAAGATATTTATAAAATTCGATATTTTGACTGTCTATATTTTTTCCTATCGATATTTTGGAGTCGATATTTTTGTACTTACCTGTTTGTAGATAAGAAGTCGATATTCTGGCATTCTATTTTTACCTCGATATTTTGGCAAGTCGATATTTTGACTGTCGATATTCTGTCAGTGATTGGTTCAAGATATATTCACAGCTTTGAGAAAACTAGAAATGCTTAAGAAAATGCAGCGGAGCACAGGGACGTTATGTTTTAAAACATCTTCTTCCTCTGTGGTAGTTGACCGTCCTTATTTGAGCCCGTGGTTGCGGGTGGGCACCACAAGCAATTATTTTGCCTCAACACACTTTGATCATGAACAAACAAGAGAAAAACACAAAAGGAGCAAATGAGGAGGAAGTAAAAGACAGAAAAACTGTAACAAAAGAAAAGTAGGAGTGAAAGAAAGTCTGCACGAGTCAGGTAAGGGTGCAGGGAGTGTGTGAAGATGGATTAAAGAGGCATGAGGTGCAATCAAGACTGCACAGCTTTGGGACTTAGCACCTAACCTTCAATAGCACCAGCTGTGGGTTTTCTGAGCCGGACTTTTTGTCCCGGCACTTACTGTTTTACAACTTAAGCCTTTATATTTAAAGAAAAAGAAGAGATTGCTGAATATAGCCTACATATTGTAAATTGGATATAATTATGAGAAGATAAAACATTAAGGGGTCCATTAGGATGGCGGGCAGAATAAGTCCACCCGCCACCCTAACGGAGATCGGGACCACCCGCCTAAAGGGCGGGGGTCCCGATATTGGCATTAGGATGCGCCCGCCAAAGTGGCGGGCACATCTTTCATTTTTAGCATTGTGGCGGGCGGTGCACTCTGCACCGCCCGCCACAATGCTAAAAATGCATTTTTGCATTTGCATATACAAAGCGGCAGGCACCGCGTGGTGCCTGCCGCTTTGTATATGCAAATGGTGGTACCCCCCCGTGTGCCACCCCCCTATGGCCGTCACTCTGGGGGCCCACATGGGCCCCCCAGAGTGAACACTGCATACCTTTCCGTGGCGGCATTGCCGCCACGGAAAGGCATTGAATAATGCCCATTGTAATATTGCGGGCGGTGTCTGACAGACACCGCCTGCATGTTACTCGTTTTCCGCCCCGGCCGCAAGGTGACCGGGGCGGAAAAGTGGCGGGCGGTGTTTGCCCCCGCTGCGGTCCCCCCGCCATTGTAATGTGGCGAGGGGAAAAGGGTGGCGGGCGGGCATTTCTGTCGGGCGGATCGCCACCGCCTCCATGGCGGTGGCGATCCGCCCGACATCATAATGGAGTCCTAAGTTGGAAAAGATTCAGATTTATGGGCCGGTTGCAACTTCCTGGGGAACCTGTGAAAAATTATATAGCAACACTCAGTTCACTGGTAGATACAGGCAGCTAGAAGGCATTCCAGGATGAGATGATAAGAGACAAGCAAGTACAGGAAATTTACAAGAAGGTTAAAAACAAAAGTATTGGACACTGAGAATTTAACACTGAAGAAAAGAGCAGGGAGTATGTCTCAGGTCTTTTATGGCAGCTAGTAGCGTCAAAAATAAACGTAACATGGCAGCTTCCAGAGGGAAAGAGGATTACAAGAGAGGACATGAAACTAGAATAATATGATGAGAATTCCTAAAAGTCATAAATCTGCACCCATGTGAGGATGTAGATCTTTGGATTCCCACTCACCAACTCTCCACACTGCAAATAGAGATTCTGGAACAATTTCAGAGCCGCTTTTGTTAGTAACATATGCAATGGTAGTGGTTGCGCTAGGTGACAGCTAGAGGTGCGGCTGTAGCACACCTCGGCTCTTGATTTGCATCCTGGTGCCAAGGTCTTTAACTCACTAAACATGGACGTTTGTAAACAGATTAGTTTGTGGCCATTAACAAACTTGTCCACAATTTACCTCTTCCCTCATATGAGCTCTCCACTTTTCACCCTCATCCCCCTCTCTAGAACTGGCTCTGCCCTTTGTTCCTGATCCCACTCCCTTTTCCCTTTGTGTCCTGGAGGACAGTGCCCTCGTCCTGTAAGGAGTGAGCACCACCTCTCAGCAGAAGTGAGGAACATTAGAAGCACCGCAGATGTGTGCTTTCTTAGAACTGGGGGTGAGTGTAATTTCCCCACAGAGTATGCTAAACTGCATCAAATGCTGTTTTAAAGGGGGTAGATATAGTAGTAGATTTCATGTCCTTATTGAAAAATCTTTGATAAATAAGTGAAGTAGAGCACCTGCTTGTTTCTTACCTAATTTACCCTCATTCATTTTAGGTTTCACATGAACATTTCTTAATAAGACTAGAAGAAAACCATTGAGAATATGCAGATATTTGTCACTTGAAGACTCAGCGGTCTCACTTTGTTATATGCCACTCACCCGTGCTTCACTTGAAAGGGGATTGGTCACTACAGTTGAGACTGCCTGAAATATACAAGGGAATAATAACAGAATAGAATAGAATGTAATTGAGACTGGCCTTGTTGCAGCAGGACCAAATCTTGGGCCATATGTTTGAAGCTAATTCGCATTCGGAAAGGCCGAAATTTGCTAAATGGGATGTATGAATGAAAATCCAGTGCAAAATAAGGAATCGCAAAATTTGTGATTCCTTATTTTGCAATTGCATTTAAGGAATCGCAAATTTTGCGATTCCTTAAATGCAATGTATGAAGCTAAAAGAAATTTCTAATTGTCCCTAAGGAATCGCAAATTACCACCAACTTCAGGTTGGTGGTAATTTGCGAATTTCTTGAAAAATGCCCATTTTTGCATTTTTCTAAGTGCCATGTGACGCACATACATGCCCTTAGGGCATGTATGTGCACCACATGTGCACCCATCCTTATTTCAGGGGTGCAACAGGGTGTCCTTTGGACAACGCTGCACCCTTAAAATTATTAGCAATTTGCAATTAGCAAATTGCGAATCGCAAATTGAGAATAAATTCCCATTCCTTCCTTTGGGCCAGGAGGTCCATAGAAATGAATGGGAAAGTATTCCTTAATTGCGAATTCGCAATTTGCAAATTCCCAATTAAGGAATATCAAGAAGTTGCTAAAAAAATTGCGATTTTCTTGATACATACCAATTAGCGATTCTGAAATAGCGATTTCCTAAAAATCGCTATTACAGAATCGCTAATTGGTATCTTGATACATATGGCAATACTTCCATAATGTTTTTGGCAGAGGATACAATGTTGCCCAATGAATATATCCTGGATGATAGAGTTGTTAACCCATTGTTGACCACAGCAAGAGATTTCTCTAAATGAATACAATCAATTTCTCGTATTCTTTCTGCGGCGTCTGCTTGGGTAACCTTCCATATTTCATTATAAGCAGCATAGATACCAGCATATATGAAATGTTTTTGACGCGGTTTTCTTAGACCTAGCAAGAAATCCCTACGGTCTGCGCCTTCTTTAAGTAAGTGGGTCTGGCTTATAGATTGTAAAACCCTGTATTCTGTTCAGGAATCTTTCCTGACAGATGTTTGTATTTGTGGGCCAGAGCAACCATTTTTCCCAATCAGGATCTGATCTGTTGTTTTGTAAAATAGTATGTACGTCGACTTCCCCCTGTGTAGTACTATCACTTGCAGGTGTAGGTATGGACGGAGTGTTCATGTCTTTGATCTTAGCTAATCCAAGGAAAGACGTTTGTTGGACAGTGTCATTCAAAAACATTATTTGCTGTGGAATGATGCAGGCTCTAAACAAAGCTTCTATCCCCTGTACTTGCCAATCTTTTGTACCCCAGACAGATTTTGTCTTTCCAAAAGTTGAAACCCTGTCTAGCAGTTTGGCAATAAAGGATGCAGAATAAATCTGTTTTGTATTGGTTAACATATTTTTCATTCCTGTCTCGTTCACATTTTTAAATAAAACGTTTCTGGACTGGACGTGTTGAACCCTGAAAAATATGGAAACTTCATTGCAAACGTATATGAGCTACCCCTTGGTGGTGTAGGACAATGTTCCCATTGGTTATACATAAATACATTTCTAGGTGTTGCAGATTTATAGTGGTTGTAACAAAAAAGCTTTTCATAGTCTTTTGAACCCTCTAAGTCTTCATTGTTAGAGAATGCAGCAGACATTTCTAGATCAGACATCATGTTATTAACAGTCTCAAAGTCCCAATCATCAGAATAGGTACTGGAGGCAATAAAGGGCCCGATGTAGGTAATCTAAATTTACAGATTCTTAAATACCGAATTTTACCGATTCGTATTTAGGAATCAGTAAATATGATGTCGGTAAAAATCGGTAAAATTTACTGATTCTGTAATATTTTTTATTACCGATTCGGTAATACCAATTCGGTAATAAGGAATACCTTCCCATTCATTCCTATGGGCCTGCAGGCCCATAGGAATGAATGGGAAGCCATCACTATTACCATCACTATTACCGATTCGGTATTACCGAATCGGTAATAGCGGGAGCATATTCAAGGGTGGCAGGGTGTCACATTGACACTCTGTTGCACCCCTGAATCGTGCAGTGTTCACATGTGGCGCACATAAATGCCCCAAGGGCATGTATGTCTGCCACATGGCACTTTGAAAAAAGCAAATCATTGCTTTTTTAAAGGTATTCGGTATTTACCACCAACTTGTAGTTGGTGGTAAATAACGAATCCTTAAAGCAAAAATGCACTCACTTAAGTGCTACCTACATAGGTTTTAAGGATTCGGTAATTTACCAATTCCTTAATATAAGGAATCAGTATTTTACCGATTCCTTAAAATAAGGAATCAGTACATTACTGAATTCTTATTTACAGCCTCCTACATTAAGAAAGGCTAAATACCGGTTGGTAACGGGCAATTTTCGATTGTTACCAACCAGTATTTAGCTACCTACATCTGGCCCAAAGTCACTTAATGAAATTTTAAATAAGTGTGGAATCTTCAAAAGTTCCGGCAGGCCGAATATATCATATTCAGTTTTGTCCCAAACTATACCATCTTGTATAGGAACAGCTATGATGTTCACTGCTGACAAGTCTCTTGCTTCACGATGGGATGATTTGTGTGGTTTCAAAAGTAAGTTCACATTTTTACTTTTTGTGTCCAAGTGAATATATCTTCCATTTATCAGCATGCTCAGAGTCATTACTAAAGCTAGCCAAAGCAGAAAGAAAAATATTCCAGAAATAATCCATAGTTCAATCCATGGAGAAACTAGATAAGTCTTTTTCAAGAGATGAAAAAAGTATTTTGCTTGTTCTTTGAAAGTTCTTTTGCCTGGCGTCATTTCAGGTTCGCTTGGATCCTCAGAAAACATATCAAAGTCAATGAAATAGCCAGAGGCAGTTCTGTCAATGGTTGTAATTGCATCAGGATTTGTTGAAATCGCTGGCACCAGTTGATCATGTGTTACATTGGTGTAGACAGGTCTATCAGGACGAACTGTTATTTGGGTTTCAAGAGGAATAAGTTCCATAGCATTGTTGCTTAGTCCTTCATTTCTCACTGTTGAATTCTCAATGGTGGTGAGTCTTTCAGTTTGAACCTCTTGGATAGTAGCTAGAGGAGTGCTTCTGCTACTCAGTCGGAGTTCACATGGCCTACTGCTTAGTATTGGCCACATAGTCTGGTTTGATGAGGTCGATGGACACAAATCTTTTCTCCTTTTTTCCTGCAAGGGGCAGCAGAAGTACTGTTCTTGATCCGTGTATGGCTAGGAAAGGTACTGGTTGTCAATAAGAAGGCCCAAATTCCTTCTTGTCCGCGATCTTCTTTCTGACTAGATCCCCAAGCTTTGGGATTCAGACAGGCCTTGCTGGGATGGCAGGATTTTCCCCAGTCGTGGTTGGCTTCAGGAACACGTTGCTTTGTTTTGATCTTAGTTCAGTTAAGTCCTGTAAAACAGCCGAACGATCTTTGATATCAAATTGGACCACTGTGCCTTTGCATTCGAGATCTGGGACCCACATTTTGTCCCAAACAGGACCTCATTATAATAATAATGCTTCCACATTTGTAAAGCGCGAACACTCAACCGTAAGGGTCTCTAGGCGCTGGGGGCCGTCAGGAAGATTAAGCGAGCTATTGCCCAGAATCACATGGTACTGGGCTGACCTGCTGCCGGTGCCAGGGATCAAACCGTGATCCCCAGATTCCAACGTCAGTCGCCCTGGCCGCGGCCCACACCTCTCCCCTGGAGAGGTATGGAGTGGCACCCCCTAGAGAACTTCTTGGCAAATTGTTTAATGAGCGCTGGACCCCATAAAGATGTTTGACCCACCCATCACCCAAACCTAATACTCTAGCTGTTATAGACCGCTTTATGTCCCGTTTTTTCCTTTCCACAACCGAATTTCCCTCAGGATGGAATTGAGAGGAGTACCGCAATGCAACGCCCAAACTGGCCATGGCTTCTTTGTAAGCTCGGGAGCTAAACACAGGGCCATGGTCAGAGTGAAGTGTGCCAATTGCGTATGTGCCGATAAAAACTAGCAAATCTTTTATAACAGTTCGAGCATCAGCCAAGAGCTGAGGCCACATCCATAGGAACCTTGACTTGTGGGACTGCATTTGTCCAACAGGACGCTTGCACGTAGACAGTCTAATGTTGTCTAACAATGGTGTCTGTACTGGGCAGGCTACTTTGTAGTATGGTGGCTGGTGTCTGGTGGAATTCTGTACTGTGATCTCTAGTGCAGTATATGCAGTTATTGATGAAGATGTGAATCAGTGTATTCATTCCAGGCCACCAGTACCTCTCTTTTAATGTTAATATTGTTTTAGAGATTCCCTGATGTGACAGACCCTCTCCCAGATGTGCTTAATAAATCAAAGCTGCTCTACATTCCATGTTTGGAATTACCCTATCCCCCACTCCAGGGATTCGAGCAAATGGAACGTTGTTCTTATCAATTACATACGAGTATTTGAGTGGAAACTTTTTAGGTAAAACTGCACTACTGCCTTTGCTTGAAGCATTGACAGCCAATAATATCTCACTGTCTATTCTCGTTTTTGAACGAGTGATTGCAGCTACGGTAGCCATTTACACAGCCCCCTTCGTGGCTTCGTCAGCCAATAAATTCCCTGCAACGTAAACGCCATCACGTTGATGACTCAGCGTGTGTATAACGTGAGTTTTTTTTGTAGTCCATCTCGCAACTGAACTGCTTGTTCCCAAAGCGTTTTATGCTTGATTGTGGCAACTTTTGTATCTTTATAACCATTTTGAAGCCAATTCTGTAAATATTCATTATATGATTCAACACATTAAAAAGAATCGTACACTATGAGTGTGGGGAATTCCCGATCCGTATTTTCAAGTGCCAATTTGAATGCTTGTAGTTCAGCTCGCTGAGCTATACAATCTCCTAGAGATTGAGTTTTAGTGACCATCGTTCAGAATTTACCATTGCGCATACGACATTTAACGATTGCGCATGCTACACTGTAAGCTTGCTTACTTGCCGTAGCAGGTTGTGCTTATCAGTCAGTATAAATTATAAATTCGTACTGATCAAGAGGGAGAATCTCAATAGGCAGAGGACATTCGTGTTAGTATTGCAGGAATGCTTCTGTTTTTAAATAATGATCAAAAACATATTCAACGTCTGTTGCAGCAAAAGAATTAACCCATTGTATCCATCTTGGATGTAAAGCTTTTGCATTTGGAAAGCTCGCTTTTGTAACTGCCTCTAAGGCTGATACTGGAGGCACAACAATGATCCGTTTTCCCTGGGCCAGGGCTCTCTCTTTTTTTATCTACAGCGGTTTGAACTACTGTCAGAATTTTTTCTGTTGAAGTAAAGTGCATTTCCGCTTGTGTATACAAATGTAATTTGTATGCACTTGGTATTTTTTCACCTTCATTAAAAGTTAAGTAGGTGAACCCGCATTGAACCGAAAATTATTCGGATCACTAAATTGCCTGTATTTACGCATGTTTGTAAGTGATTCGTAGCTAACATGTCAACTTGAAGTGAACGCAGGATATCTGTGTATTCCTGTGTCCAATCTTTGATTTTGAAATCAGTTTTGTTTAATACATAGAGAGGTTTAACCCTTTCTGCGTAATTTAGAGTGTAAGTTCTTCCAAACTTTAGGAAACCTAGAATCGACTGTAAGTTTTCAGCGTTTTTGGAGGTTGGAGCAGAGCACACTTTTCTAAAAAGTTAGATGCCAGGCTTTTGCCTTCACTTGAAAGCTCATATCCTAGGAAAAGGACATTGAGATGGGCAATTCTTGATTTCTTAAAATTGAATTTGTAGCCCTCAGAGGCAACGCCCAGTATTATGGTATTCACCCTGTTCAAGTGCCTATCCAGGCTATAGTCTGTCAGATAGATATCATCGACATATGACAATGCCTCGTCATCATACATTTGTAGTAACTCTGTTACTCTTGCTGAGAATAACCCTGGGCTGTTCTTGAACCCTTGTGGGAGTCGAGAAAAATGACGCTGGGTCCCCATTATTGAGAAAGCTGTCAAATACCTACTTTCAGGTGCTATGTTTTGACAAAAGAAACCGTTTGAAATGTCTAATGTGGTTTTATATTTTTTACACACAATGTTATTCATTAATGCTGTACTATGTGCATTTTGCACTGCAAATGTTTTAGAACAAGTGTTCAGGTGTCTGCAATATAAAACTAGACGATATGTATTGTCTGGTTTGGAAACAGGAAACAAAGGATTGTTCATTGATGAGGTGCATGTTTCAATCACCCCTTGATATTCAAGTTGATCTAATATCTCCCTGGCCTGTATTTTAGCTTCTTGCTTAATTGGGTACTGCCTTTGTGCAGTTGGTTGATTTTTTGACCGGATCTTGTGGTGAGGTGAGTCCTCATTCCACCTTTCATGATTTTTATATAATGCTGTGGCCTGGGCAACTGCCCATTTCCTGGCATAAGTATATTTTAAATGTATTGGAACATGGTTGGAGAAGGCTGGCATAATGATGTCTTCGCCATGTAGGCACTCCCTGAAAAATTGTGGTGGACAGTCCCATTCTGCTAGAAGTATATCATAACCCTTTGAAAGTTTTTCCCAAAAGAGTGCTTTCACTTTTCTTGGTATGTCTCCCTCCATCCGGAGTGTTATTTCATATAACCTTTGTGGAGAACTAACCCTGGTGTCTACAGTCTAAACTGTGATGTACTCATTCAAGTCCACTATCTCCAGAAGTTCCTCCAGGTTCTGGTGAGCTATAGTTACTTCTGTGCACTGTCCAACATTGTCAGAGCCCATTCTCCATTCTTGAGTTGTGTTCTCAAAATCCTCGGCATGTTTGATCTTCAGACCTGCTACTTTTTTCTTATAGAGTTGAGGTTTTGGTTTGTTTTTCTGAACGTGTTGATCGTCTTTGAACATGACGCATTCTTCTTTGTGATCGGACCGTCCTCTTCTTTGGGATGTCTGTGAAGATGTCTGAAAGGTTCGAGAGGAACTTGTATCTGTATCTTGATACCTGTCAGGTTTCTTTCAAATTATCCCTATTCCTGAGGTTATACCTCCTTTCAGAGGGCTCCTTTTGAGGAGACCTACCTCGGGATTGAGAGCATTTCTCTTTTGAATGTTGTTTGTTATTATCCCACTTATTTTTAGCAGATGTAGGATTATGTTTAGTAGAGTGCTTCTCAGGACATTCAGACAGTTGTGGTTTGACTGGTTTTCCACCCAAACTGTCTCTGCCCAATTCTTCATAGGATTTTTCTATTATTCTGGGTAGTTCTTGTTGATGTTCTGTTACATCAAATTCCCTTAGGCATTGGCGGATCGCCACTGATGCTGCCTCCCCTTTAATATTAGATAATAATATTGTTGAGACCTGGTCGAAGTTTTTCAGTAATCTCATACCTATTCATTTTGAATTTGTTTCAGGACATCAGGTATTACTGCAATAGATTATCTATATGAAAACACCATGTGTTTTAGTATAGTTGGCAGCAAAGACTGTGCCCCAAGTGGTGCTGTCTTCCAGATGTGGTGTGATCCCCATTTGGTAAACAGATTGTTAGGATTCTATGTTTCTCATAATGGCTAGTATTAGGAAATACTGCTTCGGTTTGAGTAATTTTTTGAGCTATCCAGAATGGAATTTGTTCATGTTTTGTGGGCATTTAACCCATAACTGCGTGTAAAAGTCTGTGGAGTAATTTTTAGTGTATTCCCCTGGTGAGAGGTTTGATTTGGAATGGTTATTTGGAACAAGGTTAAACAAACTAAACGGCTAATACATAGGATTCTCACCCTACTCAGCTATGGCGTATATAACCCTACCAACTCCAGACGTCTTATGGAGTATTATGAGTAGGGGTCTCTGAGAAAAGCACGACTGAGTTACTTCAGTATCTAGCATTAAATTAGTGCTTTACTAAACCGTTGGGCGCCATGTAGTGTAGTTCCTATTTCCCTGGTAGGCTCGTCGCATTTGAATAATATACACTATAGTGTTGGCAAAGGACTGAGGTCAGTATGCCTCTATCGAGTACATTAAACTTAATTACTTTGTGTACCAGCTAACTCAGAGGTCACTAGAAACTTCTCGAATAAACAAGAAGGGAGTAGTTTCTGACAACCGCATAAACATGACAACTTTGTATACGTTAGAAGCGGAACAGTCTCAGAATCGTGGAAACAATAGATAACAGTTTCACGCAGTCAATCGTGCATGTGCTTAGTTTCTTCAGAGTTACACAGAAATAGATAGACAGGTGTTTTAATAAAAGGATTTATTGAACAGTCTTGTACCTCGTGTAAGAGATATGAGTTGTTACAATCGCAAGACAGTATGCGAGATATAATACGTACAGCATGAGCAGTAAGAAGAAATAATATTGCAAGAGCACTGTCTTTTAGCTATAACATATATTCATATACACATAGATAAATAACACAGGATAAAAAGTGGATACTCTGCTGATGCTTCTAAATAGTTCTACCCCAGTGTACCTAACCTAAGTGTAGTACGAGGTAAGAAGTAGGTGCTGTTTTCTTTTGTATGATATATAATATGTTTGTATGCCAAGAGTCCCTCTAGGTTCTGGTCAGCTCCATACCTTAGAATGAGTAAGGTGGGAATCTCTTTCCAGATCTCAAACTCTAACACCCCACGAAGGGAGTCAGAACACTGGAAGCTGGATTCTCTGGGAGCAGTGTTGACAGCGTCTGGTCAGTGCGTCAGACGGGGACTCAAATTCGTTCTGAACTTGCCGTATCGAGCTGTGTAGCCGAGGTTTGCCATGGTAAGTGAAGGTATATTTATACCTGGAAGGTGCCTAGGAATGCTAGCATTGACGTAAAGTTGGGCAGAAGAAGACATCATGAATGAACCCCTAAGGAATATTAATTCATGCATAATAGATGAGTTCTTGGAGAAATCAATAATCCAAGCAGGGAAAGTCCCAATGGCTTAAGGGTCTGGTTTCTAAGAACTCGTTGTGACGTGGGATGGACGGATGTAGGTGACAATGCCTATATTTGGATAGCATGGCTAAAGCCTAAATAAAGACTGGGATTCTATGCCTAAATAAGGGCAATGTGAGTTGTGCCTATAAAAGGACATGATTCGGGAAACCTATGTACGAGCATCTAAATCGAAACACAATAAGAGGTTGGTGGAATTGAGGACGCATTTGGGCTCCATATTATCAACAAACAGTATTGCAAAGTTTGCGAAGCCCTACCCATTCATTATAATAGGGAGCTTTCCCTGGATTAACTCCCTTTCTTTACCTACCAGGCAAGTGTACAATATGCATATTTAGACTTACCTTTCAGGCCTAATTTCCTCTTTTTTGAAAAAAAAATTATTTTAGTTTTGCAAATTACAACAGTATGAGAGATATCATGTATCACATAAAGTTGACCATACAGAGAACCATCCGCCTGCAGAAGACACACATTACAGTTGATTAGCAGCTTATGCCAAACATGCAAATGGTGTTGTCGTAGACGCAACTACAAGCTTAGGCACAACAGGTTATATATATTCCGCAGGGTAATAGCTTCCATATGCTTGACGTGGTTCTTGTTTCATTTTGTGCAGAGACTTCACGGATCGTATAGTACGGATAAGTGCACAGATATTATAAACAGAAGAAAACAACCAACCAAAAGTTCAGAACTAGCAGCCGCATCATGTAGAGACGTGCAGGTGTATGTTTCGCACCCTGCCTCTCCCCCCCTACACGCCCCCCTTCACGTCCTCCCTCCCAGACCAGACCCTCCATCCGTAGTCCGTGCCACTGCACACATTAGATGCCAGGTGGTATGCGCACCCTTACCCATACGTCACTTCCCCTCTTATGAGGGTATCCCCACCACTTCCACCCTGTCCTCCGGGGCCATCCCCTCGATGTGTATCAGGGCTTGAAGTATCCCCTCCCATTGTGCTGCTATGGGTGTCTTCCGTAATCCCAGCGTTTCCTCCCGTAAAATGGCGATCCCTACTGCTTTGGCCCTCGCTAAGAGTGAGTACCTCCAAGCTCGTATGTGTGGTGGTTATTTTGCCTTCCATTTCTTGGTTAGGAGTCGCTGGCTACCACCAAACCTAAGTCTAGGAAGCGAGAGGATACCTTCGTAGTCGGAGACCTGCAGAAATGGTGTAATAAATAGACGGACCATTCAAAGGGTATGTCTCGGCCTGTGTGTGCACTGCTGCGCTTACGGCCTGCCAGTAGGCGTGTAGCTTGCGGCAACCCCATAACATGTGCACTATTCCCACCCCCACTTCCATACACCGGAGGTATAGCACATCTCTGCGATGAAAGTAGCTGTTTATCTTTTCGTGTGTGAGGCATGCCCTATGGATTATGAATAGCTGTATTTGTCGGAATCGCATGTTCCTGAGGATCCGCGTTGGACTTTTTAGTATCCTTTCCCATTCCCTGTCCTCCAATGGCCACTCCAGGTCTGCCTCCCACTTACGACACAACGGGTCTAGGGCTATCGCTGCATGTATACGAAGGGACGCTGCAAACCATCGAATCAAGTGTCTGCCGCGGCCCATTACATGGAGGTACTGGATGTTGAGTTGGTGGCTGGGTTCCTCCTGCATGTCTCCCCATCTTGAGGACGTCTCAATGAGTGAGCGTTGCCTTAAAAATTGTCCGGGCGGCAGCCCCATCTCATCAACCAGGGATTCGTATGGCATGAGCTCACCATCCCGATATAGGTCTCCCAATGTCTCTATGCCCGCTTCGTGCCACTCCGCGAGCTCAAAAGGTGTAAGCAAACCAGGCCCGCTGGGGAGCCTGCCAGTGGAATGGCCGGTGCATAGGGGACCAGTGTCTTGGTGAGATACAGGCAGTGGCGGAAGCACCTGTAAGCCACCGCTAGCAGGAGAGGGACAGGCATCAGGGCCTTGGAGGCAGGGTGGAAAAGTCTGGTAATATACTCACGAGAGTGGGGGGGAGCCAAGGTTGCAGTGTCCTCGCGTCCTTTATCAGCGAGCCAGCGAGCTACCCATTGCAGTTGTGCAGCCAGGTAGTAGTGTTCCAAACAGGGTGCAGCCAGTCCCCCTTGATCCGTGGGCAGGTATAATTTTGTAAGCACCAGCCTGTGACCCACATTGCCCCATAAGAAGTCCCGGAGAATCTTAGTAAGCGTGGCAAAGAAAGTCACCGGGACGTAGAGTGGCAGTTTGGCAAAGTAATACAGGAGCTGAGGTAGGATCACCATCTTTGACAGTGCCACCCTGCCCGGGACTGTCAGTGGTAACGTACTCCAGAAGTTCACTTGTGACTTGATGGCAGTCACTGCCCATCCCAGGTTACCGTCAAATAGGTCTCCTGGTTGACGGTATATCTGGATGCCGAGATAGGGTACCCTCCAAAACGTAGCCCGGATTCTGCGTGTCGCCTCTAAACAGGCACGACTTGTTGACATTCACTCAGAGTCCCAAGAGAGAAGCAAAATCGCGCAGCACAAGCTCCAGTTGGGCCGGTATGTTTCCCACATCTCGCACGAATACGAGGAGGTTGTCCGCATATAGCGACAGCTGGTGGGTCGCATCACCTAAAAGTGTGCCATCCCCTAGTGTCTCGCGCATGGCCGCAGCCAGAGTTTCAATCGCTAAAGCGAACAGGAGAGGCAATAGTGGGCACCCCTGTCTCATGCCCCTACAGATAGGGATAAATCGTAAAGTAAAAACAAGGGAACCCTACTCACAAGGGAGCCTGGGTGATTAAGTATTTTAAGAAAAAACAGTGGCTCCAGTGGGAAAAATACTTCAATGCTGATTCAAGAATTGGCGAAAGGTTCGCGTATATATGCAGGGATTGGGGTGAGATGTCAGATAGAGAGAGACACAGACACACTGATTCAGTTCTTCAATGTTTGTATTGAAAATACATTTTTCAGTGGAAACAATTTTTAACAATTTACAAGAAATATTTACAGTTGTGTAATGTGTCCCAAATGAAATTATGAATCAAAAACATAAGAATAACATTTATATAGCAATATGTGTGAGGTTTCAGATACACTTTGTGCTTTACAAAAAGCGACCACTATCTTTTTTCATTTTTCAAGTACATAACATCTATATAATGATAAAATGCCAGTTGCAATGGTACGCTTTTTCTCAATGGTCGATGGCGTTTCGACCCTTATATGGATGTAGGGTCTCTTCAGGACCTACGGTGTGGGGGACATCTAGGGAAATAGAGGTATGTATTTAGATATGATATCCAAAAATGAATTTGGGGTGTGGTATATAATGATAAGGGGCAGGAGGGATACCTGATTTTGAAATTGCTTGAGTATTCGTTGTGCATGTGATCAACCGTGTGCATGTGAAGTAAAATACTTACCAGGAAACCCAGCCGGGTTCTGTTAGAGAAGACAAAATCATAAGGTTTGTTTTAGGTACAGCAAGGAATGAGGGCAATGGGATAGACAGAAAAAGAAGAGCCATGATATGTGGGTGATGTCTATAGTATCATGGGTAACAGGCCACTTACCCCTAATAAGCGTGTGAGATGCAGCAATTCTGGGATGCACAATGGCTGTCCTTTAGATTCTCTGGCTTGCGTGAAGATTCAAAAGCCTGGTATTAATATCTCATTCAACGCGGGTGCTTGTTTGCATTCTCTGCGGAAAGGGTTAATTTCTGTGATAGGAAAACATTCCCTCATTAGCTGTTGTCTCTACGCTACATAGTGTACATCTACTATGTTATATAACCTTGCAATTGTTTTTTAATTTGAGGTTGGCAGAGAAGCATGTTTCAATCAATGTTAAAATTTCAAAAATAAGGGTTAAAAAATAGGGGTGGTTCTCGTGGTGGGAGACCGGATGCTTCCCAATTTAAGGCTATTTCCAATATGTGTATATCGTTTTCCACATGTCTACGCAATCGTTTGGAGCGCTGATTAATTAAGTGATTGCCAATGGCGTTTGCAAGGTACTGCGTTCGAATTGATACTTTCTATATTAATAGTTGGTGAAGCCTCTGAGTTAAAATATAAGAACCTATATTCGTTTGTGTCTGTTTCAGGGTCTCTGCCCGGTTTTAACAGAGACACTAGGTAGGCCTCCCTCATCGACAGGGGTTAACGTGTGTTCCTCCAAGGCCGTGGAGTATAGGGCATGCAGATGCCTCATCAGGTGCTCTCGGTAAGCCTTGTAATATTCGGCTGGTAGGCCATTTGGACCTGGTGTTTTCCCGTAGGCCATCGACCCTATTGCTTCGCTTATTTCTTCTAGAGTAAGAGAGCCAGTGAGCGCCTCTTGATGTGTTTCTGTGGCCGTGGGTAATTGAGCAAATTCCAGGAACCTCTCCAGGGCGGGGCTGGAGCATCGCACTCTGGATCGGTACAATAGTGAATAGTGATCCGTCATTACTTTGTGTATTTCCCTGTGTGTGAACACTAGATTTCGCTCCGTCGTGCATAAGGCTCCTATTGGAGCATGCCTACCTTTCTGCTTTAGTAGCCAGGCCAGCAGGCGACCTGCCCTATCTGCTTTGGCGTGGGCTGTGTGTGCAGTGTAGTTATGACACCTTAGCCTTTCTATGAGCTCTGCATGTTGTGTCCTGAGGTCCTCAAGCTGGCCGGTTCACCCACCCTCTCCTTCCCGCTCATACTGTAGCAGCCGTGACTCAAGGCGAGTAAGCACCGACGAAATTTGTTTGCGGACGTTCCACGTAGCACCCAGGCAGTGGCCCCTAATGGTGACTTTGTGAGCATCCCATTCCACCAATCTGGAGCTCGCTGATTCCTTGTTGAGTTCAAAGTACTCGAGAACTGCCATCTCTAGGGACGCACGAAACTCTGGGTCTCCCAGCTCAGTTGGATGGAGACGCCAGCTGGGCATTGGGGGCGGCCAGGCTCCCAGTTTAGCCGAAGTGTCATGGGGTTATGGTCAGAGTGTGTCCCTCCCAAATATTCCGCTACTTCTACTAGGGGGATAAGTGATTGGAAACACACCCCTCTGTCAATGCGCACGTGCAAGTCATGCACTGCCGAGTAATATAAGTAGATGCGATCTGTGGGATGGAGGACACGCCACAGGTCCAGCAGCGCCCACTGCGGCAGCCAGTCAGAAAGCGCCCATGCATTTGATCCAGCTACTGTCGTCCAGAGGGGTGAGAAGGATCTGTCTTTGTGTACATCAAGTACCGAGTTGAAATCTCCGCCTAGCAGCCAGGGGAGGCCAACATAAGGGGCCAGGACAGCAGACAGTTGTGTCAAAAACAAGGGTTGGTCCGTAATTGGGGCGTATATGGACCCTAGTAGTATCTGTTGGCCAATGAGTGTCCCCTTCGCTAGCGTGTATCTGCCCGCGGGATCTACCACAGTGTCCGTACAAATGAATGGGGTACCCGCCCTTATCCAGATTAATGTGCCCCTTGCGTGCGCCGAATATGTCGTGCCATATACTTGTCCCCTCCACCGCTTGCGAAGCCTGTCTAGTTCCACCTGGGTCATGTGTGTTTCCTGCAGCAGGGCGATTGCAGCGGAGTGCCTCTGGAGGTACGCAGATATGGAGTAGTGGCGTGCGGGTGTGTACATACTACGTATATTCCATGTGACTATGTCAGTACGCATCATTTCTAGTGGAGATTAGGTGAGAGGAACACTGGGGGCCGAGGGCACTACGGGGCACGGAGGGCAGGGGCATGCCTGAGTGTGTTGGTGTGCTGCAATAAAATCATCAACAATAAATGCGCTATAAACCATAAGAACAACATAACATCTGGGGCAGGCATTGCGTGATGCCTGTCCAAACCTCATACAACAAATGAGTGAGATAAACTTGGCCAACGTGTCACCTATCAGGTTGCGTGTACTAGTGGTATTATACCATGACCACCCCTTTAAGTCGAGTGTGTGCAATGTGCCCGCGGGATTCAGGCGCAGCCAAAACCTGAAGGATTTACTGGTACATACCAGACCCAGGGATCTGGGGGGAGTGAGGGAGACCAACGCATTACCTGGTTTACCTAGACTGATTGGTCACACTAGGTGCGGTTCATGCAGTGTCTGTCATCTTACACGCAACTATAAAACCATTGACCTTGGCCTTCGCACCCCCTGGGAACAGAGATCTCATACCAACTGTAATTCCCAGGGGGTGATATACTTGATTACATGCACTTGCCAATGAAGGTATGTGGGGATGACAAGTAGGAAAGTGCGCATGAGAATAACTGAACATCGCAGCACTATCAGATGCGGGTAGACCAACACTCGACTTACAGCTCACTTCCAGGAAAAAGGACATGGTATAGACGATCTGGAGTGGACTGTCATCGAAAAAATTCAACTAGGTAGATACCAAGCAGACAATCAGAATCTGCTGCTCCGGCGGGAGCAAAGATGGGTGTATCGTTTGAAGAGCCATCTGGTAGGACTGAATGATGACATCCCCTGGCAGGCACTGAGTAGACAGTAGTTTTCCACTAAATGATTAAGCGGTGTAGTTCCGACATACAATGTAGCCCTTTTACAATGAGGGTCTGTCTCTAGAATTTAATGGCGCCCCCTGTTATACAAAACCTTCTCAGGATTTTGCCCCTCCCTACACCTCAGAGTGCCTTTATGTTCCATTTAACAACTTACCCCAGTATCTACCTTGAGGTCTGTGTTGAGCCAATAGTGATTGCGAGGGAGGTCTTGCTTTAGCATTATGGAGTGGGTATTCCCGTGTCTATCTGCAGTTTTTCCTCCATTCGAGTTTTTAATAACTTTATCCCTATGGAGAAGAGCTGATTTATGAGGCTCCTGTACATCACACACCATTCATGTACTAATCTATATGTTGTCTGGGGGCAGTCAGGTTTAGTAACGAGTATCATTTGTCGCCTGGTTAGCTCTAGTAGGAGCCTGCGACAACCGTGTTTGGTCGATCGTAGAAATCTACCTACCTAGTCATACTCCAAACTTGGGGTAGAATATGGGAAAGTATGTTATGCTAAAGAATATATAAAATATATACATTTCAAAATTTTGGAATCAAATGGGATATCGCCATAGGAGTATTGAACCCTTGTCACGAGGTAGCATTCTCGGCATAAATTATATTCCCCACCATTTTTTTAACAGCGACTCTGATCGTTTGACAAAGTCCTTCCACTAAGTCATATTTCTGACCTGGGGTAAAATAGGGACAATCATGTAATGGCAAATTACCAAACGATACACATTTGTATCTTTAATAAAACGGGATAGTGTTACAGGAGTCTTGAACCCTGAACGCGAAGCGTCTTTTGCATAGAAAACTACATTTCCCATCATCCTCGGACGTGTGCGCAGAACGTAATGACGTTTCTGGCGCGGTCACGTGGGACGCCTGAGCCGGTTCACAACATTAAGAACCTGGGCAAACACGGCGTACTTGATCTACGCGATGCTACGGGTCATGGGTGATTGAACCAGGACAAGCCTACAGAACGGTAAGGTAGGGTGCTCGATGGGGGTTAGCGCGTTTTGCGCAGGCAATAGCAAACTTACAATGAAGGCTAGAGAGCAGACTGTGATACATTGATCCACAGGCGTATACGAGGGGGTGGAGATTTCTAAGATAACATCTCCCTCAATATTTACTTTCCAGATTGTGTTCTTTGGCGTCCTCTACACCGGACACCAGTACGAGTACGTAACTGATATAAACTCGGTAAGTGAACCACCTGGATATAACAATCGTAGTGGGGTGACTACAATAGCTACAGCTGGATACTGTGGTACTATAATGGCCCCTTGGCTTTTTTAAGTGGAACTGGGTACTTGGTATAAGTGACTACGCAAAGGCAGAGAGATGGTCTAGTATAAGGCATTGGGTCTTATATATATTGGACTATATAGGGACAATTGATAAATTTAACAGAAGTCCATGCATAACATGCATTTGGGGTCTTCTACACAACACTAGATACATAATTTTAGTGGCTATAGACAATGTAGACACTATATAATTGAAAGATTGAGTAGGTGGATTCTAACAAGGGTGCTTTACCCACCCCTCTTTTCTCTCTTTCTTTGCCATAGCGAATGTTCTCCCGCATTTGAGGGTACACTCTCCACATATATTACAGGAGTGGTATGGATTCATTGGACCTACCTCCCTGTTGGGGTAATTTTTCTCCGAAATACGGGGGAACCCTGAGTGATACCGAATGCGACGGTCCTGAAGAAGACCGGAGTGACCTTTCAGGCGCATCAAGAGCGGTCGAAACATGTTGACTCTGGCAGTGGTAGGAGGGAAGCCTTGAGGTTCCTAATTATCTCCTAAAGGCGCTTTTCCATCCTTTTTTCACTTATTTTTAATCCTGGTAGAGGTGCCAAGAAAAGTTTAATAAAGGTTGTATTCTGGTTGACACCTTTAATCAGTTTTAAATCACTCCTCATACTGCACTTTTTTGTCGCACTTTTCGGTTGAAAACACTTGGTGTTTGCACGATTTTCACCATATTGATGTGTTAAGTGTTGTTTGTGTTCAGTCTGTTTTGACTACATGTTGTGTTAAGAGAAATTTATTATTTTTTCCCCCTCCCTTATGCTCCGCCCTGTGTGGGGTACACCAGGGCGTATTGTAAGCAGGCCCAATGATGAAGCATGTCACATACCTTGGTATGTGAGTGAGGGCAGTTTTCTCAAATAGAGTGATTTGCCCTATTGGGGCCTTCTCTATTTGTTGTATTAGTATATATTGTTTTGTCACTTACTCTACCCACCCCTCTTGTGTGTACAATTAAGGTCTTCGGGGGTTCGGGGTGGCAGAGTCTAAACTTATCTGACCCTCGCCCCTCTTTTGTGATTGAATTCTGCAATGTGCCACCCATCTAATCCTGTGAGTCAGCTCGTAAAGACATTATGTTGCTGGCTCATTGATATACGTCGGGTATGAGCATGCTTTCTCATAACGTGAGTGTGGCGTGAATGACTGAAGTATTAATGCTGCTTGAGTACAATGCGATCAGTCTGCCCTGGCTAATCAAATGGGCCCAGCTCTGACCACTCTAGTTAGCAGCGGCAAAGATGACAACAAACCTAGTTATCTTTGCATGGGCTGCTTACAGCAGTAGCTACCACATCAGTCCCTCTTTGTATGCCACCATCTGCAGCTTGCGGGGTTAACTTTGGCAGTCTGAATATGTTATTTGTCTGGGCTTCAAAAATGACTCCTGGAAGTTAACAGCATATCGCCTGGCAACCTAGACAGGTCTGTATGCACCCTCTAATGTATCCCAGTTTGGCCCAATGGCGGGCGCTCTATTATGTTGCCTACTCAGATTAGGGTCGAATAATGTGTAACCCAAGGGGCCTCCATCTTCCAACGTGCTATCTAGCAAGATTATAGATTACAGGAAATAGGTGCCATACATTGTCCCGCTAGTTCTCCCCCTCCCTCCTGCATCGTGAATGAGCCACACCAGCCCACAACCTGGTACTTGTGTGTGCAGTCCTGCACAATGTTCGTGTTGCTGGCCCGCTCATCCCAGGACACCATCTGCAGGGTGACCACCGGCATGCAGATTTCTTCGGAGAGTTCAGTCGAGGGTGTTGACGATCCGCACGACACCACTGTGTGTTGCATAGAGGACTCCCGATAGCCCTGGGTGTGCGGTGTGGCAAACGTCGTTACCGCTTCCAAGGCATTTCGTCGTTCCATTTTCATTTTCTCTGGGCTCGGGGCAACTGCTCTGGCCGCTGCTCCTCAAGGTGCCCTACGGCGGGGTCGGCGTCTATTCCTTCTTCCCGCGGCCTCACTGTCGTCCGGTTCTGATGGCCTCTTACCCGCCCAAAGACCCAATCCCTCTAGCCAGTCCCATGTGTCTGCCGGCCTGTCAAAGAAGTGCCTTCTACCTTTTGCCACCACTCTCACCCTGGCGGGGAACAGGAGGGAGTATGGGAGCTCCAGTTCCCTGAGTTGATGCTTCATCGATGCATAGTGGTTTCTCCGGCGCTGCACCAGGGCGCTATAATCAGGGAAAAGCATAATGGGACTGCCACCGACTGTGAGTTATTCCATTTTCCGGGTCTCCCGTAGGATTGCGTCCCTGACCCTGTAGTTGAGTAGTTTAAACAGGAACAGGCGCGGTCTGGCTCCTGGTTGAGGTCTCTGGGTTGGTACTCGATGGGCCCTTTGCACCGCAAACTGTTTCGATAGTGTTCCCTTTGGGAGTAGGTCACACAGCAGGTTCTCTATATATTGCTCTGGGTGCCGCCCTTCTTCCCCCTCCGGCAGTCCCACCAGCCTAATGTTGTTTCGCCGTGACCTTGTCCATCCGTGATTCCAAAGATGTTCTGGTGTGTTCTAATGCGGCCCCTATTTTCTCCACTGCCGCTAGGACGGAATCCATTTTGGCCACCAGTGCTGCGGACGCCGACTCCATTTCGTTCTCCTCTCTCATGTGTGGAGGGTCTGGTTCATCGGCTCGCAACAGTCCCTGTTGCGTTTTGGCCCTCATAAGGTCCATCACGAGTTGTTGCGCCGTGGGCATTCACAGCTGGCACTTGACTTGACTCACAGCATCCGAGTGGTAGCAGTCCTGCTTCCCGTTCCACACCAAGGCCCTCAGCAGACCAGCTCGTCCCGGGGCATGGAGCCTGCACAGTACACCCTGTGGCAGCGGCCAGTGGAAGGGGAAGAGTGCCGCCTCAGAGGTGCATATGCACCTAATGTTCAGTTTATTGAAACCGGAGATACTAGTGTATGTTGGCGGCAGTAACGCCCGCCAGCCAGGCTGACGCAGAGCCCTCTTGGAGTTATTAGTCAGGTCCGTTTCTAGCGCGGCGAAGTCTAGGCGAGTCTAGTTCGGTGAGTGGGTGGGTGGTATCAATCTGCAATGCACACGAACAGAGCACTGAGGGCTACGTGTGTGCTTCGTATTTAATTTCTGCGCCATCAACACGCACAGTCGTATCTGCGGGCTTGCTGTTAGGTCTTCTTGTGGCTCCGTGCCACCCCTCAGCTCAGTGATAAGTGGCTTTGGCGCCCCAGGTCCCAGTTTCTGGCAGGCTGTGTCACTTGCCTGCAGAAGAGCACCCTCCCCTACGCCCCCCTGCGGCAGACCGCCCGGTCCACTGCACTACCCAACAGGGATGTCCCTGATTGCCACCTCCACCTGTCCACCGCACCTCAGTCTTCTGATTCAGCCAACAGCCCAGGAAAAGCGGCTCACCGGTGCAAGCAGTGCACTGTGTCCTCATCCAGCATAATCCTTGCAGGCGCCATTTCTTCCATTAGCAATGTGCTCCCCAAAGCTTCTGGGCCTGATGACGTCCGAGCGCTGGGCCTGCCAGCACGGCCCTCTTTGTATGTCTCTGACTTCACCCAGGTCCTCTGGGATGCCCTTCCTTGTGGGTGCGGGTGCGTGTCTGCATTAGAGCCAATCTGTGGTGCCCCACGGTATTCCCGCAACTGTTGTTGGCCCCTGTGAGCCTCCACCAGAGGGTCCAAGCATGGGCCTTCCCCCACAGCAGGGCACGGGCCTCCGCCACGCCTGGGGTCTCCCGCCTAGGACTTCCTTTGCCTTTGCGGCGGCGCGCTCCTCGATGGGCTTCCCTTTAGTCCCGGCAACAGTCTGATGAGCCAAGGGATCTCCCAGTCCCTCGTCTGGGTCCTCACCCGGGGTAGGTCTGCGTGTCTCCCGGGTAGTTCTCCCGCTCCGTACTCCCGCCAAACGTTCCGGGCCTCTTCACTGGCAAAGGCGGCGTCCCTCACTCCATACCTCGTCACAGCACAGACCCCAGGCCACGCTCCGGATCTCCTTGCCTCCCTTGTCCTTAAGGGTGGCGGTCTCACCCAAAGAAGCAGAACAGGACCCCCGCAGCAAGCTTGCTGTAGGTCCTGATGCACAGGCTCCGTGCCCGCTGCAGAAATGCTCCGGACAGCGTAGGCAGCCGCCTCCCAGCGGGGTGTCCACCTCGCGGTTCACCTCTTACAGGCCCCAGACTGTCTCCGGTGCAGCACTTGGTCCACAGTGACAGGAGCCATAAAAGAAGGGGTTCCCCAAGCGTCGACTCTCTCCAGCTACCGATTGATGCAGGTTTCAGCCGTGAGTGGCACACATGGAGGAGAATTTCTGTGGATTACTGGGACTAACAGTCGGAGCACTACAAGCTCACGTCCGCCATGTTGGCCGGCTAGCCACGCCCCCCCCCCCTTCAAGCTTATTTTCCTGTAAATTTTACGCAGATTTCTTTTTTTTTTTTTTAGATACTGGGGGCTCACGCCCCTTCCTGATGAAGACTTCTCATTACCAGAGGTTGAAATACCATGTACAATAGACTTATATAGACTCCATTCCATTGTATAAAACAAATTTAAGGAGTCATATGTCTTTTAATATGTGATGCACTTTTCCTTTCGCTCTGCTATCACTGTACCCCTCTTCACTGAAATGTGAGCACTGGATCTTTGTTATAACACCCCAAAAAAAGCATGAGATTAGTTAAAATAGCAATGAATAAATTAATTGTAATACAGCATCATGGATCTGCCTGTTTTGTACTTGCCTTGGTAAATTGATAAATGCTTTGTCTTCAAACAAAGAAGACATACGGTTTCTCTACTGAGACTGATGCCTTAGTGAACCACTGTTTCTTTAATGCATAGTATTACCACTGGTTCTCAAAAGTTGTAGGGTCTCCCTTGTTGAAACATACCTTTCTGAACTATTCAGCAGCAGGTCATTTGCATAATGTCAAGGATGCCTGAGTGTTCACCATCACACCGTATTTGACTGAGCATGGTCCATTAAGGCCCTGCCTTGTCAATGACATTCCCACTGTCACTGTGCAGTTACGTGGAAATCAAGCATCCCGCTCAGAGCGGAAAGTAAGAGGCAGCAGTAGGTAAGGATTTTAAGATGGTTTAAGCTGACCTGAGTCTTTTGTTGAGTGCTTATCTGCTTGTGTCTGTATCTCTGCATATTTGTGTTGAGGCAAATTCGAGAGAGAGAGGGAGAGAATTGAGACACTCGCAGAAGGTATTTTAAAAGAAATATATGGAATGTTTTTATGTGCATGTCTGCTTGTTTCTCTGTGTGTGTGTGTGGGAAGGTATTTTAAAAGAAATATATGGAATGTTTTTATGTGCATGTCTGCTTGTTTCTGTGTGTGTGTGGGGGGGGGGGGGGGTGCACGCAGGAATATATAAGTAAGGTGCCAAATGCAAGCAAATAAGAACAGTTTGGCATTAAGACATTACAAATATCACAAAATAAGGATACATTAACACAGGGGTCTCCAAACCGGTCCTAGAGGGCCGGATCCATGCCAGATTTTTAAAATAACTACATGTATCTCAAATGGGATATCCAAAAAATCTGGCATGGATCCGGCCCTCCAGGACCGGTTTGGAGACCCTGATTAACATATCATAGTGTTTAGTTTCATTTGGTGTAATCAATTACTCCTTTTTTGTTTTAATTAATACATTGCTCACATGATTTTGTATGTCCTGCCACTGATTTAGAAGTCTTTATTAATGGTGCTTTTTAGTCCGTTTCCAGGGACACACTGATTACTAACCCAATAGTGCCAATATTAATAATAATAATAATAATTAAATGTATAAAGCGCATGGTTACACTAGGCTGGTGTGTCCCCGCGCTTCGGTACAATCTGAGGCACACATCCCGAAGAGGACCATAAAATAGCTGGACAGTAGACAGGTTGGCTTAATCAAAGGGAAAGAGATGAGTTTTCAGCTCCTTACGGAAGATAGTCTCCGAAGACTCCAGCCGAGGCCCCAGAGGGAGTTTATTCCACTGCTGTGCTGCCAGAAGGACCACCCACCCATCCTTGCTCTGGTAGGAATGCTCACCTGCCCCTCCCGCTAGATCTCAATTGACGGGTAGGGGAGTAGGGAGTTAGTAAGTCATGCAGGTAGGTTTGCTATTTTCCCTGTATATTTATCTTGGGACAACATAATTTTCTGGGTCTGATTGCAGATCAAGGAAGGTGGTGAAGCACAATGGGCGTGGAGATTCGGCTGTAGGATGAAAAGTGCTGTTATTGATGGCTTGGTTGCAATCATGGTTTCTATGCTTCTTCCATTGTGATTTAGGGACCGGTCACACCGCACAATATTAGCTTATGTAAAAGTAAAAGCCTTCCCCATGTCACCTTGTAAAGAAAGGCTGGCCCTGAAAGGCCCCCCATTACACTCTATTACATATATGTATGTATGTATGTATAGGCATTTATATAGCGCACTACTTACCCGGAGGGTCCCAAGGCGCTTCGACCGCTGCGAAACCCTTCCTGGCTTCCCTGAGAGATGGTCCCTTAATGGGTATCTCCAGGGTGAGACCAGGCATCCCCGGCGGTCTGGTGGGGCCGTTAGTGAAGATGAGGCAAGCTAATGCCCAGAGTTGCCGAGTGTGATCGCTGATCAGAGTGGGCACCGAGGCGAGAGAATTATCGAGTCCGCTGACCCTGGTCCAGAAACCTGCCGCGCCAGGAATCGAACCCTGGTCCCGGGCCGTCCTCTGCTCTCGGGTCTGCCGCCTCTAGGCGTTTTCATCAAATGCTGCTGGGTGCTTTCAAATTCAGAAACCACAAAAGAGAACTAGAGATGCACTTTAAGTTAATTTAATAACCAAAAGGGTGTGGCCTAATGGCCAGAGTTGATTACTTCGGAGAGTGGGATCCATGTTGGAGCCTCTGGCCTGCTCAACACCCTGTGATTCTGGGCAAATCACTTAATCTCCCCGTGCCTATGGACAGCGCCTAGAGCGCTTACGGGTGATTAGCCGCGTGACACAAATCCAAGTATTATTATTATTTTAGTATTATTCCACTTACACTGTAACTTCATAACAATCACAAATACAATGGAAATGTATCTTATATATAGCACGCTTCTGCCCTGGGACGTCTTGGAGCTGTCAGCTGTGGAGGCAAAACAAAGGAAAAAAGAAAAAGAAAAGCTCAAGAACTAACAATTTAGAAGTAGCCTATTAATCCCTTCATCCGGCTAACTGTGAAAAGCTTTTATGTCTTGTATTATGGCTATATACGTCTCTACATCAAGTGCAATCAAATGTACTTCTCAGCATGGCTGGTAAACATTTAATGAGATGTACGGTCAATTACCTCTACATAATGTTGGTGCATTAGCAGCACTTGTCTCAATATACAGTGCTAGACCAATCCATCTAAATAGAAAGTGGTAGGTAAGATCGCTCAAGGTTGTGGCAGTATCACAAAAATGGACCCCGCCCTCGCAGCCCCGGGGACCACCACCTTCCTGGGGCTTTTTTTTGAGTTTGAGTGGGGGGACGCGTGCCTCCCCCGCAGCCCCGGGACCATCACCTACCCGGGACAAAAATAAACAAAGGAGGGGGGCCGCACAGCCCCCTTCATGGAGCCCTAAATGGCCCTGGGACCGCCATCCTACAGGGCTGGCTCCAGCAATGTCCCAGGGTGCCCATCTGAGTGACGTAATATGTAGGGTCATAAGCAGTGCATTGCTGGGGCATGAGTTATAGTTAGCTCAGGTAACTATGACTACTGAATTTTACTGGTTTTGCACGAGTGAAACCTGAGCCTAACTATACAATCCATGTAATCTTTGTTTTTTTCAGTGGCAATATATATACTTGGCAGTCATTTATTTATTCATATTCGATTAATTAAAATCATTACATATATGGACCGTTACTTAAATAAGAATAACATCATTTTTTAAGCAGGAAATGCTGATTGATTCTGATATAACATCAAAATGATAGTCAGTAAAGATTGTAATCAACTTTAAAACCTCAATGTTCAAGGATTTTTAAAAAGTTTAAAGTGCTGAGTGCTTGGTGCGCATCTCCTGCTGCCTCCAGCTGTTTCTGTACCAGCTGCTAGCGGCTGGGGGCCGTTGTCGCTGCTGTCTGTTTAAAAAATATAAATAATTATTGACATTGTGTCAGGTTGCAGTGATGATAGAGGACCAGGTGCACTGTATCCACTCCGGGCATCTTGGCGCGCCTTCTGCATGTGCAGGGGTTGCACACAACTAGACTCCGGGTCATGGTGAGTACGAAGTGACTGTCGCTTATTTGTTATTTCTCCTCCTATCTATAATCTATATGCAAGCTTCAGAGCATCATGAGGTGATTGGGTTTTCCTCTCAAGCTTAAAAGACTCCTTGATTGAGTGATGGTTCAAGCCCGGGACGTTTGGTGCTGTTCACGTAGACCATGTTCTTGTCGGAGCCAAGATAAAACTGCCCCTATGGTCTGTTTGCAAAATGCAAGGCCTATGCTGTTCGTGGTTGCTGCTTCAGTGAGTTGGCATTGAATGGTGTTGGTGAATTTCCCTAATATTGCCAGATTCTGGTGGTGTTTTCGCTGAAGCACAGATCGGATGCCTCTCTGCAGCGCTTGACACGTTTCAGTCAGAACAGCGGAAGGAGCAGACTGTGCCCTTCCTCAGCCAGTTCAGGGCAACAGCACAAAAGGCGAGACCAAGATTGTTTGCGATGTTTGCATAGCCTGCAGGCGGTTGCTGCCTCTTGATTGGCCCAAGCGGGATTGAAGTCCGCGATGGGGAGGGCGATTAGACTCATGTAAAGAATTTTCCTGCGGGCCGGGCAGAGAATGAGAATTGAAAATTGGGCTGAGCCTTCCCTGGGCTATATGATTTGTCCAGTACCCCTGTCAATGGATTATGCCAGAGACTTCCATATCTTGTTCGAATGAGGTTAGAAGCGTTTGCCTGTCCATTACTTTTTTCCATACTGATTGTGGGATGTCTTGCATATTCAGGCCTGATCTTCAGTCTGCTTATCTCCATTGCCAGCTACAATTGCCATGGGGATCCTACTTCTTCAAACATTTCCTATAGGTGGTACATGAGCGAGAGCTCAGGGGCATGCAGGACCCTAAGGTAGTACTTTAAGGGGAGGGGTAAAAAATACTACTTCAACTCCCCTTTGTGCAACAGTGGTGAAAGTGCTGAACTCAGGAGGGGTAAAATGTACTATTCCCATTCCATTCCAGTCAGTGCAACAGTAGGGAAGGTGTTGAATTGCGGAGTGGTATAATGTACTATTCCCATTCCAGTATGAGCAACAGTCGTGAAAGAGTAGTTCACTTCAACCAAATAAAATATTTAAACAACTATATTAAATAACAAGAAATAGAAAGACTTATATATAACAACGAGCAGCCCGTCCCAAAGTTGTCCGGGTATGAATTGCTGCCGGCCAGTAGTATATTGTTTCGTAGTATTTCGTTTTGATAGCATTTCTTATCTGTGACAGGCCTGTGAAACTCTCCAATTCACAGTGCACTGCTGATGCACCTAAGAGTGCGCATTCAGTAGTGTGTGAACTTGAGTTTCCCTACTTTATTTTTCCTTGCAATATTATATAGCGCAAACTCGACAACATGGCATGAGCACAATTTACATTACAGAAGAACACATTCATTTGTGGTAGGCACGGGGAGACAAAGCGATTTGCCTGGAATCCCAGGATGTTGAGCTGATGCCGAGATTCGAATGTAGCTCCCCATCTCTAAAGTTCGCAATTCTAGAACTTGTGGCGGGAGGTGTGTCTAAAAGTGTATGTCGGTGCTGGCCATCAACGAGAGAGACCTGTGCTACTTTCAAATGGGTGGTGAAAAAATATATGAGTATGTTGCTGGAGATGTGGGCCGCGGTGCCACCAATACACTTACCGGGCAGGGTAAACACCCATTATTCCGCAACTTTCTTTCCGCATACCATCACTCTGCATACTTTCATTACGAAAGTACCATGACTCCACAATGCCATTATAACGCATGGCATTACATTTTATATGCTTTTACCACGCATACATTTACAACGAAGTTCGTTGTAAATGCATGAATGGTAAAAGCATGTTTTTTAAAAAATGTTTGGATAAGGTAAGTATGGGTATAGAGCTATATGTTTTGGGGTACTGAGGTATATGTTTTGGGGTGTTTGGGTATATTAAGGGTTCGGATATAGTTTTGGACTATGGGGTACAGGGGTAGTTTTAGGGTTTAGGGATAGGTATGGGTTTTGGGGGTACAGGGGTATTTTTAGGGTTCAGGGCTAGGTTTGGGTTTTGGGGTACAGGGGTATTTTTAGGGTTCAGGGGTAGGTTTGGGTTTTGGGGTACAGGGGTATTTTAAGGGTTCAGGGCTAGGTTTGGGTTTTGGTGTACAGGGGTATTTTAGGGTTCAGGGGTAGGTTTGGGTTTTGGGGTACAGTGGTACTTTTAGGGTGCAGGGCTAGGTTTGGGGTACAGCGGTATTTTTAGGGTTCAGGGGTAGGTTTGGGTTTTGGGGTACAGGGGTATTTTTAGGGTTCAGGGGTAGGATTGGGTTTTGAGGTACAGGGGTATTTATAGGGTTCAGGGCTTGGTTTTGGTTTTGGGGTACTGGGGTCTTTTTAGGGTTTAGGGATAGGTTTGGATTTTGGGGTAAAGGGTATGTTTATAGGGTTAAGATGGGTTAGTGTTTAAGGGTGTTGGGGTATTTTAAGGAGTAAAGGTGGGTTATGATTATGGGGTGCAGGGGTATTTAAAGGGAGCAGGGTGGGATTAGCACACAATATGAGACATGGCATGAAGGGCGGAACGTACCACACGCCCCCAGCGTTTGTCACGCTTTCAGCACACGCCCACATCACAACACAGGCACGCCCACAAGGGATTATTTTGCTGGCACGGTTCTTTTACCTTTTAAATGTATATGGTGGGCGTCTGCATAGCCTATGTCCTTCTGCTGCAACTGCCCTTTCCAACGCTGTATTGGGTGTTGTGATTGGTGCTGTGGCTCCTGAGATTACCCGCCTCAAAGGTTTGGGCTCTCTCTTTATTATATTAGTACTAGCAGCCTGCCCTGGCTTTGCCCGGGGCAGAAGGGGGCTGGGGGGAGCATTTTAAGCCTCTGTGCACCCCCCCCCCGACATTGCCCAGTCCGCATCCCTCCCGCCTCCCGCCCTGACATTGGCCATACCGCCTCCCGCCTCCCGCCTTGAGCCTTGTGCCTTGAGCCTCCCGCCCCGACATTGGGCATAGCGCCTACCGCCTCGCGCCTCGCTCCTTGAGCCTCCCGCCCCGGCTTTGTAACCCCCCCCAGGTCCCGACTTACCTCACCCGCCGCTCCTCCCTACGCTGGAGTGTTTACCTCTCCACTGCTTGACCGCTTGTCAGCTACCTCATCCGCTGCTCCTCCCCGCGCTGCCACTGCTCCTCCGCTTCACGCCGCTCCGCAGCTCCTCCCGGCGCTCATGTTCTCCCCTCTTCCTGTTGCTGGCGAACTCCACTCCTCCCCTCACGCAGACGCTCCTCCCGGCGCTCATGTCCTCGCTCTTCCTGTTGCTCGTGAACGACGCTACTCCCCTCACGCATACGTCGCGGCCGGCGCTACTTGCAAGGGACTACTTTATTTTTATTTCTAAATAATTTAAACAACGTTTATTTTTTATTTTTATGTAGCCTATGTCCTTCTGCTTGCCCTGAGGTTTTCTAAGATGTCTTGGGTGTTCAGATTGGTGGTGTAGTTTTCGAGTTTACCTGGTTCAAAGGTGCAAGTTCTCTCTTTATAATAGTAGTATAGATGGATTATACATAAATGTAATAAAAATAAACAAATTACATATTTATTACAATGTTTAATAAATATTAAAAATTAAAATACATTACATTATTATTATTAAAACACCAGACTATAGTCCCACAAGTATAACAACCAACAAATATAATGTTATTTATAATTAAAAACCATAACACAATTAACAAATAACATAATAAATAACACAATTTTTAAGAAACAAATAAATATTGCTACATTTATTATTTAAATAACTTCTTGCCCTATACCTCTACAAAGTAAACAACACACACCTCAAACATATCTTTAAAATTATAATAACACATTTTACATAATGAATTTTCAATTAAACAATTCATAATAACTAACTAACAATAAATTCATTATATTTAATTCATTCCCAACCTTTATCCCTACAAACCGAACAACCCGCACCTAATATACAACTTAGACAATTCTCTTAATTACATGAGTTACATAATTAATTATCAATTAAACAATTAATAATAATTAACAAGTAATACATTTAATATATTTATTTAGCATCCCACTGTTTACCCCTACAAACCCAACAACCGTGAGTGGTTCACCACCGAATACACCATCCGCAAGGGGGCAGAAGTGCTTTTCCGCGCCCCACAACCAGGCAAGGACAGCGGCTGGAACCAATACACCGCCAGGCCCCGGACTCGCCCGTGCAAATCACTGGTGAGTCAGCAGTGCACGTGTTTAGCCAACCAGGCCCCAAATGGAGCACGGTCTGCGCTGGACTGCCCATGCGGCCATTCTGTGCAATGCCCATGCGGGCGAGGAGGAGCCACATCTACAGCTTAAGCACAAGCATCCAATTAAGGCGTGCCTGCGTAGCCCAGCAGAATAGCACCTCAGCCAGCAGAGGCGCACACATCAGGCCCAGCAGACCCCACACCACGTGGTGCAGAGACACCGCCACAAGACAAAATGGGGGACAATGCAGAGAAGAACCAGACCCCAGTCTGCGCAATGGCACAACACCCTCCCACGGGCGTCCTGCCCCCGTTTAGTGAGGCGGCCGACCCCACCACAGATTCCCCCAGGTGGAAGATGTGGCTCGGCCATCTTGAGAACTATTTCATCGCCACCAGAGAAACAGATGGGGCAATCAAAAGATTGCTACTTCTCCACTACGCCGGGGAAGAAGTGTACTTACTCTTCAAGCACCTCCCGGGTGTCGGAGCCCCGAATGATTATGAATCAGCAGTGAGAGCGCTCAACGCGCATTTTTACCCCCAACTGAACCCAGATGTCGAGCGGTTCAAGTTGCGACAAGCCAGGTAAAGGGAAGGGGAGTCCATTGATACATTCCATGTGAGGCTGATGGAGCTAGCCAGCACACACCTGGTGGATGAAAGAGTGGCGGAAGAAATCAGAGCGCAGCTCATCCAAGAAATACGCAGCAAGGTGCTGCGCAGACTCATACTATGGCAGCCAAACATACCTTTGAACGACATACTAGTCATGGCCAGGTCACAAGACCCATCAGCAGCTCGGGCAGACGAGATGGACCTAGCACTGACAAGCACGACTGCAGTTCACTCCTCGGCACCCTGCACTTGTGTTATAGGTCCACAATGCCACCGATATTGTACTCTAAAGGAGTGAGGCCGTAACAGCAAAAAGCCTTCCTCCCATCAATGCCCTAGCCGCAGGTATTAGCCACTGCCATCCGGCCGGCGGTCCAATTTCCTTCCCCTCCGTATGTTATTGTGCGCACCAGTGAGCACCAACCAGCCTAGCCATTCACCGTTGGTGCCTACCGCTTTTATACAGTGTCCCGTGGGCCAGCAGCCGCTCTCTCAGCTCCCCTCCATGTGTTCACCCCTCCAATGCCACCTCCAGTGCCTTGATGTCCGTGTCCAGGCCAGCAACTCAGCCCAACCCAGGGGTAGTCAAGCCCTGCACCACAGCCCGCCGCGTTCAGCCTCCCTGCGCTGGTCTGTTAGACCGGTGTGATCCGCTGCTAGTGTGCCTCTGTCCGTGGCCTCTACCTCTATCGCACCTGTGCTGCGGTGATCTCCGTTATGCCTCCGTTCCCGTGTGGGTCACTCCCGGCCCTCACGAAGCATGGCGCTCACAGGTATGCCTTCCCACCGCACTCGTCCTCTCGCCTGCGGTTCACCTCCAGCTCCAGCCAGAGTCGCACCGTCACCACAGTTAGCCAAGGTCCCCACCGCGCCGTGGATATTTTTGGTCCGCTTCCCCAGGTTCGCAGGACGCTGCCCGCCGGCCCCCCGCCCCCACCACTACTGCGGAGGGCCCCAGGCTCGTCGCGCCCCACTCACCGGGTCTCCGCAGGCGTGGAGTCCAGCCGCCAGCAACGCCTCCGTCACCACTAGTCTCCTCAACGATGATCCGGCAGTCGGACTCCTCCCGATCCCGAACCGAAGGTTCCACTGGGCGTTGCGCACTGTCAGCGCCACTTGTTCGGGTCAGCAGCGCCGGCCTCACGTTTCATGCAGCGGTCTTCAGCTGTAGTCGGTCTGACCGCCCGCTCGCAGCGGATATCCTCCCGCACTCCAGGCTGTGCTGCTTCCCCCTCAGCGGTCACACTCACCGCAATGCCTCCGCCATTTTGAGGCCATAGCGCCCGGCCTTGCTCTGTTCTCCTGGGCCCGGCAGGAGTTGCCCCTCTCGCCACTTCCTCGGTGTCTTCGAGCGGGTGTCCCCCCGTGTAATGACCGGATTCTCAGACCAAGAATCACCCACTCAACTAGATACAACCAACCCGGCCAAAACGTAACACCATCCCTTCCCCGACCCTATTTACAATGGTTCCTGAATACTTACCCGGGAATGGGGCACTCGCAATATACAAGCTTATATCATCAAAAACACTGCTAGATCTACGGGGTTACTAAGAATAGTCACTAATAACTACGGAATTCCATGTCCCCTCCTATGATCTTACCTTATAGCCCCGCGACAATCTGGCCCGGACTATTCTACCCTCCTTCTCATTGTGGAGAGCAGCTCACTATACCACACCAACCACAATTGGTGTTCTCATTAACGCCCCATCTTGAGCGATCTCATTACACACCATCCCCAATCGGTGCTCTCACTAATGCCCTATCTTGAGCAATCTCATTACACACCAATCCCAATAGGTGCTCTCATTAACGCCCTATCTTGAGCGATCTCACTGTCCTATTAATACCTTCTGCTCTCTCTCTTTCTCTTGGGAAGTTCCTAAGTACCTAATATTCACTGGAAGTTATTTCCTATCAAAACTACCCTGTCTTCCATTTCTCAGTTACCTGTAAGAAGGGAATTGCCCATCCTTCTATACGACAGCACCTGGCTAAAAAGAAAGGTTAATTCTGTCTTAGTAAACAACTCTCAAGTGCAATTACTACGTATTGGGGCCTCTTTACACACTAATAGAATGACAAGGAGGAATAGCAATATAGATGAAAGGGAATGCACACATACACACCTAAAAGATACACAGATCTGACTAATGCATTTGCAGTTATTCTCTGATCAGAAGCAGTACACTTCACTGTCTTCAGTTACCTGTAAGAAGGGGATCACCAGCCTTCTGTACTTCAGCACCTGGCTATGAAAGGCCCACTTACTCCCTCCCAAAGGAGAACATACACATGATACTAATGCACATTGGGGTCTCTTTATTAGAATGACAAGAAGGAAGCTTTATTACTAAAATAACAATTCACACATGGCTGAAAGAAAAGTGATTAATCATGATGTACAGGCAGGTATTGGGGTCTTTATTAGAAAGAGAACAAGACAAAGAAAACATTGCAATGAATTATTGAGAAAACAAAAGGGGGATGAATGATTATATATAGTGCAAACTAACTAAGAATACCTTACCCTGTTAAGAAGGGTCCAACTGCCTGTTCCTCTCTCTGGTGGGATCAGGACTCTCTCTCCTTCACCATCACCAACGTATTAGCTTTACTCCAACTGCACTCCAAATGTAACTTAATCGTCTGCTAACAATTCCAACTCTTCCATTTGCCTGGTAACTGCTCCACAGATCAGCTGTCCAACTCAAAGCTCCAGCTCTCAGCTCCAGCTCTGCAAACCAACTGACTCCATCTGACTTTGTCCACTCCAAAAACCAACTGACTGCTCTGCTCTTCTGTTCTCTGATAATATGGGAGGCTCTCTGCTCATGGAAATTTCCAGCCAGCAAGCTACCTCCTAACAAATTCCTGTACCAGGCTTCCTGCTCCAGACGCTCCCACAGTGGCCACCTGCTGTTTCGTCTGGAGACTTGAGCACTAAGCACATTCCTTCGATAAGGGCCGGTCCTCACCGGTTTCTAACTAGTGAATAACAGGCTCAACTCTAAACATCACTTCTGACCTACAAGCGCCTCAGACAACTGAGGCAGGAAGACAAGATGGCTGCTCTCTAGTTTAGGCCTTTAGGCACGAAAAGAGGCAAAAGAGACATAGAATCATGCCAATAGGCAAACACTGCAAATAGATAAATACTGCAAAGGAAAGATGGCTCGCCTCTAGTTTAGGACTCTAGGCCCGAAAAGAGGCTAAAGAGACATAGAATCATGCCGAAGCCAATAGGCAAGCCCTACAAATAGGCTAAAAATAGGGATCTAACCACTATACTAGGATGGTAGTAAACCAAAGTCACCATCACTCAGAAATAGGACAAAATATCCGGTCACTACACCCCGTACCGCCGCCGTTGTGCCCAAGAGGCTGCCGCCGTCACAGCGCCATCCGCTCGCTATTCGCAACTCCTCTTCCGCATCGTACCAGGGGCGGCCGACATTTTACCTGGACTCGGTTGTGGAGCTCCGATGTTCGGCTCGCAGCTCTTAGCGGCTCCAGAGGGGTCCCCGGCTGCCCTCAGGTCTTCCGATTCTGTGCCCTGCTGCACCGGCCTCTAGTGGGTCTCGTTATCGGGTCCAGTCAGTGACGGGAACAGGATAAATGCAAGGTGAGGCGCGGAGCTCCGAGCTCACGCCGCCATCCCCATCGGCGCCCAAGCGCCGCTCCCAAGAATACGACTTCATGCATGTGGCCAAATAGGTTCGACATCAGCCTCTGAAACACAGCGGCGGCTGATGACAACCCAAAAGGCATATGTTTGAATCTGTAACAGCCAAAAGGTGTACAAAATGTGGTCAAATGTCTGCTCTCTTTGTCTAATACCACTTGGTGATATTATGCAGCAGAAAGATCTAACGTAGAGAACCACTTGGCATTGCGTGTCAAAGATAACATTTCATCGATCATGGAAAGTGGAAACTGGTCAACCAGAATATTGTTGTTAAGGTACCTTAAGTCCACACACAAACGGGCCCTACCATTGGATTTTCGAGTGACAACCAACAAAGAAACCCATTCGGCTGCTTCAACAGGCTCAATGACATTGTTACTTACCATTTTCTCTAGATCTCCTTTTACTTCGTCCCTAACTATGAAGCGAATATTTCTAGCTTTATGTATTTTCGGAATGGCTCCCTCTTTTAAGTGAGTCTGATGAGTGAAGCCCTTGAGTTTACCCATACCATTAGCAAAAACTTCAGGGAACTCTTGAGACACCCATTTCCTGTTGTCCTCTCTATCACATGAGACTAATACGTGTTCCTTATTGTTCGGATCAAGTATGATATTCAACAACTTTTGGTCTATCCACCTTAAAACGGCCCCTCCTTCGCTATATGTAATTTTATCACTGACTGCCTCTCCTTGAAACAGAATATTAAGGTTCGGAAACCTAATATGTCAATCTTCTCTCCTGTGAAACTCTCTGCGGAAATATCATTTGGTTCTAACCATGTACCAATATTGTTAATGAATTGACTTTTCCATACATCCTGAGACACAATGGTGAAGGGGGAACCAGAGTCTGCGGCTAACTGGACAGTAATGCCTCCCAAAGAGACTAAACACAATGGTTTTGAAGATGAATTACTTGTGATATTTGGTATCACTTTTTTTTGCTGCACGTCCTCCTCACTAGAGCTTGAGTGACTCACATCATCCCCTTCTTGAATACAGGCCACTTTCCCTTTAGACTTCTTTTTAGGTTTACATCTGCAAACCCTAGAGAAATGCCCAATCAGTCCACATTCTAAGCACTTCGCAGATTTGGCAGGACATTTCTCGTACGCTGCCGAATGGAAGTAACTACCACATCTGTAACAAATTAAATTACTATGTTTCTTTTGCTCAGAACTGTATCCCTTTTTCTTATCATTTTTCGTACCTCCATAACTTTTGTAAATTGATTTTTTTTCCACAACCTTTCCTTCAACTTCTTCTGCATCTTTTTTTTCCTTAGAAAGTGTAGCTTTTGCCCAATGTTCCGAGAGTTCAGCTTTCTTAACCATTGCAACAATGTCCTTCAAGCATCCTTCGCCCTCTATCCACAATTTATCCGGTAAACTTTAGTTTTTTGTATACATGACAACTTGTTCACGAATAAACTTGTCGTGTATTTGTGCAAATCTACACTTGCTAGCTAATTTTTTTAATGCGGAAACATATTCCTCCATGGCTTCATGTTTCTCCTGCTTCCTGTGAAAAAAAAGAATGTCTAGTGACAGTAATACATACAGATGGTGAAAAGTGGTCATCTAAATCTCAAATGGCCATTTTAAAGACATCCATATCACCCTCACTTCTTGCCTGTTTATGCGATTCATTGTAAACACGTAAACCTTCGGGACCTAGTAAATATAATAACATCCTTTTTTTCTCTCCGGAGAGAAGGGTCCACTGATGACTTCTAAATTAGCAATGTAGTTGATGAAATACTCTTTCCAGTTTAACCATGCCACTGCAGGCTCTCCAGGTGTTGGCAAGAACTGTTTCGGCTTGTTGATATACATATTCGAGAGTGAGACATCTCCAGATGCGTTTGTCCTTGAAGAAGTAGATTTAGACCTGGTCTCAGTCATGTCTAAAATACGCTAAGGAGTACAGAACTAAGTGATTCCAAATTAAATATTAAATAAAAATTTGACAGTACCAATTCCAGATGAAAAAAAATAAGAAGAAAATGTAAAAATTACAATGGATGACTACTTTAAATGAGTCCAATAAAGAATGTAGCAGTATTCCACATCAAGAAGAATATTTTTTCCTATTCAACTTCGAGTAAATAAATTATAGCGCTGCATGCACTGCAAAAAAAAACGAGATAGGAAAATAATGCTTAAATGTCAGTACCTTAACTTGAAAATATTCTATGTTTCATTGAGATCATCAGACGCAGTGTTTTTCCCTTCAGAATTAGAGAAATAAATGATGATGTTAAAGAAAATGGCTTCTGTGCGTGAAGAATCGCTGTGGGAGCGTAACAATGTGCAGTCCTCTTTCTCTGTCAACGTTTAGCGTAGTGACGTGAGGCAAAGGAATGCTCGACATGAGACAGGGGAACGCGCAGAAGATAGAGGCTTCTAACACGCGCAAAGGCAGCAGCGCATTATTTGAAAAATGGTCACTGTTGTTGGCTTCAACAAGCGATAAGGGAAAAACTACACCAAGTCACCTACTCTAGCTTTTCAGGCGAAATAGCTTTCCTCTGTGGTTCCTTCACGAAGCTGTGGCCTAGACGCATGCGAATCAAGGTGAAGTCCCCCCCCAAAAAAATGGTGCAGCGTCGTCCTGCCTTCCTCGTGTGGAGATCAATTCCGTGGTTCCCATTGTTCTGTCCGTTCGTCTTTACATAAGTAGAAAGTAGAAATCTTGAATCCCGCTCGTCGTCAAATTAAGTGTGGTAATCACACTTAATATTTGAATTGAATTCTTGCTTTATTAAGTACTAGCAGCCTGTCCCGACGTTGTCCGGGTATGAATTGCTGCCGGCCAGTAGTATATTGTTTTGTAGGATTTCGTTTTGATAGCATTTCTTATCTGTAACAGGCCTGTGAAACGCTCCGATTCACAGTGCACTGCTGATGCACTTAAGAGTGCGCGTTCAGTAGTGTATGAACTCGAGTTTCCCTACTTTATTTTTCCTTGCAATATTATATAGCGCGAACTCGACAACATGGCATGAGCACAATTTACATTACAGAAGAACACATTCATTTGTGGTAGGCAGGGGGAGACAAAGCGATTTGCCTGGAATCACAGGATGTTGGGCTGATGCCGAGATTCGAACGTAGCTCCCCAGCTCTAAAGTTCGCAATTCTAGAACTTGTGGCGGGAGGTGTGTGTAAAAGTGTATGTCGGTGCTGGCCATCAATGAGAGAGACCTAGGCATTTTTCAAATGGGTGGTGAAAAAATATGAGTATGTTGCTGGAGATGTGGGCCGCCGTGCCACCAATGTACTTACAGGGGGAGGGTAAACACCCATTATTCCGCAACTTTCTTTCCGCATACCATCACTCCGCATACTTTCATTACGAAAGTACCATGACTCCGCAATGCCATTATAACGCATGGCATTACATTTTATATGCTTTTACCACGCATACATTTACAACAAAATTCGTTGTAAATGCATGAAGGGTAAAAGCATGTTTTTTTAATGTTTGGATAAGGTAAGTATGGGTATAGGGGTATATGTTTTGGTGTACTGAGGTATATGTTTTGGGGTGTTTGGGTATTTTAAGGGTTCAGATATAGTTTTGGGACGCTTACTCACTAAAAACGGACATACCTGGCTTGAACCGCGAGGCACAGTAGTGCACCAGTCCACCAGCGCAGCAGCGCATCAGCCCTCCAGCCCACTTCTCGCCGCACCCGCTTCGCGGGTGCCGCCTCGTCTGTGGGTGTTGGTGGCGACTTCAGCTGAGAGGAGCAGTATCGGACACAGGCGGAAAGGCGGTAAGGGGCGCGAGGCACCAGCGGGGCTGCGAGCGTGCGGGGACTTCATTTCCCAGAAGTCCCTGCAAGACCGACGGATAGCTTCCGGTGTGCTCTCCCTGCTGGCCCGCCCCCCGCCCATCAAAGGCTTTCAAAAGCGTTCCTGCCCTTTAGCGAGCGGGACGCTTACTCACTAAAAACGGACATACCTGGCTTGGACCGCGAGGCACAGTAGTGCACCAGTCCACCAGCGCAGCAGCGCATCAGCCCTCCAGCCCACTTCTCGCCGCACCCGCTTCGCGGGTGCCGCCTCGTCATTGGGTGTTGGTGGCGACTTCAGCTGAGAGGAGCAGTATCGGACACAGGCGGAAAGGCGGTAAGGGGCGCGAGGCACCAGCGGGGCTGCGAGTGTGCGGGGACTTCATTTCCCAGAAGTCCCTGCAAGACCGACGGATAGCTTCCGGTCCGCTCTCCCTGCTGGCCCGCCCCCCGCCCTTTACGCCCCCTACATTACAACATCTTACTCCCGCAGCGCGGGGCGCAGCCCGGGCGAAGACTGGGCAAAGACAGGGCCGTTTGAGGCCGTTCGAGGACGGCAGAGGACGGCCCTGGCCCAGAACCCCAGCATTTTCTTTCTTGTCTTTATTACACGCAAGGTAGGCGGACCAGCGATTCACATCTTACACTTCAATATAGAGTGGCCAGCCACAAGACTCACTATCTACTTTTTGTGAGGGCCACTTTTGCTTCACATCACAGTTGTCCACCATGCGCACCAGAACTAGAAGCAACACCAAAAAAGCTACGGCCGTGGCACAAGTGACTGGTCCTATAGATCATTTCATCTCCCGGGTCAATGAAACCATCGACAAGAGCATTATCCTGTTGGAAAAAAGAGTCTCCTTAGATCTCATGAATGCTAAACGTTCATCTCTGGGCTCCCTTGCAACTGCAAGCTCTCCTTCCCACCAAGCCTTAAATAATTGTTCCTTACCCCTACCCTTAACGGCTGTCCCCATGCTTACTGTCCCGAACGCAGTAGACTTATCAGTGACTCAATCAGACTCCGATCTGTCATATGTTGACCTTGAGGCTACCCCAGATTTAGAAGCATGTCAATCACCTGATAAACAAGAGCTGAGTGCAGATAGTCACCCCCATATACCTGATACAGGAGTGGTTCCTGTATTGACAGAATCAGGGAGAGGCACCACCACTACTATCAAGGCTGCGCCCAAGACTAAGGAAAAACCCAAAGCAAAAGTCAGGAATCACAACCTGATCTCACCTACCCCCAACTCTGTGTCAGGTATACCCTGTTGGGTTGAAAACATGGTAATAGACCTTAAATCAGATATCGAAGCCACAATAGCGGCACAAATCAAACCTTTAATATCTAAGCTTGATAGACTCACGTCATTAATTAATTCAAAATGTGGTAATAAAATAAGCGGGAATGGGCCTACACAACTGCACGGGGCAAAAGAAGTACTTCCCAAAAAAACACCCTGCACCAAGCACGCAACAGACACATCGATCAAGTCCAATACTCCACTAGCCAGTAAGGCACCAGCTATACAGCATCTAACCCAAAAAGGGAGTAAATCAGATGCTCCCCCATCTACCCCTATTGCCGTAGGTTCTGCCTCAGCAACGCAAACAGCCACGAAAACATCCACAGGCCCAACAAAAACAGATAACCAACAAGTTAAGGGCCCTAATGGGAACACTACCACCCCAGCAGTATCTTCCCCATTAGATAAACCTCAAGAACCCAAGACAAAGCAAGCTCGCTCTAAAATAATCAATCTGCCGCCGGAAGTTTCTCCCTTCGTGGTCGTCTTAACGGCCGTTCCGCCACTGAAGGAGGGTGTAAGAGAAACTTTCGCAGAGCTAAGGAATAAATGTGCTCAGTGGCTCCAGCTGCATAAACCCCTACCTACCCATATCAGTGGTGAGATTTTCTCTGTACGTAGAGGTGACTGGGTGGGCAGGAACACGAAGACCATAGCGGGTGACGTTATTACCATCAAATTCAGGGACATAGGGGCAGCAAATTATATTTGCAACACACCCAGCAGTGGACCTGCCACCCAAATAAACCCACTTCCCTTGTGTTATTTTTTACCCATACCCCCAGGACAAAATTTTCCCAGCTCTACCTTCCCAACAAATAGAGGGTTTATACACCCCCCACAATACACCACCTATCAGTGGCAGCAACCTCCACAAACTCCACGACTTCCACAAATACCACAACATACAACTTTCCAGTGGCAACAACCCCCTCAACCTCCACAACCTTCATACCATTTTTCCCAGCAGTGGCAGCAACCTCCTCAACCCACACAACATATCATTCACCAGTGGCAGCAACCGTGGCAAGGACGGCCCCCCCCTTTCGACCCACTAGGTCCTAACCATCGAGGCAGAGAAAGGGACGAATGGAGAGGGCAAGAACAGTGGAGAAATTACAGAGATCCCCCACGTTGGGACGGTTGGAATGGCTTACTCTTAACAAATAAGTATAGTGGTCTAGAGTGTGTTGACTGACCACTACAGCCAGAAGAACAGTTTCTAAATAGCACTGACCCACTGGCATCTCCGGACTCTCCCCTAATCCCTGAAGACCCAGAGATTCCTAGTGAACTACAAATAGTTAAAACCCTTACCAACAATCCATCAACTTTAAGCCTGATCTCCTGGAATGTTGCAGGACTAAGGTCAAAGGTGGAGGACGGGACAATTATGTACCATGTGCACAGACATCAAATAATCTGCTTACAGGAGACGTGGTCACAACTAGAACAGCATTTACAGGGGTATAAGACATACTTCTCCCCTGCGTCGTTGGGACAGAAGGGTAGACTAAAGGGAGGACTAAACATCTATGTAGCCAACACCATTCAAAACATAAAAATAAATATCATTGAACTGGACCCCAACTTCCAGATCCTTGGTCTTTCCTTACCGAAAAAAGAGTTCGTAGTCATTATCAACTTCTATAACAACCTTGACGAACCAGAACTTCAGAGAGTCCTGGCCCACCTCTACAAAAAACTAACTACCCTTAGACAGAAACAAGGAGCAAGAGGTGCGGTATCTATAATATGGGTAGGTGATTTTAACCTACATACATGTACCCAACCAAAGCAAAAATGTCCTGGTATGGTGACAGAGGAAGGTCTTTCTCTTACCCACTTCTCACACAACAATATGGGCAGAACAATGAACGATCTCCTATCAGACCTGGACCTCCAAGTAGCAAATACCTTGGAACATAGAACCAACTCACTAGCACCGACCTATATAGGAAGAGGTTTCAGTACCACGGTTGACTATATTATAATATCAGCAAGTCTACAACCTAGAGTAAAAAACTTCGAAGTCACACCTAATTCCCAAAGCGACCACGCTATACTCAAAATGGAAGTGATTACAAACCACCAACAGACTCCTCCTATGACAATAGCTAGCGCATTGACCCAAGAAAATATAAACATGGGTAAACTAAATGGGTATTCAATAAAGTGGGGGAAGACAAATCCAGAGGAACTCACTAAAGATCTGATAAAGTCAGTGTACCCCCAAATTAAGAAATGCTTGGATATGTCGATAGAAGATGAGGAACTTCTTAACAACTTTGCCCAAATTATGGACAAAATAAAGGTTCTACTCACAGCAAAACATAAAGTTGGTCCACTCCGATTAAAAGGTTGGTTTAATCAAGAGTGTACCCAGGCCCATACAAAACTTAAACTAGCTCTAAATAAAGATGAAAGGGATCCTCACACTATATCCATCCTAAGAAGGGAATACCATAAAATCAGAAAAAAGAGAAAAGCGGAACTTAAACAAGCCCTTTGGGATGAACTCCACACCAGCGCACAGGATAAAAACAGCCAAGCCTTCTGGAGAATAATAAGAACTCCCTTTCTGGTTGATGATACACTCCCAAAAATTGAAGTCGCGATAGATGCAGCAGAATGGGTATCTCACTTCACAAAAATCTTTCAAAAATCATCCTCCGATCAAGAAGCAGAAGAGGAAAAAGAAATACCTCCAATATACCCTATCGATATAAACTTTGAAATCTCTGAGATCCTTCTGGCACTGAATTCAACCAAAAACGGAAAAGCTCCAGGCCCAGACGGAGTCCCGGCTGACCTTTTTAAATATAAAATAGATCTTTGGGCCCCGATCATTACAAGGGTGTGCACCGCAACAGCAAAGAAAGGAATTCTGGAGTCATGGACAAGGTCCATCATGGTACCGATATTCAAGAAAGGTAACCACCAGGACCCTGCTTGCTACCGCCCAATTTCTTTGTTGGATTCACTGGGGAAGATGGCAGGCAGGGTGATCCTGGAACGACTTCAGGATTGGGTGGAGGAGAGAGGTATATTATCTGATTTATAATTCGGTTTCAGAGAGGGATTAGGAACCGTGGAACAAGCCCTAAACCTTTCCGTTATTTTTGGAAAATATGTGCAAGCCAAAAAAGAAAAACTTTACATGATTTACGTGGACTTGTCCGCGGCTTTTGACTGTGTCTCTCATACCAAACTATGGTCCCTTTTAGCCCAAATGGGGGTAGATCCGCCACTCCTGAACTTTTTAAGGGAATTGTATTCCAATCCTTCTGCAAGAGTTCGATATGGCACAAAGGGAGAACTGACAGCGTCATTTAGTGTGGAGCGTGGGGTCAGACAAGGATGTGTCCTGGCGCCTTTCCTTTTCTCCCTCTATACTAACAACCTGGAGGTAGAGCTTTTGAAGGGCGCCCGGGACCTCCCGCAGGCAAAACATCGCCCGATCCCCGCTCTGCTCTATGCGGATGACGCTGTCCTCCTGGCACGAACTCCTTGTGAACTCCAAAAGACCCTTAATAGATACTCTCAATTTATGAGAACCCTGGATCTTCACATAAATGTGAAAAAGACTTTTGTGATGACGGCAGGGGTTGGGAGAAAACATCAAAAAACCATTACCCTCAACACCCAAAAAATAGACTTCACTACTGAATATTGCTACCTAGGAGTCACAATAGACAACAAACTCTCCTGGAAAAAGGCAGTGGAAGCCAGGAAACACTGCTTTAAAAGAGCATTAGCTGCATTGGTGACGTTCACACAAAAATTGGGAAAACGACCGCCCATGGAACTGTTAACAATATACAAGGCCAAATGCCAATCGACAGCTCTATATGGTGCAGGTTTATGGGGTCATACGGATGTCACTTCCCTGCAAGTAGCAGAAAATAACTTTTTTAGATTTCTTCTGTCGGCCCCAAAGCGATCTTCGATTTATGCCTGCCACACAGAACTGGGCGTCCCACATATCGAAGATCTTGCAAAAATACAACCGCTACTCCTATGGCGCCGCATTTGGACTTCAGAAAAAAATGAACTTACAAAGACGATACTGGCAGATGCAATGTCCTTGGACCATGCTTTAAAAATCAAATGGTTAGCCTATATCAGGAACTTCTTCATTGACCTTGGAGTAGAGCAATACTACTTAAATCCTGAAAAAATTGGAGAACTTACAAAGAACAATCTAAAAATATTAGCCCTGGGACATTTGGAAAATCTAAGATTACAATCTGAAGTAGGGAAACCGTCCGTTCAACATGCAATTACGGTCCAATCCACCTTTTCAATCCATCCCTACCTAACTCTTAACACTGGCACTTTTGATCGCTACCTTCTTATAAGATTTAGACTAAATATATTTCACAAGCTGGTAGCTTTTCCAACCCCAAACGTCTGGGATCCGAATCCACCTTTATGCCCTTGTGACGAAAAATCAACACAAACCACCCTCCACACCGTCTTGTTCTGTAAATTTTATCAGGAACATCGTAAAGTTTGGCTACTGACTCTCCTAAAATCCTGGGGTCTTAGACAATGTCGCCCAGCCATGTTGAGCCTGCAGCTTTTGGACACTGAAGCCACCTGTTATCATGTTCCTAACTTCTTGAAGTGTATATACAGACACAGAAAAAATCTTTAAACTAACTTTATGGAACAAATTAATTGATTTTATAAATTAGATATGTAATCTTCATGTTATTTGTAAACAGTTTGCACTTCTGATTTTATTATGTACCGCTTTTATGGATTTCCAATTTTTGAAATTCCGAATAAAGTTTATTATTATTATTATTATATAGTTTTGGGTTATGGGGTACAAGGGTAGTTTTAGGGTTTAGGGATAGGTATGGGTTTTGGGGTACAGGGGTATTTTTAGGGATCAGGGCTAGGTTTGGGTTTTGGGGTATAGCTGTATTTTTAGGGTTCAGGGGTAGGTTTGGGTTTTGGGGTACAGGGTTGTTTTTAGGGTTCAGGGCTAGGTTTGGGTTTTGTGGTACAGGGGCATTTTTAGGGTTCAGGGGTAGGTTTGGGTTTTGGTGTACAGGGGTATTTTAAGGGTTCAGGGCTAGGTTTGGGTTTTGGGGTACAGGGGTATTTTAGGGTTCAGGGGTAGGTTTGGGTTTTGGGGTACAGTGGTATTTTTAGGGTTCAGGGCTAGGTTTGAGTTTTGGGGTACAGTGGTATTTTTAGGGTTCAGGGGTAGGTTTGGGTTTTGAGGTACAGGGGTATTCATAAGGTTAAGGGCTAGGTTTGGGTTTTGGGGTGCAGGGGTATTTTTAGAGTGTAGGGATAGATTTGGGTTTTGGGGTACAGGGTATAATTATAGGGTTAAGATGGGTTAGTGTTTAAGGGTATTGGGGTATTTTAAGGAGTAAGGGTGGGTTATGATTATGGGGTGCAGGGGTATTTAAAGGGAGCAGGGTGGGATTAGCACACGATATGAGACATGGCATGAAGGGCGGAACATACCACAAGCCCCCAGGGTTTGTCACGCCCCCAGCACACGCCCACAGAACAACGCAGACACGCCCACAAGGGACTACTTTGCTGGCACGGTTCTTTTACCTTTTAAATGTATATGGTGGGCGTCTGCATAGCCTATGTCCTTCTGCTGCAACTGCCCTTTCCAACGCTGTATTGGGTGTTGTGATTGGTGCTGTGGTTCCTGAGATTACCCGCCTCAAAGGTTTGGGCTCTCTCTTTATTATATTAGTATGGATAGAAGTAAACATGCATGCAGCTCAGCAGAAGATAAGCATGGGAATGAATCTTAACATTCCAGCAGAACAGTTAATACATTCACATTCTATGACATAACCTAGCTTATAATTATTTTCATCATTAAAGGTATATACAAATGACTACAACTGACCTCTGCAGCTGGAGGAGAGACATATACCTATGAAATGTTACAGGCAGTACTTTAAATGAAAACCTACAAAAAGTGCTGGTAGTTATCCACAATACCTATTTCCTCCTCCAAAGTGCCACTGATCTCCCATTAAATATTACAGCATTGCTGAGAAGTGCAGGTGCTCTCTCTTTTAAATTAATGTTGTGCAGGTTCCTCAGTACCGCACACCATCTGCCCAGTTACAACAATAGTTTACAGGAAGATGTTTGGATTTAATGATCACTCTGGTAAGGTTTTGTAGCATGGAATGGCAATTTTAAACTGAGATAGTTTTCAATTATAAGCAGTGGTGCAAGCAGGTGTAAAGTATAGGATATGAGGAGATTATGCTAGTGTATGAAAGTGTTTTGAGGAAGAGAGTTGGTGTTTTGAAGGAGAATGTGCATGGGAGAAAGCCGAAGAAGGATGTGGTATTGCTTTTGGCCCCTGTTGAGGAGGACTGCCCTTCCATTTCTGCTACTTTGCAGGAAATTTAAGATAATCTTAGAGTTTCTTGTTGCTCAAATGGGTGTAATTTCTGACATTTATATCTTTTCCTCCTCTCCGTTGCTTGATTTTTCCTCGCGAGAAAGTGTCACTCACAGTCGTTACAGTTCTGCCAAGTGTCACGCATCCGCCGTGACGCCAAGCATTTCAGTGTGGTGTTCCCGCATCACCGGACTGAAATGCATTGTCACGCATTTTACCTCTGACTGGCACTCTGCTGACAACGCTGAAACTGGCTGCCTATGCCAACCTGGGCCGGGTCGCAGCAGACTTCACTTATGCCTGGCTGGCTGGTGCAGACTAGATTTTAAAATGAAAGCTGCAATGTAGTGGGTCGTGCCCTCCAGGGGGCTCAGCTGCGCAGGCGGCATATTCAACATTCACAGAGTCAGCTGCTGTTTAGACTCAGTCAGCTATGGCCGGCTGCGGTGGCATCACGTTACGTGCCGTCACATGACTGTCGATTTTCCAACAGGATGTCACTAGTAGTAAGGCAGCAATTAAACACGGGAAGTAATGTTTCTTGGGCACACCACTAACAGCCTGTGTGCCGCCAGTAGTTTTCTGCCCCATCATCATGAGGGACCGCACAGGGAGAGCACTCAGCAGAGGTCGGACTGTCACCTGTGCAGAGGGAAGATCTCTAAAAATCGGAAGGCCTCCACGAATGCCGTGCTGAAAGAAGAGATCACCCTCGTCCCATCGCAACTCAGGTCTGACAGTTCATGCTGCTTTCGGATTTACAACATTCATAATAATTTAGTTTTAGCAAGCTGCCTGAGCCTGCAAGTTAAGTAGAACTGCACACTGGTGCCGCCGCCTGTTGGGCTCCGCTGACCTAACTGACATTGATTAAGCTCAGATGAGACCATGGCTGTGCACTGTCATGAGGCCTCCGTAGTTACTCCTTGCATAAGTACATTAATGCCCTGCCATCAGCTGTTTTTACAGCATTCAGCGCTCAGTTTCCTTACTACTTCAGGGACACAGAAAGGCCTGTCTTCTTATGTGCTGGTCACAGTCCAGCAATTAATAAAAACCTGGGAGTTCGATGTTCACAGCACATCTACTTTAGAAGCTCTGTAAGTTTTAGGCCTCGCGCCGTGACCTGAGTGATGTTTAATTTTAATCCAACAATGACGAGGATGTTAGAAGAGAACAGGGGCCCTGAATGAACTATGGCTACCAAAGCAGAGGAAACATTACAAAAAACAAATTACTATGAAAAATGAAGACGATTTTATTGTGGGAGTTGCAGCTAATGTAATGTAAGTAGCAATGCACTTGAAAACTGGATCAATTAACACTGAAATACTAACAAATGCAATGCATTTTTGTGTATTATAGAAATGACTAAATTTACTCAAGGCCTTCAACTTCAAGTACAGAAAAACATTTTCATTTTCACTTGAGTGCTATGTAGAGACCAGAAAGTCCTGTCAGTATAGGTTAGATTATATTTTTTTAATTGAAATTAAAATCTTTTTGAGTCAAAGGTTAGTGGTTCTTGCAGTGATGTTTTTGTTTATTAATGCCTCTGCAGTTTGTTGCTGGGGTGCATGAACCAACGTACTGGCCCATCACAGATTACAGTGAGCAATGCCAGCACTGCTGCAGAAGTATACTAAAGGAGTGAGAAAGAAAAGATGTAGGAGGAATCGAGGGAAAGAAAAGGAGTCTGAGAAAGGAGAGTGGGGATGGAGGAGTGAAAGTGTGGGACAAAAGAAAGTAAGAAGGTGAACCCATAAAAAGAGGAAATCGAGTGGAAAAGAGCCATATAGAAGAAACAGAAAAGTGGATGGAGGGGAGAAAGATGAACAGAGAATACAGAGAGAGAATAAAAGTTAAGGAGAAAAAGCGAGCAGAGAGAACAGTGTGAGAAAGGAGAAGAATGGGTGGAAGCGAATGGAAGGAGAATGCAGAGAAGAGAAAAGAAGAGGAAGAAAAGCAAACAGTGAGAGAAGTTTGAGAAAGGAAGAGTGGATGAAAGAGCAAGGAAAGAGAGCGCAAGTGAGAGAATGGGATGAGGGAAATTGGACAGAAAGAGTGGGAAGAAGTAGACCAGCTTCAGTGCATCCAGCTGGTTCCGGTTAGCAAGTTTGCTTATCTCTGAAGGTGGCATTTATTTCCATTACCTGAACTTGCACTCTGTAAAGAACTGCTCCTTTATCCAGTTACCTAAGTTTGAACCATCACCTTACAATGCTAGAACAGAACTAATGGGCAGATTTCACATATTTAGTGATTGTGTTGGCCTGTAATAGAACAGCACTGTTTTTCTCTTGCCTGCTGTACATTGCACCCCTCTCGTTTTGTCACCATACTCCATAAATTGTTTTAACATTTTCAAAGGGCAGGGGACACAAACTCAAGCGGTCACTCAACACCATTCTGTTTTTGCTTCGGAACCACCCTTTCAAAAATTCAGGTATATCTTATTGGAAGAAAGATTTAAGGTATTGCCCTTAAATGAGCAGATGAAAGATGTTGATCTCTGTTATGGGCATTTCTAGACCATTATATTGCACACAAAAAGAGTAATTTCTGTAATTTATCTCAATGCGGGTGAGATTATGCATTTGTTCTTCTTGCAATGAAGTCTCACTCATAGTTTGACATATGGCATTGGAATGTCACTCATGAGGACACTGAAAACATTTAAAACTCGCTTATGAGGCGGCGGAAAACTTGGCAGATATGGCTGAGGGCTCTACATTGCAGCAATCGCACTGTCTACACAAAATGGAGTTCAGCCGCATAAGTAAAGTTAGTACAGCTGAGAGCTCTTCATTGCAGTGAGTCGCTGTCTGCAGTACGATTAGGTGTTTTGCAAGCCTTTTTAAGATCTTCTTAGAGTTTCTTGTTGCTCAAATAGGTGTAGTTTCTGTTATTTATGTTTTCCTCATCTTCCTTGCTTGATTATGCTCGCAAGAAAGTGTCACTCATATTCACTGAATGTCACTCATAATTACACTGAAATTATGAACGTGTCACACATAAGCAGTCTGAAACCTTGGCAGCTTTGTCGTTGAATGTCACTCATAATTACACTAACATTCTGAAAATGTCACTCATAAGTAATCTGAAACCTTGGCAGGTATGGTTTGCATAAAGGCGGAGACAACGGTAATGTAACAAGCTATACGTTTACTGCTCTAACCCGTATCGGCCCAATTGAGACCAGCTGCTTTTGCCAAGTCTTGCATTATTGGTCTCGTGTTGTTTTCCTCCTTTCAACTTTCAGTCTTTCCGCTCTCGAGGACTTCCTTCGTTGCTTTGTCCTTCTTTCATTTCCACACTTAATAGATTGAGACCGGAAACTGTGCTTTTATTTCCGTGACGTTCGCGGAAGTGCTGGAAACCAGGAAATACAAGGTGCCGCTGCTGGTCTGCGCTGCGTGAGTGCGTGGGAGGCTGCGCCCGGGCCCCGCCCCTCGGAGTCTGGTACCCACAGGGACGAGCCATGGACAGCTCCATCCACACCGTTGCTTGCCCTGGGCCGGGGCGTCCTCTTTCGCCCGCCTCCGGGTGAGGGGAGCGCGGGCGTCTGGTCCAAAGTCAAGGAGGTGGGTGCCATTCATCCGCAAGTTCCAGTGCACTTCAGAAGGGGAGAAGTTGTGAGCAGAAGCCGGTGTTCTGGCTGTACGCAGACCGGGCAGAGAGTCCTCGAGCTCCAGGATCATGAGGGAGAATGGAGGTGGGGTAACTGTACATCTGCAGGAGATTTAACAGCCTAGATAGGTGAAAAGATACCCCATGGGCATGGGAGGAGCAGTGTTGACAAGAAATACGTCAGCCCACAGGTCCCTGAGAATACTCTAGAGGGTGCGCAGCTGTGCCCTGACAGCCAGAAGCTCTTAGATGTTAACTGGAGGGCTGAACAAGGGCAGTGCAATGTGAGCCATGTCTCCAGGCGGCATATCCCAGTCGTAGTGTGGCCTTGTAGATGCGGCAGGGCGTGCAGCACACTACGACTATCTAATGATATAGGGAAATATAAGCATGGAACAGCCTGTAGGGAGGGTGGGAAGGTACAGGCGGTGAATATTAGTTTTGAACACTTACAGGACATTCCTAGGGAGGAACTGCTGTGCAAAGATATGCCTCTGGAAAGACGAAGTTCCGTGAATTAGACTAGAGTGAAAAGACGAACGTGTTCAGTAACTTAGAAAACCGAGTGATCTGGGGTGGTAGAATGCATTATTGTTTGCATAGACTGCACAGCAAACGGCGGGCGAGGACGTGATTCACTCGGTCTTGTGGGAGAAACGATAACTGGACGTTGAGAGGAAGGTATAGTTTCATGGCTCCGCAAATGGGATTATGGCCCCGTATTTCAAAGTACAAATCTAGAAAAGGTCGTTCACTGAAGCATTTGAGGCTATGCGATTAGCGCTAAAGACTGATAGCCAATTGCATAAACCAGGCATCGTGGATCAAAAGACTAATTATTCTAGCCTAGAGGCCTGTTTTCGAACCCATGATCACTTGTTCTCGTGGGTTCACTTAAGCTTCTACCATTCCAAGGTCGATAAATGAGTACCTATGAGGTAGGCAACACAAATATGTTATCTGTCACTAGTGTTACTAGATATATCTGTGGACTCTAAAGATACTTCTGTTATTTTAAGTATGCACATTGTTCTCTCACTTCTTTAGAGGTTCAGCTCAGCTATGATGACTTGGTTAGTCTTTGGCATGCACACTAAGATCAGGAAATTCTTAGTTACCACTGCCCTCCTTTTCACAGCTATCATGGCTGTGCTTCTCTGTCTTATTTTCAATTACATGCGCCCTTCTTGTTCGCATTTGGTATTACCGGTGTTCTATTTTGAATGCTGGCGTATTGTTGTCTGAGCTCAGCAAACTGTTCAGTTTTTGCCCACTGGTGTGGATGGGGGTACTGAAGGACATGGAATGGATAGGTTTTTCCATTGCTGAAAATATCTCTTTGTAACTCACAAGGGTCAGGCTAGGATGCAGAGTAGATGGCGTACATGTTTAAACCACTTGCTGCTGAGATCTGTGTTTATCTGCCAGTCCAAGCCATTTTAAAAGATCTAAGTGGGTCAGTTTGCCCACCCTTTGGAGCGCTGCATCAAAACCAAAGGTCTTGTGAAATAATTCTTAGCAGTATTTATGTGCATGAAGACCATTCACTGACAGCTTTTTGAGACGCGTACCTAGAGCACTGGGTTCACGGTAGGCTGCAACTTATGTATGTAAATCCCAAATGACTAACTCCAGCGCCACCAGTCCCCCCCCCCCAAAAAAAAAAACTGTATTAGCCTTTAAACTAATGAAAGATTAAGCCAGTTCTTAAAACTATTTTTAACAAGGCACTGAAAGCTATCAAGTCTTGAAAAAAATGATGCCAAATATTTTTTTTTTATTTCAAACCATTTTTTTTTTTTTTAGGACAAGTACATTAGCGTTTCCGTTGCGCGGTACCAGCCAAACGTGGTTGGTGTTGCAGTAGTTACAGGTACTTTGTATACATGTTTAGCTGCAGCTCTTTACATTGACTTGCTGGGCGATTAAGGACAGGATGATAGAAAGAGAGAGTGTAGAAAAGAAATGGTGGAGATAGGTTACAAGAAGTGTTCTATAGCGATGAGCCTAGTCTGGGTTTGTAGTGTTTTGTAATAAAAAAAAAAAAAACAAGTGGCCTCACGGGGTGAAAATGATGCCAAATAATAAAACCTCTGAACCAGAAGTAAGACCTCACCATCTTCCTTAGGCTATCGGAACTGGATTTTACAGCGAGGCTTCCGATAACACCAAATAAACTACTGCCAGAGTTACTCCACTTTAGTAAAGCAGGCCACTGGGAGAAAAGTGGGATATATACAGAGGGAGTGGGAGCATCTTAATAAGATTGCAATGACCAATACGGCCCAAATAAAAATAATTACATTTAGAAATACTTCTATGGAATGTTGCTACAGCTTCCCATAATTTTCTCTGGGATCAACAAAATGTTAATGTTGGGGACCAAAAGGAGCCACATTGGATAAGATCTGAGTCTTGTCAGAATTTACCTTATACCCAGCCACTTCTCCGAATGATTTGGCCACTGCACATAGGCCTTCGATCAGAGCAGGCGTCAAAATGGCTATGTCATCCGCATATGCCAAGATGTTAACTTCATAATGATGAAGTGTCACGACTTAGATTGTTTTTGTGTTGGGGAGTGTGGCCACTGGGGCGTATGTTCAGAGTTTTTCTTCTGCTTGGCGAATCTATAGTCTAAGGTGTGGGTATTGTGGATACATTATACTTTAAGCACACTCTCTTTAAGACATTAAACGTTTTTCATCTTATATGGAGTTCCCTTAAGCGCATATTTTGTGTTATCACCCGCTTAATCGGCTCACATATCTGGGCTATAATCCTAATCGTCCTTATTGTATTCATGACCGCTTTAGTGAGATTTGGAGTAGGGTTAATCTTACAAAATTAGGTGAACTACTTGATGGAGATGATCTATCCTCATTTGGGAATATACAGCAACAGTTCTCTCTTCCCAACACCGTCTTTTATAGATCTCTTTAGCTGCAGCACTATATTTTAGTCTTCAGGAAAAACATTTGAGTTGGTCTGATAACCCTGGCATGGACCTTATTATAAGGAAGGCCCCATGAAAGAGAAACATTAGGCTAATTTATAAGTTAATATATCAGCTTCCCAGGATCATCTGGAGGATCAGTTTCAGCGGAGGGCAAATAAGTGGAGCGATATGCTCAATACGGAAGTAACAGTTGCTGATCTCTGGTGCAGTAATGTGTTGTCTCACTTAGCGCTGAATGTGTCGCGTATTAAGGTATATCATCTCAAATGTGTCAATGACTGGTACTGTACTCTGCACCTGCTATTTGGCTTGAAGCTACTGCCTGAGTACTGTTGTTTCCACTGTGGGCTCATGGATGCCAATGTGGTTCATGATTTGCATCTTTTTCTATCTTACGTTTGTATTTGGAATTTGTTTTTGGCAAGTTGTATAGAATTCCTAACCTTGCAGTCATAGCTGATCGTGTTGGGACATTCACCAGCTGTTCTTTTCTACCGGTCTGGTGTGTGTGTGTGTGTGTGTGTGTGTGTGTGTATATATATATATATATATATATATATATATATATATATATTATATTATTTTGCTGGAAAGACTCGTGTTGGCATGTTTCTGGCTTTCCGGTGGGCCTCCCTGTCAGTGGATCTGGTGGCGGAAATTCTTGAGAATAAGTAGGTTGGAGATGGTGCTAATTGAGAACGATCCTCGGAGGAGTAAGCGGGGCTGGATCTGGGATCCCGTTCCGGGCTGGTTGGTGGATGCGACTGCTTCACATGACTTGCCCACCTAGTTTTCCTTTTAATTCTGCCTGTATGGTGCCCTCCTGCACAGTTGCACGGCTTTGTATTGAATTCGTGGTTGATTTGTCTTTCTACTGCCAATATTGTTGGTTTCAGCTTTGCTGCTAATTTTGCTCTAACTTTATTTCCCGGATAAGTAACTTATTGTGTCCGCTTCTGATATTTGTTGCTTTCTTTACTATACAAAAATGAATTCAAATTTACAAAAGAAAGAATACTATCAAGTCTTAAACCCTTTATTTTGATGCATAGAAGAATTTGTGTTAAACCATTTTCGTTATGTGACGTCAGAGCCTTTCCCACAAACATACGCTGCATGAAAAGCACTAAAACTGCCACAAACTGATATTGTGCATGCCCAGACGCACACTAACTTTCCAACTCAGGACACTTGTTAAGGGCATAAAGAATGTACGAAACAGCTGTGTCCTAATTGGTTGTCTGCAGCAAAGGTAACACCCGCGCGGTTGTGTGCTGTAAAATTGGCAGTTTTCCTTGTTTACTTTGTGTGGTATAGGGACCTTTGTTTTCGATGCTCTTTTACGTTCGCAGGTAGTTGTCATGAGATGACAGAACCGCATTGCAGAAATTCTTCAACACCGTAGAATTGAAACGCTCAGCCAATGTTGAATAATGTGAGCAATAATTCCCACTCTTGCTAAGTGCCCTAACCTTGGCAAGAGCGAGACAATTCTGCATGTTTGTGATTTTGGCACTCACTATCTCAGAGTACCTGTTCACTAATTAAACGTGTCCGTACTCTCCTATTAAAGGTACTCAGCCTATACTGAGAAAAGGAGGTACTCTCTTTAAAATAAAAATAAAAAGTGCTGATACTCAGTACCTGACAGTACCCGTCCATTTAAAGCACTGCCCTCAGCCCAGGAATATGAAGCTTGAGAGTGGATATACAGAGCCAAGTAGCTTGCAGAAAATGATACCTTGATGGTGACTAGGGACTGGCAGAAGTACTGTGTTTACATAGCACATACTACCCCCGACGAGGCTTTGAATCGTTTTTGTAAGTTTGGTTCTTAGAAGGCCTGTTGCCATATCGAAGAAAGCACTGGACCCGTAAATATGAAAGAATGTATAGTCTTATTCTGTTTATATAAGTCCTTTAAATAGTCTTTGGTTTACATAGTATACGCACCCATTCAAGAGGAAAATAACCTCCCTCTTAAGGCCCGCAGATTCATCATGCATAATCGCACACAAAGGCACAACAATACTTCTTCGTGATGTATGTATATAGAGGTATTTTTTATAGTGAGAGCCTAAAACAGAATGCTGAACAGGGTGAACGTGCCCATAGGTGTGATTCCAATTCATTTATATATAAGGCCAAGCATTTGTGGGGTGGTTTATTCATTTTATGCCATGAGTTATTGTTTTCTGAAGGCTTGTCCTATGATCCTTTTTTAGGTTTCGCCTAGCGATGCAGCGTATGCGCTGCTCCCCTTGGCGTGACCTATAGTCGTCTGTTTGGTGGCCGAAGGGGGACAGGGATGTGCACGCTCACGGCACCCGGACAGCCCATGTGCACGCTCACGGGTCTCTTAACTTTCAAGCGCTCCCACCGCGGACAGCACATTGAGGAGCTGGTCGCACGTATCCCGGCCTGCTGCCATATGCGCGTCTCCCCTCGCGCCTCTATTCTGCAGCGCACGCCGGACCCTATGGGAAGGGCGGTAATTAAGCTCCAAAGACAGCTACTGATTTTGAGCTAAAAGCAGGACTTTAAATAGTGAATGTCTTGTGACGCCGGCTTGAAGGCCCTCGGGTGCCTGTTGACACAGCGTTGTAAGCTGGCGCCTGCTCCGTTTCAACAGCTAAACTGAAGGAATCGCGAGGCGCTCATCTGCGTAAAGCAATATGATTCTGCCGGAGAGTGCAGGCAACAGGGAGTGATTAACAAGACATCTATTTTTTATTTTATTTTATTTTTTGCTACTTCATTGCTCGGCTAACACGCCACTTGTCACAGAGAATGCCGCGACTGCGCTATATGTCAGGCCGCATCTGCCAGGACCCCCTTGCTGATTGCACAGCAAAGATTTTGTCCTCTGCGCACAAAGTGCTGCCAGGAGAAATTCTGAAAAACGCAACAACCAGGCTGCAGAGGCAGAGCGCCTGCTGTTCCGCCACCCTCTCCTTTTGCTGCAAACCCCCTCTTTGCAGCAGGGCGAGGAGAAGAAGGCGGCGTGCCTCTGATTGCTGCCGCAGGTTCTGTGACGCAGAAGCCTCTGGGTCACTCGTGCTCCATTCATCTGTGTCCCTGATTGAACAAGCCATGGTGACTCTGGTGTCCCGTGAGATTGACGCATGCAGCAGGGCGGGAGCACATTCGAGGTGCTGTGTATAATTAGTACATAAGTGCCACATTAGCTCTGTGAGTTTGCGGCAGCCTTACAAAATGTGAGAGTGAAATCTAGACCTGCTAATAAATTAACGCCTTTCTTTAAGCGCGCAAAACTGTCCTTAGCGTAACTGAACAAACAGCGCTGTTATTGCGCTGTTAATTATTCTTAGAGCGGTCTGCCTCCGGGCCTAGGCTGCCATGGCATGGTTAGTATTTCTACCCTGCTGCAGGCCCGCACTTCAAACATGACCGCTTACATTTGCTGTCGACCGGTGCATACACTAACCTAGGCGAGACATGCCCAACTGCTGGACAAGCCTGCTTCTCTTTCCATCATAAAAGGTGTAGTTTTCATGGCACAAATATTCCTTGTGTCACATTGTGAGAAAGGGTGTTAAATGGACGTGAACCATTGCAAACACCCAGTGATAGAAGTGGGTGGGATCGGAAGGGCATGGTGTGCCCCTATTTTTTTAATTTAATACAGACCGTTCCCCTACTTCTTTACTTTAGACCTGTGTCCCAGGACGGCAGGAATAGTCTGCATTAAAAAAATATTGTGTGATTGTCCAGCCCTGTTTTTCACATTAAGGAAGGTGTCTGCAGTTGCCACGACCTCCTCCCCCTTCCCTTTTGTCTGGGGGCCTGCAAAGCAACACTGTAGGACTAATCAATCTGCAATTGAAAACTGGTTCCTTTGGTGGCCCTGCTGCTCGAATGCGATTTACACCTTATTTTGTGAGGAGGCCCCCTGCCTACCCCCACTGTGACCAATACAATTGTCACATCAGGATGCATTTTAGGCACCACCCTTGACCTCATCTGCCCATTATTTTCGGGCTCACACAGACTGACTACGCCACGAAGAAATGGAAAGTACTCCAGTGTAGAATTCCCGGCAGACTATGCCCAAACCGTGGCGCTTTAAAAAACAAGCATTTACAATGCAATAGGTCTCGCATTTTCAAAACTTTGACCTATTGGTATTGCAAATGACTATCTTTTTATTATTGCAGGTTTTTTAAACCTAAATAAAAGGCATTGTCATTTACAATGGCAATAGCTCAAAATCTCCCAAATGCGAGACCTATTGCATTGTAAATGCTTGTTCTTGCCTAAGCAGCGCTTGCACTGTCTCTTTGAAACATGCTGTATTCAGGATATGGGCTTTAAGCTCTGCCCATTGCCCGCCCGTGTTTTCAATTGGCTCTTGTGACTGTCCTTTGTAAATGCTTTATTTTCTTTGGTTACTTTGCTTAGTAGTCCCTCCTTTTGTACTCTTGTAGCCTCCCATAAGGACTGCCGTTGTTACTGAATATGTTTTATTTACAGTTCGTGAGCACTCTTTTGGTAATGACTTCTTAGTCGTAGCTGCAGTTGCAAACACAACAGCTACCCACTGCCCCAACGGCACTTCCCCGACATGTTATTCTTGTAATTTTAGGTGTGTTTTTCTATTGTTTTAGTTGTATTAGCGTGCAACGTAACATTTTAATTTTTTTTGCGCACACACGCTATGCTTGATCTTTAATAATGGTGGGCGCTCGTCTTTTCTTTTGTTGCATGCGCTCGCCCAACACGAAGGTTTTTTTGGTGTGTTTTTTTTTGTTTTGTTTTTGTTTTTAGCACGACATTCCGCAATTCATTTTTACCAAAGACAGGTGCAAAGTCTTTGAATTTTTTTTTTTTTTTTTTTTTTTGCGCTTCATCTTGACAAAAGTACCTAAAAGGAAGTGGTCAGAGTTCATTAGAAGTATTGTTCCAATAATTTTGTTTACGTGTACATTACAAACACCACATTTCATATTTCTCCAGATTAACTTAATATAATGAGTAAGATATGCATAATAAAAAATTTTTTTAAACTGTATTTATTCCACACGTAAGTTCATTTATTATACTTCTTACTGCATAGATTTACTTCAAAATCAACTGTGTTTCGTCAATATGATTTCCTTCATGGAATTAACCTTGAAAAACAAGTATAATTGTTACGCTTTAGTAAGTGAAAAGATATATGCAGAACCCTGTTTGGAATATCGTATTGCTGAAGCAGTTAAACATATGTCATATGGCCGAACAGCCCATAGATCTCGGTAATGAGCTTCATGTCATTAAAATACCGTTCGCGGGAACATTGCGTATCACCGCAGGGTCGGCACAGCTGCTAGGTCCGTGTTAGATGCTTCGGAAGGCCCACATACCTGCAATGGGTCTTGGTGCAGACTGCTCGCGTCGCGTCCTCCAAGATTGTGGAGATGCGGTCCGCGCGGTGCTGCCGCTAGATGCTGGGTGCGGGGGCTCGCCACAGGCAGCCAATCAACGGCTGCTCTGTGTGTATGTCCTGACGTAATGTTAGGGACTCTCTGTAAAGAGTGATTTGAAACTTTACTAGTATTGAAACCCAAAAGGGTGAACACACCGCGGAACAAATAGTTGCATTACATTCCGTCATGTCCGATTCTATGAAAATACGTCTTGTGAGGGGGAGCCACAATTCATGTGAAGGGGGCCATTCTTATCACTCGATGGTTCCACTATATGTGGAGAAACGGTTCATGCTCTAAGGCAGGGTGTCTGAATGACAATCTTATATCATGCATGTTTCAACTTCCATATACATACACACACCCATGGTCATAGGACTCGCAGTGTTCATAGCAATAAATGCCAGACCATGATATCAACAATGTACATTGTGTAAACTTGTCAATCATTCTTATACTTTCTGGAGATCATGTCACCAATGTCATATCAACATATTACTGCACAGTATCTAAGTTGGCGAGTTGAACATATCGTTATTCATCTTATGGTAGTTAGATCACCTATAACAAATCTGTATATATAAACATATTGATACACAGCATCTAAGTCGGGAAGTTCGACATATCATTATTCAACTTGTAGCAATTGGATCACCCATAGTAAGCCTTTGTATTGTAAACATATTCATCTTTCGAGCTAAGAAACTCACAGAGTAGTTATTCATACGATGGCAGTCATATTTAGACATCATGGAGTTACTCAAATTTATCAATGGTTTATAACAGTATCATGCTTGTTTTTTAACGTAACATTTTTATTGCCAGTCTGTGTTGTATTCATAGTGTAAGCATGGGTGGGCCTACGTCTAAGGGCGTAGAGGTGTTGTACGCCATTCTACTAAGGATGTTACCTTATAGCTGGCATGGGTTGCTAATGTTAATTAGCTATCTGTGTGTAGGTTGGTTTCTAACGCCTGAGATGTATAATCGGTAAGTGGTACCAATCTATCTAGAGTATGGGTATAACCTATCATTACTCTGGATCGAGTCCTGCCATCTGTGCAAAATTTGCATCTAGTTCATTTAAACCACCATTTATGGTGTTGAACTTTTGCATCCATTTACATTCTCTGATGTTTAAGATGGAATTGAGATTACCGCCCGTGGCCCCGGAGTGATCAGAGTGATCTTTTCCAGTACAACCCCACTTCATGGATTCAGGTGTATGGGTCTTTTCCATGTAGTGTTCCACCATAGATGCCCCTGTGGTCTGACATCGAATTCTACTACAATGTTGGAAAATTCTGTTCTTGACCTTCTGTTTGGTTTGCCCTATGTACATAAGTTCACATGGGCACATGATTGCATATATAACTCCACTTGAGTTGCAATTTGAAAAAGATTTAAGGTCTACAGTTACATTGTTGTGGATGACTTGTTTAGTCTCCCAGCACGTAGGACAGGCTTTGCATGTCGTGCAGCGAAAGTGGCCTACCACTTCCGGAAGATTCCATAGTCTTTGTATAGATGGTGCCTGCGGTGTGTCCAGCAAGACCAAAGGCACAAGCAAATTAAACACATTAACGCAACAGCCCATCTCGCATCTCCTGGCAAACCAGCCCCGGCCCGTAATTACGCTTGCACATTAGACACTAGGCACAGGCTGTTGCTGGTTGCTTTTCTATGACAAAATAAAAGTCTGGCCTGGTAGGAATCTGGGGTAACGCAGTAAAAGGAGGGCAGATAAACTCCTATTGTAGCTCGCTGTGCTCAGGCAATGCTTGTGAAAGTATGGTATCTACTTTTCAAGTAACTTGCCCACACACTAGCAAACACACAGCATTTCATAAATTATCACGCGCAGCTTTTATTTAATCAACACATTCATGTCATTTTATGCAGCATCATTCCAAAATCTCATTCCTGTCCGGGCAATTTATCCATTCCCATGCTCTCAGTTGGAGCCCTTTAAGCATTATTTATCAGGGTTTAAAGCAAAATTAAGCAGGAGTTCCGCTTCCGACCCTTCTCTGTTTTGGCCACATCTCATTTCCTACCCTCAAGACTCTGCCTGCAGACTCTTGACAACTTGTGTTCATATCAATACAAAAGGGCCCTGCCAACTCTAAACCAAAAAATGTAAGAAAAAACCTTTCGCATTAACACCACCAATTGCTCTAACTTTCACCAATGTGAGACCTATTGTTATAGATTTGGTGGGCATGTTATTCCAGATCATTTTTGCATCTCCTTGTCTCCAAGTCTAGCATTGTACTGGCGCTTGGTGTCTTGTTGTCCAGCTTAGGTTGTTATTTTGTTTGAGATGAGTAAACAGAACAAAACTACAAAAAATAGCTGCCCTGACTGCCACCTGCTTTGAAGAGGAGGTGGACTCTGGGCAGCCTATGTTGTTATTTCAGTGTTTGGGTGATGCAGTTCGTCAGAACCCCATTTGGAGAATAACGGTTCTAGTAGGAGCTACTGGGCACAACCATGGAACCTTTTACTCCTGATGTCCTGGGACCTTACCAACTATGGATCCTGAGCAACTGGGCCAAGTGCCCTTTCAGAGCTTGACCCTCAATGGTAGCACCCATCGAGCAGTTCACGGCTTCTCGGCAGAGAGGTAGACATAGGGGTGAACACTGACTCACAACTCAAAATACTTTCGGCAGCAATAAATGATTATCCAATCAAATACTTGTAGGTAAAAATAAGCATTTATATATGAACACAAAGTAAAATACAGCATTTCCAAATAATACACACAGTCCCTTGATGTCAGGACTCTAGTGTTTTTATAGGCAGATTCCTTCGTCCCACTCACCTTGCAGTAGTGGATATTCACCATTCACTATAGGCGACATTCAGGTTAAGTCCCAGTAGTAGCCCAACTTTTTATTAACATTAAAAGTGCAAAAGGCTTCCAGCGCTTACACAGTATTTGACAGGCAAGTTTCCTCAGGGCCATCTGGCCCGCAAATCAGTATTACCCACACCTGCATCTTTCTTCATGTCCACCCACCTGGGTTGCGAATCCACACCAAATGGGTTACGTCCTGACCAGCACTGCAGTAACTTCAGGCAGCCTCACCTGGCTCATGAGGTCTCTTATTTATTTATTTATTTATTTATTTACGGGTTTATACCGTGCTAGGATCACCTCCCGAAGGAGTATCTCCGCGCCTTGAAAACCTTTTCAGCTTGTGGCAGTAGGTACACAGATATCACTAGTTGGAGAATAGGAAGGTTTTTAACTGTTTTCTGAACGGGAGATAGTCCTGGCAGAGTCTCAAAGAGAGAGGGAGGCTGTTCCACAACCTTGGTCCGGCTATGGATAGCGCCCTTCCACCTTGCCTGGTCTTTCTAGCTCTTGGGACCTGTAGTAAGGCTTGATCACTAGATCTCAGGGACCGTACAGGTTTATAGAGGGAGAATCTGCTGTTTAGATACTCGGGCCCTCTGTTCTGGAGGCTCTTATGTATAGTACATCCAATCTTGTACTTCACCCTTTTTTTAATGGGTAGCCAATGTAAGGTGTTCAAAAGAGGCTTCGATGGTGTGCGGGGGGGATGATTTAGTACAAGACGGGCCGCAGTGTTCTGGACTACTTGCAATCTCGCAATAACTCCCTCATTTGCTGATAGGAGCATCCCGTTGCAGTAGTCCAGACGACTCAGTATTAGGGCCTGCACTAATGTTCTCCTAGTTGAGTCAGGGAGCATAGGGAAGACTTTCCTCAGCATGGCGATCACATGGAAGCATGAGCTCACCACTTGGTTGCTGTATTGTTTCAGGGAGAGCTCCTGATCCAGGCGCACGCCGAGATTTTTTACCACCTGCTTTGGCTCTGGGACTGGGCCTAGATCTTGCGGCCACCAGTCTGGGGACCATAGGAGCTTTGCCTCACCGAACAGCATCACTTCCGTTTTTGCAACATTACATTGCAGGAAGTTAGATGCCATCCAGTGGGCCACTGCCTTCATCCCCGAGGAGAAAGAGTTCCTGACCGTCTCTGTGAGATGTTTGAACGGGAAGAGGAGTTGGGTGTCATCCGCGTATGACATAGGGATGAACCCATGAGATCTCATGATGTTTGCCAGGGGGGCCACATAGATATTAAACGGGGTCGGGCTTAAGCACGACCCCTGTGGCACCCCCTTTGAGATCTCCAACTCCTCTGACCGGTGGGGACCCAGGATGACTGTCTGGGTGCGGTCAGTCAGAAAACTCCTTAACCATGCCAGAGCTCCACCTTCCAGACCGATGTTCACAAGTCTGGTAGTCATGATGTCATGTGACACGGTGTCAAACGCCGCAGACAGATCCAATAGAACCAGGATGACAGAGTAGCCCCCATCCTGGTACATATGTAGATCGTCTGCGACTGACAGTAAGGTGGTCTCGGTGCTATGGCTTGGCCTGAAGCCCGATTGAGAGGGGTCCAGGCCATGTGTGTCCTCAACGAACCTGGACAGATGCCTGTTAACATATTTCTCTATCATTTTGCCCATAAAAGGGAGGAGAGAGATGGGGCGTAGGTTGGCAAGATCCGTCCAAGGAATGGTGGTATTTTTCCTTAACGGTCTTACCAGCGCCCGTTTCCAATCTCTCGGAACTTCTCCCGTACTTAACGATAGATTAATTAATTTCTGGATGCCAGGACCAAGAGTTTCAACCAACATGGGCATGATACGGGCAGGAACGGTGTCCTGCGGACTGCCGCTCTTAATCATTTTTGTAAGGGCGATAACTTCCTCTAAGGAAATAGGGGGAAAGTTTTTTAAATGATTGGCCTGTGTGTCCCGCTGCGGGCTATTATGAGAGGGGGTATTAGGATCGGCTACTTTAGTCGATTTAGTGGCCAGTATCTTTGCATAAATAGAATCAATTTTGTTCATGAAAAAGTGTGAGATTCCATCACATAGTTCTTGTGAAGCAACCTCCACCGTCTCGCATGCTACAGGCTTGGTGAAAGTTTGCAGGATTTGAAAAAGAACTTTAGAGTCCTTCCCAGCCTCTGCAAGTTGCATAACAATGTGACTTTTACGGGCCATCCTTATAGCTTTATGGTAAGATCTAAGGGATGTTAAATAACATTGTTTGTCCTCCTGACTCCGGGATTGTCTCCACACTTTTTCCAGCTTTCTGGACTTTTGTTTCATATGTCTCAGGTCTTCGGAGTACCAGACTTCTTGTCTGGCTGCTTGACGGGGTTTATACACTTTCAACGGAATAACGCCATCAATTGCTTTATTGACAGCATGTACAAACCGATTGAGCTCATTTGACATCATTCCCTCTTGCTCATTGATCATAGGAGCTTGATAGGCTTCTCGGAAAGTGTCCTGTGTTAGTTTGTGCCAAGGCCTTCTCTTGGTGGCTAAAGTGGACGTTGCATTAGATTTACCCATGGGCTTAGTGTAGAATTTTAAAATAAAATGATCTGTCCATTCTACTTGAGTGGAGGGTGTACACATATATAAAGATGAGTTGGAGAATACCAGATCCAACGTGTGACCTGCTTCATGTGTGGGTCCCTGATTCATCTTTTTAAGACCTATGTGTTCCATGTCCATAAGAAGTGTTCTGGCCTCCAAGCATGTCTCTAATTCACTGTGGAAATTGAAGTCCCCCACTAATAACAAGTTCTGGTCATTTAAAATAAACGGCGCAAGAACCTCCATAAGTGAGATCGAAAAATCCACACTTGAGCCTTGGGGTCGATATACAACCGCGCCCCTTCTGTTCTCCCCGGAGGTGGAGCAGAGTTTAAAAATCATTAGTTCCATCAGAGGGGTGCTGATTTCCTCCAATATTGTGACAGTTAGTTCCTCCCTATAAACAATGGCTATTCCACCACCTATTTTTTGTGGACGATCCAGTCTAGAGACCTTATAACGGAATGCCCAGAGTGATAGCTGAGATTGAATGAGGCTTGAGCCAGGTCTCTGTTAAAAAGCAGAGATCAGGCTTTTCTGTAGATATCAGGTCCCACACCTGTGATGCATGCTTTGGTAGTGAGCGCACATTGCATAGTAGATGTTTGCTTCCTATGGGGATGGGATCCTTGGTAGTTTTTATGGGGTCGGTTTTATGTGTAGAGCATAATGGTTCGGTAGGAACTCGCAAAGGAATATTATCCCCTGCCTCGAGGCCAAAATGTGTATGACAGTCAGAGCATGTAAAAGGGCCCTCAAGATTAGAAAGGAAAGTAACATCGCATGTGGAACCTATACTGGGACGTAGATCCCATAGTACCTGTGATGAGTATGTTAGTTGGCCAGTAACAGGGGTACTCATGTTGGTAGTTGGGACAGCCATAGTCTCCAGCCCCTGGTCCCGTCCGGGCCCGGACGGGCACAGACGGGCTTCTCTCTGGCTTGTCTCCGGCGCTCCCCTGCGCGCGACCGCTGCGCGCTCAGGCGACGAGGGGGGTAAATAGCCCCTCCTTGTGTGAGGCTAGACCGCTAACCGAAGGGCTGGCGGAAGTGAGGTAGTTCGTCAGGCTCTTACCTGTCCGCCCTCCGCTCAACGGCAATAATTGCCGAGTCGGACCAGGGCGGGCAGGCTACAGCATCGAGCGCTGACTTCCCAGTATTGGTAAGTATTCTAAATCACCCCCAATACACTAATTAACATGCAGGCAGGTATTACAATGTGAGGCAGAAACGAGTGGTTTAAAATCGAGTAGTTTAAAACCAATGACGTTCTTTAAAATTATTCTTCCGTGTTCCTGATTACAGGCAGTTAAGTTAAAAGCTCGTAACTGAGTACCTGAGCTGATGCAAGCTGTTGTCCTCAAGCAGAACGGGCGACACTGCCACTGTCAACCCAACCCTTATATTCACTCATGCACGTGGGCGATTAAACGATTGCTGCATCAAAGTTCACAGCGGCTCTCCTCTGGCATACGAGGGTCGCCGACATTTCCCTTCACATGGGCAACAACCCGATCTGTGCAGCAGCCTTCTCATCACACCCGGCTACAGGGATCCAGTTGCAAGGATCCCCCCACTGGACTTCACTCCCTCCAGTGCTCTCCTTTTCCTCTCCTTTTCCTCACAGGGCACACTGGTCTTGGCAGGCACTTGTGCTTCAGGAGCAGGGGGCCTTTGATTCCATCCTCACCCAGCTGGTTGACTGGTAGGCCTTGGCCCCCAGTCCTGGTCACAGGCAGGAATCTTGCAAAGCTTCTCCAAAGAACACCCTTTGAAGTAATTCTAAATAGCCTGTCTACTCACACACCTGGTCGCTCACCCATACAGTTAAACATACACCCACTTACTTACTCATACAAATACTAACACATACTCGCCTATACAGTCGCTGGCAGCAGTACACACTCGCTCACATAACCATTCTCACATGACCTCACTCACTCAGTCACTCATATACCCCATCACTCATCTATACTGCCTTTCACATACCCAGTTACTCGCCCATATACCACTAACACATTCCCTCTCCCCACTCTCCGCCCTCTCTCCCCTCCCCTAACATACAGCCACTGGCTCTCACATACATCCACTGGCTCTCTCTCACATACAGCCACTGGCTCTCTCTCTCACTAACCCATACAGCAAATGGCTCACTTACTTTTCTTATTTTATAGAGCGCAGACTTGACCTGGTAGGGTATCGGAGCGCTTTACAGGAATCAAGCTGTAGTATAAAAAAGACTGGGGGGCGGGGGGCTGGATACAAAAGGATAAAGGGGACAAAATACAAGTTACATATACAATAACAAGAAAATGAATGTCCCCAGGTCCTTGAAGGGGTGCCGGGAGGATAGTGTCTGTGTACTCTCTGGATGCATTAGAGCCGAATTAGAGCAAGGCCTCTGTGTGAAGTAGAGGCACAGTTTAGGCGAGGAATTTGCCCATTAGGAAGGTTTTGGCATCCTTTTTTAAGCGAGCCAGAGAAGGGATTCTTCTAATATCGGGCGGGAGTGAGGTCCATATTCTTGGTGCGGCCCCTGAGAAGGCCCGATTGTAAATTTTCTTTTTCCGAAAAAGTGCAGGTTGGAGCAAAAGGTCTCTTGAGGACCGCTTGTTTCTGGTTCCTCCGGAGATCACAAGTTTCTGGGCAAGATATGCAGGGGAGTTTGAGTATAATGCTTTGTGCGGGATACATGCCATTTTGAGATGGATACTGGCCTGAAGGGGAAGCCAGTTCAGAGCTTTTAGATGAGGAGGAATGTGATCGAACTTCCTTGAACCTGTTAGTAGTTTAGCAGCAGCGTTAAGGCAGACTTTTAAAGGTCCCACCGAGATCTTGGGTAAACCCGAGAGGGTAGAAAAGCCATATTCCAGTCTAGAGATGACTAGTGCTTGAACTGCCATTTTTAGGTCTGGAGTATCCAAGAAGGGTTTCAGCTTCCATAGATAGCTCAGGTGGAATCTGGCTGATTTGGCCATCGAATTGATGTGGTCCCGCATGTTCAAGTTGCAGTCCAGGGTAATCCCAAGGGATTTGGCAGAGTTCACGATGGTCAGAGGGCAGTTTGAGGCGGTGAAGGCCTTAATCCATACCGGAGTCTCAGGGTTGCTTTTGGGTGGGGAAATTAGAAGAAGTTCTGTCTTCTTAGCGTTAAGTTTGAGTTGATTGGAAGAGAGCAATTGGACCGTCAGTTTCAAGGCTTCGTTCATGGAGAGAATCTCCTCGAGAGAAGCGATCTTGATGTAGATCTGGGTATCGTCAGCGTACATGTGGAATGATATATTTGTGGTGTATGGTACTTCGGCAAGCAGTTCTAGGTAAAGGTTGAAGAGGGTGGGGGACAAGGTTAATCTCTGGGGGACTCCAACCATGACTGGGGAGGGAGCAGAAAGATTACCGTTAATTAGGTATCTCTGTGATAGGTTATGGAGAAAGACCTAAACCATTCGAGAACAGTCATCCATTCCCATCCTAAGTTTGAGGCGTTCAAGTAATTTCTCATGGTTGACCGTGTCGAAGATCTAGGAGGGTTAGGAGACAGGCTTTGCCTTGGTCAAGGGCTTGGAGGGCATCACCCACGATCAGGAGAATGGTGGTTTCAGTGATATGCCCTGGCCTGAAGCCAGATTGGAAATCATCTAGCAGGTGGAAGTGGTGATGTGTTGGCTCAGCTGCTGTTGCACACATTTCTCTAGAACTTTAGCTAATAGTGGGATGCTGGAAATAGGTCTGAAGTTGTTAGGGGAAGCAGGAGCCCGCGACAGTTTGTTCAAAATGGGGAGGACCTGGCCAGCTTTCAGAGAGTCTGGTATGGATCCCTGAAGCAGGGAGGCGTTTAACATTTCAGTCCAGCTCGGAATGATTGATTGTGAGGCGGCGGCTAGGCAGTTAGTGGGGAGTGGGTCATTAAAGTGGTTGTTCGGCTTTAAGGTGGAGAGGATTTTCTAGATGGGAGTGTTCGTCGTAGGTTTTGACGTCGGTCCAGTGTGCTTGGATTTTGGATGAAGCCTGGGAGGCAGCACAGAGGGAGGAAGTAGAACCGCTACTCACTCTCAACCCCATGCTGATCTAAGTTTGTTTCCTAAAGATGTGATTTTGTCAGCGAAACAGGAGGAGAATTAGTCAGATGATATTAGTGACTTGGGTTTTTCTTTAAATGTTTTGGCCAGTTTGTTTGATTGGTATTTGACCAGTTCGAAAAGTTTGCGGGGTCTGTTTTTGGCATTCCCCAGTTCAGATCTGAGCATTTTTTTTTTTTTTTGAGTTGAGTGTTTCTGTTGTAGGCATTACTGGCCTGGCGGAGAAGTTTTAAATGAGAAGGTGAGGGGTGCTGTCTCCAGACTCTTTCTGACTGCAGCAGGGATCCATTGAACCAGGGCTTTCTGTCTTTACTTTGGATTCTTTTTAGTTTTAGTGGGCAAGATCATCAAAATGTTAGTTATGGTCCCAGAGTAATGATCGTTGAGATCATTGACCTTTGTGATATGGGGGGGGGGAGGGGTAGGTCAGACTGACAACAGGCTGCCAGTTCCCTAGGATCAAGGTGCTTGGTGTCTCTAACCCAGCGTTTAGGAATCACCTGTTGTGGAGCTCATGTTTTGAGGGTCCCAGGTAGTAGGAAAGTGATAGCGTGGTGGTCAGACCAATCACAAGGGGCTATATCAATAAGCTTGACTGTTGATTCTTTGGCAATGATGCAGTCTAGAATGGCTTTTTTCGAGTGTGTAGGGAGTGAGCAGACTTGGGTTAGGGCTTGGTCGGCCAGGAGATCTTTGATGGCGTCGACATGAGGATCATTGGGGTTGTTCAGAGAAGGTTGAAGTCACCAAGGAAGATGTCTATGGAGTTGGAGGAAGCCTTGGCTGTAATTATTACATGAGGTGGTCAGTGAAGTTGTCATTCATGCCTGGAGGATGGTAAAAGATGTGCTGATTGCACAGTTGTGTGGTATTGCTGCCTATGGAGAGTACGAGGTATTCACAGGAGTGTGAGGTATCTGGCAGGAGTTCAGTGACCAGGAGATTAGAGCGGTTGATGCAGGCAATGCCTCCCCCTTTTTTGCTGGATTGCCTATCCAGCCTTGCGATATTGTACTTGGGAGGGACTAGGAGGTTTAGGCATTGAGATGAGGATTCATTGAGCTATAACTCAGTCGGGATTGCTAAGTCAATGTTTTGGCTCAGTATGAGATCTGCGATATTGGCGGCATGCTTGACTGCAGAGCGGCAGTTAATCAGGAGGCCAGATTAAGGGGGATTGAAGAGCGTGTCGTGCGCTGGGGCGGACAGGAGTACTGGGGCTAGGTTGCTATCACCCACACTTCTGTTGCAGAGAGTAGCTGATCTGTTGGGGTTGATTGCGACTGTGCGAATGGCATGTTCGACATTCATGTCTAGTGTACTGAGGGTTGCCAGGGCAGAGTTGTAGGAAGAGAGGGTAGCTAGAGATTCCTCCTCCGAAAGGTGACATGTTACTTTGCGAGTGCGAAGGTGTCTTAAGGACAGCGGTAATGGGGGAGTGTGGGGCTCAGTGATAAGTAGGGGAGTGGGGTTCAGCGGGGTTTGAGTTTAGAGAAGGCGAGTTCAGTGAGGTGGAGGTTTTTTTACATCCAGAATGGAGTTATGGATGCTCTGCGTTAAATTGGCCGCTCTGTGATGCAGAGTTTCGATATCTGTATAGGAAGGAGGCACTTGACGGCGGGGGAGCAGTGTCCTGGTAGCGGTTTTAGTGATATGCGTTGGTGGTTTGGTAGTGGTTTTGTTGGCATGCTTTGGTGAACGGATATAGGGGCTGGGTCGACTTGTGTCTTAGGCCCATGGCAGAGTATCGGTCTCAGAATCCGCGGGAGGAGACAACACGTCTGGGAACAATTGTTGATCATTCCCAGTCGGCTTGTGTCGTGGGCCAGCGGAAGAGTTCCAGACTCAGTCAAAGGGAGGAGCTGGCGGTTGTGAGATCAAAGATCTGAGAGTGATTCTGCTGGTTGGCCCAGGACGACTTGTGACGTTGGCGAAAGGAAGAGTTTCAGATTCACAATCAGTGGGAGGAGCTGGCGAGGAGGAGACCGAAGGTCTAGGAACAACTCTGTTTGTAAGCCCAGGTGGGGTGATAGAGGGCTTAGGTTGTGGGCCCTTAGGGCAGCAGCTGGCAATCACACACACCCTCACACAGATACCCAAACAGCTACTCAGACAACCAATCCATCACCTATACAGCCACTCGAGTACCAACTGACCAACCCATACTGCCACTTAGACACCAACTGACAGACTGATGCAGACATTCATACAACCTAGTCACTGACCCATACATTTACTGAGACACCTGATCACTCACTTATACAGTCAGTCACGCACCCACTGAATCATCCATACAGGTACTCGTACACCCACTGATTCACCAATACACCTCGGTGTATGTATTTAACACTCATAAACGTTTTTAAAACTCCGGTAACTGGATGCTGTCATTGATGTCATTTGAGATGTCATCAGTGATGTCGCTGACCATGTCATGAGTGATGTAATATGTGAGGACATAAGTAGTGCATTGTGGGGCACGAGTTCTAGTTAGCTCAGCTAACTATAACAGCTAAATATAACTGGTTTTGTACAAGTGAAATCTGACCACAACTATAACATCCCTGTAATCTTTGTTTTTTGGGGGTGAAAGTGTGTGTGTGTGTGTGTGTATGTGTGTGTGTATATATATATATATATATATATATATATATATATATATATATATATATATATATATATATATATATATATATATATATAATATGCGTGTGTATATGTATATATGTGTGTGTATATGTGTGTATATATTATTGGTTATGATAGAATTTACATATTGTGATAAACTGAGAACCATCAGTATCTAATCAAATAACTTATATGAAAACTATTCAGTGATTTATATACATGTTAAGCATAGAATATTATAACCATAAGTATTATGTACATTTGTTAAGCAGACCAAAAGAATATCCATTTATAAACCTAATTACTGGACATATTTCCCATATCTAGATACATATTATCGAATTAAATGCTTATATACACAAGAATATTGTGAGCTGCAATAGAGCATGAGCCCTAACTTGTTAGTGGCTATTCATAGCTATATATTTAAAATGTATTTGTGTACTTCCATGCTTACACAGGCTGACAGCTGTTATCTCTTTTTAGGTAGGATCTTCTCCGGGACTTCAAGCTGTTACTACCCTACAATGCTCTTTGCATCCATTTCGTGTTGAGTGATAACATCTGCTATGATCACAGCACACCATCCCTTGGAACTCTGTGAATGGTGGGGTGCCCGATGCCTGTCATCCCCATTCCTCGCCGAGTTCGTTCGTTCCATGGCCCCCACACTACATGTCTACATGCCGCCTGCAGTCCAATAAGGACGACTAACCTTGTGCGTACCAAGTACAGCAACTTTGACATCTACCTAAAGTCCCGATGGATGTATGGGTTTATACGTTTCCTCCTGTACTTCAGCTGCAGTCTCTTCACCTCGATACTGTGGGTGGCCCTTTCCATCTTGTTTTGCCTTCAGTACCTGGGGATGAGAGTATTTCTCCGGTTCCAATATAAATTGTCTGTCATCCTCTTGCTGTTAGGTCATCGGCGAGTAGATTTTGCCCTCCTGAATGAGCTGCTTATTTATGGAATCCAAGTGACCATGCTGCTAGTGGGTGGGCTCGGGTGGTGTTTCATGGTTTTTGTAGATATGTAATTAAGGTTGCCGCATGTAAACAAAACTTAAATTTAAAAAGTTCAATTTGCTTTTAACACTTAAATCTGTATTTATTTGTTTGATACTTGCACTTAAAACATAGCATTTGATGCATACTACGTGCCAGTAATACAGATTACCATCTTTCAAATGCGGTTCCGAAATATAGACATCAAACACGATTATAATCCTATAAACTTGAAACATAACCATCTTTGTAATGAGGGAATTGATGAGAAGAGAGAGAGAAGCTTTGAATGTTGTAGACCAATGACATGTCTGAATAAAGGATATTTGCTCAATCCAAAACTTATGCCTCCTACTTTGTGGACGAATATAATAAACAAGCAACATCAATGAAGAGTGACTGTTCATATGTGGTTTGCTGAGGTCATTTCACAAAAAGCACACAAATGCCTAGACCACTTTTTTTTTTTTTTTTTTTTTTTTTTTTTTTTTTTTTAAACAAGAACAATTCATGAAGGTCAAGAATACTCTTTTTATTGAATTCTGACCATGTACTTCTATTTTATACCTTTGACTTCTTTTTTTACTTTCAACGTTTTTTTTACATATATATTCATTAGCAAAGATAGGACAAACTGTACATATACTTACAATACTATAAAAACCAATTTATAAACAAAATATGTCACAATGTATCTACACAAACTCAAAAAAACATCACATCAAAAAACACATTAAATTGATGTGTACTTAATCTCAATAAATGAGGGACAAAATCAAAAGGAGGAAAAGAAAGGCAGGAAGGAAGGAGAGCGTAAGGAATAGAGTCAAATTAATGATACTCTTTCATGGTGTTAAAGCTAACAAATAGTTCTTGTGAGTAAATTATTCCTTCAAATGTGCCTCCAAGTTTGCCTGTGCCTCCAAGTATGCCGACGCTTTTCGATTACTGGAAATCAGTTCCTGGAATCTCATCAGGGCCTTTTTTCTTTTGTCTGTATGATGTGAGCAACACAACAATAAAGTTTTGTGTTTACAAATTTCATTGTTTATCTCCATTAAAGTTGCACAAATGACCAATGCGATGTCTCTGACTTAAGACTACATACCAGATTTAGGAGGTGGACTGTGGAAGACTCTCTTGTAATGCTCGGAACTTTTTCTTTCTTTATTTCCCAACGTTTTGGCAGTGAAAGGTGCAGGGGCTGTTAAGAAAATGCGAAGTGTAAATTATTCAAACCTAGAGCCTCTCTAGCCTAGTGTGAAAGCCATTATGTGGCCTACCTTTGTATTCGTTGTTGGCAGATTCCTTTCTGATTCTTCGCGTTGTATGGGGAGTTTACTCAACATATGTACACTTTCAAAGACTCCATGTCATGAAATACATTTAAAACATTTAAAAACGTTTCAATGCTGCTGTCCTGCCTTTCAAACAATTCTAGCTTATTGGGGAGCTCCGTTGGAGCAATGAGGCCCTTACCTGATCATCTAAAGTGAGTTATACGGCGTTTTTCTGCCACACACGTTTGAGTACTGTAAAAGACAAAAGGGGAACATTGTAACCCCTTTGGATAGCGCGCTTAGTCAACCTGGTTTTACCACAAATCTGGCAAAGCGCTTACCTATTTCTCGAGTCACTCTGGATGTAACACACATCCCGGTCGATCTCAACAAAGATGGCCATTCTTTTTGTGGGCGTGCTTTATGTCATGCTCAGACCTATTGTAAATATATGTACAGTTTGTCCCATCTTTGCTAATGAATATATATGTTAAAAAACTTTGAAAGTAAAAAAAGTCGGTGGTATAAAATATAAGTACATGGTCAGAATTCAATAAAGAGTATTCTTGACCTTCATTAATTGTTCTTGTTTTTTTAAAAAAAGAGTGGTCTAGGCATTTGTGTGTTTTTTGCATTTATATATGGTCCAGCCTTGTCCACGTCCAAAAAGGACCTAACTCCTTTGGGTTATAGAGGTCATTTTACAGACACGACCACTGGAATTAAGGGCAGAAGAAGATCAACCTAGGCAGCAGGATTCACTAAATTATGTGTATAAAAATGGCAAATTATGCGATGTAATGCACAGGGGTGTGGAATTTAATCAAATATCTACTTGTTCATAGGGCAGGTTGCTTCATAAATCAACCTGTCCTGTAACGAAATCCACTTGGCCCTTTGGGTCCATGTAGTTTCAGCGACAAATGATGGCAACAATCTCATTATATAAGAGCTCTGATATAGCCTCTCTGATTATGCCAGAGCTCATTCCATAGTACTGTTTGAATACTTGCAATCCCCTTATGTTGCCAGGTTTCCGCATATCTACATACTGGGGATGAAGGTAGTGGCAAGATATAGTTCCAGGTTTAGAATGCCCTTTTGAGTCTGTGCAAACCTACTAACCTGCATGTTTTAAGGGTATTCAGCAACTCTTCTCTAATCTCTTCCCTTACTGAAAAATGTTGGAGATTTATTCCTGACAATGACGGATGTAAACCACCTTCCAGAGTTGGGGAAAAAAGTGGTTGGAAGGAAAGTGAACTTGAAAACACTCAGATTTTCGCATGAGCAAATCTACGCATGCATATTTGCTCATGCTAAAATACAGTTCGCAAATATTTTCCAGGATTGCTATTTCTTGTCCTACTTCTGTAAATTCTTGGGCATTCATGAAAACCGTAAAGCTGCACTTAATGCAAGGACATACATCATTGGGTGCACTTTTGAGACTTTCTTTAATAATTGGGCCCTTAATTTGGTCTGGCATTGACCATGACCTTTTGTGTTTGTTAACTCTGTCTCTCTCGGGGTCAGCTGGCATCACTGTGAGTGACAGCATTCTGCTCCTTCACAAAGAGCATATTGGCACACAAAGTAGTTTTGTTCAATGCCAGTAACTACTGTGGCAGTGTGTGCTTTTTGAGACTATTTTCTTTTTTTTTTTTTTTGCTTTAGCCAATGTTTGTTATAATGGTGAGGGCCTGGCATCTCTCACGCACAATAAGGTTTTACAAAAACCATATACACACACTAAGCCCTAGTGGTTGCTAGGTAAGGGAAGAAGAAGCTACGGCGTATTCAGGTTGAGCTGGCCTCCAAGTAAGGCATGTACCCACAAAAAGAAGCTACCCTGAATGAGCGAGGACTGCCAATGATGAAGCATGGTGGTGTGTGAGGACGTTCCTTCACATTTTCTGATATGCCCAGCACCCCATAGAAAGAGGTGTAGTGCACCTTCTTCCAGATTTAGAATCAGACATTCATTCAGAGTAGCTTCTTTTTGTGTGTACATGTACAAAAAACATGCCAAAACAAGTCACCCATTGACAAAACTAAAAAGCTGACCACCAATTTCAGAAAACCTGACTTTACCAATGCTTGTTTATTCTTGTTTCCTATAATCTTATTGAAACTGGTTACTCTGATTTTCTATTATAAATAAGTTTGGGAAATACTAGCATGTATCAACACTTAACTATATGATGCTGCAAAGAAATGGTACCTGGAAGTTTACAGTAGTTTCTCAATTTTTCTGTTATACATTTTTAATGAACATTTTATTTTGAAAGCAAAGAATCATCAGTCTTGCTTTCAAGATTCTACAAATATTTGCATCAAATCAGAGAGCCTTCTGGGAGCATTATACATAACCTCATATTCCTAAATTTTGAAAACACTTGTACACATTTATACTGGAACCACTGTCAGTAGTACAGTGGGAGCTTACAACATTTACTTGGAGGGCTCACCCTAAAAATAAAGGCTTTCAATAATGAACCATAAATACTGGCTTGAACAGCATTAACATATGGACAAAAAGTACCTTAACTGCAGACAGTGCCTTTTCCTGATCCATAATGTGGTACTGGAAACTGGCAGCGAAAGCGTTTGTGCTGCAGGGGGGTGGGCCTACTTGGCTCAAGGACAAAATATACGTGAAAACATGTTGCCCTTGACCCCAAACAGTATGTCCTGGGCATCGGGCTATAGCAATCCCACAACCCTGAATGCACCACATTTAGTGATATTACCTTTTTATTTTGGATTTTATACTTGTTAACACTGTTTGGGCAAAGGTTTCATCTCATTGGTCCACTTCAACATATACAGAAATAATCGAGAGAAAGTTGACCAGTCAGTCTTTGCAAACGGCCTTCCAATGCACAGCAAAACATTTTGCCATGATTTTAGTACCTTTTGATCCATGTGCGCTAGAAAAAAATTATTTTGTTGATAGCCGCAGATGATGGATTATGTGGCAAATGCAGCAAATCCATATTTTTTATAAAACTCCTCAGACACAAAATTACATAATTTGTGGCGCCTGGCTACATACCATCTTGCATACAATACACCAAAGAGTGGGCAGCAGGTCTGCCCTTTCCAAATGGGTGAATTGTTTTCTTGTCCACCTCATTTCCCTGGTTGTCATTCGACAGTTTACCTCCCTATTCTTGTTCGTCCCAACCGCAGCAGCAGTTTTATTTTTATCCCTGTGGAAAGGCTCTTCAACTGAACTTGCATACAAACATAGGTGCACTCCTCCTACTGCTAGTATCGCCTTTAATAAGGCAGCTAACTTTAAAAAAAAGTCTATACTAACTGCACTGCCTGTATTTCAGTTGTTTTTTTAAACTCTTTAACAGATAATACAGATTTAGCATTTCAAGATGACCACCATGTTGAGCCAGGCATAATATGGTTATGGCCATCTTGCTATGCTATACCTTTCATTACAGAGTAAAAAATAGATTGAATAGATGCAATTTGCCAGCCGTCTTTGAATCCTAGAATAAACAATGGAAAAAATAGAATTCCAAGATGGCTACCACATTCTGTCTGATTGTTTTCATAAACAATGTGGCGGTCATTTTGGAATTCTTTCTTTTTTAAACTTTAGTACAGTTATGCCATGCCGCGATGGCTATTTTCCTCAGCAGGGTACACAGAGCTATATTATTATAAAGATCTAAGCATCAGTCTGTTTAAAAAAAAAAAAAAAAATAAAAAAAAACTCTAAAATAATATATAACTGACAGTGCATTATCATTTTGTGGCACACTGTCAGTGAGATTCCTGACCGCTTTTTTTGTCAAAGATGTTTTTTATCAAGATTTAAAAAAGGAAACAAAACATGCGACAATCCCGCACAACTTCCCACGCAGGGGGCAATCATAGAGGCAAAAAACAGTGAGGCACATAGCCTAGATAGCCACCGTCATCTAGCCCGGAAAGTCAGTCCCAAGAGGCACATAAGACACCCTCAAGCTATTGTTATAGAGGCACCACAGAGTCCAATACCGAGTTGTGGTGGGTGGCTTTGCGAGGGCAGAAAATAGTGAAATAGATGCGCATGTTACCTTGCATTGGGCCTCCCTTCACCTCGGCTATTGATTAGGATGCCACAAAAGCACAAACCAAAAAACATCCCCCCTCCCACTCCCTCCCCTGCCCAGTGGTGGTGACAACATCCTCTCATTCATTCACCCAGATATCAACACTCAAACCTGAAACAGATGGAAAGCCCGTACCGTGGGCGGGCAAACCGCAGATGGCAGACCCTTGGAAAGGAAGCGGACCAGAGGGCCTCAGCGGAACATGAAGTTTTTGAAATTACTCAGGAAGATATCTGCCATGCGTTCCATGCTCAACAGCTTCCATAATCTCGCATGCCACAGGGGAATCGCTTGGGCTTCCGGCCTCTTCCAAGCCGCCGCTAGAGTGAGTATGGCAGCTCCGATACACAGCCATAGTATCTCTTTAACAGCCCTAGTCTGATGCTCAAGATCCGGGTCCCGAAGACCCAGCAGAACATGGGCCATCGAGTCCGCGATTGGGTACCCCAGAATCTCCTTGATATGGGACAGGATCTCCTCCCAGGATGGGCGGATGATCGGGCAGTCCTACCAGATGTGGCGGAAGTCTCCCAGCAGGCCGCAGCCCCTCCAGCATCTATCAGAGGAGGTCGGGAAGATCCGATGCAGCTTGACTGGGTACAAGTACCAATCCATGAGGGCCTTAAGATGGGCCTCCTGGAGTTCCACCGAGTGATTGTGCGCAGCGCACGCCACAGGTACGACCACTCCTCATCCGAAATATCGCGCTCGAGGAGTTCCTCCCAGAGACCCATATAACGCGGACGCAGTGACACGGCGAAAGAAAGAAGGAGGTTATAAATTAATGAAATGACGCCCCTCATGGTGGAGGTCCGGGAGAGGAAGGCCTCGAAGGGGGCGGGAGGCCTCGTGGCCCCATCTCCGACCGCGAATGACATAGCCCAATGGAGCAGCTGGACGTGGTGGAACCGTTCATATAACGGGGCTCCGTAGTCCCGCATGCAGTTTGCAAAAGTGAGCGGGGTATCGCCATGAAACAAATGCGTGTGAGCAAGGCAACCCACTTTCCTCCAGGCATCAAAGGGACCCTCCTTGCGGAAAGGCTGGGTTGAAGTGTATGGGCGTAAAAGGAGACGGGAATGACTTCCATCGTTCATCACCAGACACTGAGTCCCAGACCTTCAAGGTAGTGCTGGTGGGAGTATGATGTACGCGTTCTTGGGCCTATCCCCCTTGGGTTTCCACACCAAGTCCCATATCGTTCTCCCCGCTACACTTCTGTCCATGTGCAGCCAGCGTTTCTCCGAAACCTGTTGGGACCACTACACCAAGACCCGTAATTGAGCTGCTTTGTAGTATAAGTGCATGTCGGGAAGGCCCACTCCACCCTCCTTCCGCGGCCGACGGAGAGTAGTAAAGGAAAAACGCGCCCGTCCTCCCTGCCAGATGAAACAAAGCATCTGTGTTTTGAGACCCTGGAAGAAGTCCACCTCCAGAGGAATAGGGAGTGCCTGGAAGAGATATAAGAACTTGGGGAGAAGGGTCATCTTGACCATGTGAATTCTCCCCAGCCACGATATGTACATCGGCTTTCAGCTCCCTAGGTCACCCTGTACCTACGCCAATAACGGGGGGAAGTTCGCAGAGTACAATTTTCCTATCGTGGGAGTCAAATGGATCCCCAGGTACAGGATGGAGTTGTAGGTCCATGGTAGCGGCGTGAGCGGTCGCAGTCAGTCCACCTCTGCCGAAGAGAGCGTGAGGTTGAGAATATAGGACTTATCATAGTTAACCCTAAATCCTGCCACCTCGAAGCGCGACAAGACCTTCTGGACGTGAGGAAGAGAGTGAGCTGGATCCATAAAAGAAAGGAGAACGTTGTCAGCGAATGGGGTAATCTTGTGCTGCTCTCCCGTGAAAGGAAGTCCGCAAATCTCCTGGTGCTCTCGTACCGCTAACGCTAATGGCTCAATGCTCAATGCTCAGGGCGAAGAGCAGGAGGGAGAGGGGGCAGCCCTGCCTGGTGCCTCAACTGCGAGAAGAATGCCGAGAGGTGGCCATCAACCACCACTCTAGATCGGGGGTTGCTGTAGTTTGCCCTAGCCATTGATAAGAATTTAGCCGAGAAGCCAAAGGCTGACAAGGTGTGGAACAAGAAACCCCAGTCCACCCGGTGGAAAGCCTTTTCAGCATCAAGGCCCACCAGGACCGCCGGGATCTTGAATCTATTAGCCTTCTCGATCAGATGGATCACTCTCCTGGTATTATCATGAGTCTGGCGCCCCTTAATGAATCCAGACTGGTCTGGATGAATGAGTGCCGGCATCAAGTCTTGGAGCCTGTTGGCAATGATGGAGGAGTACAGCTTGGCGTCTATGTTGAGGAGGGCCATTGGTCTATATGAGGAGCATTTGGATGGATCCTTCCCCAACTTGGGGATAATCGAAATCGCGGCCTCTGCCATTGACACCGACGTTTCCCCGACCTCAGCCATGCTATTAAAAAGGTGCACCAGAAAATCGCCCACCTCTGCGGCGAAGGTTTGATTAAAAAAGAGCTGTAAAGCCATCCGACCCAGGCGCCTTATGGGGCTTCAAAGCCTTAATGGCCCCCAAAACCTCTTCTCTATTGAAGGGGGCAGTGAGTAACTCATTCCACTCCTTAGAAACCTGGGGAAGAGGGAGGCCGCCTAAGTAGTCTCGGGGTTAAGGGCATCTCCCGCATAGAGCGCGGCATAGAAATCACCGAAGAGGTCAGCCTTGGCCTCGTCTCAGTGCTGTATAGTCCCTGTCGCATCCCGGATACCCCCTATGTATTCCTTCTCTCTTTTGTCCCACCTTGTTCCCTTGGGAATAGGAGAGGCGCCGCAATTTCAGCAGGGTAAATTCCGCTCTGTTGTTATAATGAGCCCTAAGCTTCCCCCTGACCGCTGTCAGCGGGCGAAGTGTTCGTCTGGTAGGGTTCTGTTTATGCGCTTGCTCAAGAGTGGAGAGCTCCCTTTCCAACTCTTCACGTTCCTTCCGCCGCAACCTGTTAAGGTTAGCATTGAGGGCCAAGCAGGTGCCCCTCAGCGACGCCTTCAAGGCGTCCCATGTGTTGAACATCGACGTATCGTTTACTGGTTTGAGATTAAAAAAACTCATGGATGGCCTTGCGCAGCTCCTTGCACGAGGGCTCGTCCCGGACAAGAGAGGCTGGAAATTACCACTTGAGTTGGCCGTCACCTCCTGCCGACCATTGTAGACCAAGCACGAGCAGGCTGTAATCAGAAACAGAAAGCGGGAATATTCTGGCTTCGCGGACAGCACCCCTAAGGGCTTTGCCTTAAAAAAATGTGGTCCAGGCGGGAATAGGAGTGATGAACATGGGAGAACAGGGTAAAGTCCCGAGAATGGGGATGGAGGGACCGCCAACCGTCCACCAAACCCATGTCTCCGATCAACCGCTGCGTCTCCTGAAGGCCCACCACATCCAGCTGATGATAATTTATATACTTCCAAACCTTCTGGCGTTTCTGCTGGGAATTCAAACCATTCCCATTCCATGTTCCTATGGTGATCGGCATTACGAAGTAGAGACCCCCCCCCCCTTCCCCACTAGCAGACACTCACCAAACCGCTCAACCCCCTCCATCCGAAACTGCCACCGCCCATGTCGTAATAGTGCACAACAGCGAGTATTGCTACAGAGGACAGGATCTAGAACGACGATGTACATTCAACAACCCACTTTCCCCCCCTCTCCAACCCCAGGTTCCACACACCCCCCCAAAATCCAACCTTGTGCACCCGTGGGTTCCACCCCACTACCTCTCCCCCATCCGCACCTGGACCCCAGCACCACACGTCCATCAAGGCAGCAGAGTCAACATAGCAGACACTCCTTGCTCCAGAGTCGAGTCATGGTTGGTCAGAGGGCAGACCCAAATCATACCACAAACTGGAAGCTGCACAGAACCACACACCTCGGTCGCCACCACTGCCCCCCCAACCCACAGTTTCCCCCATCCCCCATCCCCCCAACAAACCACCCAGACTCCCCCACCCCCCCCCCCCCCTCTCCCTCCCAAGACCCAGGAACCCTACCAAAAAACCAACAGAAAAAAATGAAGCAGCGAAGAGTCTCATAAAGAAGCCCACAACGAAGAGCAGAGGGATTGACAATCCCAGGATGTGGATGTCTGTAGGAACCCTCAGGGGACGGGGGTCGTGGCAACAGTTAGTGACCCCCAAAATCTCTTGTCCGGGGTACCCTCCCAAAAGTACATAAATACCCATGGTACCTGAAAGGGAGGTGTCCCTCCGACGCCAACCAACCTCCCTCCCTGGGCTCCGGCTGCTCCGGAGCTATCCTGCGACTGCGCCTCCGTCACCGTTGCCACAGAGGCAACCGCTGAACCTCTCTCCTGCATGGACGACTGTGGGATCCGGCCTCCTCGATGCAGCCACCCGACCCACTGTTTGCCAGGACGGGGAGCTCCGTCTTCGTCTTGATGGGGAGCTCCTCCACTTGGGGAAGGGGCAGCACCATCCAAGCCCAGGATGTCCTTGGCATCCTGCAAGGATCTGACTTGAACCAACCTGTTTTGCCATCTGAAGATAAGGCGACAGGGATGGCCCCAGGAGTAGGCCACATTCTGATCGCGCAGGAAAGCCGTCACAGGCCGAAAGTCACGCCACTTTTGAAGCGTCGAGGCCGCCTGGTCCCGAAATTGCAACGAAGAAATCCCTCAAGCTTTCCGAAGTATGCGTTCTTTCAGTTGGAAGTTGTGAATGCAAACCAGGATATCAGGAGGTGGAGCCCCCCGCCTCTCGGCAGACCAACTCTATGGACCCTGTCCATACGAATCTCGTGGAGGTCATCTTCTCCCAGGATCTGCAGGAAGAGGGCCTCCACATAGCCCCGCAAATCTCCAGCTTCCCTGTCCCAGGGCACGGCTCGGATGCGGATGTTGTTCCGGCGGGACCTGTTTTCCAAGTCCTCCGCGTGGGCCTAGAGGTCTAAATTCTGCTCCGCGAGCCGGATTACATCCTTTTCGAGCTGATGCACCTCGCCAGCCAGTCCCAAGTCATGGTCTTCCAGTGTGGCCACTCGCTCACCAATGCCATCTACATCCCTCCTCACCTCACGGGGATCCGAAGCGAGCTGGGAGCGGAGCTCCGATATGTCCTCCTTTTATAGCAGAGAAAAGTTCCAACATGAAGGCCTTAGTGGCGGGCGCCTCATCGTCCTTCTGTTTGGGTGAGGCACTGGGACCTGGCGATGCCGTCTGCTGGGCTCCCCTCGGTGGGGCATCCTTGCCCAGCTTCTCCTTACGGGGCTTGGAGGACATTGCGCCGTGTCTGTCTTCCCAACTACTCCAGACAGTGTCAGACCCAACTCTTCACCGTCGGTGCAGATCGCTTAGAGCCGCCTCGGAGAGCCGCTCTATTCAGTCTCGGGGTAGCACTGTGGGGCCCTCAAGGCAATTTGCTGCAGCAGGGCCAATCTGACCTAAAAATTCCCAAGAGGACCGTCGGAGTGGTGAGTGATCCTGTGATATAGGCGCCTACAAGGGCGAGGCCCCGCCAGGCCGGAGAACCCCAGGTTTGAATAGTCCGGGCTTGTGACAAGGCCCCGTCCCCGCCGGTCTCCTCACTCACGTTTCGCCGGGCCTCTCGCGGTGACCTCACTCTCCGGCGAGCCCCGCTTCCCTGCTGCGACTTCAATGGGGCCTCCCAAAGGTTCGAATCAGCACTCCAGGCTCCTTTAGGCTCCTCCACGCAAGTGGGGGCGCAGTACCAGGCGTCCGATTCACCACCACCGCTTTCAGCTGCGGTGCATAGGCCCCTTCCCAGACAGGCCCACGAGGAACGGGTCGCTCAGCCCTGTAAACGGGCCAGGGCGCATGCAGGGTTCTGCCCAGGCTGCTCGCAATCCCCAGGAGGCGGTCCAACGAGGTCGATACTTTGGGGGGGGGTCAGATCTCCTGCCCCACTCCCCGCACTCGGCAGAGCCCAAGCGGCAACTCCCAGCGGGGGGCTCCGGCAGTGTCCAACCCCGCCGCCTCCGCTCCACACAGGCCTCAAAGCCTCGGGCTCTGGTAGCTCCTGCCTCCGGCCCCTCTCACTCCTGGCAGCAGTTCCGGTCCCCCAGGCGGGGCGCTCCAGCCGCAGCCGTCACGGCACCCGTGCCGCACCTCCACGCTCGGGGCCAGCGGCTACGGATCCACCGCCAGGCACGGGCAGAAAGGTTCAGGCGACAGGGCAGAGGTCCCCACCGTGGCATCTCACGCCCAGGGGCAGCTCCGGCAGCCGATCAGCGGGCAGGCCGCAACACCAAACTCCTCGCACCGGGAGAGACCGGAGATCCACCAGCTGGATTCTCAGAGCAGCGCGAGGCTATCTCATGCCGTCCCACAGGTGAGCAATGGCCCAGGGAGGGTGCTTTACAATGCTATGAGGACCTTGGCGTTGGAGGGACTCTGAGACACGTCCTACTCCGCCGCCATCTTGGTCATGCCCCCCTGGCCGCTTTTTTGCCTGTGTGCTCAAGTTCATAATATGGCGCAGGCGCATAGAGATCTGCTGATTTGCATGAGACGACACCCCCATGCAAATGAGGGTATGCTCTCGAATGTGGTGGCGCTCTCAATACAGATGGGGCCACACATGCCCATTGCGCCCCAGGGAACTTTGTGTAATACGGCCCCAGGCAATCCACACCAGCAGTAGGTCTCCTGAAGTTCTAAAAATGCCTATCCTTCGATTGTGCTAATTTTACATCAGGTGGAAAGTTCTGCATGTTTATTTGTTGTGTAGTTGTGCATTCACTTGTTCATTTTTACTCCTCATTAGCGCCAAAGCGTTTTTTTTCTTTAGTGGAGAATCCCTATATCTTGCAACCCGTTAAAATGTTACTCCACCCCCCTTTCCTACACTGCAGCAGCACTTTTGACAGTAGCAACTTCACATGAGTTTGTAGGTTGGTGATCTACATGAAGGGATATAGGCATGCCCATGAATGTAAGAGTATGTAAATGTTCACCTACTTTGGCAGAGTCGCAAAACTAGAAGTCCTTCCCCTACATTTTAGAGGATGACACTGCCATAGGCCTGGTATGTCACTATTTCTTCTTCCGGGAGTCTGATCTCGAGTGTTCAAGGCATGTGTGCTGTAGATACACATGCGTTGCATACTCCTGCCATCTAGTGTTGGGTCCGGGTGTTTTGTAAGTTGTTTTTCTTCAAAGAAGTCTTTCTAAGTCACGAGATAAGGTGACTCCTGCTTTCGGTGATAGTGCGAATAGTCATCGACTCCATTGTAAGATTGTTTTCCCACAAGAGGGTGAGAATGGAGTAATTCAGGGTAGTAAAAAAATGTCCTTGTGTATAATGAAGAACTCCAACAACTATTGGTACCCGGGTAGGCGCATGTGAATCTACAGCTCTACATGACCAGAACAGATGCCTACTGGGTTAGTAACATCCGTTCGAGGCATGTGTGCGGTAGATACACATGCTTTGCATAGACTACAAAGCAGTATACCCCCAAAGCGGTGGCTAACCTGTAGATGTTGTAGTTACCTGAAACACTGTTGTAAGTACTGCTGGCCTACATTAGCCTACTGACGTGCCAACACATCCACACAATATTGTTTGGTAAAGTGTGTGGTGTAGACCGTGTAGCTGCTTTACATAAACAAAATATTTCACGTTAAAAGTGTCTTTTCCCAAGTTCATTGAATTGCAATTAGTTCCTCATAAAAGCCATTAAAATATTTATTTCATCAATCAGTCAGCATTTGTATAACGCAACCCTGTCACCCCTATGGATATCTAGGCCCTGTAGCTGTAACGGCAGAATAAAGGTAGGAAATGAGCAAAAAGGAGGAAAATTAAAGGTCCGAAACAGACAGAGTCCGAATACAGGTCAGAAACAGAAGGAGGCAAAATAAAGGTCAAATTAACAGAAAGAGGCAAAATAACAAGCAGAACAAAGTAAAATAGAGGGCAGGAACGAGCACAGAAGGCATAAAACCAAAGGCAATAGAGTGCAGCAGACTGCGGGTAAGCTGGACAGGAGGACCGTCGCAGGGGGAGCTGGCACAAGGACTTGCTCAGTGGTCCTGGGAGGGCTGGGCATCGGGTGGCAGGAAGATTGAAATGGGAGGAAGAGGGGGAAAACAGGAAGAATGAGGCAAAAAGGTCAGAAACGTGTAGAAAGAGGCAGAATCAAGCTCAAACAAGCAGAAAGAGGCAACATAAAGGTCATGGAGCCAGGGACCAAAAACTTAGGTGGCTCCCTTGCAAAATCAGATCAATTTGTGATAGATAATGTTGATGTCTCCACAATACATTCGGGCCATTTCCTGTTGCATGCACTAGGCCTACCACACAAGTGATGTACCATTTTTATCGAGAGACTTGGGGGAATGCTGGGTATGTGGCAACTTGTGGCTCTTCGCAGATTCCAGAACTTTCTATTACAGAAATGTGAGGAAAATTTGTTTTGTATATTTGGGGACAAAGTTTAAGGTTTGCAAGGGATTCTGGGTAACGGAACCTGGTAAGAGACACACATGTCACCCCATTCTGGATTCCCCTGGGTGCATAGTTTTAAAAAATGTACAGGTTTGCTAGGCTTCCCAAGGTGCCAGTTGAGCTATGGCCCAAAGTCCACAGCTAGGCACATTGGAAACGAGCATTGGCATGTCCCAAAGGCGAGACCTATTGGCTCGTATAAGTGTTTAGCCATGCAACAGTTGATGTTGTTGCACGAAGGATATTATGCTGGATAATTAAGCATTTATTAGGTCCTAAAGGCGAGACCTATTGGCTATGCCAATGCTTGTTTGTAGTGAAAGGCACTCTGCCATTGGACTAGGAGGAGTAAAGATAGGAATCCACAGAATATTTAGATACACTAATTGGAGAAGCATTTACAGCACGGGGAAAGTCTGCCCTGCTTGGGCACAGCCTTGAACAAGAAGGGCATTCTGAAACATTTCTATTGGGAACATCAGGGAGCTGTGGTATGGTGGTCAAGGATCCCACTGTATTAAACATTTTCTAAAAGACTCAACCTCATAAAGAAAGCGGTATTAAAAAATGTATAACGTCTTAATGAATAACAATTGCTGGGAGAACCTGTTGACGCATATGAAGGGGTTATAAGAATGATGACTGCAACATGCAATTTTGAGAGTTCAAAGATGAGATACAAGACCAATTAAATGTGCATGACTTGTATACTGAGATTTCAGTCTAGAGAAGTCAGTGGAGATATCATGAGGGACTGAAAATGCAGCAAACTATTTGAAGGAAATGTCCATGACAAGCAAAACAATTAAGGGCAATATCATCAAGTATTCTTGGGGGCAAGATAAGAATAATGAACAAGACAAAAAGTTACGTTTGAAATGAAGGAGGTGGCTAAAAGCAAAGACGGACGGTATTCAATGTAAGAGAGCACGTTTCATGTATGCAGTGCCAAGGTGTGTAAGGAATGGCACAAATTTTAGATGCAACTGGAACGGGTACTGTGCCCTAGTATATCAGCTGGAATTGGGATGGAAATGAGTGTAAATACTCTATCCCAAGGAGTGGCTCACAAATAAATAATCTCAGTCGCTGGATGTGAATAAATGACATCCCTGTATTATCACAAGAGCAGCAGTCTCAAAGTGCTTCGACGGGATGATAAAACAGAACCTTCAACAAATATTGGTGTATGAAAGAATGAAAAGAAACCCTCAGATATATGCTGTAGGCAGTACATGCCGTCGTCCATGTCAGGAGTGGGGATGAAACGCGCGTGCTCGGCGCACATGCTTGTGATCACTTTCGCAGCCGCTTTGATGTTCTCAGTGGCCGCGCGGCTCACTGAGAGCATCAAAGCAGCCGTGAAAGTGATCACGCAGGATGACAAATGGTGCGAGTGCCCGGCGCACATGCACTGTATCCGATCTGCCTGCAGCCTTTGGGAGCACTTTCTAAAGCCCCTTACTAAATATCTCGCAGGGCATCGCATACGCGATTGCTAGGCAAGACCTAAAAAATGCTTAGTTTTGAGTAGAAAAGTGTAATATGTCCATGTTGTGTTTTGGGCCATTTCCTGTCGGTCAATAGGTGAACCTCCACAAGTGAGGTACCATTTCTATCGGGAGACTTAAAGGAACAGTATAGTAGAACAAGAGTTATTGCCATTTGTCTTTCTATGCATTTCTGACTTCCAAATGTAAGACGGTGTGTAAAAAAGAAACAAAATGAATGAATAAATCATTTTGAAAAATACCCTCTAATGCACATGCTATTATGGGTACCGTCAAATTCAGAGATGCACAAATACTCACTGCTTCTAAACTCCATATTTTGTTCCCATTTCAGAAATACCCAAGTTTCCTTTATCTATGTTTCACTCTTTATTTTTATCAAATGAATTGCTGTATACCTGGTACACAATGAGAGAACATTGCAAGGTGCAGCTCAGTTATTGGCTGTGGATACCTCTGGTTCTAGGTAAACCTACAAGCCCTATATGTACACGCAAGCAAAGAGTCCCACAAAGGTAATGGTATATTGCTTTCACAAATCTACTGTAGTTAAAAGAAGTTACAGGTGAAAATGTAGGCACAAATGGCTGTTTTTTAACTCCATTTCAATATTTATTTTATTTCATAGGAACTCCTTGAAGGAGCTACACAAATGACCCCTTGCTGAATTCAGAATTGTCTACTTTCCAGAAAGGTATAGCTCTCCGGGATCCATTACTGGTTTAACATCCATTTCTACCACTAACAGGAAGGTTGTTAAAACCACAGAAAATAGGAAAAATAGGCTATGTACCAGAAAAGTGCTAAAACTGTAGAAAAGTTTGGTTTTCTGACAAAAGTCTGTCTGTTCCTGAAAGCTGGGATTGATGGTGATTTTAGCACCACAAACCCTTCATTGATACCATTTGCAGGGATTTAAACAGACTTTCTTCTGCAGCACTTCTTTCCCATTTTCCCCCAAAAACAGAAAATGTAGATGTATTTTGTCTCATTTCTCAGTCTCCTACAAACCCTGGCTACCTGTAGAATCCTCAGGATGTTGGAAGAAAAAGTAGTCAATTTGGCCTGGATACCTTATGTGGACAAAATGCTTTGGAGGCCTAAGCACAAACTCCCCAAATAGCCAAAAAGGGCGTGGTACAGGGAGGCCTGGCAGTGAAAGGGTTAATAAACGAAAGGTTGCCCTTGAGCGTGCTTTCCAAACTGAGGAAGTTTCAGAAAGAGACCCTACTCATGCTATGACAGAAGTTGCATATTGTTTGGATCAGAATGGTTTTCCCACTTCATTAGGGACCACCTAACTTATAGGGGAGCCAATGCCGGCATTATCTAGCCCCACAGGAGTGTATTTTAAATTGGAACATGACAAACCATTCCAAATATACAAAACTTGTATGCTGAAATCTTATGCTGTTAGTTTTTGATTGGACTGGTAAGCATCAAGGAAGGTAAAATAAACCACATTGAAGACCAGAGAATTGTCAATTGTGGCATTGCCATTGAGGGATAACAACTGAATTATCAAAGATGGGTTTTTAACTGCATGTGAATTACCCAGGCTTCTGGGCTCGAAATATTTCTCAAAAGGTGAGTTGGACGCCCTTCATGTTGAAGTGTCTTTAGAATATGTGCTATTTCAACACATCTATATTTATTTCAGAACATACAACTGCACTTAGCGGGAGATTACTTTAGGCACTAAACTGCCTGTCAGGATCACTTTTGTTTCTCCATCCACCTCCACAGCCCCGCCGCATGTGTTTATCCATTTTTATACCTCTGCCAAGCAAGCATCTACTGTCTTCGGCTTACATGAGTCTCTCTACCCTCCTGATTAGGTGTGTCTGTGTAAGACTGGAATAAAAATTAATTCCTTGGGATGACGGTCATTAGGGGCCTTGCATATAAGTTAAGGTACGCAACAATATTAGCCCTGAGGAACCTGGTGAAATTAGGACGGGAGGTAATAAAGTGGAGCACAGTTTAACACCCTGGGGTTCTGAAACACACCTCTTCCGTGCAGATGCGTTAAATCTGGATAACAACTGCATATGGTACACCAGTAAATCGCAATCCACCCTGTTAAATGTGGCCAAGAGAGAGAGCAAGACAAGAATACCTACATCACCCATATTTCCTATTTGCAGGAATTCAACAAATCCAGCAGGGCTTGCTCTGTGCCCTAAATTGTGACCACCTCACATCTCGAATGTTCATTTTATGTAGGTTTTCATAAAGTTAAGATGCCTCATATTTTTTTCCATGATCTTGGTCATGAGAGTTGTAGTGATAAGGTGCTAGTTCCCTCAATCATCTGCATTCAAGTTTGCTTTTCTCGAAAGCAGGGTTATAACGCAGTCCTTCAAAACCCAAAGTAAGGTGTCTTCTTGTAATGAGGAGTTGACAATTTTTGTGATGAATGGGACAAGGGTATTAGCAAATCGTCACAACAGCCAGCCGGTGACCTGGTCCTATTCCAGTTTTGTTTCTTTAAGTTTCAGTAGTAAACCTTTCACCTACTCCTCAAGGACTGATCTGAACTTGCGAAGAAGGGTAATCGAGGCCACCCATGGATTATCCGATACTCAGGGCAAAATCTAGTTAACTCATAACATTTCCTTGATTAGAATTATTCACTACATTTGCATGGAGCTGGTGTTAAGTAGTTGTATCTTGAAGCCATCCTTACATAAATGATTCTTGATTGATAAATCTTTGTGATCTCTTCACTTGTCTCTTGTAACTATTCTGGGGGCCACACTAGATGGACAGGAAAGAATCCATTGTGAGGAAGTGAGATTATGAATTAAATTTAGCATCAACAGTATACAGTATCAAAAATGTACTGAATCTTTATATAGTATAATGTATTATAGTGTTTAATTGTTCAATCCTAAAGGAACAGATCATGCCAGTTTCTTTCCATTTTCTACCCATCTGTTTTAATTTTTTAAAAACTCTGTATTAAACCGAATATTTCTGTGAGATGATATAGTGCAAGCTTTCGGAGGAGCCCGTTAATTAAGCGCCTCAGCAAACAAAAAGTAGAAACGTGGCATGAGCTCTGTGCAATTGAATCTACTCCCTCTAATGATGTGATGGTCATATTATCACATAGTTAGCCTCTGTAAAACCCTTACTATTTCGTTTGCTTGTAGGCGGAGGCACTGAACCTCTACAACCTTTAGAATTGGGGTAGTGCATTTAATAAGAATGTCACTGCGATCGGAACATAGGATAGGTCCGTTTTCTTTTCATTGGCTCTATTGTTGATTTCCCTTAAGAACACAAAATCAGTGATGCAACCTCTATAAAGTGTAGTTCAGCTTGAAACCTGGTTGAAATGTAAGTAACAAGTCCAAATTTTCAATAAATTCTCTTGCAAGTACTGACAAGCGGTAATCAATGATACGTTAGTCATCTGGATGGTGGGATTGCTAACTAGGTCCCCAGTTAGTTTTTATATGCACACAACACAAATATTTGTAACCTGGTCGAAGAAAGACCAACATTCATTTAAAAATGTAGTTAGTGTATATTTTCACAATCACAAGCATCTACTCACAAGATCATCCCTTCTCCTTTCCCCATTGAGTATTTATAATAACTTTGATGTAGTGACATTGTTTCAAAATAATCGCTACACACCTCCATTGTGTTTTTCTTTCTTCTGTCCACATATATTTCCTAGCCCGTGGTAGGACAATGGTCTTGGAACCATGTTTGGCTGTTTACTTTAGCTATGATTCCATGATGAACAGTACTTGCAAGTTGGTTTGACATAATTTGGTGTTTCTTGTGTGCAGTTCCGATCACGCATCTTCTAGTTACCTTCACCCCACATTGAAATCTATGTTGTCTTCAGAGTGTGGGGTGTAGTGTTCTTGGATGACTAGCTTTTCAAAGATTTAGCAATAAGTGTAAATAGAGTAAGATTTACAGAACTTAAGAAAATTATCCCCTTTTCCCTAACTTGAGGCTCGCGTTGTTAGCTTACTTACTAGAATTGAAAGCTTTCCCATGCCAAAAACAAAACTATTCCAGTTCAAGGCCCCTACGTGTCTATCTCTGTTTCATTACAGTGAGACACTTAATGCACTCAAGGGTCTTTTCTCTGGTGGGTCTGCGAAGGGGGACTGTGACTTTCCATTCCAGGTCCAAACAGTTTGCACCTAGGTACTCCATACATACCCCAACCTTTGGACCTCTCTCACACAAGTAAGGTTGCCACCTCGCCAGTATATTACTGGCTTGGCTGGTATTTCCATGCCAAGATAGAATTTCGTTTATTTTCCTATATTTTTCATACTGTCTTACTTGTCTCCTGTGAAATGGAAGATTTAAGTATTTGTACAAGAAGAAGACACATAAATGTAGTTGCCTAAATGATTCCCAAAAGACTGTAAAGCCAGTAGACGCGCCCTGTTAAAAAAAGCAATTCAGAGGATTTCAAACAAACTATTATTTAGTACCACTCCCTGGCATTTCCAGAACCTCAAAGCACGCACAAATGTATAGTATTTTTCTCTGAGAAAGTTGGCAACACTGCTAAGTGAGTTCACAGACCCTGCAGCGGGTGTTGGATGCTGGGAACTTTATTTCTCTTGACACGGTTTTTAATGCTTGCAGTATTCTGCAAATATAATGTAAAGCATCACAGTAACTGCAGTGAAATGTCAGGTGCATCAGCATAGTGCAAAGTCAAACTCAATAATGTGCTCAGGGAGAGGTGTAACATTCCCCCAAAGACTCATTCAAAAACTCATTAAAAAAAAATAGGTTCGTGTAGGCAGTAAAATGTCAGGATGTAGCAATTTAGCTCGGATTCCAAGTCAAAACCAGTCCCCAATGAGCGTTGTAACATTCCCCATAGGCCATTTTAGCAATATGACATTTACATAGGCAGCAGATCAACAGGAACTAAATGTTCTTGCCCATTTAGAGAGTCATGTGGTAAAGCATTCTTCTCACAACCCCTTCCCGGCAACAGTGGCGTAAATCAAAATCACAGCCCTCGCCCCGCCCCGCCCCCCCCCCCTCAATCCCCCATTGGATGAGGGGCCCCTTAGTCTCCTCTGTTTTACTGATATTCATTGACCAAAGTTGGGTGCCCCAGGAAGGTAGGGGGCCTTCTTACGCCAAAGGGGTTTAGGTTTCTAGGTTACGCCTCTACCCGCTAACCCTTTTAGGACACATTTATAAGTTTCTTTAGTTGTCATACGCTTTTGTTATCTCTGGGTCTGAGTATTGAATGGGGGGGGTGAGGGGAGTGGAGGTATACCGCAGTCACTGGTGATCATAATGGAGTCCCCATTGGTCATGTCTTGTTTTTTTAACGGTCAAGTCAAGTCAATGATACTTTTATTTGATTTCGTAAAAAAAATCGTAAAAGATTGTAAAAACACGTTTTCCTAACGGGTTTTCCAACTTTATGGCTTCCGTGGCCACACATGCATAACCCCTTCCGTAATGGCCCAATTCTCGCCATCTTCAGTCTGACAAATTTGTGAGCTGCAGCCTAGCGAATGCCGATAGCACAGATCTGTAATTCTGATATGCAGCTGTGGCCGCAGACAAACTAAAAAAAAATAATAAATTATCACGTTTCTGCAGATAACGGATGGAAGAACTTGAACTTATCTTTGTAGTAGATTTGCTAATACGAATAGCAGGTTGATAATCCTCTGCCTCTCTGACAAACTCATTGACAAAAGTATATATCAGAAGTAGAAGGACAATCTAATGAAAGATTTTTTGGATGCCTTTTTGTACTCTACCTGGTCCATTATGATTCTGCTAAAATCCGGATAATAAAAATCCAACCTCCTGCATAGGATGCAACAAAATTTCTTGGTCCTCAAGTAGTGTGCTCCGTATGAAATTCACTGCAAAAGGCTGCCAGGCGCATGGACACTAAGTGTTAGTACGAAATGGGAGAAAAAAATATATAACTGCAGGGAAATGTGAAACCCAGGGAAAATTATAATTTCCCATGTCACCCAAAATGAATCCTTTTATTTCTCGAGGATACTTTGTGCCTTTGGAAACCTTCACTCCCATGGATAAGTCACTGGGCAACTCCTTGAACAAAAAATAAGCCCAGGAAACCAGCCTGACTGCAATTTATAAAATGGAAATAGATATTCTGACACTCTGTTCTAAACTCGGCACACAAACTTTATTCTAGACCAGTCTGTTGCATTCGGGTGCAAAGTAAGAAGTCAGGCAATCGAAAGTGCTCATAGAACGGAACATCACACCAGTACGTCCGCCTACTTTAAATCATCACTTCAAGGTCTGCACAGCTGTAGTCGAAGCTGCCTTTGGCTCCAGAGTCCACTATGGTACCGCCTACCAGCAGTGCTTAATTTGTAAAATATTAAGTGCCACAGCTCTGACCAGGAGTTCACTGCAGCTTGCACCACCCATCACCCTTGTCTTTGCTGCCAAAACAGCTACTAATCATCTCTCTCGCATGTAAATGCAACAGTTCAGATGATTCCAGATCCCCAAAGCTAAAGAAATGGCTGGGGAGGCAGATATTAGCAATTATAATGTATATTGTATTCCTAAACAACTGTTGTTCTGCTCATCTCTAAATAAGATGGGCAGCGCCACCATGTGGTAGACTGTTCTATGTATGGTGTTGACAATTAGGTACGGGTGCCGAGCACCGGAAACCAATTAAGAAGCCCCCGCTCAAATTAAGCACTGCCTACCGGCATGGTCTGCCGCAACCCAGTGATGCTGAATACTGACTAGACTAATACATGGGAAGAATCCACACCCAGTAATACTGTTAACTGCAGCAAGTAACTAGAAAGAACGAAAACCTAGTGATCTCCACCATTGCGGCAGGAATAGTATCTGGGAGGAACCAACACTCTGATCCCGAGCGCTGCAGCAAGTAACTAGAAAGAATCAGCACCCAGTGATCCCCACCTTTGCGGCAGGAATAGTATCTGGGAAGAAGACAAACTGTAATCCTGAGCACTGCAGCAAGTAACTAGAAAGAATTAATACTGGGATCCCCACTATTGCGGCAAGAATAGTAACTGGACTGAACACACACTCAATGACCCTGAGCACTGCAGCAAGACTAGTAACTGGGAAAAATCCACACTCTGTGACCCTGAGCACTGCAGCAAGACTAGTAACTGGGAAGAACCCACACTCTGTGACCCTGAGCACTGCAGCAAGACTACTAATTGGGAAGAACCCACACTCCGTGACCCTGAGCACTGCAGCAAGACTACTAATTGGGAAGAACCCTCACCGTGTGATACAGAGCACTATTGAAATATGGTCATTAGAACTAACACCCAGTGACGTCAGCACAAGCAGACAGGGAGGTATTCAAAAATACCATCACGGCTCAATTGGAAGGTTTACAGAAAGCGGTCCAAAGTCCCAGCTCTCTACCTATCGGGGAAAGAAGAGGACCCCCGGTTCACCCGTCCGGAGTATCCTTACAGAAATATAACACAGGAGAGAACCCTGATGTATTTTTGACTAATTTGAACGAGCCGCTAGGGCCTGCGGCTGGCCGGAGGAAAAATGTCCATTCTTTCTAGCCCCCTTATTAACCGGGGAAGCCCAGGAAGCTTACCAATTGGCCAGTGCCACAGGGAATACGCCTTACCCAGAGATAAAAGACATAATACTAGACCATCTAGGGTTAGATGCCGAGGTGTATCGTGTACAATTCCGGAAGGAAAAAGGTATACAAAGCGAAAACCCCAAGACCCTATATCTCAGGCTGAAAATGACCGCCGATAAATGGCTGAAACCGGAGAGTAGGATCAAAGAGGAAATAATGACAAGCATATACTTGGAACAATTTATGGAAGCGTTACCGTACGGCACCCAACGTTGATTAAAACAACATTCTGGCCTTACTGCCCAGCAAGCAGTAGAAATGGCAACCAACTATTCCAGAGCTCAGCCAAGATCCCTGACATGGGATCAAGAAAAAACAACAAAGGTACCCACGGTGTCAAAACCAGAAAAAAACTTCAAGATGGGGACAGAGCCTCAAAAAGTGACACCAATTAGGATGGAACCAACGTTCAAGGGCCCTCAATGCTTCGAATGTGGCGAGTGGGGCCATATCGCGCGACTGTGTCCTACAAGGAAGCCCCCTGAAGAACCCATGGAGGTGGGGTATATACCTAAATCCGTGATGTACACCGCGGAGATGGGACCTTCCTTCTATGTAAGGGTAATAGTCAATCATCGACAAATAAGGGCTCTATTGGACTCTGGGTGTAGACAGTCAATCATCCGAAGGAATTTGGTGCTTCCTCAGCAGATCATCCCCAACTCAGTAGTCTACATAAGGTGTGTTCACAGGAACGTGAAACCCTATCCCTTGGCCCACATCATGATCACCCCCACGGGGAAAACCCCATGTTCAGTGAGAGTAGGAACAGTAGATTCACTTCCTGAAGATCTAATTATAGGGGTAGACAACCCAGATTTTTTTTACCCTATTTCAAAGAGAACTCCGGGAGCAAAAACCAAAAAAGCCCACTCCCAGCCCAGCCCTCTTGACTACAGAACCGTGTAAGCATGGGCAGAAAATCCGTTTTGCTCGCGGATTTTGCGGATTTTCGGTAAATTCGCAATCCGCGAACTCTCGCAAATTTACCGAAAATCCGCAAATTCGCACGCAGCGGATTTTTTTTCTTGGTGATACAATATTGCGGCGTGAGGCGTTCACTTACCGTCATTCAGCGTTTGCTGAGTTGTTTTTCTCGATATTTTGCGAGTGCTGCACCATTTTGGATCTTGCTGCGGGATCCCGCGGGAGTTTTGCGACGCATCGCGAGAGTTCGCAATTGAATCTCGCACTCGCGAAATTACAAAATTTGCAATTCTGCACAAGAAATCCACCAGCAAGCAGCATAAACCTTCCGAAAATGATGATTTTTATCAGAATAACTCCTCAGGTTGACATTTGCCTGCACTTTTTGGGATTTGAGGCCTTTTTGACTTTCTCTGGATCACTTTTGGATTAGAAATCAACTTTCACAAGTAAGTTAGTTTGGGGCATTACAGTTGCTGTTCTGGAGAAAAACGAGTTTTGCAAAACTGAAAGCACTCAGCAGGTGCAAAAGTTCAAACTCATCATTAGTAACCATTTCCTGTAGTGCTTCCTGAGGGGCCCCTCCAGAGTTCAGTTGCCTACTTGCAACTAGTCTATGACCCTGCTCTGACCCTCACAGCAGGCTCATAGAATAGCTACAAGTAGGCCACAAAGGTCCTGGGAAAAAAATTGCACTGCAACAGAAAGCAAATTACAGATAAGGAAGCAGGTGCCAGACAGGAAGTTTAAATTCAGTGACACATTAATCAACCCCAAATTAATTCATGTCAGTTGAAGCAGGGCAGGTGTGCTTCCTTTCCCCCCCCCATAATCTACAGTGATGAATCAGAGGGTGGCAGTGATGTACCAGAGGGTGGCATGGGTGGATCAGAGGGTGGCAGTGGTGAAACAGAGGGTGCTGTGAACCTGTGATGATGAACCAGACGTAGAAACAACAAAGTCGCGACCGTTGCGAGCCGACAAGTAAGTTCGCAATTGCGAACTGGTACAAAACCCTCGCGAAGTGGCAGAAACCCTTGCGAACACAAAATAAAATCAGCGAGAATTCGCGGATTTGCGGATTGCGAGTTCGCAAATACACAATTTGCGAACGCCAGATTCGCAAAATGCGCCCATGCTTAGAACCGTGGCTTTTGGACCGTCGTTTTCACTTTGCGCAGGCAAACGATGCTTCCCTATTCAACGCTTGGGAAATGGCGCATGTGGAACAATCCCTTCCTAGTCAAACCTTTCCTAAATTCCTGATTAAAAATGATCTACTCTATAGGTTAGGTAAGCCTACGGATTCCCTTCAATTAGAACCGCTCAGTACAGACTGGTGGCGTGTGGAATTGACGTCCCCTCCCTCTCTGCCCCATTACCAGCAGGAGTGGAGCTGTGGAGAAGCCGGTCCATTGGCGGTATCAGGCGAACCGGAGGATGCCTCCACCTTTAACTGGCAGACACAGGAGAACGTAGCTCCTCCCACCGATGACGAAGGCTGCTTCCAACTGGGGAAAAACTCGGAAGGAGAAGTACTGGCGTGTGACGTCACCCTCGGAGGTTCGAGAGCGGGAGAGTGGAGCGGAGGATCGAGAGAAGGAGCATTTACCGGCGAAGAAGAAGGAGAGGACGAGAGAAGCAAGCCAGGAGGCCAACAGTTCAGCGAAGTGCTGTGCCACACTCCCGAGGGAGGAGTGTGGCTGCAGCAGGTACGGCAGCGTTTGCCGGGTTGGGTCGGGAGACGTGGTTCTTCTAATACTTAACCTTGTTTTGTAACTCTGCTTAAACAACTGCAATACCGCTTACTTACCCTAGTGTAAATACTCCCCTTCCTCACTATTTTGGCACACCGTGGCACTACCGACTGTTTGGAAATTGTACAGCACAGTAGCACTGGTGTCCCCTGCACTCCCCTGGTTTCCCTAAGGGCAAGAATAGAAAGAGACCCCTCTTCTGACGGTCTGTCCTTATTTCCTTTACCCGGCTGAGACCTTCAATATTCCACCGCAGAAGAGTTGAAACCGGCCCTGACAGTTCCACCGGAGAAGTTACCTGAAGAGGGCATACCCAGAGCAGAGACTGCACCGGGACAGAACCCAACGCCATCACGGATCCCAGGGACTTCCAAAGAGATAGACTGTCAACCCGATACAAAAAGCCCTAAACAAAAATAAAACCTTACCTACCCAGATCTAGTCTACGTCCCCTTTCTGGTACCACGCCACACTTGTATGATGGCGGCCCTGGTAAGGCACACGAAACAGCGGTAGAGTTAAGCAACAGATAACATTAATTACTTTATCTGGCTGTGTGGATAATTCCTGGACTGTGGATTTAGTTTTTTGAATCCTGATAAAAAGCATTCCAATTTGTTTTTTAACTTTACCTGAATATTTGGTTACACCGGTAATGCTTGAGCGCAAATTGCGTGGAGGAAATTGTGGCTAAGAGTGTCTGGATATACTTTATATAACCGCCGGATATATGACGTTACAACGCATGCTTTTACCATGCATGCCTTTACAACGCGGTTTTTACAACGCATGCCTTTACAACGCATAGTGCTTTGGGGCGCTGGATAGTGAATAGTTTAATTTACTATTCCAACTCCAGTCCTCGTGGATAGTAGGGAAGGTGTTGGATAGCACATTAAACCTATTCCCTATCCTAGAGCGCCCCCCAGCGCAATGCGTTGTAATGATTTGCATTGCAAAAGTTGCGTCGTAAAGGCACTGCGTGGTAAAAGTTGCGTTGTAAAGGATGTTCCCCATAACTGCCACCTATCATTGCTGTTTTACAGTGCTTGCTTTGTTCGGAAGGTCTCTTGTGTTGGGCACAGGAACTACTTGGTCAAGGATCTCTCTGCATTGAGAAACATATTGGTGTTTTTCTGGCTATTTCTTGGTTTTAATCTGCACATCTAAGTGGTTAATTATTGACTAACTTTAGATTATGCATACTGATTCTTAATCACAAAGTGGCTATCTCGTCCTTATCGATTCAACAGGAGCACTGGGATCTAAAGAAGGTCTGTCATCTTAAGAGGCAATACATTTCTCTTATTACAATCTTGTCAGGATTGCTAATATCAAAACATCTCGTAAATTATCCTTGATTAAACCATCTTCGTTGGAGGATAAGCAGACCTTGTTCAGGAAAACTAGCCAGAAAAGTCTTCAGGATTGTTATCAACTTGTTCCATTAAAATATATTCTATTTAGGGGTACCAACTTGGAGTTGAGCATCAATTATAATAATTTGGGAACTACGAATTATTCATGGTTGTAGCCCAGATAAACGCTAACCCCTATTAATTCGGAGTCTGGTACTAACCCATATATACTCTCTAATAGTATTGAGGAGTTTGATTCCTTATGTGGCAGTGAAGACATTTCAGTTCTAAATGCTGCATCGACTTCTGCAATGCCAGATTTTGTTGATGTGATTTTTACAGAGGAGTTTGACTTAGTCCCTCAAAAAACTCTTGATAATATAAGGAATAGTATTGGTTTAAATATGAAAGTAAAGTCCCCGTCCAACACTCAAGGGGGATCTCTCCGAATAATTAATGTCTCCCTGATACCCCTCATGTTTATCCTGTTTTAGTTGCTAATGGTGCGATTAGTAGTACCTAAACTAAAATCTCTGATGCTATATGTACTCAATCAAAATCATTACATAATCAAACTGTAATAGTAAACAATATTTCTAAATAGATCGAATCGATGCACAATGATTTTAAAAAACTCCTAAGCGCACCGAGTCCGTGCGTCTAACTGTTTGAAGGTAGTATCCGGATAGTAGATCCACTACCCAGATACTACCTTCATGCAGTTAGGCGCACGGACTCGGTGCGCTTTTTCCTTACCCAGCCGTTTTTCCAGGACGCCACTGGCCCTGTTACCTTTTCCTATACCCGTCAAACATTTCCTGGCGTTTCTTCGCCTCTTGCACCAGGCGGACGAAACGTTTTTCACCGCTGCTCCGCTAGCCACATGATTCCCCCTCTTTGTAGCCCTACAGCCCTGATGAGTCACATCTCCTTCACGGTGTGACGAAACACGTGTCGGCTGGCTACCTCTCCACTGTACTGTCCATTGTTTGACTTATAAAAAACTTTATTCACAAGAAACTTGAATCATACGCTTCCTTTTTCAATCTTTTACTCAGCATTAGTAGAAAACGCAGTCCGCACAATCGGACCATCAACCACACGTGCGTGTGCATAGGATCTGTTCTCAGTCCAGTTGGTCTAGACCTGCCTAGACCACATTCAGGGGCCTCTTTTCCGAAGGGTTTGTGTTCCCCTGTCCTGTTTTGCACAGCGTGCTTACTGCACACTATTCTCAGCTACAATATCATACTGCTTAGAGCGCCACTACTTCCGACTCCCTAACAAAAACCCAGTCTCCAACCGGAACACATGTTGCAGTCTGAAGGTTTCCAGCATTATATCAGTAAAAGAAGACAAAAAAATAGAGAAAGCTAAATAAAACAGTAAAGTCTCATAACCACATCAGAGCCATTGAAGGAGCGGCAAAACCAAGGACACAGTGGCTGTAAGTCTCCCTTCTGCTCTTCATCTCAACTGGCTAAACAATTCAATTCTCAATTGAATCTGCACTCTCATTCTAAGGACATTATAATTCCAAACTCTTTAGCACATATGAGTAGTCATGAAATTAGGATATTTGCAGTTCCAGTTACTATTACAACTGATTCAATGCTAATTAACCAAACACAGCTTAATCCTAAGGGGTTCTTTAAAGAATGACTCCACATTCACCACCAATTTGGGGGCCTCCTATAGAATATTCCAGCACAGTCTCTTTAGATCCTAACTCTGGGAACAGAACCTTGTTAAATCAACCACTCTTGGACTCAAATGAGAACTTGTCATTGGTGGTTTTTCAGTTATTAAAAAACCTACAAAAGTTCAACCTGGAATGAATTACAAAAGTTACAATGAAGTCCATCAGGTGCTTGTGGTTAAGACTCTTTGGGCCATATGTATCAAGCAAATCCTCATTCGCAAAGGTCGAAATTCTGAGAATTTCGGCCTTTGCGAATTTGATTAAAAAAAATCTGGTGCAAAACAAGGAATTACAAAATTTGCGATTCCTTATTTTGCAATTGCATTTAAGGAATCGCAAATTTAGCAATTCCGTAAATGCAATGTATGAAACAAAAAAAAATTCAAATTGTCATTAAGGAATCGCAAATTACCACCAACTTGAAGTTGGTGGTAAGTTGCGAATTCCTTGAAAAATGCACATTTTTGCATTTTTCAAAGTGCCATGTGACGCTCATACATGCCCATAGGGCATGTATGTGCGCCACATGTGCACCCATGCTTATTTCAGGGGTGCAACAGGGTGTCCTTTGGATACCACTGCACCCTTGAAGTTATTCTCAATTTGCGAATCTCAAATTGCGAATCGCAAATTGAGAATAACTTCCCATTCATTCATATGGGCCTCCTGGCCAAATTTTTCTAATTTGAAATCAGAGGATCTACTGTTGGTTAAGTTTATTGTTGATATAGGGACTGAGAAAGAGATTACACATTCAAGTTGATCTTCGGTATTACAGATAAATCTTATTTGGGAAATTGGTGATTCACTCGCACAGCACTGCATTATCATCCATAAAGTACAAGATGGAAAATACACCACAATATTGCTGAAATTAAAAATAGAAATCAAATTACTGGTGACAAATAATCAGTTTTAATAACAACTACAGAGGTCCGGAAACATTAATAATGAATGAATTTAAAAACATTACAATTAGCCTTTTTAATACATCGTTGGTTATTAGAAATATCCCATTAAAGGACAATGATCATTCTAGGCTTAGGAGAGTTACCAATCAGCAGTTCAGGGGTTTTATGATATGGCTCAAAGAATATGAAGGTACCATCACTAACAAAGTTTAAAAAATGTCTGTATATTTTATTAGTATTTATTCTGGCTATATTGCCTTGACCGTGAAAGGCCTGACTCTAAAGTAATGCTGAAAGGAGTACCTACTTTTCTTGTATTTTGTGTCTCCCCAGACTTGATTTTCAACTAGCCCCCTATTTTTTTGTATTTTTTTTACGGAGTTTTATATAGCGCGAACTTGACCCGAAGATATCGGGTATCAGAGTGCTTTACATAGCACCAGTTGCATTACACGAGGAACACTCATTTTTGTTAGGCACTGGGAGATTAAGTGATTTGTGTCATTGCCGAGACTAGAGCCCAGTTCCACAGATTCGAGGTCAATCGCCCTAGACGTTAGGCCAACTCCTCTCCCCACTCCCAACCCCCTAAATTTCCCCAGACCAGTCTATTAGTAAAAGACAGAACCACACCTTACACGCATCTCAATTCTTTTGCTCTGAGAAGTCGGGAATTCACAATCACCATGATATATGTACATTTTGTTGGTAAAGAATATATGACATTGTAGAGCTCAGAGGTACAAGCCCAATATGAAGGCATCTATCACATGGTGAATATGTTGGACTCTCCTAGATGCAGAATATGCACCTCTCTGACATGTGCACGACCTGTAACTGATTTATCCACATAATTCAGTCCTGTAATATGCCCAATATGGACATCTAAAAATGTCCTATCGTGTGTATATCAGGTCTCCAAAATGTGCATATATCATAAGCTTGTGTAAAATACAATGTCACTGATATGTCTATAGCATATAATGCAGACTCTTTGTATATGGACAGTATGTAATGCTGTGGTAGTTGCAAATTACACTTTTCAGATGTGGAGATGACTTAAGCATTATAGCGCATATAATGGAGGTCTGCAAACTGCACATATCAGAGTCAGAAATGTCCACCTGTGCAGGCTTCTGTTTAGATTGCCCACCCTGCACTCATAAGGGCACACTGCTCACCCTGCACTCATACGGGCACACCGCTCGCCCTGCACTCATATGGGCACATCGATCATCATGTACTCATACAGGTACACCGCTCAACCTGCACTCATACAGGTACATCGCTCATCCTGCACTCATACATGCACACCACTCACCCTGCCCTCATACAGGCACACCACTCACATGCTGTCTTACAGGCACACCACTCCCCCTGCACACACACAGGCACATCAGTCACCCTGCACTCACACAGGAAGGAAACAAAAAGACTTAAATCTTTAGAATCATAGCTATACATGATCACACATTAAGTCCACTTAATACCTTTAGAAGTTCTGAGACCAGAACTATTAGGATTAAATCAATTAATGCGCGGAGAGGCTAACAAGGAACCCTCCATGTTCATCTTTCCAACAGCTGTGATTGATGTGCCTGGCCTCTCTTCGTTGGAGTGGGCAATAAAGAGGGGGAGCAGATTTGGACACGTCAAGGGTCTTTGCTGCCTTTAAAGCTTCATTATGCAGTTGAAATATGCCCACTTGACACAGGAGAGTGGGCATTTTTGTTAACTGCAAAGGGTGACTTCCCTCATTAAAACGCAATTAAAATGCCTGAGATTAAATTGCATATCCCTTATTGTAACGCAACCTTCTCTTCCAATGTGCAGAGAGGCCAGGAGCATTGTTAGACCGGCTTCGGATGGCATCTCCATATCAAACGTACGAATGGCAACGCACTGTTTACAGCATTAATGCTGTCATGTGTTAGCTGCTATTTTTAGACACCCAATGCAGATGTCCCACTCTCCCATGAGACAGTCAGACAGTCAATGGAGACATGAGGGCTGGGGCTGCAGCCTGGCTCCAATCCACAAAGGCACACGGCAGCCCCCAAGGGATGAGCATCTGGCAGCACTGACAGGTCTGCAATCCTGCTGCTCGGGGCAAGAGTGGTGACAGAACCAAGGTTAAAAACAAAATGAAATACACCCGATACTTCTTCTCTCATGTGCACCAACTGCCAAATATGCTGTGGGCCCCTCAACTAGCCCATGCCCTTTGAAGCAAAGGCATCCAGGCCATGATGGGGTGGGGAAAGGATTTGCACGTTTACACCTAATCAACCCTGCCTCTCTTGTGTCTGGTGCTGTGTGGACCCCGCCCCAGGACTTAACAGACATTAGGAAGCAAAAACACTGGCATTGCAAAATCCCACCATCCTGATGACACGCCACTGCCTTGTGCCTCCAGGGCGAGTAAACTCTCGCCCAGGCTCATACATGCACAGGTGCATACACTTTCACAATGCTTAAAAAAAAAAGTTACAGGTTACGTACTGCCAGAAACTAAGCACTACAAAGCCTTTCATGAAAGCAGCTCTGTGGGTTTTTCTTTTGTTTACTGTTAGTGAGGCAGCCCCTTAACACCAGTGCCCCATGTAGACTCAGCCCTGAGAAATAGGTTCTGGTGCTAAGCACCGGAAAACACCGGCACAAATTGAGCACTGGTTTGAAGTGTTTGCAATAAAGAATAAAATGGGCAGACCCACTGAAGGATTACTTACCCGGATCAATCTCAATGTAAAGTTCAGATATCCAGTTGTGCTACTTGAATCTTCTTTTATACTTGGTGTGCTTATTGAGTTTTTAGATCATTCAAAGCTTTTGATTATTACTGCATATTTTCCACCTTCATTACTAAAAGATCTTTCGTATCTCTCTTGTCTTTTTTTTCGTAGAAAATCAAATATAAATTGTTAAATGTGTAACAGTTATTACTGGTGATTTTAATACAAACTTTATGGATGAAAACTTTTTAATAGTAGAAGAGGAATCTGAAGACAATTTTTGGGGCATTCCGTTATTAAAGTACTCTCCTGTTAAGCAGAAACCTATAGATAAATGTATCTGATCATTTTTTGATGATCTGGGCTTCCATACATTAAACAGGAGATTTTCTACTAATCAACAAATTACATACACATATTCAGCAAGACATAAATACACTTTAAATGCACTTTAAATTGCACCTGTATGCATGTCGCAGACTTTGATAAATGCCAAATTGTTAAGATTGGGTATAGAAAAAAAAAGCGACCACCATCTTCAGCTAATTGCACTTAAATGGTTGCAATGGAGTTTTGTACTGGTAAACATCAAATTTTCTAAATATTGAAGAGATTACCTTAACCCCTTTCCTGCAGGGTGTTTTTTCCTGCTGTGCGGGGGGGCCGCCATGAGGCGCAGTGGAGCTGCACTCAGGACGAGCTGAGCTCGTCGTGGCCACAACCGTTTTGGAACGTTCAGCACAGCGGGGAAATTATCCCCGCGTGCGAACGTTCCAACGGCCGTGACGAGCTCAGCTCGTCATGATTGCAGCTCAACCGTGCCTCATGACGAGCTGAGCTCGTCATTAGCACGCAACGGGTTAAAATCAATTAAGTAGAATTATTGATTAGCTTACAAATTAGAAGAGCTGTGGAAAGTTCCTCCTATAAAATTGATTATATTTAATACCTCTGAGGGCTGTTATAACATGAATTTTACGACTGCAATTGTCTTAGAACGGACCAATGGAGGCTGTCAGAGATCGCACTAGTGTATGGAGTGCCCACCCAATTACAAAGAGTCATTCAGACCAGCTGACCGTAGTGATCCAACCACTCATCAGAGCAGGCAGGAAGGGAGGGATAAAAGCGTGACAAGCACCTCCACGCAGCTTCCCACGCCAAAATGGAGCCTATGCTACATGTTATGCCGATACTGTACCTGTTTGCTCATGAACCAAATCTGAATCTTCATGGACGCCACCACCGGTAAGTGGCACATTGAGCCGCACAAATATGGTCCACAACCAAATTGAGTGACTGCCATGCTGGAGCAGGCCTGCACTGTTGTAAATAGAAATGCGGGGCTGCAATCAACATGTGCCCAATTGAACACGCAGCTGGCATATACTCAATACAAAATTTATGAGAATTTACAGGGCCAGAAAGGACCTTTGTAAGACTGAGTAGTGACACACGTGCTTTAAGTGTATGAAGTTTTCTGGGGTTGTTGGTGGTAATTTATGTCGGGTGTCAAAAGATGATGCAGATAAGTGTCCCAACAGAGTCTCTGTATCATCCCCTTATTCAGGGTGTGAACTATAACTAAGGCTCCCTGTTTTCTGTTTTCACAGATAAATATAAACAATGCGTTTTCTGTCTGCACTTATTTTCAAAAGTGGATAAATACAGAAAAGTGTGCTTCTTTTGAGAGACTCTCTGTGCTGTCTTTCATTAAATGTAGCCCAACAGCTGAGCAGATGGACAGCATGGGAAATTAAAATAAACTGGATGAAATTTCTATAAATATTTGTATATGTCAACATACATTTTATGCTAATATTTAGTGAATGTATTGTAACATAATATTTGGCAGCTTAAATAGCTAAATCATGACAGACCAAAGTATGAGTGCGGCTCTATCAGTTAAATAAATAAGGAAATCTACAGTTTTACAACTACATTTATACACGAAACAGAAATGTTAAAAAAATGAATACCATAAAACCGGGAGCCCTAACAATAACCAACCCAGCAGCAGTACCTACCACTGCCACACAAGGAACAGACAATGAGACCGTTTTAAGTCAATAAGCAGTATTGATAGGTCAGATGAGAAGCAGAACCAGAGATATAGTTCTAAAAAGTCTGAGTAGTAACTCCTAGTACCAATGCAAGTAACACCCAATGGCCAAAAAAATCACTGAATCCCTGTAGATGCTATGCAAATATTGTTCACAGATACCTTGATGTCGTGCAATGGCACAATACCTAAATGTGTGAATAGAAGCTTGTGAGTAACGTTCTCATGGACCTGACCCATGTACCTGAAAGTGTTCCCCCAGGACACTTATCACACTCAACGCAATGTTGTGGTGGACACCAAAAACACATGCAAAACACACATTTCACCAAACAGTCAAAATCATCTATTGCAGAGATGAAAGAGATGATGTGCACATGTCAGTGTGTGTATGTGAAACATATCTGGTGAAAAGTAACAGACAATGCACATCACCTGACTGAAAACATTGCCAGACAACTTAAACCCTCACTATACTTCTAGAATGTGTTCCACACAATACATAACCCCTCTCCTCCAACACCACTCTGTGAATAAGGCTAGGGGCGTGGATTTCCAGGACCAAATATAAGTAGTTGGTCCCTATATGTAACATCACTGAATGTATGTTCCCATTACATCTGCATGGTTGAGCCTATGTCCACAACAGTGACAATCTACACTCGCCCACTCACATAATCTACATGTGGGGACATCTCAGAAACATTTGCAATCATGACATAACTACAAATGTACTACATTTAGAAAACAGACTGACACAATTCAAGTGATTGCATCTTGGAGTGTTATTGCTCACTTAGAAATAATATTGAAATGCCCATATGCAGTTTCATCACACAGTAAGCATCAATTATATTTGCTTAAAACATCAAATATAAACTCAATGTCATTTATGTGCAAATGTGACCAGCATACTCAGTACGTCTCCTGCAGGATTTATGCACCAATGCAAATTCATTAAGCTCAATCTTCACAACCTTGGTCTCTGGGCTCTCATAGTTAACCCTCACCTTTTAGGAGAAGCTTGAACTAAATTAATATTTCAAGAAAGTAAAGCCATCTCATTCTGTGGAATACCTCCTAGATGGGCATAAAAAGAAGAATAGCAAACACAAGGAGATGATGGACGGAGCGCTGAAACTTTTCAGACACTCGCCTTAGTCACAGATCTGGGTTGAAGCCATCATGTTCCTTAGCTCACTTTGCTACCCCAGTTCAGACACAGCAGTCTCTTCAGTTTAACTCTGAGAAGACAGAGATTCTACGCTGTGCAGTAGGTAGAATCCCTCCTACACTTCCGCTTGAGTTTTGGCCAACATCCCCTGCTACTCAATTGGCTCCAAGTAGCGTGGTACGTAATCTGGGAGTCATGTTTTACAACAATTTGTCATTATAAAACCATGTCAACAAAACAGTTGGAAGTTGTTTTACTCTGATCAGAGCATTTCGGAAAATCTTTCCGATGTTCTCTAAACAGAACAGAGCGCTGATAGTCCGGAGCACCATTCTTAGTAGGCTGCACTATTGTAATGCCCTGCTACTAGAATCCCCGCAATATTTGATTGAGAGATTGCAGAGAGTACAGACCTTGGTGGCTAAAATGGTACTACTGCAACCACGCCGCTCCTCCACCTCCTGGGCACTCTCAGATTTGCACTGGCTGCCAGTCTCGCAGAGGATATAATTCAAAGCACTGTGTATAATATTTAAGGCTCCAATTGGACACGGGCCTAAATCTCTGCAGGAGAAACTGACATGGTATGTCCCTTCGCGAGCGCTTCGCTCCTCATCGGCTAATTTGGTGAGAGTCCCTAGAATTAAGAAAGTCAAATCAGGAGGTAAGGCTTTCAGTGCACCATCAGGATTCAAGCAAGCCGGGCCGAAGAGGCTGAAATGCCAGAAACCGGTCCCCGGTAGCTTGTTTCCTTCCCAGTGTAAGAATTGGCTTTTGTAGTTTGGTTTGCCCTGTTCCCATCATGCACTGGGACAGGAACAGACTAATTTGCATACAGCCAGGTTCTGAAACTGGGATGGTGCAGTGAGCTAAAAAACGGTGTTGGATCTAGCCCTGATCTCTTGACTGGGTGAGAGTATTCTGTTTAATTCAGAGACTCTGTCCCTCACCACCCCTTGTTGTAAATATTTTTGTCCACCCTAAGCGTGGAAGGGTATACTCAGATGTGAGTCCCTTGCTCATTGCACCATCAGGATTCAAGCAAGCCGGGCCGAAGAGGCTGAAATGCCAGAAACCGGTCCCCGGTAGCTTGTTTCCTTCCCAGTGTAAGAATTGGCTTTTGTAGTTTGGTTTGCCCTATTCCCATCATGCACTGGGACAGGAACAGACTAATTTGCATACAGCCAGGTTCTGAAACTGGGATGGTGCAGTGAGCTAAAAAACGGTGTTGGATCTAGCCCTGATCTCTTGACTGGGTGAGAGTATTCTGTTTAATTCAGAGACTCTGTCCCTCACCACCCCTTGTTGTAAATATTTTTGTCCACCCTAAGCGTGGAAGGGTATACTCAGATGTGAGTCCCTTGCTCATTGCACCATCAGGATTCAAGCAAGCCGGGCCGAAGAGGCTGAAATGCCAGAAACCGGTCCCCGGTAGCTTGTTTCCTTCCCAGTGTAAGAATTGGCTTTTGTAGTTTGGTTTGCCCTGTTCCCATCATGCACTGGGACAGGAACAGACTAATTTGCATACAGCCAGGTTCTGAAACTGGGATGGTGCAGTGAGCTAAAAAACGGTGTTGGATCTAGCCCTGATCTCTTGACTGGGTGAGAGTATTCTGTTTAATTCAGAGACTCTGTCCCTCACCACCCCTTGTTGTAAATATTTTTGTCCACCCTAAGCGTGGAAGGGTATACTCAGATGTGAGTCCCTTGCTCATTGCACCATCAGGATTCAAGCAAGCCGGGCCGAAGAGGCTGAAATGCCAGAAACCGGTCCCCGGTAGCTTGTTTCCTTCCCAGTGTAAGAATTGGCTTTTGTAGTTTGGTTTGCCCTGTTCCCATCATGCACTGGGACAGGAACAGACTAATTTGCATACAGCCAGGTTCTGAAACTGGGATGGTGCAGTGAGCTAAAAAACGGTGTTGGATCTAGCCCTGATCTCTTGACTGGGTGAGAGTATTCTGTTTAATTCAGAGACTCTGTCCCTCACCACCCCTTGTTGTAAATATTTTTGTCCACCCTAAGCGTGGAAGGGTATACTCAGATGTGAGTCCCTTGCTCATTGCACCATCAGGATTCAAGCAAGCCGGGCCGAAGAGGCTGAAATGCCAGAAACCGGTCCCCGGTAGCTTGTTTCCTTCCCAGTGTAAGAATTGGCTTTTGTAGTTTGGTTTGCCCTGTTCCCATCATGCACTGGGACAGGAACAGACTAATTTGCATACAGCCAGGTTCTGAAACTGGGATGGTGCAGTGAGCTAAAAAACGGTGTTGGATCTAGCCCTGATCTCTTGACTGGGTGAGAGTATTCTGTTTAATTCAGAGACTCTGTCCCTCACCACCCCTTGTTGTAAATATTTTTGTCCACCCTAAGCGTGGAAGGGTATACTCAGATGTGAGTCCCTTGCTCATTGCACCATCAGGATTCAAGCAAGCCGGGCCGAAGAGGCTGAAATGCCAGAAACCGGTCCCCGGTAGCTTGTTTCCTTCCCAGTGTAAGAATTGGCTTTTGTAGTTTGGTTTGCACTGTTCCCATCATGCACTGGGACAGGAACAGACTAATTTGCATACAGCCAGGTTCTGAAACTGGGATGGTGCAGTGAGCTAAAAAACGGTGTTGGATCTAGCCCTGATCTCTTGACTGGGTGAGAGTATTCTGTTTAATTCAGAGACTCTGTCCCTCACCACCCCTTGTTGTAAATATTTTTGTCCACCCTAAGCGTGGAAGGGTATACTCAGATGTGAGTCCCTTGCTCATTGCACCATCAGGATTCAAGCAAGCCGGGCCGAAGAGGCTGAAATGCCAGAAACCGGTCCCCGGTAGCTTGTTTCCTTCCCAGTGTAAGAATTGGCTTTTGTAGTTTGGTTTGCCCTGTTCCCATCATGCACTGGGACAGGAACAGACTAATTTGCATACAGCCAGGTTCTGAAACTGGGATGGTGCAGTGAGCTAAAAAACGGTGTTGGATCTAGCCCTGATCTCTTGACTGGGTGAGAGTATTCTGTTTAATTCAGAGACTCTGTCCCTCACCACCCCTTGTTGTAAATATTTTTGTCCACCCTAAGCGTGGAAGGGTATACTCAGATGTGAGTCCCTTGCTCATTGCACCATCAGGATTCAAGCAAGCCGGGCCGAAGAGGCTGAAATGCCAGAAACCGGTCCCCGGTAGCTTGTTTCCTTCCCAGTGTAAGAATTGGCTTTTGTAGTTTGGTTTGCCCTGTTCCCATCATGCACTGGGACAGGAACAGACTAATTTGCATACAGCCAGGTTCTGAAACTGGGATGGTGCAGTGAGCTAAAAAACGGTGTTGGATCTAGCCCTGATCTCTTGACTGGGTGAGAGTATTCTGTTTAATTCAGAGACTCTGTCCCTCACCACCCCTTGTTGTAAATATTTTTGTCCACCCTAAGCGTGGAAGGGTATACTCAGATGTGAGTCCCTTGCTCATTGCACCATCAGGATTCAAGCAAGCCGGGCCGAAGAGGCTGAAATGCCAGAAACCAGTCCCCGGTAGCTTGTTTCCTTCCCAGTGTAAGAATTGGCTTTTGTAGTTTGGTTTGCCCTGTTCCCATCATGCACTGGGACAGGAACAGACTAATTTGCATACAGCCAGGTTCTGAAACTGGGATGGTGCAGTGAGCTAAAAAACGGTGTTGGATCTAGCCCTGATCTCTTGACTGGGTGAGAGTATTCTGTTTAATTCAGAGACTCTGTCCCTCACCACCCCTTGGTGTAAATATTTTTGTCCACCCTAAGCGTGGAAGGGTATACTCAGATGTGAGTCCCTTGCTCATTGCACCATCAGGATTCAAGCAAGCCGGGCCGAAGAGGCTGAAATGCCAGAAACCGGTCCCCGGTAGCTTGTTTCCTTCCCAGTGTAAGAATTGGCTTTTGTAGTTTGGTTTGCCCTGTTCCCATCATGCACTGGGACAGGAACAGACTAATTTGCATACAGCCAGGTTCTGAAACTGGGATGGTGCAGTGAGCTAAAAAACGGTGTTGGATCTAGCCCTGATCTCTTGACTGGGTGAGAGTATTCTGTTTAATTCAGAGACTCTGTCCCTCACCACCCCTTGTTGTAAATATTTTTGTCCACCCTAAGCGTGGAAGGGTATACTCAGATGTGAGTCCCTTGCTCATTGCACCATCAGGATTCAAGCAAGCCGGGCCGAAGAGGCTGAAATGCCAGAAACCGGTCCCCGGTAGCTTGTTTCCTTCCCAGTGTAAGAATTGGCTTTTGTAGTTTGGTTTGCCCTGTTCCCATCATGCACTGGGACAGGAACAGACTAATTTGCATACAGCCAGGTTCTGAAACTGGGATGGTGCAGTGAGCTAAAAAACGGTGTTGGATCTAGCCCTGATCTCTTGACTGGGTGAGAGTATTCTGTTTAATTCAGAGACTCTGTCCCTCACCACCCCTTGTTGTAAATATTTTTGTCCACCCTAAGCGTGGAAGGGTATACTCAGATGTGAGTCCCTTGCTCATTACACCATCAGGATTCAAGCAAGCCGGGCCGAAGAGGCTGAAATGCCAGAAACCGGTCCCCGGTAGCTTGTTTCCTTCCCAGTGTAAGAACTGGCTTTTGTAGTTTGGTTTGCCCTGTTCCCATCATGCACTGGGACAGGAACAGACTAATTTGCATACAGCCAGGTTCTGAAACTGGGATGGTGCAGTGAGCTAAAAAACGGTGTTGGATCTAGCCCTGATCTCTTGACTGGGTGAGAGTATTCTGTTTAATTCAGAGACTCTGTCCCTCACCACCCCTTGTTGTAAATATTTTTGTCCACCCTAAGCGTGGAAGGGTATACTCAGATGTGAGTCCCTTGCTCATTGCACCATCAGGATTCAAGCAAGCCGGGCCGAAGAGGCTGAAATGCCAGAAACCGGTCCCCGGTAGCTTGTTTCCTTCCCAGTGTAAGAATTGGCTTTTGTAGTTTGGTTTGCCCTGTTCCCATCATGCACTGGGACAGGAACAGACTAATTTGCATACAGCCAGGTTCTGAAACTGGGATGGTGCAGTGAGCTAAAAAACGGTGTTGGATCTAGCCCTGATCTCTTGACTGGGTGAGAGTATTCTGTTTAATTCAGAGACTCTGTCCCTCACCACCCCTTGTTGTAAATATTTTTGTCCACCCTAAGCGTGGAAGGGTATACTCAGATGTGAGTCCCTTGCTCATTGCACCATCAGGATTCAAGCAAGCTGGGCCGAAGAGGCTGAAATGCCAGAAACCGGTCCCCGGTAGCTTGTTTCCTTCCCAGTGTAAGAATTGGCTTTTGTAGTTTGGTTTGCCCTGTTCCCATCATGCACTGGGACAGGAACAGACTAATTTGCATACAGCCAGGTTCTGAAACTGGGATGGTGCAGTGAGCTAAAAAACGGTGTTGGATCTAGCCCTGATCTCTTGACTGGGTGAGAGTATTCTGTTTAATTCAGAGACTCTGTCCCTCACCACCCCTTGTTGTAAATATTTTTGTCCACCCTAAGCGTGGAAGGGTATACTCAGATGTGAGTCCCTTGCTCATTGCACCATCAGGATTCAAGCAAGCCGGGCCGAAGAGGCTGAAATGCCAGAAACCGGTCCCCGGTAGCTTGTTTCCTTCCCAGTGTAAGAATTGGCTTTTGTAGTTTGGTTTGCCCTGTTCCCATCATGCACTGGGACAGGAACAGACTAATTTGCATACAGCCAGGTTCTGAAACTGGGATGGTGCAGTGAGCTAAAAAACGGTGTTGGATCTAGCCCTGATCTCTTGACTGGGTGAGAGTATTCTGTTTAATTCAGAGACTCTGTCCCTCACCACCCCTTGTTGTAAATATAAGGCTTTCAGTGCGGCAGCGTCCCGCCTCTGGAATACTCTTCCATCTGATATGAGACAAATAGACAACATCCTGCAGTTTAGAAAAAAGTTAAAAATCTGTCTCTACCCTTGAGTATGCTCCTTGGCATCCTGCTAACTCTTCCCTGGCAGGGAACACAGTTTCTCAGTCCTAAGCTAGACACCTCTATCACAGTGCCAGGTTACCTGCAGGGTGTCAGTTGCGCTTTACAAATAACGATAAATAAAAAAATATGCAAATCAGTCTTGACCCTGTGCCTCATGGGAACAGTCCAGCCTGAACTGTCAAGCCATGCTTCCCCTAGAACGGAAACAAGCATCCTAGGACCGGGTTTGGGCTAACATTCCTCAACAGCCAGACTAGCTTGAATCCAGTGGCAAAGTGAGCAAGGGAACCACGCCTGGGCATACCCTGCCAACTTAGGGCAAACAAAGCAAACACAAGGAGATGATGGACGGAACGCTGAAACTTTTCGGACACTAACCCCAGTCACAGATCTCGGTTGAATCCATCATTGTACTTTAGATCACTTTGCCACCCCAGTTCAGACACAGCTACATGCAAATCAGTCTTGACCCTGTGCCTCATGGGAACAGTCCAGCCCAAACCGCCATGCCATGCCTCCCCTAGCCCAGAAAACAGCATCCTAGGACCGGGTTCGGGCTAACAGTCCTCAACATCCAGGCTAGCTTGAATCCAGTGACAAAGTGAGCAAGGGACCCACACCTGGGCATACCCTGCCAACTTAGGGCAAACAAAGCAAACACAAGGAGATGATGGATGGAACGCTGAAACTTTTCGGACACTCACCCCAGTCACAGAGCTGGGTTGAATCCATCATGGTTCTTTAGCTTACTTCACTACCCCAGTTCAGACACAGCTATATGCAAATCAGTCTTGCCCCTGTGCCTCATGGGAACAGTCCAGCCCAAACTGCCAAGCCATGCCTTCCATGGACCTGAAACAAGCATCCTGGGACCGGGTTCGGGCTAACAGCCCTCATCAGCCAGTCTAGCTTGAATCCAGTGGCAAAGTGAGCAAGGGACACACGTCTGGGCATACCCTGCCAACTTAGGGTGAACAAAGCAAACACAAGGAGATGATGGACGGAGCACTGAAACTTTTCAGACACTCACCCCCAGTCACAGATCTGGGTTAAATCCATCATGGTTCTTTAGCTCACTTCGCCAAAGCATGTCATTCTTACCTGCAGTTTGGGCTTACTATATAGTGTAGGATTTTCATGATATTACCATTGGCTTCACAGCATACACCCAAGCTCATTTGTGAATCAGGCAAGCCAGACATTGCTTGATTCCGGGCCCAAGTCTATAGACATACAACAGCAATAGTAGAATTGGAAAGGCTCTCAGGCCACTTACCTTCTTTTGGCAAAATGGAAATCAGGGCCAACTTTTACCCTGGGGCAGTATGCCTCAAGTCAGCTTCTATTTATTATCCTCTGCAAGGCCACGTGCCAGGCGCTCTGTGAATTGTTTCTGTAAATCCATCCTTTCTTGGTGAATCTGTAAGGCGTATGCTCTTAATCACCTTTTTAATTGTACCTTCTAGATCCATGATCAACCTCCCATCCTTCAGTAGTGTGGCAAGTGGCATGCTCTCCGAGTATCTCCTGCCAGGTTTGATCCTCCTTTCCAAGGAGGAAACAGACTTTTAAAAGCCATTACATATCTGTGCTATTGCAATGTTATTCGTAGTCACCTTCCTAGCTTTTGAATCACCTTCTGCTGCTGTTTGCTTTGTCTCATAGCCACTAAATCTCACCATAGAGAAAACCCACACCACCACACTTCCTGCTTCCCCATGTGAGGTCACCTTATCAAAGGGCTCATTTTCCAATGCACTCTTCTTTTGTTAATACTTTATTTTATAATACATTTTTATGGCACATCCAATCTGGTCTTTTCTTGAGTCACATCTCATACACAAGTCCCAAATGAACTGTCATGGTCCTATCGAGGTGTACTAGTCATTCCTCTGTTCTGCATGTGAATCAGTATGTTATTGTTGTGAAATAGGTAGGCATTTCTGCTTAACAGTCACCTGGAGTGGAGTGAGATGAAAAAATATGCGTCCCAGCACAGGTTTCTCTCAATATATCAAATATTCTCAACATGCCCATAGTGGCGTTGGCGCTCTTAGAATCTGCTACCCTTCCTAAATTCTCATGGCACGGAGACTCAATCTAGCTTTTTGTGGCTCACTTGCTAAGTCCAAGTAGCCTCTCAAGTTTATGGGGCCCTCTAGAACTTGTTCAATTCAAAGTAGTAATGGCGAGTGCACACCTTTTGTTCCATCCCTTATACAAGTTTTGATCTTGCGTAGAATTTTTTAGCGTGCTGGCCCGGAATCGTGGTCTGCCCTGGCCACGTGATAGTGAAAAACAGTAGGAGAAATGGTGCGACCTCTCACACCATGTCCAGGCGCACAGCAATCACGAGTGCATGACAATAATGCAACAAGTTGATCCAAATTTATTCATCCTTTATTTGAATGTCATTTTCATCATGAAGTTTGTTTTTAGTCCCAAGTTTTCTCAACAGTCACATGAGAGACGTCTCACATTTGTTACGATAACCTTTAACGCTGCAGAAATGCCAACATGCCTTAATCTGAAGCTCGGCGTAACAGTGAGTAATCCCCAAAGTTCATCCAGATAACCCAATGCATTTTGGGCCATAAGCGGCCCTTCGTCAGGGGTATTCTACGATTTAAAAAAACAATGTTATAACACCAAGGGTTTCAAAACTCAATGCCTATGCAGCTTGTAATTCAAAAGCGTTGCGCGCCATTATCACATGCTTCCTCCACTACATTAACGTATTCCCGCTAATCGTGGCTAAAAAGCCACTACTAAATCAATATCCATACCCCCATTTCATAATCCCCCACACTCCACTCTAATTCGAATGTGCCACCTGATTTCAGTACGAGGTTTCATTACGTGCAAACCCTCCAAACCCTCCAAATCCTAAACTAGAAAAACAGATTTTCAACAACCCAGTGTATAACATTGTTTTTTTAAATCGTAGAATACCCCTGACGAAGGGCCGCTTATGGCCCGAAATGCATTGGGTTATCTGGATGAACTTTGGGGATTACTCACTGTTACGCCGAGCTTCAGATTAAGGCATGTTGGCATTTCTGCAGCGTTAAAGGTTATCGTAACAAATGTGAGACGCCTCTCATGTGACTGTTGAGAAAACTTGGGACTAAAAACAAACTTCATGATGAAAATGACATTCAAATAAAGGATGAATAAAATTGGGATCAACTTGTTGCATTATTGTCATGCACTCGTGATTGCTGTGCGCCTGGACATGGTGTGAGAGGTCGCACCATTTCTCCTACTGCCCTCTATAACTTGCACAGGCTCCTTCGACCACCTTCGACCGTTGTGCACCTGGTTCATATACCCCATTGTCCTTAATGAACAGCTTTCGCTGTAGCTCATTGTAGACCTCACATCATTATCCAGTTCTAAAAGAAGGCCTGGGCTTTGTCATTTATTTCAAACTTAGGCTTCAAGAACTTTTTTGTGGACAAGTTCAGCACTTTAACCCCTTCTCTGTGGGGGTTTTTCACCTGCTGTGTGGGGGGGGAGGATGCGCGCGGCGCCGCTGTGCTTGTGACAAGCTCAGCTCGTCATGAGGCACAGTGGAGCTGCACTCATGACGAGCGGAGCTCGTCACAACCACACCCGTTTTGGAACGTTCAGCACAGCGGGGAAATGATCCCTGTGTGTGAACGTTCCAACGGTCATGACGAGCTCAGCTCGTCATGAGTGCAGCTCAACCGTGCTCGTCATGAGCAAGCAATGGGTTAACACTTAGTGGGTCGTTAATGTCACTAGTTGCCTTTGGGCATTTGTCTCACTGCCCTAGACCATACTCTCCATATCATAAATCCATAATCTCTGTGGGGTTCATATCTGATATCTTCACTCCTTGTCCCTTATGAATCTTAACTCGGGTTGGCTCAGACCCGATGCTCCGAAGTATAAAATACAACAGTATGTACACTCCCACCCACACAGACTCCCAACTTTCATATTGCTCCATTGGTCCATGCTAGCAGTACAGTATAGCAATGTGTTCACATGGGTGCTCTGTATTAAGCCTCTATCTCTCAAATACCAAACATAAGGATCAGGTCTATGAATAGGCAATTGTGGTGTTCAGCTAAAAAACAAGTTACCCCAGTAGACAGTCTGCTACTACTCTGTCCCCTCCCTGGCAATCCCCGAAACTCACAAACTCGCCTGAACCTCCTTCCTGCTGCAACGCAGTCTGCAAGGACCAGTCTTCTGTCGCGGTGTCCCATCCAACACCCAATCTATCCCACAGACCCTCTCACTTGTCTCAGTGATCCTCAGATGAGAAGAACCGGGTGATTCTTCTTATCTAACCTGTCATGGTCTATTTCGATAGAGAATAGGTTGGGGATTTAATATCCATATGAGAGTACTCACAATAGGAATAGTTTTCTGAATATAAGCACTTAATGTTGTCTCTGAATTTTCCAAGAATATAAAAACCTGGGATGTAAAATCCCTATCACTGTAAGGTAAAACTCACGTATGTAAAAGCCCAGGCATGTACACATTCAGGCTGCGGGTATAGCTTTCACTTATAGAGAAACGTATAGCTAAGAACTATACTACACCACAGCAGTCAGCTATATCTACATTCTAATTGCAAACATTCTTGCTCACTAAATACTCCATAATGGATTCAATTGGGACATACATGTGCCATACATTGTTAAAGGGTATTACAAGCAGAACATGCTCCTTTTTAGAGACATCACAAAGGCAGTAGAAGAACCAGATGAGCCATAGGGGCCAAACAGAAGGTACAGGAGCCAAAGATCAACGCACGCAACACCCACCTCCCCATGCCGATATGACAGACAAATGCACTCCTAAACCACATACATAGGCTGGAAAATAATTTATGAAGTTTAGAGGTCATCACGAAGATGGCAAAAAGATTTCTGGAAGTGACTGATGTTACAAAACATCAATCCAATAAATTTACTACTAAATTAACTTGACAATCAATCTGGATAAAGGTTCTTCATGGGACACTCTCGGAGGAGTCTGAACCAGCAGAGAAGCTACTTATCCATGTAATGGTCAGGGTTATACTTTATAATGTAGAAGGTTTAATAGATGGCAGTAATAGGAAATTAGCCAGAGCACCTCGGACGGCATCCGTGTTTTCGATCGAGGACCATTCAGCGGCTGGTGAGTCAAGGGTATCGTCAGAAAGGGCAGATGGCAACAATGCAGGCGATGCAGAAGTTGGGCAGGCACCGTTCATTGAAAGGTATTTGGAGTCTGGGAATCCCATGTTGAATGGGCTCTCATGCGACCCATCCGCTGTTGAGGCACGGCAGACAGCTCAAATTCTGCATCAGCCATGTCTTGCAGATGTAAGATCTCTCAGGCGTCATATGGGAAAGATTAGCTTGTCCCGGTGAGCGGTCTCAACTAGTTTAATTATGAGAAAAGCCAATAAAATCTGCTCATGAAACCAGTGACCAGTAATCCCAGATTCTGCATCATCCCAGAAAAGATGCCTGGATCTTCTGAAAGGAGAGCGTGTCGTCAAGGAGACCATTGCACTGTTACCTGCTCAGGTGGCATTCAAATGCTACTTTGTTGTGGCTTGCAGATGGATATGATAATGTCATCTTTGAACAATAATACCAACAGCACCAAAGCTGCAGTCAGAAAATACCACACCATCAAAGATGATGGAAGTTACTAAACCCCAAAAAAGAGGAAACATCTCCCAAGACAGCTGCATAGGTAACTTCAAAAGGGATGCAAGAACCAAAGCATATGTAGACATGAGGAGTTGGTATATTTCTACTAATACGTTAGCGCATAAAAAATGCATGAATAAATAGCTGTTCAAAACAAAATCATATTTCTAATCATTAAAACAGACAGTAACCTGCGTACTTATCAAAGCACACTGGTGATGGATTTATCTGAGGCCATTTCATAGCATTTAATGCTATTTTCAGTTGTGTATAAGTCACATTTGCCATAATTCTTGAAATGCAGCGTACCAATGGTGAGACCGCAAAAGGTGTCGTCATATTTGAGCAAATATGTGCAATTTAACTGTAAGCGTGACACCCTTCAATTAAATCATAATCGATGGCCTTCAACTTGCACCGTACCTTTTGCTTTACAAGGCCTGTGGAGAATGTATGTTAACCATGTCACAAGTCTAATTAAAATAGGCTAAAGTGGTAGTAGAATGTTGGGTGCTAAGTTGGACTGGTTTATCATCCATAATGACATTCAGAAAGGATTTCCCAAAAATGAACCATGTCTAAACTGTGAAACTGAGGTGTTTTAAGTCTTAACACCTTTGAAGTCAGGGCTTGATTCAACATACCCTCCAACCTCTCCTCTACCCTGAGATGAATGAGTAACACATCCGCACTGAGGCAAGGAATCGGTCAATGCTTTTGCTTCTAATGCCAGACTATTGGGAATGTTTGATCTGCACCCCTTGCTGTTAAGGGCAGCTAGTTCTTTGTGACATTCTGAGCATCGGTGTTTCGCTGTGGCCAAATTTACAAGAATGTATTACATTGTCTGCAGCTACCAGGATGTATATTTATTGGGTCTATTTAGGTAGGGGGACAACACGATCTATTTACACCTCCTTATAGTGGTGTGAAGCATACCTGGTACACCTGGCATTGTAGGTCATATTTTCCAGTGGGCGTTGTCGTTAATGGTAATCAGTGTCTTTGTAAAAGGGTCAATGTCAAGATGCTCCTGGCCTGTACAAACAGAAGCGAGCAAACGCATGAATTGGTTTTCTGTGAGCCAAGATAGGTTACAGTCATCCAGGACATTCAAGTACCTAACCTGGTGTTGAAGAGCACATGTGCACACTATATGACATGGTTATGTTACCACAATGTTGATTATAGGTGGAGCTTTCCATCTTTGAGATGAAACTGCCTTAGCTCTACCCAATGGTGTTGGCATTACTCCTGCGTATTTCAACCTAAAATGATTGGCGCATTCTAACTGTGTTCTCCGTAAATTTCTTCGATCTTTTCTTGCGTGCCCTCTCATTTACAGTCATTATTTGGCCCTAGCTTCTAAAAGATGACCACTGTCCTTTCTTTCCGCATACCCTAATGGCATTTCTATTTACCATTTCTTTCAGTCCACTGATAAACTGCCTAGATCCTTCTCGCATCCCATGGCTGAATATCTTCTGCATCTTCTGCTGGCCCTGGCGGCAACACACGTCCTTTCTCTTAATTTCCTTCACTCCATATCTTGAATGGAAGGCTCTCATTATACCATCTGTGGCCTTTCCGAGCCGTCATCTGGTTCCGTTTCCCACCTGGGTCCTACCATCCTCCAAGATGCCTTCAGCTTAGACCTAGGCCTTGGTGAATGCCACCTAATTTCCCTGAACAGCTTTGGAAACCTCCGATTCCACCTTCCTCCAGACTCTGCTTTCAGATGTTTCATTCAATCTCAGAGCTTTAATGGTGGATGCAAAAGTCTTCTCTGCAGATCTTTGTCTAAACCTGTGGACTAATAGTACAAACTGTAAGTGCAAGCCCAGACATCTAATCTGAAACCTGTCTTACAAATTATTAATAACCTATAACACATAGCAAAAACTGTCTGGAATTCCTTTGAAGCTACAAAAATATATTTGGGAACTATGACTTACTCCTAAATTTCCAGGATTCAATCAAACTGATTCATGAACAAAATCTCAGTGAATCCCACCCTGTGTGTTTTTGGTTGTAGGATTCTAAGTCTGGCCCATGAGGCAGAGTTCATGGCTTTGCTACATAAAGCCGTTTTTTTCCAGGAACACATTATTTTTGTGGTGCGAGTATTTTCATTATGCGCTGTGTTGTTTCTATTGTTCGAATTCTATACTGCTTTATTTACGGTGTATCATGCACCAAAGCAAGGTAATCTAAGGTAAGGATTGTGTAGGTGCTACTTAGCGCACCTGATAAATGATGATACCACCAGCGCCGGTTTCTTCACTTGAGCGGGGGAGCGTCACCCCCCCCTGCCCGTTGCTAGGCTCGCAGGAAAAATAAAATGGCAATGAAAAGAGTTCATTGACATCTTTCCGACTTGCACACACACCGCACAGCAGCAGCTAGACTTCCTTGAGCCCAGACACATGTGCGGCATGTCTTCTACTGCCGTTTGGCAGCAGAGGACAGGAAAGTGGCTGCAGGGCCGGGCTGGCCGCAGCAGGCACCGGGCAATCCCCCGGTGCGCCGCACGGGTGGGGGCCAGTTTTGGGCCCCTGGGGGCCATTTTTGTCACAGGGCCGTTTTTGCAGCATAGCTGCAAAATCGTCCCTGTAACAAAATCGGCAGAAAACCGGCCCCGGCAAAGAGCTCAGCAGCACCCCCCAACGCCCTGCGGGAGGGAGGGGGATGTGGGGCGGCCGAGCACTTTGCCAGGGCCGGTTTTAGTTCCCAGTCCGGCCCTGATTGGCTGGCTGGATGCTCCAAGGAGCGCATGTCACTTGGGCCAGCTGTCTTGTGCCAGCCAAAGTGACATGCACACTTTGAAGCTCTCCACCCAGCTGTACAAAGCACAGGCCTACAGGGCCTGAAGGAGCATCCAGCCAGCCTGCTCCATCCAATCCTGGCATTGCTCTCACAGCATGAGAGCAACGCCAGAATTGGTTAAGGGAGTTCGTGGGGCCCATGCTGGAGTGGAGATGATCAGGAGGAGTGAGGACGTGCACGCTAGGTAAGTGACTTATTTTTCTTTTCCTCCTGCCCTCCATTTCCATCTCTCCCCCTCTTCACTCGAACGCCAGAACACTGGCAGTGGTGGTTTGCCCAATCCCCCCCAGCCCCTATTGCTGGCAGCCACCGCTGGATACCACAAGGTACATTCTTTTTCGGGTGCAATAAATAGCACCTATTACGAGTTTGTGGGGAATAACATGCAGATGTTGGTGTTTAACGCACCAAATTCTGCATGGTACGGTAAATAATGTACATATTTCCCCTGTTAAATTTCGGCAGGTTTCACCTGCCAAAATGTAACGAAGCTTAAGGTTTTAACTCATCCGATAATTAACAAATGCATTTAATACCTTCAAGCTCATAATTCCGACCCATGCGTAAACAAGAGTTTACGCATGGGTCAGAATTAACTGGCCCACTCATAATCAGGCCGCTAGGTGTTTACTGCAAACAAGGTATTAAAAATGTGTTAACTGGACATAACTAGCTAATATAATTCTGGATGCAACAGTCTATCGCTGATCCTGTTATGCAATCCAGGTAGATACTACAAGTACACTTCAACATTTCCTCACTTCTGTTTTGCATCGCCCTAGACTGTGTCCACCAGGGGTCTTTTCTGGTCTGAAGCTTCTGCTTATTTTTATTTAGTTTTAGCGTTCCTATAAAAGTGTCAGGCGGGATACAAATGCCTTTACAGACGCCTGCCGTCGAGTTATCCATCAGGCGCGTATTTACAGTCTTTCATTAAATTAAGATGCATGTTTCATTCCTCTTCCGTGGAATATTAATGGCTGTACTGGACCGAAATGCCACATGAATATTCATAAATAAACGATAAATTTATATGATATGAATGGTGTCGTTTGAGCAATACCCAGAGCAGTGATAGAATGCACTATGAAAAAATACTGACTGCCTTCAGATCGCATGTTTATTGAGCCCTGTCCTTGTAAATCACTTCCGCTGTTCGTCTTTGCTTCTCTAGAAATTTATCTGGGCTCACAGCCCCCCCCTGTGCAAACAACAGATCCCAGCAGCCTACCTGACTGCGCCCAGAACTCTGACCTATGTGAAAGTGTTATTAATTCACCTCTTCTGTATACTATGTGTGCAAATATATCAGAATTGTTTTCAAGACCAACCTAGGCGCATTAGGGGTAATCCGAAACCATATATAGGCGAAAGTGTTTGTACTAAATGTGGGCAAATATTTGCATCTGAAAGGTGTTTTTCAGAATGTTTGTTTTGTTGGGATTTGCAGGATGTTGGTGGGACAACTGTTGCTAAATGGTTTACTCAAGAAAAACTTTCCTGAGTCAATATTACAAAATCAAAAATGCTGACCGCATAAGTGCGATGGACTTGCTCCTCACAAGTGAGCTTTCAAGACTATATGCACATACTAAGCTGTCATCGTTATATTGAGCATTTATTATATTTTTACTGATTCCGGGGAAAAACAATAAAGTTTGTTTAAAAAAAAAGTGAGATTTCAAGAGTAGTATGTGTATTTCCAGCACAGAAGTGAGTCTTCCATTCGTATGGAGATTGTAAAGTGAGGGCTCCAGTCTTAAAGGTTGATGTTGTGTTTTAGACCAGTCTTGGCCAGCCTGGACCTCTCAGCCACTCCTGGAAATTTGCAATCGCTGTTGATGTACCCGCATCAATGACACAACATCCAGATAATGCAGCCAGCCTGCGTGAAACTCAGTGTGTGCCTCGCGCCTTGTGGATGGCACTATGGCCCTGAGCTTGGCCCCAGCAAAATACACTATGGGAGTATTTAGGCTCCGAATTGCAGTTATTAGTTACTAATAATGACTGAAATACTGCCCAGGGCCTCTGATGTGTCTTTTGCTCTCCTGTTGCAGGCAGATGTGGGTCTTGTGGCCAGGTGGCAGAGGGTTTGTACCTGGGTTATAATCCCAGCATTGGCACTGGACTGAAAATCGTATGATTCTAAGATAATTATGTTATTATCTTGTGCCCAAGAGATTATCGCCATTTGGTATGTAAAACAATTGTCAAAATGTGAAATGTAATTGTACAGGTCAAAATGCGTAAATCCCCATTTGACGCACACTAATCCCCTATCCTTCACTTTGTGGGTCTCAAAACCACCACTAGCATTTGGAAGGCCCTAGGTAATTCTTATTTGCCTCAAATACACACAAGATGATGGGAGGAATACTAGCCGATAGTGTAACCCTTGAAAGTCACCAGGTTCGCATTCTAACCCATTGTTTCCTTGGCCACCAAGCCACCTCAGATTTGGCTCGCCAGATGCAAACTTGTCTTGCCCCTCCTCCAACTGGCACTGTTCAGCCCGAATTTCCAAGCCAAGCCGATCAGGTTTGCCCTGATTGGGGCTCTTCAGTTGAGTGTAGCTTGGTTCCAGTGGCACAGTGAGAACGGACACCATTTCTGGGCATATCCCTGCCCGCATAGGACATTATATAAAACACAGAAAGGGGGATTGGAGGATTGCTTGCAAAGAGTCTAACCAGTCTCAATCGTTTGGGTGAGCATCCCATCGCCTTTTTTGTGCACAATTCTTATTTGCCTCCGTTCTGTGGTTTTTCCACCCTCCCGTTCCATGGTGTATTTGCCCTTAACCGTCCCTTGATCACTCCACCCTACACCGCCTCGGTCCATTCATTTTCCCATCAAGTGGTCCATTAACTATTCCTTCCATTGCATCCTTTGTGTATTCATTTTTGGTCCATTGATCCTCCATCCTTGCAAATGTCCACCCGTAGCCTTGACATACCCATTTTATAATCTATCCTTTGGTCCTTCCATCCTCCCTTTCTGGGTGTATTCTTTCACCCTTTCCTTGATCTAGTCATCCTTGGCCCATTTATCTTTTCTTCCCCCGTCTCTCATCTCTGCCCTCTTGGACCATTTATCCTCCCGTGCTCAGTCACTTCACTTGGTCTCTTTATTTTGAGTTCTTCTCATCCTTACCTGTATACATCTTCCCAGCAGAGCTAGCTCTTGAACAAAAGATGTTGAACCTGTAGGCAAAAAAGAGGTGTGCACGTCTAAAATGCCTCTAAAAGTAAAAGACCAGGGCACCGGCAATAATTTTGTTATAAAATTTGTAAAGTGTGTGTCTTTTTTTGGGGTGTTTTGGCGCAGGGGCGGCCTTAGGCATGTGCAAGCTGTGCACCTGCACAGGGCCACCAAACCCCAGGGGCCGCCACGCCAATATATATCCTTAATATAATAATCCTCTGAGGATGGATACATATTTGCGTGGCGGCCCCTGGCAAGGATTTGGCGGCCTCTGGCTCTGTTCCACTTCCAAACACCCCTTCCTGAGCTCCGGGGGGATCTGCCTCGCCTAGACCCCCTCTTCCGGGGCCCCCTAGCTACGCTTCCTGCCCAGGGCCGCCATGAGCTTAGAGCCGCCCCTGCTTGGCGCTAGCACAAATTGAGTACAACTGTCATAGCTATCATCAAGACTTAACTGTTAAAAAAGCCAGGTTTGCAGAAGCTTTCTGAAAGCAAGCAGAGGGGGCTGTCATAATGTGGGTCGGGAGGAGGGGAGATAAAAGACCAGTGCTTGCTTGCTCCTATAACTAAGGTGCTTCCTCCCTATCACACTTATTCGATCCTCATAGCAAAGCACCTATATCTTATACAAAAGAAACCTCTGATCCTCCAACCTCGCCCTGGCGGAAACCCCGCGCATCCACAGAGCCAGAGCAGGTGGAAGATCCTTCTCTCACGTCGCGGCCAAGACCTGGACCGAGCTACCGGCAGACATCAGGCGCGCCCCCTCCCAGAACACCTTCAGGAAGACCCTCAAGACCTGGCTGTTCTGCTAACAATCCTGTGGATCCTCCTGCCCTCAGTGCCTTGAGACCCTCACGGGTGAGTAGCGCTCTTACATTTTCCCTGATTGATGGATTATACCCAATAATGTACCAACAGCACAGGGATTCCAAACAACTTGCCTGCACATGTGCACGATCTGGAAGGCAAGCATACATATATACACATGCAGACACACAAACACAAGGACACACTACAACACACTCCATTATATGCACAGAGATATGTAGATGTGGAGGTCTTAGTCCAGCCCCCGTTATCCCTCCTTTTTTACCTTCTGGGCCAGGCAGCTTTACTTCTCTCCGGTGTGTACCATTTCAGCTCCGCATCCTCGATTGGAGTCAGAAGAGGCATCTTGTGGCAGGAGGAGGGAGCTGTGGCCTTGGCGAGATCGCCCATGCCTTGCCACATCTGAGCAACCCTGGGAGACAAGGAGTTGCAGTCCTTTGTCTCTTAAGTGCATCTTATCTTTAGGACTAAACACAGATTGGCTAGGGCTCAGGATGGACAGCAAGAATTGGGAGACTGGACAGAGGAGCCAGTGACTGCCAGGGGGGCCTAAACATGAGAGGAGATCTGAACATAAGATCATAGAAAAACGAGGTTGGAAATCATGAGGAGAAAAATGCAAACAGAAAGCAAGGCAGCTTCTCACTATCTACTAACCAAAACTTGCCACCTCTTCCACTTATTGGCTGACTTTCTAAAGGAACAACTAATGAGAGGAGGAGGTGGGGGCATGATGGTTCAGAACAGCACATGTCAGGGCTTAGGGCAAGCCTATTTCTCAACCTAAACCTTGGCAGAATGTCCGCTTTTGGCCTCTTCTATCTCTGTCTGTCCCCAAAGTTGCCTCAAACTGATCTATTAAATATGCGAGGTTGGCGCGACACTGAAGTTACCCATCCACTCTTACATCCCAGTATGTATCTGTGCAGTCCGCTACTGCCAGATTAGGCATTGGTCGGGAAGTGCATTGCCCTGCTGACAGACTATGGAGTGGAAGGACAGCAGACCAAAATTCCAAATATCACCCTTGCAGACCTGCCAACCTGGAACAAACCCTCACCGTTTAAGGGCTAAGGAACATGAGTGGGCGCAGCCTGGAAAGGAGGCAGGGCCTTGAGCCCAGCGCTATCACAGTCTTGAAAGTTCTTCTAAGGGGTGTGGCCATTTAGAGTGGGCAGATGATCATGTAAAAGGAGCTGAAATCGTGTGACACGCGGTGATGCTGAATGAGTTGGCAAGTCTGCCCATGTCCATTCCTGGTGTGGTACAATGCCCGCTTTAACAGGCTACCCATTTTTTGTTTAATAGCTTGAGTGTCAAAGGCAGGGCCTCTCCACCCCTTCCTAAGGGGGGTCCAGGTCGCATTGTATAAATATCAGTGCATACATAGATACGTATGTTAGACCTGTCAGCTTTAAAATGGTCTCCACCCCCCCCCAACTTTTCGCCTGGTGCCTCCAATTGTGCTGGATTTTTGCTTCTGTTGGCCTCAGGACTCTGTACACTTTACCACTGCTAAAGTGCTGTGCCCACTCCCCTAATAGTCAAATTGGCATAAACCTAATGGTATATTTAATTTACTTTTAAGTTCCTTGTAGAGTGGTATACTATATACCCAGGGCCTGTAAATTAACTGCTACCAGTGGGCTTGGAACGCCTATTGTGCCACGCCCCAAGTAGCATCTTAAAACTTGTCGCAGGCCTGCCATTGCAGCCTTAATGCAGTGCCACACCTCCTTGTCGACTTGGCATTTAAAACCCCTTGCCAAGCCTTAAACTTGCCTTTTATTACATATGAGTAAGGCTCCCGGTTTTTTCGTTTAAGCACATTTTTACACATAAATACAGCCTGAAAAATATTTTTCTTCCGTCTGTATTTATAAATAGAAATTAAAAAATACAATCAAACTGGAATCTGAATTTTTCGGCCATCTGTCCTATGGCCAAGGGGTTACCTCGCCACTCCCCTCTTCCTAATTTTGGTGTGTACCTTTCCACATTAACACCTGCAGGGTCATTAATCTTTGGATAGGCTCCTACAAGGGTCTTGCATTGACCTCTGACCTGCCCCCCCATAGCCCTGCTGACGTGTCTGTTACTTCCTTTGAGCAAATCGTGTTCAGATTTACGCTTCCCTGTGTGGGTGTGTCAACACTTCTCTGGCCCCACCCCATACCTTTTTGCCCTTTATTTCCAGGGCTCAACCCCCTATGGCCGGGATGCCTGTCACCCCCTCCCAACACAAACCCCAAGGATGGGAAGACGGACGCAGTTCTGAACTTTTGGAAGGCGGGAGGGAGTCACCCTCCCGGCCGTATTTATTAAAATATGAAACAAAATTAAAACATTAAAATAAAAGTTTCATATCATGTACAATTTTCATTTATTACATTTCGATGAAGACATGTTCATTGGCTAACCTTAACAAATCTCTAGTACAAAGGTTTTCCTAGCCGAGTCTAACATCCTGCAAATGCATACTTTCTAAATTAAAATTGTACATCCTAGCATTACGGGCCAACGGCAAGGTCGCAACCGGTGTCAGATCCCTACTACCAAAACTCTCGCCCTCACGGTGTGAGTGGCGGCCGCGCAGAGGACTGTACCCTCTGTGCCAACTCCAATTTCCCTTGTCTTGTTGGGGGGCCCCCCATTTTAACTCGACGCCATCTTAAAGGTCGTCCGAGGACCCGTGTGAGGTGTCTGTAAGAAGGCAGCGTGGACTCCCCCTCCCACCCCACACTGTCTATCACATCCGCCGTCGCGGATATCCGGGCCCCGGGAAATTCGTAGGAGGGGCATATAGCCGCCTCCTCCCCTGGAAGGGGCCTATGGCCGTCTTCCCCTAGGCGACCCATACTTAGTGGGTGCCGCCTCCCCGTGGGAGGGGCCAATGGCCGCCTCCCCCGGGGCGCTCCCATCCATAGTGGGTGGCGCCCCCCTCTAGGGACCTTGAAATTACTGCTCACCGATCATGACCTTACCGCCCGACCACAAAATAAATACGGCATTTGATTACCTACTAAGGGAGAAAAAATCATCCTGTTTATTTGCAATATTTGTCTATACTACCAGAACAGTACCTTCAGACATTAATCATATCATTAAACTAGACCTTCGCATACCGCTAAACAAAGGGAAGAAGATGTTATCCAAGAAAATTACTTTATTGCAGAGCTAACATTGCCATAAGGGGCTGGTGGGTGGGTCAAAATTGCTCCTTGTTCCGTCGAGGGCTCACGTGCAACGAGTGGGTGCAGCTTCCAAGCACAGGAACAAGAGGATGCTTCTTCGGATTCCCGAACTCTTGATTCCTCTTCGGGAGGGCGTGAACCCTCCGCTGATACGCCTACTGGGCGTGGCCATCGGTGTAGGTGTCTAGGACAACCCCTCATGGGCGGGAAAAAGGCGCGCCCCAGCTACGCCGCTTCGGGCATACCAGCCGTGACACGCCCCCGCCCAAAATGGTTTCCCGGGAGCATCCGGGCCCCCAACCATACGTTCGGGGGGACCGACTGGTCGCCCCTTTCCATATGGCCGGGATGCCTGTCACCCCCTCCCAACACAAACCCCAAGGATGGGAAGACGGACGCAGTTCTGAACTTTTGGAAGGCGGGAGGGAGTCACCCTCCCGGCCGTATTTATTAAAATATGAAACAAAATTAAAACATTAAAATAAAAGTTTCATATCATGTACAATTTTCATTTATTACATTTCGATGAAGACATGTTCATTGGCTAACCTTAACAAATCTCTAGTACAAAGGTTTTCCTAGCCGAGTCTAACATCCTGCAAATGCATACTTTCTAAATTAAAATTGTACATCCTAGCATTACAGGCCAACGGCAAGGTCGCAACCGGTGTCAGATCCCTACTACCAAAACTCTCGCCCTCACGGTGTGAGTGGCGGCCGCGCAGAGGACTGTACCCTCTGTGCCAACTCCAATTTCCCTTGTCTTGTTGGGGGCCCCCCTTTTTAACTCGACGCCATCTTAAAGGTCGTCCGAGGACCCGTGTGAGGTGTCTGTAAGAAGGCAGCGTGGACTCCCCCTCCCACCCCACACTGTCTATCACATCCGCCGTCGCGGATATCCGGGCCCCGGGAAATTCGTAGGAGGGGCATATAGCCGCCTCCTCCCCTGGAAGGGGCCTATGGCCGTCTTCTCCTAGGCGACCCATACTTAGTGGGTGCCGCCTCCCCGTGGGAGGGGCCAATGGCCGCCTCCCCCCGGGCGCTCCCATCCATAGTGGGTGGCGCCCCCCCTCTAGGGACCTTGAAATTACTGCTCACCGATCATGACCTTACCGCCACAGGCCGGATAGTTGACAGGCTATCCGGCCCCCCCACAAACTCCTCCTAAAGGTCATGCTTGCTTAAACCCCTTAGCCACGCCATGAAGTCTCCTATGAGTAAGACATTCCCCTCCCGGGACAAGTGGACCCCATCATCGAGATACATGTGATCCCCCCGAATACACCCATGCGGAATACTGTGCAATTGCGCTGAGCGAAACAACCTACCAATTTTGTTGTTGACCTTTTTCACTGAATGGTTCAGTGCTGACACCGAGAGGCCCCCTCGCCACACCTTCCTGGGAATCATGTGGGACCATGCTATCGTGCACCCCGGGATCCTTCTCGCCAGCCAGCTAACGGTAGACAAAACTCGCTCGAGTAGTACTCGCCTTCCGAGTGTCACCATGTCATTGCCCCCCAGGTGTACTATGATTACAGATGGCGGTGACCTCTGCCGCCCTAAAAGTTCCTCGACAAAAGATTCAAACTGGTCAATACAGAGCCCGCCCCTTCCGTGGAAGGTCACTCTGTACCCGTATTCCCCAGCTGCGTGAGTCACGTCACCTGCTTTGAATACGTCCCCGGCCCGCCTCACGTATGAGTGGCCCACGACCCACACCACTCTCTCCTCAGCCGGTGACCTCTGACCGCTGGTCCCCTGGTGCCGGGTCGACTGCAAATTCTGCCCCGCATAACATGCTCGCAAAACTGTAAATCAAACAGAAGACAAGAAGCGTGAGTGCATGTAACTTGACTTCACAACATGTGCAAACGCACATACCTTTTAAAACAATTTGAGGACCATCGTCCCAGTTGTTTCACCTCTTCAACACTCTGACCCCTGGCTGTAGCCTCAGTAGCAGCCCCTATCCTGAAGGAGTGGGTCCCAAAATCGCACGGGTCCAAGCCCGCCGCTGCGACTGCCATTGTTAGCACCCTCTGGAACTGAAACCTCGCCAGTGGGTTGGCATCAATGTGTCTCAGCAGGCTCCCCCCCCATGTATCCGCCCTTAGCGCCAAATATTCCTCAACGCACTTTACTGGGCACATGGGGGACCCTCGCATGCGCTGGACAACAATACTGTCCCCCATAGCTCTCTGGTCAGTCTTGAACTTGGCTATTGTGACTACCATTGAATCACCCCTAATCAGAATGTGATCCCGACACAGACCTCCCTTCGCATCTTTCTTATTCTGTGCGACCAGTTCGCTCACCCGCATAGCCCCATGGAATGCTAATGCGAAAGCGGTCCTGAACAGAACAGCTTCGAAATGGGAGGAACATGTCGTGGGAAGTATCGACATAAGCAGGGACAATCTTTCTAACCCGATCGGGCGCCTCTCGTCTACTGTACGACCTTCCAGGCGTTGCCAACCACAAAGGGCTTTCCTTACCAAAAAGTACGATGTCGGGTCCTTGATACCATGCGCCTGCGCCATGAATGCAATGGCGGCCCGGTGCCTATTTGCCGTCGCTACTGATCGGCCTTCCCTGTGTAATGCTACCAAAAACTTTAGGAAGCAGTCTTCCTGACCCCATTTGTCCTCCCCTGCCGGACCCAAAAATGCACAATAGGAACGAAACGCTCCTTCGTATGCCTTCCTTGTCCTGGGGGCTAAGCTTGCTGTCACAAGGTCTTGTAATCCGGGGCACCGAGTAGCCAGAGTGCTTCGGGAAATGGTGCTGGCGCTAGGTCCGCAGAAGGTAGATAACCCCTGAAAGCCTGCATGTGTGAACGAGAGAGTGCATCAGCAGCCTGATTCAGTACACCCGGCACATGTTTCGCCCTGAATTGCACGTTCAGTCTCATGCAAAGTAGTACAATTTCCTTCAATAATCTCAATATCCACCTGCAGCGTGCTGCCTGATTATTTATACATTCAACAACAGTCATATTGTCGGACCAAAACACCACAGAGCGATCTCTGAACTCATCCGGCCATGCCATCAGAGCCACCAAAATGGGGAATAACTCAAGGAACCCAATGTTACCTGTGAGACCGTTGGTGTGCCACCACGTCGGCCATGTTTGCGCCGACCATCGATTACCAAAGATGGCACCAAATCCCACGCTCCCCGCCGAGTCGGTCCACAAACCCAGCTCGTCCGAGGACGCTGGCGGCTTGTTCCACACCACTCGACCGTTGAAATCCGCCAGAAATGCCAACCATATGCGCATGTCCTGGCGAACCTCTGCAGACAGTCTCGTGCGGTGGTGTCCTTCCTTGAGACCAACCATAGCTTGCGCGATAGAGCGGGAAAAGGGGCGGGCCATTGGTATCACTCTTAGGGCGAAATTGAGCTGACCCACTGCTTGTTGTAACTGATGGAGGGTAACTTTCTCCTTTCTAAGGCACAGTTCCAGGGAAGCCCTGAATTTCCCTACTTTCCCTACTGGCAAACGGAAATATCCCTCCACAGAGTCGAGCTCAATTCCCAGAAACTCGAGTGAAGTAGATGGTCCAACCGTCTTACCTGGCGCCAATGGCACTCCGAATCCCTTCATGAGGGTGCAAAATTCCTGTAGAGCCTGCGCACATTTTGTGTCGCCGGCTGCCCCCAAGAACAGAAAATCATCCAAGTAATGCATGACATGGCTATGGCCAGTGGCTTTGGTGAATGCCCATTCCAAAAAACAGCTGAATTTCTCAAAATAAGCACAAGAGATGGAGCAACCCATTGGCATACATTTATCCATGTAGTAACGTCCCTGGAACACAAAGCCTAACAGACGCTGATCCCGGGGGTGTACCGGGAGCAACCGGAACGCTGACTCGATATCTGACTTTGCCATCAGCGCTCCGGGCCCCAGGCGATTCAACATGGTGACGGCATCATCGAAGGATGCGTACCGCACCGAACAAACTCCCGGGTCAATCGCATCGTTCACCGAGAGGCCCTTCGGAGCTGACAGGTTATGGATCAGCCTAAATTCCCCCGGGTCTTTTTTGGGGACCACTCCTAACGGGGAACAGACGAAATTTGTTACTGGCGGGTGCAGATATGGGCCCGCAACCCGGCCCAGGGTAACCTCTTTTGCAATCTTCCTCCCAACCACCGCTGAATAATGCTGAACCGATAGTTGGTTTCTACAAAGTGGTTCCCCACGAAAATCCCCCGCCGGGATGTGGAAACCATATAAGAATCCATCCCTCAACACCCCAGCGGAGACATGATCAGGGTATACGTTTAGCCAGGGGATCATTGCCATGATATCGACGGGGGTAGGTAACGGTACACAGTGGTCCACCTCAGTCTTGTTTGGACCCTCCTCTACCCGACCCACTATTTTTGGATCTGCATGAACTCTCTGGGTGCGGGGAATTCCCGCAACCTGCACACGCATGTCTGAACTTACATGTCCCTTGTGGCCTGCTGCAATTGCCCCTGTTAAAGCTCGAGCAGACCCCTTTCTTCCCCCCATTCCCACCAGTCTTTGCTTGGTGGTCGCCACCGGCGCCCGCTCGAAAGGGCACCGCGGGCTGTTGGCGGGAAAATCCTGACCCATCCCCACCTAGCGTGGACGTCTTCGTCGTGCCCGGCAGGAGCTGCTTCTGCCAAGAAATCGAGTCGAGACAATCCCACGTCAGAGATGAATCGTACTCTTTGGCCTTACGGAATTTCATATCGTAACCCATCCATGCATTCCCCTCATACGTTTCATAGAAATCCATTATTCGTGCCTGATAGCAAGACAATTCAGGCAAAACCTCGGGCTTACGTTCCCCAATAATTGCAGTAAACATCGCAAAGGCCTTGGCCCAATTCGTGATTGTCTCATCCACCCTGAATCCCGCCATCTTGGCTCGCCAGACACTCGGATGCCACAAATCTTTCTGTGTCTTAGCATATTCCATCTCGCGATGGCCAGTCAACAGATAAAACATATTCACATACTTATCAGCCCATATCAATTCTTTTGTGGCCAACGGGATATGTTGAACCACTAGCTCCCGTCTTGAGGGCAAAGAGCCCTCCCCCGCAATTGGCAAAGCCTGCTTACCCGGTTCGATTGTCGCTCCCGCTGTTTTCTCGACGCCAGCTGCCGGTCCCTCCGGGGTCACCTGTGGGGGGACAAGAGGGAGATTCGCCTTTGCGGCATCTCGCGACTGCCGCAACTGCTGCATTAGTAACCTTGCCTCTTCGGCCGTGTCTCCAGGTGCCGTAGCACCCCCTGTTTGTCCGCCGAGCCATGCAGCCAACTGGGCGGCCAATTCAGGAGGCATGTCCCCCTCATTGGCGGGCGTAACAACAACCGGAATCGGCTGACCCGCGTCGGGAATCGGTACCGGGGCTTCGACCGGAACGGTAGGGCTCACCGGGGGTACCTCGGGGATCGGAACCACCCCCCCTGCCGCCCTATTCCTGACCCGTTTCCCCCTACCCTCGGGGACAACTCCCGGCAATGCCGGGCCTATCACCTTCTTTGGTCTACCCGGATTGTTCATCGCAGCCATCTGCTTCTTCATGTTCGCCATATCTCTTACTAGCATGCGAAGCATCTGGTCAGTACCGGACTTCTTTCCTGCCTTCTGCCAGGCATAGTTATCGAATATTCGATCCAAGCTGAGCAACACGGTCCTGGATCCTTCGCTGTAAAGTCTCTGAAAGAGAAACACAAGAATTACAAGTTCTCAAAATTGCTCCTTGTTCCGTCGAGGGCTCACGTGCAACGAGTGGGTGCAGCTTCCAAGCACAGGAACAAGAGGATGCTTCTTCGGATTCCCGCTCTCTTTATTCCTCTTCGGGAGGGCGTGAACCCTCCGCTGATATGCCTACTGGGCGTGGCCATCGGTGTAGGTGTCTAGGACAACCCCTCTTGGGCGGGAAAAAGGCGCGCCCCGGCTACGCCGCTTCGGGCATACCAGCCGTGACACGCCCCCCGCCCAAAATGGTTTCCCGGGAGGATCCGGGCCCCCAACCATACGTTCGGGGGGACCGAGTGGTTGCCCCTTTCCATACTTCCTCCTGTTTACCTACGCTGTGACCACCTCTGGCCCGCCTTGTGTGAGGAAAGACGCCTCACCTGGTGCCACATGTGCACCCCAGTCAGTACAGCAGTTGCACCCCAGTCAGTTCTAAGCCAAAGGTACGTAAAAGGTGGGTGGGTGACTTGTGTTTCACTGTTTGCTCCACTAAAGCAGTTGCACCTTAAGGAGGTGGGGGACCCTGTAAGTAATTAATGCATGACCAGTAGAAATGAGTTAATTGCAGGATGGATTGTGAGGATTGACAGGTGGACAAACATTCAAAACTCAACACTTTCTCTTCAGTTATTTCTTTCTTTTTTTAAACTTCTTATTCGAAGTGTGCAGCAATAATAGGAATTTAACCGGATGGGCACTGAGTCAGTTTGCAAAGCAAAAAAAAATCTTTTGAATGTGACCCAAAAAGGGCTCGAAAACTGGAAGCATAAACACAGTAGGGAAACGAGGTCAGATTAGCATTTCTATTCTTGCAGGACCTGAAGCTTAACTTTCCACCCTGACTTTGCATTCCTGAGAGGTGCATCTTGCCAGAGACAGCTAGGGCAGATCTGTAAACTCTTTTCCAAGTTAAATAATGTTTTTTTCACTGTGCGAGGAAGAACCGTGGCCGCAGTTACACTGTGTGGCATTATGCACTAATGCACCGAAAATGTCCTCAACAAGTTTGTCATCTAAATTCAGTAACATTTTCATTTGCTACTCTGCAGTAGAAAGTTATATAAGGCAAACGATGCACGTCTAAAACCTAGTATCTTTCCTTTCGGAAAATGTAGTTTGCATTAGCGTAGGAATTTGTTGAAAAAATGTTATTTAAAAGCTGCCAGCTCATGTGGGTGTTGTTTATTATTTGAAGCTTCAGAAAGTGTGAGGGAAATAGAGCCCATCCGGACTAATTCAGGGCCTTTAATTTCTGAGGAGTGCAACTCCATTCCTACAGCAGGCAGAAGATTTATTCTCAAGGCTGCTCTATCCACATGGGAGAGCAGCGAAGGGCGGAGATTGGACAAAGCTGTTGGCATGACTCTTTAAAGATCCTTGGTGGTCAGAAATAAGAGCTTGCTGCCTCAGACCAGGACGTTTGCTCTCTCAACTGTGGACAGCAACATGTACCACAGAGCATGCTTCAGGGAGGAGCATGGAACTGGCAATAAGGACAACAAGGTACCCAATATATCTAATTTATTGCGAAAGGTGTCAGCTCTTTCATGCCCTCTTTGGGCAGGTCACTCACAGTGTGCAGTCACACTCATCTAAATTCTGAAAGTGATTACAATTAATAATCATTGTTAGTGACAAAGTGTTTTCAATATTGTAAGCAGCAGCAGGTCACTAATATTACTGCAAGTAATCTTTTTGACAGCCCTTCCATTTCTCATATGTGAAGTCCTGGTTTTATTTCAAAGAAACAGTTGTTTTTTGTGGATGTTGCTTGAAACAAACACAACATTTGTCTGCCAAATGTCTGTAATAGACTCTCACACATTACTCACATTCAAAATAATTTAAAAGAAAACACTATTAGTAACAATCTGAATTATTCAAGGTCATCTGGGCAAGTCTCTGCAGAACAGAGCTGACTCCGTCAGAGGGGCCCCTGAGAGGCTCAGCCCTGGACCAGAGCCCACTTTGCCCATGCCTTAAAGTGAAGATTTTAAGTGCATTGCCAAAATAGAGAATGCACTGTTGTGCATGGGACCAGGTGTTGCTTTTATGACAATATACCTACTTAACGTGCCCCAGATGTCTGTAAAATAAATGCACACTTTTTGTTGTTGTACGAAGTTATAACACATTCGGTTGCAACGCATGCCTTTACTACACATGCATTACAAAGTGAATGCCTTTTCCACGCATAACCTTTACCACAAACCTGCCTTTACCACAAATGTCTTTACAATGGTTTTCATTGTAAAAGCATGAATGTTATAGGCGTATTCGTAGTATAGCTTTTCCCTGCACTGTGTCCTAAATTTTGCCCGAGCCCTTCTGGAAACGACCCCACCCCATCCTCGTACCCTAAGCCCTAAAAACTGACCGCTGCTCGACACCCTCAGCCTTCTAAAAACTTCTCCCCTTCAGCTCAAAATTGTAAATTCATATCCCCCCTGGCCTAATCCCCCTTACATCTCCATTATTTCACCCCCTCTCCAACTCTTCTTTGGCACGTTGCACATCATAAAGAGGAAGTGGAAGGGTTTCCTCGAACGACGCCAAGTGGTACCACAACAAGTGAGGCGACCATGGGACGGGAATTCCATTCCAAGGTAAGATTTCTTATTTTATGCGCTTTAAGCATACATGCCACCATACATATACCTTTTCCAAACATACCTATACAACGTAATTTATTGTAAAGGCATACGTGAGAAAGGCTAACCATGGTAACGAAGTATACGTTGTAACACATGCGTGCTAAATGCTATGTGGTGAAGCAGTCCCGTTGTAATGGATGTTTCCCCAGTCTTCTTTGGTAACTTCTTAAGTGTGTGCAGTCTCTAAAACGAATTGTAAAGATCTACAGCTTACTAAACATTTTCCTACAATATAAATGATTAGAGCCCTTCCTCATTCCTTAAAATAATCTGTTTGTGGGATTGGGGTTGAGAATGTGAAACAAAAAGACTCCCAATGAGGTTTAAAAATACCTCTCTTTTGGGGTATTAAAAGAATGCTGAGGGTCGTTTGTCCAGGCTGCATGTTCTGTTGATGGGTTTTACATACTTCATGGATGTAGCTCGCGCTAACCATGGCCAGGCTTCTTCCTACCCGCCCGAAGCATCACTGCCACCACTGTGTGTTGTAATAGGTTTCGAGTACAAAGCTCAAATGCATGGCAAGGTAATAGGCGCTGTGGTATTGAATACTTGGGGCACCGTGTGGGAGGAAAACGTAACTATAGATCGAGAGATGCATAGATGCAACAAGCACATTTTCTAGTCTTTGCTACTACAGCTTGTTGCATCTATGCAGCTCTCGATCTACAGCTACATTTTTCCTCCCACACAGTGCCCCACGTACCCAATACCACAGTGCCTATTACCTTGCCGAGTATTTGGCCGGCTGAAGCCATTCTCCACCTGCCTTCCACTACCCTCACATGGGGTAAGTTTTACCATTAGTCTTCCCTCTTCCATGCATGTTAAATCATGTTCACAATTATTCCTCAACTGAATACCATGTATTTCTCCTATTACTTTCACAACACCCGGCCGGGTCCCCTGTGAGTTCTTTTTTCACTACTTTTACGGTGCCACTGCTTCTCACACCAGGAAGTACGGGCCCTCCGTCAGGTATTTTGACATGCAGATCTTACGCTGACATGTCTGTAGTTTTCCCATTAGGGCCACACGCTGATGGTATCCTCATATTTTCTTTTAGGTGTCCCAATATTGCTAGGTCCTGAAGAGACCTGATATCTCTAATTGGGTCGAAACGCCGTCAACAGTTTACAAAGGCGAACCATAACACAGTACTTATGATTGGATAAAGTGCTGTGGACCACATTTTTTATCTCTCATGGTCGCTGAAATGCTGTAAAAAATTGAAACCTTGTACATATGTCACTTCAAACGTCACTATTAGGTTCAACTGTTTTTTCACTGGGACACCATACACTATTGTCTAATGTTTAGCTGTTGTATAGAATATTTTTCAACTTAAAACCTTATGTATGTATTGTTTTACCTTCTTATTTCCTATATAAACAATTTCACAAATTGACTGAATCTTTGATGTGTGTAGCCAGCTTGCTTTCTCACATCACCCAAACCCTGTACATTGCCACTGGGCATAGCTCTATTAGAAAATCCCTTATTACCCCACAGGAGCCATTGTTCCCTCACTAATTTACCAGGAGGTAAGCAGTACGCGGGTGGTGGTGGCAGCATACCGTGTAGTGATCAGTAGGAGTGAACAGGACCTTTCTAACCTGTGTCATTGGAGTGAGGCCTAGAGGCTCACTCATTCAAAGTTACGGTGCACTGTGTTTAACTCAAACTTTGACCTACATTGGTTTGGTTTGGTGTGGTGTGGAGTGCTGCACAGCGCTGGAGTGGTGTCTCTGAACTGGGTGCATATGTGTCTGGGGAAGGGTACAATACAGGGATAAGGCATCATTGTACCGTGTGTGCTGGTAGAATGCGAGTACTGGGTGTACGTGTGCCTGGAAGTGGTACAATACAAGAAGAATGCAGTGCTGTGCAGTGTGTGTATATTAAATGCATGTAGTGTGTATATGTGTATGGCTACTGCCTGTGACCAGGACTGAGGGCCAGGCATGCTAGTCTCCCTGCTGGATGAGGGGACATCGCCCAGGGACTTCAAGATGACCTGCAATGGAGCCTGGAGCACCAGCGCCTGCCTGCTTGCCAAGACCAGTGGGCCCTGTTAGGAATCGGAGAGCGTTGGAGGAGCCAGGTCAAGTGGGGAGCCCTTTCAGGTGGACGAGGTGTGAGGAGACAGCTGCTGCACTAATCAGGTCATCGACCATGTGTAGGATGAAGTCCGCAACCCTTGTGTGCCAGAAGAGGGCCCCCGTGAATTAGGCCATGTGCATCGCTGCCCTGATCGGGCCAGAGCCCATGGGTGGTGAAAAGCTGGCGACCCTGTATGCCATAAGGGACTGCCATGAGAAGACTGTTGTGTGGTGAGGGCCATAGCCCTTTTATGGTAGTGGGCCGGTAACCCAAATGTCAGAATGGGCCACAGCTGAGGACTTCACTGCACTGATCGTGCCACAGTCCGTATACCATGAGGATACATGACGCCATATGCCACAGGGGGTCACCAGGACAAGCAAGATGTGTGACCTGGTCAGAGTTGTCCCTGGAAGGAGTGGGGCCACCATCATAATCTGCTCACCTGCCCGGGATGAAGGATTCCTTCCAGGATCTTTGCACTAGCCCCCGCCCCCCACCCTCCATCATGGTATGAACCAGAAACTTACCTTGCAAGGAGGATCCACATAGAAACCTCCAGTCGCTGGGGAGGCACGCCCAGAAGTGAGGACTCTATGACTTCTGAGTGCAACCTGCTTCGGCCACATGCAGCAAACCCACGGAAGGGGCACACTCAAAAACACCGGTCACTTCAATCCTGCGAGGTGCGGTTAAGACTGATTTGAGGCTAGTCAGCCTCAGAGGAACTTGCTTGCTAGATAGTGCTTCGGCGATTGGATGCTGTTGACTTTAACATAGAGTGAGTGGACCCTTAAGACTCAGACTACCAATGGGGTTTACCCTGAGTGTTGCCTACAGTGAGTGGAGAATTACTACTACTGATAGAAGCAAGGAGGAAGTTGGCCCTGGGGAACTGCCTCAAGAAACACTAGACCCCTGACCTCAGAACTGTATAGTTGTTTGCAAATGTCATATTTCACTTTGTGTCAATTGTATTCGAGTAAAAATCTTTCTTTTATCACAAAAGTATTTGGCTATACAATCATTTATTGTTACAGCTGCGTGCATTTTGAGTTGTGAGCACGTGTTCACCCTCCTGTATCCACCTCCTCCCAAGGGAGTCTTGGAATGCTCGGACCACACTAATCTTGAGAGTCAAGTGCTTAAAGGGTACTTGCCCAGTTGCTCAGGATCCATAGTAGTTCTGGACATCAAGAGTAAAAAGCCTCAACCCTCAATATTGGGCCTGTGGTTCCTGCTTGCCCCGTGTGCCTCTGATGGAGTTCTGGCATACTGATTACAATAAAGTGACCACTTTTTGTATCAGATATATAGAGACCTATCCAATGCTAGATATAGTGATTGAAAGAATTCACCTTCTTTCTGCAAACCCCTATAATCAATTTCACATGTATGTATTTCTTCTGGGTTAGTCTTCTTGCAGATGTTTGCTGAATAGAGATTGTGGCAAATATCTTCAATGAGTAACATGATATATGGGATAAAGTACCCCCCGAAGCACATTATTAAGGATATTGAAAGTCACCGAGGAGTTTCATCACCATTTAGAGGAATGAGGCCAATGGCCAGGTTCCTTTACAAGGTCATCAAACTCCGAGGTGACTTGCAATATCTCTGTAAACTACAGCAGGGGTGACTTTATTCCTTATAGTACATGGGCACACCATCACCTTTCCCGTAAACTGCTTGAATCCATGGTGATTTGCTATGTTATATCATTGTAGATAAGTGAATTAAAATTAATCTGTAGTGCAAAATTTAAACACACCAAAAAGCAGTTAGTTATTTTTGCTGAAAGATAATAGAAGCAGTTTAATGTAACTCAGATTTTTTTCAAATGGTGTCCTTAAGAATGTGTGGAAACAAGTAGAGATTCTATTGTTCCTGTAATGACCTCCAGTATGAAATACATACATGTTTCCATAAATATCTCCTTTCTGTTGATCGCGTGCTTTTTTTATGACATTTATCAGAAGAAAGAAAAGCCAGTTCCTGCATTCTTTGTTTAAACTGCAGCTTCAATTATGTTTAGTGGTTTCAAAGATTCCCTTCTTTACTGACTCTGTTAGGGAGCATTGGAATGTCAGAAGTCAATTGTAATACACTATTGCAGTTGAGCAGCTACATAATTTATTTATTTCAAGTGACTAGAGAGGTCACAAGTTGCCTGTCGTAAGAAATTGGGTATGTTGTTTATAAAGGATTAGTAGTGTCCCATGTATTATATGTCTATAAGTAGTGATTGGTTTTGTATAAAGATGACTACCATTTTGAGATGACAGGTGACAAAAAGTATGCATTGGCCTGTGAACAACAGGTATGTTAACACAGGCTGATGACTTATGGGAAGCAGGTTTGTGATAAAACTTTATCTAGTGTTGCAAAAAAAGTTGGGGAAGGGAACCATGTGCCCAGTTGGTGAGACAAAGTGAGATGTCTTACTAGCACAGCATATGGCTTGGGTGCAGCTATCTGTTGCTTGCCAATGGAATGCTATCAGCAGGGCCAGTTCTAGGATTTGCGAGGCCCTGGGCCAAAAGGGAATGTGCGAGGCCCCTCTAATTTACATAAGTGACCCCTTGCAAGGCGACGATTCAGAGACACTGCGGGATGCCCATTGTCCAGCATTTTAGTGCCATCACAGTTTTAACTTTCATGCCACAAGCAATTCTCACACCTACAACCCGATAGACTGCATAAATCAAAACGGTCATGCCTCAGCGCAGCGGACGCCATCAGCGGGCGCGCCTCTCCCGCGCCTCTCTCGCGCCGAAGGATCGCCAAAGGAAAGCCCGTCTGCACCCGTCCGCGACAGGACGGGGCCAGGGGCTGGTACTCTGGGACTCAGTAGAACAGGTAAATTGAAATATAGTGGGGAACAACTCTGGAAATTGAGAGGAGATCAATCCGCTTTATGCCCCCATTCTATTTCGCCTGATGAGTCAATGACCCCCTGCAACTACTGCAAGTTTGTCATCAGGCCATCAGAAACCCCTCCTTCTAAAAGTAGGAAAGTTAAGGCATACTCCCTAATGCTTCTTAACTGTTGCTCTCTTCCTAAACATGCGAACGAAATCTGCATGTTGTTGGAAGATCGAGACCCCAAGATCCTCTTCCTAACTGAAACTTGGATGACGGAGGCCACGGACCCGGATGTAGTCCGAGCCCTGCCACCAAGCTTTGTTATGAGCAGGCATGACCGTCAAGGTGGACGGGGGGAGTGGTCGCAATTATTTACAGAAACAATTTCGGCTGTCGGACTTCTAGCAGCCCTATATTAGAATGTGAGAGTATGGCGTTTGCTATCTCTTTCTCTCCTACTTGTACCTTCTCAGGGATTTTGGCATACCGGCCCCCAGGAGCACATAACAACTTTTGCAACAATCTTCAAGATAAGATTACCTATATTTCAAGTACTGCCCCTAACTTCTCCATTATGGGTGATTTTAACATCCACCTTGACGAACCGGAGGCTTCTCCCTCGCAAGATCTCATGGAAGGGTTTGGGATGTTACAGCTTAAACAATTTGTATCCGGACCCACTCACTTAGCAGGACATTTGATTGACCATTTTTTTTACCAACCTGGATAATATCTGCTGGGAGGAATCACTGTTTGTCCCGTGGTCAGACCATGCTTTGTTGTCCTTCACGTGGTCGCCTCCTGACCAAAACCACCCGGTTAGATTAACTAGGAAGTCGAGTCGGATCTGGTGTAGACTCTCTTTAGATGACTGGGTAGCCCTCCTGAATAAGTCCCCCCCCTTATGTGACAATCCTGTCATGGCCAATGCATCTTTTAACAGTTGGGTTGAGACTTCATTAGATCTCACTCTCCCCAAAACTGATGTTTGCCATCGCATTGGTTCCAACAAAATGCCTTGGTATTCCATCGAATTAAAACTGCTTAAACAAAGCTGCAAGCGGTCTGAAAGAAAATGGAGAAAAATGTTTTCTGTCGATAACAAAAACGAATACAGATTGGCAGTACGGACATACAAAAACCAAATAAAAATTGCACAATACTCTTACTACCAAGATAAGATTGCTGACACCGCCAACTTCCCTAGGAAAATTATAAAAAAAATTAAATCATTGGTCACTCCCCTCTCGTCCCCCCAATGAATCATTAGACCCCCAGAAACGCTGTGACGAGCTGGCTAATTTCTTGGCCTCTAAGGTGGCGAATATCTATTCAGCATTTCATTCAATGGACACCGTCCCTCCCCCGACAGCACCAGCATCTCCTGCAGTGCTGGAGTCTTTCCCGTTGCTTGACTTAGCCATGGTAGAAAGACTCCTTGGGAATCTTAAATCTGGCTCCCACTCAGATGCTGCGCCTCCATCTGTCCTTAAACTGGCCTCTGCGACTGTCTCCTCAGTCATTAGGGACGTTATCAACTCCTCCCTGGCCGCGGGGTTGGTCCGCCACTGTGGAAGCAGGCTAGAGTCAAGGCACTTCTAAAAAAAACACCCTAGATCCTGAAGACTGGTCAAACTATCGACCCATATCTTTGTTGCCAGGACTTTGTAAAATCGCTGAGAAACACGTGAATTCCGTTTTATCAACGTTCATTGAGAACAACGAAGCCTTCATCCTTCTCAGACGGGTTTTAGAGGTAGGCAGGGCATAGAGACTGCCTTGGTTACCGTCGTCGATGAAGCCACAAAAATTGTTGATGCAGGAGGCTGTGCTGCTGTGGTCTGGTTGGACCTCAGCGCAGCCTTCGACACGGTTAATCACCTACTCATGATTCATCGCTTGAGGGAGGTAGGAGTCACAGGGACAGCCCTTAAATGGTTGCAGTCCCTTTACAGTGTTTGAAGAAGAAGCAATTTCTAAACAGCTCCCCCTGCAATATGGCGTTCCCCAGGGATCTTCATTGAGCCCCACCATGTTTAATATCTACATGCGGCCTTTGGCCGACGTGGTGCTTCCCTGGGGAGTTCAGTTGGTCACCTGCGCCGATGACACGCAGTTGGTTGTCTCCCTCTAAAGGGCGGATGCAGCCGATACAGAGGTAAACAATCTGTCCCCCTGTCTTACCAAGGTTCTTGCATGGATGGACTCCTCCTTCCTAAAGCTCAATGGTTCAAAAACTGAAATCATGTTGTTAGGATACAAGGCCCCCATCAACCTTGACCTGTGGTGGCCTGAGTGTCTTGGGCCCCCTCCCACCGCTAAGAATCAAATCAAAAGCCTGGGTGTCTGGCTAGATCCTAGTTTGGGCTTTCGAGTACAGGCGCGTAAGGTTGATGCGACATCCTAGGGTCTGATCAGACTTTTAAGGAAGATTCTGGCCCTTCTTTCTCCTGATGCTAGACGCCTCTGAGAGAGCGCAAACTGACCTAAATGTATAAGTACACCACACTTACACGTAGTAAGCACAAGTCATGAAGAGAAATGCCATGAGTGCTGATAGTATCTACATCTATATTCTAAAATGTGTAGTTAATATAGAGATTTAAGTAGAAGTGGAACTAATGAAAAACTGTGTGAACTATATGACTTTAGTAGACGTGATTATTCCTGAATCCATGTTGTGTAGCTGCTAAAATGTAAGATGGCATACGGTTAAACGTAGAACGAGGTAGGCCTCAGGGCCAGAGCTAGAAGGGAGGGGGAAGGTGGTTCAATTTCACAACATGGATTGCACTAATGTTTTAGTAAATAACGTTATTAGGCCATGATTTATAGATGTGTTTACCGAATAAATAGAATAAGAGTACTAACATGATAATAATTAAAGAAGAAGTTGAATGCTATAATCATTATGAGAAATGTTGTAGGGCTGGAATGTTTACACGTTGATTTACACATACTGGTCTGGGCCGGGAAATGTTGCAAACTTTTGTTGGAAGTCTATGAGAATTGGGATTTTGGCTGCAGATGTCTGTCTGCAAGAGAAAAGGGGGTATCCAATTATAAATGAAATAAATAGAGGTTTGTTCGGGAGACGGCCCAGACATGGAGGAGGGTTCCGGAATGTTTTGAGGGGTATCAGCGGGCCGGAGAAGAGTCTGAGAAGCAAGGTCGACTCTAACCACAAGGCCTCATCATGGAAAAAGCCAGAAGCTACACCACGTGAGGGGCGTCTCACGAGGGGCGTCCCAAATGTTGTTGTGTTCTTTGTATTAGGGACAGCACCCCTGGGTGGAGTTAGAGCAGAAGCCTGAGGACCCTTTAGAGAGCGGATGGGTAGGCAGAGAGGGGTCATGACTGGCGAACTATAGGGTTTCACCAAGAGACTGAGAGTGGGTGACTTCCCTTGGGGGTCATTCACTGCTGACACCTTTTGTTAGGTTGAGACCTGGTTAAGTAGGGATACCATCTAGAGCAGGGTAGGGACAGCCTAACTTGTGTTTTCCCTCCAACTTAAATGACGGAGAGATCGCAGTATGTGTCAATGCTGATAGCTTTATTATTCTTAGAACTTGTGCTGGTAGTTTCCGTTGCTCGTCTGAGGGCTTTCAGAGAGCACATGTATGTAGTTGGGCCTGTGTATTTTGTGAATCTCATCTTGAGGTGCCTGTACCTACAACTTATCTTAACCTTATAATAAACCTTTGAAAGCTAGAAGTTGTTTGTGATCTTTTGGAGCGGAGTCCTTTATTGGGTGAACTAACTTGGTAAGAGATGCACTTTCTTCCCTCAATGACAGGCAATAAAGGTTCAGTCGACCAGATCGGGGTTTTAGATCAATAGTGATAAGGTATCGATCAAAATCTCGCCCTTCCAGTTGGTAGCTATAGAGGATGGTTGCCTTCTTGAGGAAGGTGATCTAGGCCAGGTTAGATTACCCCAAGGCCCCTAGAGATCGATGATCGGAAGAACCGCCCGCCGAAGAAGGACCGGATGACGTGAGACAGAAAAAGCAGCAGTATCGGTCGAGAGTGAGTATATAGGGTCATGCGTGCTAGATTGCGGTGTTTTTGTGTTGTATCTATGTTGTAATGTCTGGCGGAGTTGAATGACTGTAGAGAGACTGTGGAACAGGTTGTGAGCGCGCACAACTGGTGGAAATCTTAAGTTCAAGGAGAGCTTAAGTGGTTCGGGTGTGCCGGACACCCAGAGTAATTGTCAACTAGTGTGAAGGGGGGTCATGAGGTACCATTGATCACCCGAAGGACCGAGATAGGGGGAACGTAAGAGTGAGTGCGTGAGTAACGGACGCTGGACGGAAGTTACTGTGTGTGTAAAGAACCTATCAGAGAGACGATAGACATCTCGTCAGTTGTGTTGACAATTACAGATAGACTGTGGACGTACAGTCGAGGGAAGTGACCGCTTGGTCGGAAGTAGTCATTTTTCAGAGTATGAATGGGACGCATGCATGACCGCGAGGAGAGCTGAGAAAGGAGGGGTGCTGCTGCGAAGCGGAGACTAGTGACGACAGAAAGTGCCGCGCTGGGATTGGCCGGCCGGTGAAAGACCGCGCTGCGATAGGCCAGCTAGCAAAGCCGCGCTAGGATTGGTGGATTGTCATCAGGAAGTAAACAGAGTATTCAAGCTGGAAATCGTGCGCGTAATTATGAAGTGTTTTAAATGGTTAAGAGCGCTGTTTAGGAAAGAGCGGCGGGGATCGTATGAAGGGGAAGAAGCCCCGCCGGAGGGTACGCCGGCTTGTTATATGGGGACACATGTTGGGCTGCATACGATTCTGTGGATCTCAGAGTGGAGTAAGATTACAGACGGAAATGAGGAACTCACGTTCCCGAAGTACGGGACGTTCAGATTAGAGGTGCTACACAGATTAAAAGCAATTATGACCTCAACGAGACCCTTGCCTAGACCGACCCAGTTTGAAGCCCTTAATGCGTGGATTAGGGCAGCGCACGAAAAGAACATGAACAGACGGCAAGAAAGGGTGAAACGTTCGGTAAGGGCAGTACAGGATGCCAAGTGGGATGCGGATGCTAAAAGATGGAGGGTGCATAACTTGGAAGTAAATAAATTGTATCCGGTGTTAGAGATGCCCGGGAACAAAAGCCCCCTAGAAGAAGACGACGAGAGTGAGACAGAGGACAGCCTGATAAACAGATTATTGACAGACAGGCCACCCCCGTATAACAGAGCAGGGGATGAAGGCATTCGATATCATCACCTCCCGCTGACATATGGCATTACATGTAGCTTGTTGCTTAGTATATTTTATGGGAGAGATAGTTTTGAATACTATTTCTCCAATTACGATGCAGTGTTACCAGAAGTCCCAAATTATAAAAAGATGAACAAATGGGACTACTGGAAAAGTGAAGACAGGTTGGCAAAGTTTTTCATTCCTTGGATTACCTTAGATACTTCACATGCCCGTAGAAATAACCTGACATGCAAGGTGTCAGAAGTCGAGAAGAAGTTCATAGGGCAGGTGGATGATCGAAATAGGAGACAAAAGATTTTGAAAAAATCAGGACAATGGAAAACAGATTGGACCGAGGAAGAGAAGGCACACAAGAGAAAGGGTAGTAGTGGTCCAATAGCTTTAGATAGAACGCAGAGAGGAAAGTTATGTCTTCATAGAGCCAAAACGTATTATGAAAATGTATACGTGGGAGAAGTTAGCTGTGAACATGCTTTCAATCTAGAGTACTATACCAAGGACTTCCGGAAGGGAATGCAAGTGATTCCAAATGTATATTTTGTATGTGGAAGAAATGCCTACGTGAAACTACCTGACAACTGGTATGGATCATGTTACTTGGCAATTATCTTCCCCAAAATATATCATGCCCAAGACTTAGAGATCATCGAGGGCAAGACATCATCGAGGGGAAGGAGAGATGTAGGAGATGCAGAAATGGTGGGAGATGTCTTTGGAGCTGTGTTCCCTCTTTTGGGATTACTCCTTAATGATGTTAAAATTAGACGACTGGCAACAGTCGTAGACAGGTTGTCTACCAGCACTGCTCAGTCCTTAATGCTGGTAGAAGGAGAGATGCAATCGATAAGGGCTATGGTTCTCCAGAACCGTCTTGCATTAGACGTCCTATTAGCAAAAGAGGGCGGAGTCTGTAAGGCTTTGAAGGTCCAAGAATGTTGCACTTACATTCCAGACAATTCAAAGCCCCTTGAGAAAGTTATTAGGAACATAACTAATATTCACAAGGATATCGAAGACCTGAGTAGAGAAAATGTCTGGGAAAAGGTGGGCCATGGAATGAGTGAAGCTGGAAGTTGGCTCACCACCTTAGGCAAAAGCTTTGTGTGGTCTATCCTAAAACCTATCATCATAATATTGATCTGTGGGATCATGTTGTGGGGATTGGTGAGGGTATTCCAATGGTACAGAGCAAGAAGGTCAGAGAGGGCCCAGAGAGAACAGCTGCAGAGATTGGCTGCCATACAAGATAGTCAGTACAGGAGTCTGAGGGCTCTGGAAACGCAGAAACGAGTTATGCTAGCAATAACTGCAGTTTAAATGTTAATGATGACCCCGAGAGGTCATCAAAGGGGGGAACTGAGAGAGCGCAAACTGACCTAAATGTATAAGTACACCACACTTACACGTAGTAAGCACAAGTCATGAAGAGAAATGCCATGAGTGCTGATAGTATCTACATCTATATTCTAAAATGTGAAGTTAATATAGAGATTTAAGTAGAAGTGGAACTAATGAAAAACTGTGTGAACTATATGACTTTAGTAGACGTGATTATTCCTGAATCCATGTTGTGTAGCTGCTAAAATGTAAGATGGCATACGGTTAAACGTAGAACGAGGTAGGCCTCAGGGCCAGAGCTAGAAGGGAGGGGGAAGGTGGTTCAATTTCACAACATGGATTGCACTAATGTTTTAGTAAATAACGTTAATAGGCCATGATTTATAGATGTGTTTACCGAATAAATAGAATAAGAGTACTAACATGATAATAATTAAAGAAGAAGTTGAATGCTATAATCATTATGAGAAATGTTGTAGGGCTGGAATGTTTACACGTTGATTTACACATACTGGTCTGGGCCGGGAAATGTTGCAAACTTTTGTTGGAAGTCTATGAGAATTGGGATTTTGGCTGCAGATGTCTGTCTGCAAGAGAAAAGGGGGTATCCAATTATAAATGAAATAAATAGAGGTTTGTTCGGGAGACGGCCCAGACATGGAGGAGGGTTCCGGAATGTTTTGAGGGGTATCAGCGGGCCGGAGAAGAGTCTGAGAAGCAAGGTCGACTCTAACCACAAGGCCTCATCATGGAAAAAGCCAGAAGCTACACCACGTGAGGGGCGTCTCACGAGGGGCGTCCCAAATGTTGTTGTGTTCTTTGTATTAGGGACAGCACCCCTGGGTGGAGTTAGAGCAGAAGCCTGAGGACCCTTTAGAGAGCGGATGGGTAGGCAGAGAGGGGTCATGACTGGCGAACTATAGGGTTTCACCAAGAGACTGAGAGTGGGTGACTTCCCTTGGGGGTCATTCACTGCTGACACCTTTTGTTAGGTTGAGACCTGGTTAAGTAGGGATACCATCTAGAGCAGGGTAGGGACAGCCTAACTTGTGTTTTCCCTCCAACTTAAATGACGGAGAGATCGCAGTATGTGTCAATGCTGATAGCTTTATTATTCTTAGAACTTGTGCTGGTAGTTTCCGTTGCTCGTCTGAGGGCTTTCAGAGAGCACATGTATGTAGTTGGGCCTGTGTATTTTGTGAATCTCATCTTGAGGTGCCTGTACCTACAACTTATCTTAACCTTATAATAAACCTTTGAAAGCTAGAAGTTGTTTGTGATCTTTTGGAGCGGAGTCCTTTATTGGGTGAACTAACTTGGTAAGAGATGCACTTTCTTCCCTCAATGACAGGCAATAAAGGTTCAGTCGACCAGATTGGGGTTTTAGATCAATAGTGATAAGGTATCGATCAAAATCTCGCCCTTCCACCTCCTTGTCCAGAGTCTTATTTTATCCTGCCTGGACTATGCTAACGCGGTCTATCTGGGTGCACCGTTAGGCACCATAAAAATTTTACAGTCTGTGCAGAATTGAGCTGCTTATGGATGTCCCTAGACGTAGCTCTGCTAAGGCGGCACTGCGACTACTCCATTGGCTGCCGGTGCAGGAAAGGGTCCGGTTCAAGGCCATGTGTATGGTCTATAAGTCATTGACTGACAATGGCCCGGCCCTCTTACGCCCTATGTTTCTTCACCATCAGATTGCCCGATCCCTCAGATCCAATCACAAAAACCTGTTGACAGCCCCTAGGGTCAAACAGACACGCATGGGTGGCCGGCGTTTTTCATTTCATGCAGCTAAATTCTGGAATCGGCTTCCCGAATATATTCGGCTGGAACCCAACTATCTTGCCTTCAGGAAACGGCTGAAGACCTTTCTGTTTCGCTGAGCGGTGATTACTTGTTCATTGGTCTAAAAAGCGCTGGGATGGGTAGCCAGGCGCTATATAAAAATGTACTCATTCACTCATTCATAGGTGCGAAAATTGCTTGTGGACTAAAAGTTAAAACTGTGGGGGCGCTAAAATGCTGGACAATGATCGTCCCGCAGTGTCTCCTTGCAATCGATACCAGAGAAAGCGTCTCCCTTCGCTAGGCCTCCAGACACCACCTCTGAGAGGCCCGGGGTGAAGGGGACCCTAACATGCACCCTAATATCAAGGAGACACATTTCTTTTAGTGTTTCGACAGGGAAACAACAGGACATGCATCAGTGCAGGCCCCATGCTGGTGGGCTGAGTGCGAGACCCTAGGCAAGTGCCCACGCTGCCCATGCCTAGCGTGAATGTATGCCGTTCTAACGCATACATTTACAACCCATGCACTTACAACGCAGTTTTTACATCGCAACATCCACTACAACGCATTCCATTACATCGCATGACACTACATCGCAATTAAAAAAACTACTTTTACAACGCATTCCATTACATCGCATAATACCTTTACAACGCATACCATTACATTGCATTTAAGGTAAGTATTGGATAGTATGGGGTAAAAATTTCTATTCTAACTCCAGGGGGTGCAACAGTAGGGTAAGTGCTGGATAGTGTAGGGGTTAAAATTACTATTCTAACTCCAGGGGGTGCAACAGTATGGTAAGTGTTGGATAGTGTAGGGGTACTATGCGTTGTAACGGTATGCGTTGTAATGGTATGCGCTGTAATGCCTGCGTTGTAGTGACATGCAATGTAGTGTCATGCATTGTAGTGGTATGCGTTGTACCCCTACACTATCCAACACTTACCATACTGTTGCACCCCCTGGAGTTAGAATAGTAATTCTAGTGGCATGCGCTTTAAAGGATGTTGCGATGTAATGACTGCGTTGCAAGTGTAGTGCAATGTAATGACTGTGTTGTAAAGGTTGTTTCCCGCTTAACGCCGGCCCTGGCTATCAGTCAACGGCGAAGGCCATGGACGTCAATTCACCAAAATGCCACGGGTAGAGGAAGTGACATTGCACGCCATTTGACCTTTATTTTGACTCACACACACGTGTTTTCAAATAGATTTTTGGCGGCAGTGAGGGTGTCGTCGAAGTTGGTCGTGATTCGGATGGTGCTTCTGTGGACGATGGCGATACCTCCTCCGGTTTGGTTGACGCGGTCTCCCCGGGTGATCTTGTAGCCATCCGGGATGGCTATGGCGATGTGGGGGGCTGAGGAGGCGTTCATCCAGGTTTCCGTCAGGAAGGCGACGTCTGGTGAAGTTGTGTCGACGAGGTTCTAGAGTTCGACGGCGTGCCTGTGGACGGAGCGGGTGTTGAGCAGGATGCACTTGAGGTGAGTGTTGCTGGTGCCTGGCTTGGCGGGAGCGGTGCCGGTTCAGCGGCAGGAGAATTTGCAGGCTTGGCCGGTGAAGGGTCCGTGGGTGCGTTTTGGGATGGCTCAGTAGCAGGCAGGGTTCCGGCCGGCGTTAAGTGCGTGGAGGGTCGTAAGTCCGTTGTGTGGGCTGGCATCGACGGAGGCCAGGGGTCATGGCGCTGGGCGCGGTCCAGGCGCAGACGGGCTTGCCTTAGGCGCGCCTTCGGCGTGCCAGCGGCGCGCCTGCTGCGCGTCCTCATAGCGGCTTCCATTTATTATGCGCAGGTGATTGAGGGAGGCTCAGCTGGGAGGTTGGGGGGACGAGGGCGACCAATGAGGAGCTGGGGGGGGGGCGGGGCCGCAGGAGAGCAGCGGCGGGAAATCAGGGGACAGCGGCAAGAAGCAGCGGCGAAATGGCTTAGGGGTCGCCTGAAGAGCTGGAGCAGGAGAAACAGCAGGCAGGCTCCGGCGGAGCTGCAGGAGAAGGGGAGCGACCTACCAGAGGTCAAGGGTTCCACAAGTATATAATAAAAATACTTAATGTTTCTGTCCCAAGAGGGGGTTAGCATGATTTAAACAGTGAAGCAGCAAATCTCAGCCATAGCTTATCGTTTCTACTTGTGTCCAGTGGAAGTGAAATAAAGCAAATAGGCTAAAAAAAAAAAGGGTAATTAAAGCCATCATGTTATCGAGATGGGGCAAACAGAAGTGCTTAAACTGAAAATGTGGAGCAATTTAAAATAAAAATGCCAGGTATACTGTGTTTTACTAAAGGGAAATTCATTCTCAGAAGTTTTTGGAAAATGCTGACAAAAAGTGGAATTTTGGATACATTTTGCTGTATTTGCTTTGTGATTTCGTTAGTAAAAGCAACCCTCAAGTCAGCCGTACAGTGAGTGGTTTGTATAACAGGACATGGGTGCCCATAGGTTTCCAGGAAATGCTCTAAATCTTGCATTTTGACAGAGTTTTCTCTGAGGTAGCACACGTGTTGTGTTCCAACCAATATGCAACATTGATGTTACTGTTCGGGCTCTTTGAAACTACTTTATGCCCACAGGCTTTCTGAGAAAGGCTCTAAATGTGGCATTTTGTCAAAGTTTTCTCTGAGAAGGCAGACCTTGTTCTAATTCAGCAAATATGTGACATTGTAAATAATGCTGTTTGCATTCCCTGGAACTCAAATGTTATGCGTTTATTTCACATTTCAATTTTAGACGCCAGTGAAGTGTTTTAATGAATATTGGTGATTCTTTTTTTTATCTGCCACTCTGCCCATTTCCCGTAACGAGTTTGCCCAAATTCCACCGCGCTTGGAACTCTCGTTTCCTCTGACTCTTCCTACCTGTATCCTGCACACACTTGTCCTAGCCTAGGCCTCCCTCTGTCTGCACAAATCCCACAACTATTTCTTTCTGCTCCTTTCCCTTCCAGCCTGCACTCACCCCACACGGGTCTCTGTCTTCATGCCCACACCTCTGCCAGTCTCTGTCTCTGTCTGCACCCCTTTATACCCACACCTCTGCCAGCCTGCACTCACCCCACTCCTGTCTCTGTCTGCTCCCCTTCATACACACCGGTGCCAGTCTGTCTCTGTCTGCACCCCTTTGTGCCCTCGCCTCTGCCAGCCGGCACTAACCCTACCCCTGTCTCTGTCTCCACCTTTTCATTCCCAGACCTCTGTCAGCATACACTCATCTCACACGTGTCTCTGTCTGCATCCCTTCATGTCCAAACCTCTGCCAGCCGGCACTCACCCCACCCCTGTCTCTGCCTCCACCCCTTCATGTGCACACCTGCGACCTAGACCCATCCCACACGTGTCTCTGTATGCACCTCTTCATACACACCTCTGCCAGTCTGTCTCTGCCTGCACCTCTTCATTCCCACACCTCTACACGCCAGCACTCACCCCACTCCTGTCTCTGTCTGCTCCCCTTCATGCCCATGCCTCTGCCAGCATACACTCACCCCATACGTGTCTTTATCTACAGCCCTTCATGTCCATACCACTGTCAGCCGGCACTCATCCCACGTGTCTCTGTCTGCACCCCTTTGTGCCCTCGCCTCTGCCAGCCGGCACTAACCCTACCCCTGTCTCTGTCTCCACCTTTTCATTCCCAGACCTCTGTCAGCATACTCTCATCTCACACGTGTCTCTGCCTCCACCCCTTCATGTGCACACCTGCTAACCTAGACCCATCCCACACGTGTCTCTGTATGCACCTCTTCATACCCACACCTCTTCCAGACGGCACTTATCCCACGCATGCCTTTGTCGGAACCCCTTCATGCCTCAACATATGCCAGCCTGCACTCACCCCACACCTGGCTCTGTACCTATGTATGTCTAAGCCTCTGTCAGCCTAAATTCATTGCACATGTGTCTCTGTCTGCATCCCTTCATTTAATTTATTCAATGTTTTCTATAACGCAAACATGACCCAAAAACATGGGTGTCAGAGCGCTTTACAGTTAGATTGCACTTCCAGTTCAGATAATATCCCTTTTTTACGCCTACTACCTGTGATATGTATCTTATCCCCGTTGCATGTTCAAAAAGTTACAAGAACACACACTTGATAATAGTAGACAACCGTAATACAAATCGCATAACCCTTAATTACAAAACAAAACCAATACTGAGAATTACTAGGAATACACAATGGTTGAATTATTGAATGACAAGTACAAAAGATGTCTAAACGACAGTGGATTGGTCAAGGAACTTGACGTAAGTCCTCTGAATTGACCTTAGACCACTCTGCTGTTATGGGAGGAATTTACTCATCAGAAAGGACTTTGTCTCCTTCTTGAATAGAGTAGTGTGGGTAATCCTTCTGTTATTCGGTGGAAATGAATTCCAAATCCTAGGAGCAGCTCCTGTGAACGCTCTATCATATGTTCTCTTCTTCCGGAAGAAAGCTGGTTTCAGTAAAAGTCTCCAGTCCCCGTAGAGGATCTACTACCTCCAGACAACATCATTTTCTGGGCAAGGCAATGAAGAGTTATGTGGTGTGGTGCTTTGTGTGTTATACATGCAATCTTTAGCTGTATTCTTGCCTCGAAGGTTAACCAATTGAGAGCTTTCAGGTGATGAGTGATATGGTCAAATTGTTTGGATCCGGTTATAAGTCTAGCCGCCGCATGGAGGCAAGCTTTAAGGGGAGCAGTTGAAATTTTAGGAAGACCAGATAAAGTTGAGGAACCATACTCAATTCTAGAAATGACCAGCGCCTGGACTGTTCTTTTCAAGTCCTCTGTGTCAATGAACGGCTTCAACTTACTAAGGTAGTTAAGATGGAAATGGGTATTTTTTGCCATTATGTTGATGTGGGTACCCATGTTCAACTCTTTCTCCAGCGTGATTCCTAGAGACTTAGTTGACTCTTTTAGAATCGGGGAGCCGTTTAGCGCAGTAATCGTCTTGCTCCATTCCGTAATCCTAGTGTCACTTTTAGGAGGGCAGATCAGAAGGAATTCTGTTTTTTGTGGGTTAAGCTTGAGAGGATTGCCTGAAAGCCATTAAATAGTCTTCAAAAGTGCTAGGTTCATTATGATGATCTCTTCCAATGATGTAATCTTCCTATACAGCTGAGTGTCATATGCATACATGTGGCAGGAAATGTTAGCCTTTTGTAGTACTTCTGTTAATGGTTCAATGTATAGATTGAAAAGGGAAGGTGATAGTGTTGATCCTTAAGGAACTCCGATTTGAATCGGGGAAGGCGAAGATAGCTTGTGGTTCACCAGGAATCTCTGTGATCTGTTCTCTAAGAAAGAATAGAACCATTTTAAGACTGCCCATCCTGTTTTCCAGACAGTCTAAATGTTTGGCATGATTCACGGTATCAGAAGCGGATGATAGGTCTAAAAGGACAAGGAGACAAGTTTCATTACGGTCAAGAGCAAGAAGAGCATCATCTACTATGTGCAGAAAAGCTGTTTCCATTCTATGATCTGATATGAACCCCGATTAGCGATCTTTTAGCAACTTAAAGTCAGTAATGTGTTGGACTAGTTGTTGAAGAGCACATTTTTTCTGGAACTTTGGCTAGTAAGCGAATGTTTATTAACGGCCGAAATTTGTTAGGGTCCAAAGGTTTGTCTCTAGGTTTTTTAAATAGAGGAATGACCTGGCCAGTTTTTTAGACATTCCTGAAAAGATCCTTGTACTAGCCAAGCATTGATTATCTTAGTCCAAAGTGAGATGACCGTGTGATTGATTGAAAGCCAACATTTTGCAGGAAGAGCATCATAGTAATGGTTGTTGACTAATGCGAATTATTTTTAGGCTGTTTGAGTGCTGGTAGTGCTTGCTGCTCCTCTAGTGCACTCCTTAGATTCAAGGCTTTGTCAGTGGTATTTGTGAGTTCACTCTCCAGTGAGCTGGCTTTAGCTGTGAAAAATGATGAAAAAATCTTCGCAGCTCAATTCTGATTTATTTGTTAGTAGTGAGGATTTGACCAACTTGTTTGATTGATCTTTTAGCAATTCGAAGAGCTTTCTCTGTCTGTTCTTTGTGTTATAGAGTTCACTTCTAAAACTATTTTTTTTAAATTAAGACTGCTTTGATTGTAGGCTTTCCTGGTCTTCCTTAACAGTGTTAGGTGGGGGGATGATGGGTGTTTTCTCCACTTCCGTTCAGATAGTCTCAGAGTCCATCTTTCTTCATTCAGAGAACTGTTGATTGTATTCGGAAATTGATGATGTGGGGATCTCGCCAATCACAAGGTACAATTGAAATTAAAAATTGATTTCACCACGTTTTCTTTGGAGATGATCCAATGTAAAATCAAGCCTTTAAAATGAGTTGGAAGGGCACAAGCTTCCATTAGCTCGTGATCGGCTAGGAATTCTTCATGTCTAAGCCTCTGTCAACCTGAATTCTTTCCACACGTGTCTCTGTCTGCACCCCTTCATGCCCACAGCTCTGTCAGCACACACTCACCCCAAATGTCTCTGTCTGCACCGCTTCATATCCACACCTCTGTCGGCTTACACTCACCCTACACCTGTCTCTGTCTTCACCCTTTCATGTCCACACCTTTGTCAGTTTATACTCACCCTACGCCTGTCTCTGTCTGCACCCCTTCAAGTCCACACCTTTGTCAGTATATACTCACCCTACACCTGTCTCTGTCTGCACCTCTTCATTCCCACACCGAATACCCTCATCTCACACCTGTCTCTGTCTGAACCCCTGCATGCCCACACCTCTGTGAGCCTGCATTCACCCACACATGTCACACCCCTTCATGCTGACACCTCTGTCAGCCTGCACTCACCCACACATCTGTCTGCACCCCTTCATTCCCACACCTCTGTCAGCATACACTCACCTTACACCTATCTCTGTCTTCACCTCTTCATTCCCACACCTCTGTCAGCATACACTCACCCACACATGTCTGTTTGCACCCCTTCATTCCCACACCTCTGTCAGCCTGCACTCACCCACACATGTCTGTCTGCACCCCTTCATTACCACACCTCTGTCAGCATACACTCACCCACACATGTGTGTCTGCACCCCTTCATTCCCACACCTCTGTCAGCATACACTCACCTTACACCTATCTCTGTCTTCACCTCTTCATTCCCACACCTCTGTCAGCATACACTCACCCACACATGTCTGTCTGCACCCCTTCATTCCCACACCTCTGTCAGCATACACTCACCCACACATGTCTGTCTGCACCCCTTCATTCCCACACCTCTGTCAGCATACATTCACCCACACATGTTTGCTGCACCCCTTCATTCCCACACCGCTGTCAGCATACACTCACCCACACATGTCTGTCTGCACCCCTTCATTCCCACACCTCTGTCAGCATACACTCACCCACACATGTCTGTCTGCACCACTTCATTCCCACACCTCTGTCAGCATACACTCACCCACACATGTCTGTCTGCACCCCTTCATTCCCACACCTCTGTCAGCATACACTCACCCACACAGGTCTGTCTGCACCCCTTCATTCCCACACCTCTGTCAGCATACTTTCACCTTACACCTATCTCTGTCTTCACCTCTTCATGCCCACACCTCTGTCAGCATTTGCTCACCCCACACCTGTCTCTGTCCGCACCCCTTCATGCCCACCTGCACTTATCCCACATATACAATCTGTTTATAGCTATTACTGCCCACCTGTTTGTTAGCCTTCACCTCTCCCAGCCTGTTCCTCTCCTTGGCCGCACCTCCCCTTCGTGCCCTTAATGAACATCTCCAGTTCTTCACACCGTTCCCTAGCTGCGCGACTCCCCGCTCTCTCCTCACCCAGTACCTCTCTTTACCTACTCACAGCTCTGAAAGCCTGCTCCTAGCCCGCACCCACCTCTGTCGGTGCCTCCCCCACCCATACTACTTATCATTGCACCTGTTCATAGCCACACTTTCCACTTTACCCCATCCTGCCAGTACATGTGCCTCTGCACTCCTGCCCGTACTCCCTGCATATCTTCCAGCTTTTACAACTCTACCTTTGTACCTCATTCACCATACCTCGACCCTACTGTGCCCCCACCTGCCTGCACCACTCCCATCACCCACCTCTCTATGCCTGTACACCTCTGTCTCTCCACCTTTCCCTTCCTATATCTTTACCTGCCCTCGCCCTTCCCTACTCTACCAGCCTCCACCTCCCCCAGCCTGTACCTCTCTCTCCTTGATCCTCTCCCAGCCTGGACCTCGCCCTTCCCTACTCTACCAGCCTCCCCCTCCCTCAGCCTGTACCTCTCTCTCCTTGCACCTCTCCCTGCACCTCTCCTGTCCCTACTCTACCAGCCTCCACCAGCCTATACCTCTCTCTCCTTGCACCTCTCCCTGCCTTGACTGCTCCCTTCCCTCCTCTACCAGCCTCCACCTCCCCAGGTTGTACCTCTTTCTCCCTGCACTCTCCCTTCCATACTCTACCAGCCTCCCCTCCTCCATCCTGTTCCTCTCTCTCCTTGCACCACTCCCTCCCTGGAGCTCTCCTTTCCTGCATTTCTCTCAGCCTGTACCCACAGCTCTACTACCCCATCTCTCTTCATGCCCGTGCCTCTGTGTGACATGAGCTCTCGCTACACCTCTTCCAGCAAGAGATATTACCAAGCTGGTTCTTTACCAGCACCACTGGTATTGTCATATCTCAGCTGGTACAAAGATGAGCGAAATCACTTAAAGCTGGTATTCTTAGCCCTTATATGTAAATGTAAATGTATTGCAATTTATATAGCGCACATATCACCCGAAGGCATCAAGGCGCTTGCCTTGGGAACACGTCCTGGTATTCCCCTGTGAGATAACCCCAGCAGGGTATCCACAAGGTGAAAGCCAGGCATCCCGTCGCGAGGGGCCGTAGTGGAGATTAAGCAAGCTATTGCCCAGAGTCGCAGAGTGTGAACCCGTGAGTCGAGTAGGCACCGGAACGAGAATTATCGAGTCCGTGGAATTTTTGCACTCAAGACCCGCCGAGGCGGGGAATCGAACCCTGGTCCACGGCCGATCTCAGCTTCCAGGTCTGCCGCCTCTAACCCCTGAGCCACACTTCTCCACGCGAAGAGATAGGTATGTGAAAGAGCAAATCTAAATATAAAGCTCTTTTAAATGTGTTCTAGAGCTGTGCAATGGTCGCTGACTAATATTTAAATAAGGTGACCAGAATTTTAAAGCTAAAACTCGAGACATTTAATGAAAATAGAAGAAGGACTACAATTTTACTTCAAGCAAGCGGACTGAATGACAGCGCTCCTCAGCAGAAAATTACAGAACTGGGGCCTCATTTATGAGGCAGTGCGTCACTTTTATGCCGCCGGTGCGTCACTTTTTGTGACGCACCCGTGGCGTAAAAAATGCACCTTGTTGCGCCATATTTACAAACTGACGCATCTAGGTAGATGCGTCACTTTGTAAACCCCTGCGCCACATTATACCTGCGCCAGGTATAATGTATGCAAGGGGGGCGTATTGACGCAAGGAAGGGTCGTAGAAGTGACTCCGTGAAATCTATGAGATTTCACTGTATCACTTCTAGGGCGCCATTGCGTCAAAATCTTGCACCTGCCTCACAGCAGGCGTAAGACTGACGCAGGCCCTCTCACATTGGGCTTGCCCCATGTGAAAGGATGAATTGCTGGAGTTGCGTCACTTTTGTGACACACTCCAGTAATGCGTCACTTTTGAGCTTACAGATACGTCAGAAATACTGACGTATCTGTAACTCCTTGCGACATGATGCGTCATACATTAAATATGACGCATCAGGAATGTCGCAAGAAGTGCGCACTGAGAAGTGACGCATCGCTGCTTTCACGCAGCGATGAGTCATTTCTCATAAATGAGGCCCCAGGCAGTTAGAATTAACACAAATGCAATTTTTTAGACCCAGTAGCTTGTCTGTTAATTAAATTGCTTTCTTGAAACAACTGATAACTTTCCCTACTTTGGAAAACATCAAAAAGCACCTCCCACCGTTTTCAGTCGACCCTCTGTAAAAACCGGGACAGGAGCTACATTTCCTAAAATATGCCGGGACAGCTGGTGAAAAGCGGGGACCGTCCGGGCATTTCCGGGACGCCTGGTCACCCTATATTAAAAGTGAGAAAACAAAGCAAGAGAGTGAGAAGTTGAGATAAGCTCATTTCCCTTCCCTTTAGCTCGCTACTATTCATATATAGCGTCAAGAATGCCTTTCACTCCTGTCTCAAGAGAAAAACTGATAGATTTCTTTAAAAGAACCCCCACCCACTAAACTAGTTAGTGTCCTGCTAATCCTTGGGTTCCCACCCAAGATGCTTAGTGCATCTCGGGTGTGCTGTGATGTCTGAATTACAGCGAAGCAGGATTTTTTGTGAATTCATGAGTTGTGAGTGAGTTAAAACTGCCTCAAGGTGATCCTCCCCTTAAGGATGTTTTAATTGTGGATACCTTGGGTAGGGTTAAAATTGGTGATAGTGGATGTTATGTGATGTTATAGTGGTCTCCCACACCCTAGGTCGAAATGTGTCAGCCAAATATACATGCTTGCTGGGTTGCAAAGGCTTTCTTCTGTCCCAGGTTGCTAGGAAAAACCTAGCCAGTGGTCGCATGTGCGATAAGGCATGAAATATTGGTGCTTATGGTTCTTAATTTATAATTTCCACCCACCTTCCCAATACTCTAGGGTGAAATAAATGAAAAAGCATTATTCAAGCATCATGGTAGCTCATAGCGTGGTGGAAATGATGCATAGCCAGCACAGCGCGCTAGTGCCATGCAACTGTGCCCATCATGCTTGAGCACATTTCTCCCCACCAAGTATGCACACTATACTTCCAGGCCGCACCTCTCCCAGCCCCCACCGCTCTGTCTTTGGCCCACCTACCTGCCATTCATCTTGTTTGCTCACTGGCAAACCTCCCTCTGCTCCTACCTCTCCATGCCCCACCTCTTACAGGCCACAACCATCTCGTGCCCTTCCCAGCCCCTTTCTCTCTGTTCCTTCCACCTAGCTGCCATTCGGCTTGTCTGCACACTACCATACCTCTCCCTGCTCCTACCATCCCATGCCCCACCTCTCACAGACTGCACTCAGACCACACCTCTCCCTGCTCGTACCATCCCATGCCCCAGGGGCGGCTCTAGGCTCATGGCGGCCCTAGGCAGGAAGCGTAGGTAGGGGGCCCTGGAAGAGGGGGTCCGGGTGGGGCAGAGCGAGGAGGCCAGAGAAGAGGGGGTGGGTCAGGTTGTTTGGAAGTGGAACAAATCCCTGCCAGGGGCCGCCACGCAAAAATGTATCCATCCTCAAAGGATTATTATATTAAGGGTATATATTGGCGTGGCGGCCCCTGGGGTTTAGTGGCCCTGTGCAGGTGCACAGCTTGCACATGCCTAAGGCCGCCCCTGCATGCCCCACCTCTCACAGGCTGCACCCAGCCTGCGCCTCTCCCTGCTCCTACCTGCCCACGCACCACCTCCCACAGACCACACCAAGGCAGCGCCTCTCCCTGCTCCTACCTGTCCATGCACCACCTCCCACAGACCACCCCAAGGCAGCACCTCTCCCTGCTCCTACCTGCCCACGCACCACCTCCCACAGACCACACCAAGGCAGCACCCCTCCCAGCTCCTACCTGTCCATGCACCACCTCTCACAGGCCGCACCCAGCCTGCGCCTTTCCCTGCTCCTACCTGTCCATGCACCACCTCCCACAGGCCTCACCCAGCCTGCGCCTTTCCCTGCTCCTACCTGTCCATGCACCACCTCCCACAGGCCGCACCCAGCCTGCGCCTCTCCCTGCTCCTACCTGCCCATGTACCACCCCCGACAGGCTGCACCCAGCCTGCTCCTCTCCCTGCTCCTACCTGCCCACGCACCACCTCCCACAGACCACACCAAGGCAGCACCCCTCCCAGCTCCTACCTGTCCATGCACCACCTCTCACAGGCCGCACCCAGCCTGCGTCTTTCCCTGCTCCTACCTGTCCATGCACCACCTCCCACAGGCCGCACCCAGCCTGCGCCTCTCCCTGCTCCTACCTGTCCATGCACCACCTCCCACAGGCCGCACCCAGCCTGCGCCTCTCCCTGCTCCTACCTGTCCATGCACCACCTCCCACAGACCACACCAAGGCAGCACCTCTCCCTGCTCCTACCTGCCCACGCACCACCTCCCACAGACCACACCCAGCCTGCGCCTCTCCCTGCTCCTACCTGTCCATGCACCACCTCTCACAGACCACACCCAGCCTGCGCCTCTCCCTGCTCCTAACTGTACACGTACCACCTCCCACAGACCACACCAAGGCAGCGCCCCTCCCAGCTCCTACCTGTCCATGCACCACCTCTCACAGATCACACCCAGCCTGCGCCTCTCCCTGCTCCTAACTGCCCACGCACCACCTCCCACAGACCACACCAAGGCAGCACCCCTCCCAGCTCCTACCTGTCCATGCACCACCTCTCACAGACCACACCTAGCCTGCGCCTCTCACTGCTCCTACCTGTCCATGCACCACCTCCCACAGACCACACCAAGGCAGTGCCCCTCCCAGCTCCTACCTGTCCATGCACCACCTCCCACAGACCACACCAAGGCAGCACCCCTCCCAGCTCCTACCTGTCCATGCACCACCTCTCACAGACCACACCCAGCCTGCGCCTCTCCCTGCTCCTACCTGTCCATGCACCACCTCTCACAGACCACACCCAGCCTGCGCCCCTCCCTGCTCCTACCTGCCCACGCACCACCTCCCACAGACCGCACCCAGCCTGCACCACTCCCAGCTCCTACCTGCCCATGCGCCGCCTCCCACAGACCGCACCCACCCTGCACCACTCCCTGCCCCCTTCTCTCTGTTCATGGCCCTCCTACCTGCCATTCATCTTATCTGCACACTGCCATACCTCTCCCTGCTCCTACCTGCCCATCTCTCCCAACCTGTACCTCTCCCTGTACACATCTCTCCCTACCACCTCTCTTCCAGTCTGCCCTATGCTTGTGCATATCTTTCCCAGTCTACATCTCTCCCAGCCTTTACCTCTCTGTACACATCTCTCCCCACCGCATCTCTCCCAGAATATGTCTCTCCCTGTACACATCTCTCCCTGCCTGCAACACTCCCAGTTTGCACCTCTCCCTGTCTACAATGCTCCCACTCTACATCCCTCCCTGCTTGTACCTCTCCCTGTACACATCTCTCATTACCACCTCTCTTCTAGTCTGCATCTCTCCCACCCTATATTTCTTCCTGTAGACATCTCTCCCTGCTTGCATCTCTCCCAGTCTGCACCTCTCCCAGTCTGTACCTCTCCCTGTACACATCTCTCCCTGCTTCTCTCCCAGTCTGTACCTCTCCCTGTAGACATCTCTCCCTGCTTCTCTCCCAGCCTGTACCTCTCCCTGTACAAGTCTCTCTCTACCGCATCTCTACCAATCTCACACCTCCGCGCTGACGCCTCTCCCACCAGCAACCAAGCCTTTGCCCTCCTTCCTCACACTCATATCTATAAGTACACAGGACATATATTGATGCCTCAGCAGTGCTTTAAATGTTACCAGCACTTTTTCATTTTGAGAGGGAGAGTACCGGCACTTCTCAAGACAGAAGTAATATTTTCAATTGGAGAGTAGCGGCACTTCTCAGAAACAAGCACTGCACTTCTATTTTCCCTTTTCAATCACTGGGCCTCAGCATTGACAAAGTCGGTTGGTCTAGCCTAGCGCATAAGTGAATATGCAGCCAGACGTATTCGGCTTCATTACTGCCGGGTTCCCTGCCTGTGCTCCCCACTTGTTACTCTTGACCCCTCCTCTGTAACCTCCCTTGGAGTGCTTGCCTGCTGTCAGCTCTTTAGTAGTGGTTTTCAAATAAATAAAATTAAGTATGCTGCCGGCAGGATATGAATATGTACATAAGTTAATTTCTTTTGTGCATGAAACGGGAAAGTAAGTCCTCGTTCACAGTGCATAAAGACAATTCAACCACCCAGGAAGAAAAACAACTGATAGCAGGTATTTTTACTTCAACCTGAAGAAATATCTGGGCACTTCCGGTTTATGGTATTCAAATACCTAAAACTATAAACAACGAGCGAATCGAAAAGGAAAGAGCAATGAACAGAAGTGCGTGTTTTCTTTAAATACCCTCTGTCACTCGCTGAATACAAATCCGGAAGTTTGAAAAATTGTAAGAAAATACACATTGCAGACACTTTTCACAGAGCAGGTCCAGGGACTCTGGGTGAGTCTAACACTTCCTACATCATAATAAAAGTACACCTTTAAAAAATGATTCGGTTCCAACTTACCCCAATGACCCAGAGCATTATTTTATATTTCAAACTAATGCACGTCATAACTTGGGAAAGGTTGCATTCCTAATCCAATGCTTGTGTCTCCCATGCAGGGCAGTATCTGAGTACAGTTTGTAGGGGAGTGTCACATATGCAACCGCACAAATTTGGAAAGGATATTATAAAATTAAAACAGTTAATCAATCATCACTGCTACACGAAATGAATCAACGGGAAACAATGCCTCGCGCTACTGAATTATTTATCAACATGTTTCGACCATCTCCTGTGGCCCTTATGATCTGCATCAAGATATAATCGTTGTTCCTGTAAACCAGCCTTTAGAATTTAATGTACATCACTTTAACATCAAAATTGCCTTTGCATGATTTGTACTAACAATATGGTTAGCACAATTCTTATCAGTCACTGTTAGTTCTTATCAAATAGTATTATTATAGCCTAAATTCCACTTAAATAATTGATGAGTGACAGCTGACCAACACAGATACATTTTTATTAGCGCATCTTTTATTTATTAATGGATACAAATAAGCGTAGCCAGTATATTAAAATTGTAGGATGGCTCTATCCTAGATTGAAGATAGAGGGAAACTTCATGCAAGAAATCTTTGAGGGTTGAGAGACCAATATAGGAGTTTAAAAGGGATATATGGGATACAGTTGGGTCATTTTGTACACAGATGTAGGGAACACGTGGCCTTTTTGTGGTAGGTAAATGTGCTTCAATCCACAGTTTGAAGCAAATAGCTTGGCGGCAGTCCTGTTTCACAGACTCTCAACTTTTCATTTTTTTCCTCATCAAACGTTCTCACCTTTAATCTTACTGAAGTGCATTGATGAACTGCGGTAAGTTTTAACATCTGTCAATCAATCATAAAGTATTGCAAAGCACCCGTGAGTGTCTCAAGGCGCTGGAGTTGCTAACTTCTTCCTGGTGATCTGCCCATTGGAACAGCCAGGTCTTAGTCCTTTCGTGAATTGCTGGAGCGATGAGGCGGTCCGAGGTGCAGGGAAGGTCGTTCCACACTTTGGCCGCCAGGTGTGATCAATGCGTATCAATGTCTTACCATGAAACCGGTTTGTCCCCGTCAACCCATTGCGGGTAATGTAAAAGGAGTAGCCAGCAAATACAATACCTCATCTTGAACCATACATCTAATTACATTGACCGATCAAAGCTAGCCAACCCAACCCAACTGCCTTTAGGAAAGGTCCCTTTAGCCTTTCATCCTACTTCCATCTATCTGTGCATCTTTCCACACATATCTATTCATTCAAGAGTATATCTCTTAAACTATCCATTCAACATTTCGCGTTCATATGTACATTCAACCTTTGGTGTATCCACTCATTGATATCTTCATGTAGCCATCTCCTTTCACCCATCCATCATTTCACACTTCTCTGTCTATTTTTCATCCATCTGTTCACCCTTTCACCTAAAGATCCTTTTGCTCTTCGACTCATCCTTTTACCCTTTCTTCTATCCATCCTTTCACTCTTCCATCTATTTACCCTTCTTGTCACCCTTCCATCCTAACTTTCACCTTGTCTTCCTTATGTCATTTCACATTTACTCTCTTTCTTTCACCCTTCCATCCTCCTCCTGTTCTTTCTTCCCTGTTCTTTCCACTCATCTTTTGTCTCTCATCCTTCCTGTTTCGTTCTTACCTTTGTCTCTTATGATCACTTTCTCTTTTTAATCTTGTCACTGTGTTCCTCTACTTTCACCATTTCGTCATTTGTCTTTCTCTGTATCATTTCCTCTACATATCAGCCACCACAACACACTTCCGTCATATTATTCCTTACGAGTACAATTTATGAGCACTCAGCAGACCTTTGGACCGAAGAAGTCGATAAGCAACTAATTAACACATTTTGTGAGGCCGAGTTCACGAGCCAAATGGACCTAGAGAAAGCCCCCGCTTACGCAACTTAAGTGGGATGAAGATGCTCGTCCAGCAGTGACGCTTGGACAAACATTGAGGCTGCAGCAATATCCTGTACTAACTATCTGGTGTGTAAGGTAAGTGATTCTTTTTTTCATTGCTTCGTTCGTGACCGTGTGGGACAACATGTAATTTAATGCTTGTGAATATTGAATAAAAGACACGTTATAAAAAAAGCTACTTAAGTGGGTGTGGTATCAAGGGTACCTAAGAAGTTTGATGATTATATTTTGGATTAATTGTTTTTTTTGTTTTGTTAAAAGAATACATATCGTACCCTACCTTTGTGCTTACTATTGTACTTGGAGCATGTATTGTAATGTCTATTGTTTATGTCATATGGAACTCTCATATGTAATGTAGAACTCACTGATGCAGGAGCTGAGGTTTGAATATAAGCAGGAGCTGTTGGAGTTTGCCTTGGATGGATGCCTTGGCTCTTGCACCAGTGGGTCCTTTTATAGCACATTAATAAACAACCTTATTTTTATATTATCTAACTCCTCCACTTCATTACAGTGGGTGGGGTTTATAAATGTAAATCCGTAATTATAAAGCGCAAACTACTCACCCTCACAGGTCTCAAGGCACTGGGGGCTGTAGTGGAAATTTAGTGAGCTATTGCCCAGAGGCTCATGGTGCTGAGCTGAGCTGCCGCTGGAGCCGGGGATCAAACCATGAACCCTGTGCTCTGAAGTCAGCTGCCCTGGCCACTGCACCACACCTTGTAGGAGAGTAGGGTCTGCTTCCTATGGTCACCCCCACTTTTTGCTGTGATTCTCTGGTTTTTCGACTTTAGTGTAGCTTTGGACCTGCTAATCAGACCCACAGCCCAGCTGTTCTCTCTCAAAATTGATACCATGTACTTTAGGTATATACCAGATTGGTTACTGGGTCACGCTTGTGAGCCCCTGTATAGTGTACCATAGGTACCCAGGACATAGGTGCACCCTAGGCCTACCAGGGGCTGCAGCATGTATTGTGCCACCCCTGGTTTGCCTTTCAAACTGACACCACAGGTCTGTTCACACAGCCTGGGTAAAGTGGTGTAATCACCCCTTACTTAGATATAATATACCTATATCTACCTTATATATAGACACATATGCACCTATAAGTCACTCTTATGGTAGGCCTCAACAATCCAGGAAGAGTGCTTGGTTTTATGTGAGAGGGTGCCCTAGCATGAGCTGAGCCCCTCTGCAGTTTTCGGAACCATCTCCTTATAGCTGTTCTATGATATAGCTATACAATATACTCTTAAGTGCATTATAATCCTCGCAGTTAATGCTAACTTTGGTTTGGCTTTATCAAAACATGTCATGTAAGGTGTCAAACACTTTGAAATACTACCCCCCCCCCCTCCAATTCTGGCGGCGGGGGTAGCATTCCACCCTTCTAGAGGGAAAAGACATGTATGTTACTGCTTTACCCGTTTAAAGTTAAACAGAGCCTCAGCATCACAAAATGGATGCTGCTGCCACCGACACGAGTCTGAACTCCTGTTGCTGGGGGAAACTCCAGCAACGGCGGCCTGGACAATAGGTTTCCTGTCCAGGGAGGTGCCAGCACCTCCCCAGACAGGGGTTTTGTGTATTGGGGCAGGGAGGGCTGCATTCAGTGAATGCATCTAGACACTGCCTGGGGCACACAAGGTGCTCCATGCATAGCCCGGTACAAACCAGTTGCTGGGGCACTCTAGCCCCAGCTCTGGTGCGAAACTGGACAAAGGGAAAGGGGTGTACCCACCCCCTTCTCAGGTCCACCCATAGGAAGGACCTAGGTAGGTAATCCAGCCCCATCCTTAGTATAAGTATAGGAGCTGTGTCCCCAGGACTTTAGATTATCCTGGAACGAAACTTTGATACAGAACACTTGGACCTTCGACATTCTATTCTGACTAGAAGACGGAAGACATCTCCCTTGTGGTCAAGAATTAACCACCCTGTTCAAACAGGCACCAACAGCAACTTTGCCGGTCTGCAGTTTCAAGGCTCCTGCCGGAACCCAAAGACTCTGCGACTCAAGAACTGGACTTCTAGACTTCTCTGACCCCGACCCATATCCATAGCAAAGCTGAGACCTGTGGCGGACATGAGAGACGTGGGACCGGACATCTTGGACATCCTGCATTTTGCTACCTGCACTCCTTTCCTGAAGCCTCAATAAGTTGTGCATTGGAGTACGAGAAGCTCTATCCCGAGCATCATTTGACCCAAAGCCCAGGCTCCCACACTCCGCGAGTGTCCCATGGGCCCCGCCTTTACATTTGTGCTTGACGCGTCTTCGCGTTCCTTGCCCATTGGCTAGTGAGCCCCCTGAAGATGACATCTTGAATCTAACTTGCGATCCTGGTTGCTCCAGGCTTGCCCCAGCTTCCCTGCAAAGGAGAAGCGCCACAGACCTTGCTGGTCTGCAACAGAGCCAATCTTGACATCCTGCGTGGACTGCAGTTGCCAAGGCTTGTTGGGTCCAATCTGGATACCGATGCTGCAGTCATCTAGATCCATCATGGGACAGCTCGAATACAGCTCCTGGTCATCGTCGATGCGTCCTGGACCTAATGGCTGAAGAGACAAACTCACCTTCTTCACCTTCAAGCACGCAACATCGCCTGGTTCCTTCCTGGTCCCTGGCTAGTGACCCAGACTCTGTCCCCTCTGCTTTCAGGTTCTTCACATCTCCGATCCACCCTTGGATCCACCCGGACACTTTTCCTCTGGTTGCCTGCAGCACTTCTTTGCAGCTCTCCATAGAAAACGACGACGAAACCCGACATCAAAAGACACATATGTACCCGGCTTCCGTGGGTGAGGTAACACAAGTACTCTGGTAGTCTCGAGGGTATTGGCCCTCTTAGTGTTTAAGTCTAAAAGGGTTCCATCCTAGTCCATCCGGAAGTGTCCTTAACTTGTTACTTTGTAACTTTTACAAACTCCATTGAAAGTCAATGTGAGCCTGCGCTTGTGTTTAGACACTGCATGCGACTCCCGTGGGTCTCCTACTCCTTAATCTTTGGTTGCTTAGTGTAGCCCCACCGATTCTACAGGCCATAGGCCTGCTTTCTAACTCTCACGTGGTACTTATACCACTTTCTTTTTATATGGTTTGTGAGGCCCCTAGGGCATTACGTATACTGTGCAACTTATCGTATATTAACTGTGTGACTTGTATTGTATTTTTACCTCTGACCTCATAAAGAGTGCAGAGGGGTTGTTTTTAGATTAAATACATATATATTTGATATATACCTTGTGTGGTGTCCTTTCACTTGGTATTCAAGGGATTATATATGGTAAAAACAACTTGCTTAACTCGCCTACTGAAGTCTTAGCCTAAAGGCTGCTGGTTCATGCTACCACTAGGATAGCTTTCTATAAGGTTGACTTTACAACCACCATCATTAAGGGTCGATTAGACTGGTACAAGGTGCCCACTAGAACTAGTGGACATCATATGCCATGCTAACTTCTCACACACCTCTCCATATGTTTCACTATGCCACTTGCTACAAACTAAAACTGTTTTACATCTACTGTAAATTATTATTGTATATACAATCAAGTAGAGTGAGTTTCCAAAATTTCTAAATATTGAGCTCCTTCACTGCACTTATATTCTGACTTTGCCCACGAGACATGGGGCTAGATGTATGAACATTAATAATAGTGATTACCAAACGCAATTGTTTGTGAACCACTATTTGTTAATCGCTGTTACTAATGTACTAAGGTGAATCTGGACCTGATTTCCACATTTGCGATTCCTTGTGGGTCTTAAATAAACCTGCCCCATGAATATTAATGAGGTGAGTTGAAATTTGTAACCCACTAGGATTTGCTGTCCTCAAAGGGATTGTGCCTGTTAAGGTCAGCAGACTACCAAGTCTGTGATTGCTTTTAAATAAAGTAATCTTTTGTTTTTTGAAACAGAACCAGTTTACCTTAAAGGAAAATGGAATGAGCTCCAAAAGAAAAATTAAACGTTTCATGTTTATTTTTTAATGGATCTGTAGGACAACTACCTACACTTAAAAAGCTTTTTTCAAACATTTTAAAAAGGTAAGGTGTCCCATTTGGGAATGGGATACCACCAACTTTTATTTGGTGGTAAAGTGAGAATGTTTTGTGACCACATTTCAGTCTTAAAGTATTAGTACATACTATTCACATTCCTTATTTGGAAGGGACGCCCTGATCCCACCTCTTCCAAATTAGTACTTTGTTTTTGTTCACAAACCCAAACTGCTATTTGGTAAGAAGTTACCGAATCACAATTTGGTGTTAGTACATTACAAAAAGCATATTTGTGAATCGGGCCATTACTGGCAGCGAAAATGCTTTGTACATCTAGCCCATGTTTATCAAGTGGCTGAAACATAGTGATTGATAGACACTTTTTCATTGTATTCTTTTTTCTTATATCAATTGCCCAACCCAATTTTTAAACTGCATTCTCTTGATGATTTGCACATGGATTCCTTGTGTAATAGTGGATTTATATGTGATACCGCAGGTTCTCACTAATTCACTTTTGATCAAAACATGTGGTACGTATTTGTTCATTCACTCTTTCCATATCCTACAGAAGGCAGCTATTTGGGCGGTGATATGTACTTTAAAAAATCATTGTCTGAGGGCACAACCTCAATATTCGTAGCTGGATCTTCCAAACATGGGACGATGACAGAAAAAAAGACTTCTGGGAATAAATCCAAGATCTGTCTGTGATATAGCATACTTCATTTTACTACTTGACAGCTTTCTATAGTGCAGACTAGACCCATAGTGTGTCAGAGAGCTTCGCATAGAGAGAACAATATGTGCACATAAACCAAAAAGCATTTTTAGTATAGTGCGTAAAAACAAAGCGTGCAGTATATCTAGACTGAGGGACTAATTTAGATTTTGACGGACAGGTTACTCCATCACAACATTGACGGATATCCTGTCCACTGTAAGTTTTTCCATTAGACTGCATGCGAGTGACTATTTTGCATGTGAAACGAACTTTCAAACATCCCACGCACTCTGTCTCATTGAATTCTTTACTTCATTCTTGCAGTGTCTACAAAAAGCAACCTTTTGTCTTTTTTTATTCATTGAAAGAGTCATTAATTCACTTTACGGCAGTGCTTTAAATGTGAAAAATAGGTGCATGTCTTGTTGCAATGCATCATTTTTATTATAAGCGTTTGGGTTTTATTCCTGGACGTACAATGTGCTTTCCTACTTTTAAAACAGGTATACCACTTCTTATTTATGTTGCTTTCACCTTATCTAATATATAGACGTTTTAGTGACTAACACCCACAACTGTAGTACTCTCTGCCACTCTACTATACACGCTCCGCTCACGGAGTTTCCCGCACTCCGCGTAACGCGGAGCTTGCGAAAACTCCGCTCCGCATAGCGGAGCAGAGTTTTTCTCCTCGCTCGCGATCATCAACGTCAAGTTGGCGACCGCAAGCGAGGAAAATCAACCTCCTGGCAAGATTTTTCCTCGTTCGCGATCGTCAACATCAAGTTGGAGAGCGCACGTGTGGAAAATAAACATCACCGCGAGATTTCTCAACGCGGGATGGTCAGGTTTGTCATTGCGAGTGGTCGCGTATGCTCGCGACCGCTCGCGATGAGAAACTGACTGTTCGTGTTGAGAAAGCTGCCACTCAAGTAAAAATCTACTCGAGCGGCAGACAAGGGAAAGAAGGGATTGCTTGCGCTGTGCAAGGTGCCGTTTGCGATGATTGCACAGTGCAAACAAGCATCTGCACTGTGCAATCACCATGAACGGCATTTTTCTTTGGAACTCCACCGCTTGTGGAGCTCCGCGTAGTGCAGCGGATTTTTTTTGCCATTTCGTGGAGTTCCACATAGCGCAACTCTGTGAAATCCACCCAGGGTTACACGCTACCTGATACCACTCCACTTCAGTCAGTGCTGCTCTAATTTATGCCACCCCACTCTACTCTATACCCCACCACTCTACTCCACCCTATGCCTCTTCACTCTACGCCACTCCACTCTGCGCCACTTCCCCCCACCGTATGCCACTCCACACCACTCCATGCCACTCCCTCTCTATTCTACGGCATTCTATTCTTCACCACTCTACTCTATGCCACTCCACTCAACTCTACCCCAGTCCACGCCCCTCTAATCTATGTCACTTTATCCCACTCCACTCTGTCACTCTAGTCCACACCACTCTACTGCATGCCACTCTACTCCAAGCCACTCTTCACCACTTCCACTCTATGCCACTCCACGCCACTACACTCAACAACACTCTACATACTCCACTCTACACCGCTATACACCACTATACTCTATGCTACTCTACTCTTTCTCTTTACTATGCAACTCATACCACTCCTCTCTATGCCACTCCATTACACTTTACACCACTATGCTGTACACCACTCCATGCCACTCAACTCTACACCATTCTAATCTACCCCACTCCAGTCTATTCACTCTACTTTATGCCCCCCTACCCTACTCTATGCCACTCTAGCCTATGCACCTTCAGTCTAAGCCACTCTACGCTACCCCACTCCTCACCCAAGCCTCCAACACAGCCAACACACTCAAAAGGAGCCACGTTAGACTGGATAATATCAAGAAATAAGGATACTTGAATCCAGGCAATTGTTCCGGTCGGATCACTATGCCATAACCTTCCTGATACACACCGTGAAAAAGAACAAGACCACATACCTTATCAAACTTAAAAAATGGACGAGGGACACTAAAGACTCGAACATCGAACGACTAGTAGAACGCTGTGAGAAGGACTTATATCCACCTAACAACCTGCAGAAAGTGAATGATCTAACGGACCACTACACTTCATCAGTAGCGAATATAGTCAATGCAACCATGCCACTAAAACTGAAAAGAGTCACAGAGAAGGTCAAAAATCCATGCTTTAATGGGGCACTGAATGAAGATAGGCGGAAACTAAGACTTGCTGAAAGAAAATGGAAACAACACCCATCATCCCCCGAACTGAGATCCCTCAGAAAAACCAGAAACGAATACAATAAAAAGATCCTCAACTCCAAAAAAGAATTTACCAGATCAGAACTGGTTAACACCAAAAATAGACCAAGGAAACTAATCAAGATCTTGAAACAACAATCCAATAAGTTGGCCAAATCTGCCCAAGAAACCACAAAAACGCGAATTGTGAGGAATTCTCTACATTCTTCACCAACAAGGCCAACATGCTAGAAAGAGAGCCCAGGAGAGCAGCGGACAACCTCCCTATCCAACCACTCTCACTGATCAATAACACCTCGAATATCGACCATAATAAGACAAAAAACAAGGCTCAGTGGAATACCTTTAAACTATATGACCAAAATACCATTGCCAAAACGCTCTTGGATATCAAACCTAATAACCACTATAACAACCCACTCCCCTCAAAACGTATGAAAGAGATCAACCATATCATCATTCCAATATGGACACAAATAATAAATGCCTCCCTTTCCCAAGGGATCCTTCCAGAATGCCTAAAAACAGGGCAAGTCATCCCTATCATCAAAAACCCTACAGCAGACCCGGCAGATCCTAATACCTTTCGCCCAGTGACAAATATTACATTACTTGCCAAATTAATTGAAAAAATGCGTGCAAAATCAACCGAGCAATCCCATCGCCAATTTCACGCTACTGGAGGATTGCCAGTCGGGATTTAGAACAGGATACAGCACGGAAACAGCAATCCTACATATTGTCGATGACGCTTTACAGGCCCTAGACCATAATCAAACGTGTCTGCTAGTCCTTCTTGACCTGTCTTCTGCATTTCACACAGTAAATCATAAAAAACTACTAACCAGACTCCATGATAGGATGGGAATGTCTGGAAATGTGCTGAAATGGTTTGAATCCTTCCTTCAGAATAGAACGCAAAGATTCCTAGTCAACCAGACACTATCACCATCTTGCCCTAACTCAATTGGAGTTCCCCAAGGATCTACATTATCTCTATCACTATTCAACTTGTATGTCGAACCTTTTACAGAAATTCTCAGAAACTCGAAGATTTCCTATCACATGTACACAGACGACACGCAGATATACATCAGGATCACGTCTCAAAGACATCAAGTTAATGAATGAGGCACTAAAAACGTCATTACAATGGTTAACTAGCAATCATCTAAAGTTAAATTCACAAAAAAAAGAATTCCTATTAATCTCACCACCAAAGAACCACACAGAACTGAAGAAATGGACCAAATTGATCACAGCATTAAATTGCACCCCTACTCTAGTGGACTCAGCGTAATCACTAGGTATCACACTGGATGAGAACCTAGACATGAAAACCCACATCAAAACTATGGCAAAAAGTGCCCGTTTTCATCTACACTACATTAAAAAAGTGAAACCGTTCATCTCTACGGCGGATCTCAAACTGGCAGTCCAATCCTTGGTTATCTCGAAGATTGAATATGGATGTACAACCTTAGCAGGGCTACCAAAAATGTCCACAGCACCACTAAAAGCATGCCTCAATGCAGCTGCAAGACTCATCTCCGGATCGAGGAAATTCGACCATATTTCTCCACACCTAAAAACCTTAAACTGGCTACCGTATGACGCCAGGATTCAACTAAAAATGGCATGTATTACCCACAAAGCGCTCCACTACAATACACCGAGATACCTGGCCCAGAAAATTGAGTTATCAGGAAGAAGCAGACCTGCCAGGAGTGCCAAGGAGCTGTTGCTGAGACCACCCGTCTTCCGGAAGATGAAAACATATGATAAAGCTTTCTCTAGAGCAGCCCCCAGAATCTGGAACTCACTCCCTCCAAACATTAGGAAAATTCCAAACACGGCAACATTTAAGAAGGAAGGTAAGATCTTCCTTAAGAGTAAGGTCCTACCATAGACAAGATAGTTCTTCACTAGCACTGTGACATAGATGCCACCAAACAGAACAGCATTGTAAGTAAAGAGAAAGTCACCAGCGGTACTGGAGAGAACCATTAACGGTATGATACCACGCCTGACTCAGGAAGGGAGATTGCTTAGGGAAATTACACTCCAGAACTATTTGGTCCTGGAAGTCCCAGTACTCCTTTGATACCAAGATGTATCCAAAAACGTACCTCACATGTCTATTTATAAATATTTTTATGTTAACAGTTATGACTGTATACTCACCTACCTCATATCATTGTTGAAATATCTGTTATACAAGATGTATCTCTAAACTACCTTATGTAATGTGAAGCGCTCTGATACCCAAGGGTCACGTTCGCGCTATACAAAACTCTTTAAATAAAAATAAATAAAAATACTCTACACCACTCTTCTCAACGCCACTCCAGTCTATGCCACTCTACTGTATGCCACTCTACTGTACATCACTGTACTCTCTGCCACTCCAGTTTAAGCCACTCTACCCCATTCTACTGTATGCTACTCTACTCCATGCCATTCCACTCTGTGTCACTCTAATCTTCTCTACACCACTCCACTCTATGCCACTTTACTTTACTCTACGCCACTCCACTCTCCACTACTTTATGCTACTCCACATCTTTCTAAGTCACACTTCGTCACTCTGTGCCACTCTGCTCTATGCCACTACTCTAAACCACAATACTAATGTTTAGCCTTGCTGAACAGCAGTCACGCTGCTATATAACATGGTTAAAAGACATTAACAAAGCCAATGGCTCTTACATAGGCGAGACCTATTGGCTTTGCCAAATCATTACTTGCTGGAACGACTTTCAAGCGTGTCAGAACCTCTGTATGCTTTGTGGGAGGCCAATACTCCAATCGCAACACACTCATCAGTCCCCCTGGGCCAAAGCTAGGCTCCACTTTAGTGCTCCCTTCTATTTGCAAACCGAACAGCGCACTTACAGTCCCTTTGCAGGGAGTGGTGTGGCTCACTAGTTAGAGGCGGCAGACCTGTAAGCAGAGAACGGCCCGGGACCAGGGTTCAATTCCGGACGTGGCAGGGTCGTGGACCAGGGTCAAAACGGACTCGATAATTCTCGCCTCGGTGACTACTCAAACCAGGGAACACACTCGGCAACTCTGGGCATTAAGCTTGCCTCATCTCTACAACGGCCCCCCACAGACGCCGGGGATGCCTGGTTTCACCTTGGAGATACCCAGAAAGGGACCATCTCACAGGGAAAACCAGGACGGGTTCCCCAGCGGTCTTCAGCCTGGACCGCGCCCAGCGGCAGGACCCCTGGCCCCCGCAGAGGCCAACCTCTCCGCCGGACCTACGACGCCGCAACACTCAACGCACTCAACACCGGCCGAACCCCCGGATGCTACCGAGCCACCCCGAGACGCAACCACAGACCCTTCTGCTGCCGACCCTGCATCCGGACCTGCACCCCACCCGCCAAGACGATCACCAGCAGTAACCACCTGAAGTGCATCCTGCTCAACACCCGCTCCGTCCACAGACACGCCGTGGAACTCTGGAACCTCCTCGATACCACATCTCCAGACGTCGCCTTCCTGACAGAAACCTGGATGAGCGCCTCCTCAGCGCCCGACATTGCCATCGCCATTCCGGACGGATACAATATCACCCGGAAGGACCGCATCAACCAGACTGGAGGAGGCATCGCCATCGTCCATAAGAACACCATCCGCATCACGACCAACTCCGACAACACCCTCACGGCGGCCGAACATCTTCACTTCCAGATCCACACCGACCCCAAGACCACCCTCAGAGGCACCCTCATCTACAGACCCCCAGAACCCTGCACACAATTCAGCGAAGACATCGCCGACTTCATCTTCACGCACGCTCTCCCCTTCGCTGACTACATCCTCCTCGAGGACCTCAACTTCCACCTGGAGAACAACAACGACCGCAACACCACCACCCTGCTGGACAACCTCGCCAACCTCGGACTCAAGCAACTGGTCAACACCCCCACCCACTACCAGTGGTGTAACGAACCTTGAGGGGGCCCCCCTGCAGGGTACATGAAGCGGCCCCCTCCGGACTCAATCTAGAGCTCCCCAGCAGAAGTGTGGTGCTTACGGGGCCCACTGGAGGGTGAGGGCCCCCGCACCACGGAGGCTGCAGGGGCCTGTGTTACGCCCCTGCCCACTATGCTGGCCACACGCTTGATCCAGTCTTCTCATCCAGCAAGCACATCACCTTCAGCCATTCCACAGGACTTCACTGGACCTACCACAGCTGCATCCACTTCAGCTTCAAAAGAACCACGACCCACCACCACCCGCAACAGGTTCCCCACAGGAGCTGGAGCAAGATCACCGCCGAACAGCTCACCACCTCCCTCAGTCTGAACCCACCCGCCAGCACAACGGACCCCACCAAAGCCTCACGCAACCTCATGAAGTGGCTGACCGACTGCGCCGACGACCTCGCGCCATTAAAGAACCCTACCACTAGACCCAGAAGCAAGAAAGCCTCCTGGTTCACAGACGAACTCAAGGACTCCAAGAAAAACTGCCACACCCTCGAGAAAGCCTGGCTCCTCGACCAGACCGCAGACAACATGACCGCCCTCAAACACGCAATCCCGCAAGCACCACCAGCTTATCCGCACTACCAAGAAGAAATCACTGAAGGAACGACTGGACAACAACACCCACGACAGCAAGGAACTCTTCAGCATCGTCAAGGAGTTCTCCAACCCCAGCACAAGCAACAACGACATCACTCCTTCACAAGACCTCTACGACTCTCTCGCCTCGTTCTTCCACCGCAAGATCGCCGACATCCACAACAGCTTCGGCGCACCATCAACGCACCCAACCACCGAACCAACGACCTCCACCACCACCCTCCGCTCCTGGACCACGGTGACCACCGAAGACAGAGCCCGCACGATGAACACCATCCACTCCGGATCTCCGTCCGACCCCTGCCCCCACCACGTCTTCAACAAAGCCGACTCCATCATCGCACCCCAACTGCGGGACATCATCAACGCCTCCTTCAACACCGCCACCTTCCTGGAGAGCTGGAAGCACGCCGAGCTCAGCGCCCTACTGAGGAAACCAACAGCGGACCCCACCGACCTCAAGAACTTTCGCCCCATCTCGCTCCTCCCCTTCCCTGCCAAAGTCATCGAGAAGACCGTCAACAGACAGCTTGCAGCCTTCCTCGAGACGAACGGATCCCTCGACCCCTCGCAGTCTTGTTTTTGAGCCAACCACAGCACCGAGACCGCCCTCATCGCAGCCACCGACGACATCAGAACCCTGTTCGACAACGGGAAACAGCGGCCCTCATCCTCCTGGACCTATCTGCAGCGTTCGACACTGTCCGCCACCGTACCCTAGTTCAACGCCTCAGCAACATCTGTATCCAAGAGAAGGCACTGGAGTGGATCATCTCTTTCCTCACCGGAAGAACACAGAGAGTCCGCCTCCCCCCGTTTCGATCCGAGGCCACCAAAGTCATCTGCGGCGTCCCGCAAGGATCATCACTCAGCCCTACCCTCTTCAACATCCACATGAGACCTCTTGCAGCCATCGCACGCAAGCACAACCTCAACATCATCTCCTACGCCGACGACACCCAACTGATCCTCTCCCTCACCAGAGACCCCGCCACCGCCAGAACAAACCTACACGAAGGGATGAAAGATGTCGCCGAATGGATGAAGAACAGCCGCCTGAAACTGAACTCAGACAAGACGGAAGTCCTCGTCCTGGGACCATCGCCCTCCGCATGGGACGACTCCTGGTGGCCCCCCGCCCTGGGCGCCACCCCCAAGCCAACAGACCACGCACCCAACCTGGGCTTCATCCTGAACTCCCTCCTCTCGATGACCAGACAAGTCATCGCCGTCTCCTCATCATACTTCAACACCCTACGCATGCTCCGCAAGATCTTCCGATGGATCCCAACCAAAACCAGGAAGACGGTCACCCAGGCCCTCGTCACCAGCCGACTGGATTACGGAAACGCCCTCTACGCCGGAACCATAGCCAAGCTACAGAAAAGACTCCAACGCATCCAGAACGCCTCCGCCCGACTCATCTTGAACATCACCCGACGCAGCCACATCTCCGGCCACCTGAAGGACCTGCACTGGCTCCCCGTCAGCAAGAGGATCACGTTCAGGCTCCTCACCCACGCACACAAATCTCTCCACGACCTGGGCCCCCAAGTACCTCAACGACCGCCTGACCTTCTACACGCCCACCCGCCAGCTACGTTCGACAAGCCTCGCCCTCGCCTCCGTACCACGCATCCGAAGAGCCACAGCGGGTGGCAGATCCTTCTCCTACCTGGCGGCCAAGACATGGAACTCCCTCCCCATCCATCTTCGGCTGACCCAGGACCATCTCGCCTTCAGGAGACAACTCAAGACATGGCTGTTCGAGCAATAGCAAACCCCTTCCCCCAAGCGCCTTGAGACCCTGCCGGGTGAGTAGCGCGCTATATAAGTGTTATGATTGATTGATTGATTGATACTCCATGGAGTCGCAGTGCGCTTTACAAGTACACCCACATTTACATTTACATTTGGGCCAAAGCAGAGACCCACTCTAGTTATTTAATTTTGCTGTTTCTTTACAAGTAGCAGTGCACAAAATGGATGGTGCCACTTTGGAACACATAAATGCGATGCACTTGAATGGTAGTCAGAAAAATTCCATCCTCCTGTGCATGAGGTTTGAAGCTTCCTGGGTTCACTTCGCACACCTTCCCTAATGTACAGGAACACTGGCACCACTGTATAACAGTAGCTTAATTCTAGTGAGGCTACATGCTGCGTCTTTCACACAGTCCAGTTCGAGTGGAACGTGCCTTTATGTTCATCAAATATCTGCATATTGCAGAGAATGGTTTGGCAATGCATTTGCTTTTCTTTTCATTCTTTTCATTTCTTTCTTTCTTTTTTTGTGTACAAAAAATCAATGTTCTTTTTTCTTTAACTTAACGTGCTTGACCAGACACAGCTTTGGAAACGCACTTTTAGAATGCATTTTCAATGTTGGTTTTCAACTGAAAGGCACTTCACAAGCAAGGGGTGATGCACCATGAGCGCGTGGCTTTCCTCAGGTCAGCGCAACCCTGCTTTTCAAATTCTATATTTCAGTATGTATACACTGCAGACCGTAATGGGAACAAGCCCGGCTCTCCTTTCAAATATAGAGTTATTTAACTTCTTGAGACTTTACAGACAATTTAATTCACTAAGACAGTTCATTCTTGCACAGGTGTATTTAGTTTATTTAATTTCTAGCAAACGAAATGTCGTCAGTGCAGTTTTAGAGTGAAGAATCAGGGCTACCAGATTTGAACTGGGTAACCACCAGGTTCGAGTTTGTCGTCTGCTCAATATCCTTTGATTATGGGCAAATCACCTTAATTCGCAGGAGCGTACAAATGAATGTGAACTTGTGTAATGTTACTGATGCCCATGTAAAGTGCTCCAATACCTTCCGGTCGGGTCTGCAAAAGTGCATACATCAAAAAGTGGGGTGGGGCTCCAGGCTTTCACATGGTGAGCAACCTTCTTGTGGCTTTGCAAGCCCACATAACGACCTGTGCCACTCTGGAACTGCTGTTGTATTGTATTTATAAAGCTGCTCTTCCTACTCTAATGAGGAATTGAAGCACTTTAAGAATGGGTTTCATTCCTGACCTTCAAGCGAAGCATCAAATGCCCTGAATCTGTGGCTCCACAGGACAAAAGCTTTGAGGTCACAAGTAGTTCTCCAGACCACCGGTGTACTGCACTTGGTTTTCCAGATGATTGGTCACAGGCGGGTTTCAGGAATTAACTCCAGTCACCCGTCCATAGTCAAACTGGCCTATGGGGCAATGAGGAAGTGCCTAATCAGCTGGTTTGACAGATTAGTGTGTGGGTCTGGTTTTTAGCAGATTGTGGGCCTGTTTTATGATCTTTACCTAATCTCCCTCTTTCCCCGCCCTATCGCATGACTTCCGGCGGAAACGTGTGGATTGCAGCGCACATCGCGTCGGCCAGCCATAAAAGCTCAAGCTAGACCGGATGGCAGTGGAGGCGCGCCGCTGGCGCCCCAAAGGCGCGCCAAAGGCAAGCCCGTCTGCACCCGTCCGCGCAAAGATCGCGCAATGTGCCAGAGATGCTGCCCGACTCGCACAGACTACTGTAGAGAGGATAAAGTAGTCAGGTGACTCCCTTCCATCCTTTAATAAATCTAATGGAGGCTGCCCTTTAATGGATATGACCCAGGATTCCTTCAGCCTACTACGCCATAAGTGTAATTTTAAGACTACTATTGTTGAATCGCCCCCCAACTGTCAAATGGTTAATAGTAAAAATTTTAATCTTCCTCCCAACAGCAAATATCAACTGGCTTTCGTCAATGCACGGCCTTTGGTGAAGCATGCATTTGAAGTAGCAGAGCTCATCGTGAACGAACATCTTGATGTTCTTTTTATTACTGAAACTTGAGCTAATGACCATTCTAGTCCCGACTTACTGATTGCTACTCCGCAAGGGCACTCAATGAGGCGAATAGACAGAGGGGGAAATAGGGGAGGCGGCTTGGGGATAATCTACAGAAACTGTTTAAAATTAAAATTAACCCCTTACTAAATGCAGACTGTGAACTATTATCCTTCAAGATTGACATAACTAATATTTATTCTCTGAATGGCCTTCTTATCTACCGCCCTCCAGGTACTAGATACAAGTTACTCCAATCAGTTCACTCACTAGTAGAGGTGGGAGCATGCAAGAACGATTATACAGTACTAGGAGACTTTAATTCCACTTAGATTGTAAGGAGGATAAAGATACAGAAGCTATCTTGGAGATTATGAATTCCTTTAATCACCCTCAACTAGTCCATCAGCCTACTCATAATGGAGGACATACGTTGGATGCAATTTTTTTTTACAATAATTCTATCTTGGTCAAAGATATTCTGCCCCTCACATGGTCGAACCATAAAGCAGTACTATTCCAACTGACAGTCCAGCCTCCTTTTCAAAATAGGGAATGTGACATTAGCCAGTTACCTTCGTATCAGAGGTCTAAAACCAATTTCGATACCTTAGAACACCATCTAGGTCAAGCCACATGTACTCTGTGATCAGACCCAAATGAAGGCTCAGAGGTGTACTCCAATTGGCTAAACACGGCCATCTCAAAAGCGGTCCCCAAAAAAGGCACCAACAGAAATAAAGTAAAAAAATCTGCACCGTGGTATTCCGATGCTCTCCGGCTCCAAAAACAAAATTGCAGGAAACTAGAAAGGGCTTGGAGGCTAAAATACAGCCCGCTGATAAAATAATAAATAAAAAGGCCGATTATAAAGTAGCCATTATTCAAAACACACTCAGCAAATAGAAGCTTCGAAAAATTCGGCCAAAGAACCTCTTCCTGGCCATAAACAAATTGACTAAGCTCCCTGAGTCGAAAAGTATGAAATTGCCTCAGATTTCCGCCACAAAGTGTAATTAATATTTAATACATTTTCTATCTCCCGTGACCTTTCATTTAGCAATAGCTACAGAAACGTCTTTGATGTAGACAACATTAGTTTTCTGCTAAACTTACGCAATTCACAGTCACCACTTCGGATGAAGTCTTAAAACTAATTAATTCCACTAAGTCAGGATCACCATTCGACCTATGCCCTCCTTCTGTACTAAAACAAATACCAGCTCTCATTGCAACACCTTTAGCTGATATCTTTAATGGCATGTACAACACAAGTATTTTTCTGTATCTTTGAAAAAGAGCTTCCATGTTGTCGCTCTTGAAGAAAATAATTTTAGACCCGGATAACCCAGCCAATTACCGTCCAATCTCCATGTTACCTTTTCCAGCCAAATTGGTGGAAAAACTGATAAAGACACAATTATCAAAGTTTATTCAGGATATTCATCTGTTGGATCCCTCTCAGTTCGGCGTTAGGGCCAAACATACCACCGAGGCGGCTCTAATTAAAACAACGGATGAGCTAAGAACTATCCTAGATAAAGGGGGCTCTGCAGCCCTTATTCTTCTGGACTTATAGATACGGTTGACCATGTCACTCTTGTCAACCGTCTCAGTAAATTAGGCATTGCAGACAAAACACTGTCTCTACTCCAATCAATCCTGACAAATAGAAACCATTCAGTTATGTTGGAGAATTTCTCTTCCGGTTCCTTTTTACTCCCTTGTGGGGTTCCACAAGGATCATCTTTGAGTCCTCTGCTTTTCAATATTTATGTTTCACAACTTGCCCCTCTGATTAGATCTTTTGGTTTTTCCCCCACATCGTATGCAGACGACACCCAAATTGTGGTGGCAGCCTCGAACAACATATACTCTTTGGCAACAACACATCTTTTTGGAACCCAGTATGTTGGCCAACAGAGATGGGAACTCTTCCCATTCCTGTACAAAAAGCAAGAAACCTAGGTATAATAATAGACGAAAAGTTAAGTTTTGATAAACACATCAGCTCGGTCGTCTCGGCCAGCTTTAACACCCTTAGGATCATTAAAAAGATTCTTCCATTTATCCCCATGACCCCTAGAAAAACAGTTGTCTCTTTATTGATCTTATCGAAATTGGATTACTGCAATGGTCTTCTTGCCAAACTTCAAAAACAACATTTGAAGAAACTCCAGAGTGTTCAGAATGTGGCAGCCAGGCTTGTTTTCGACTTGCCTAAATTTGACCCAGCTTCATTTGCCTTCAAGGAATTGCATTGGCTGAAGGTTGCAAACCGCATTCAATTTAAGGCATTATGCCTAACTTTCAAAGCTCTGCACAATGAAGGTCCTTGCTATTTAAAAAAATCTCTTTCATGGTATGTTCCTAATAGATAACTTCACTCTAAAAATGCCATGACAATGCCCTGCTCCAGGTACAAGAGACGCAAATGGGGAGGCAGTTGTTTTACCACCGAAGCCCCTGCCCTGTGGAACAGCTTACCTATGAACATCAAAGCAGCTCCAACATTGTTTGTTTTTATGAAGCTAATAAAAACCTGGCTATTCAATTCTTAGGTGCATAATCACTCTCAGCACCTATCACCCTCACCTAACTGCCTCTCAAACAGCGCCAAGACACCTATGGGGATACGAGCGCTTTAGAAACATTTTACCATAACATAACATCTCCTGATGACTGCGGTACAAAAGGGGGTGGTGATGGACGGAGCATCTGAACCAATCAAACACTCACACCCAGTCAACAGATCTGGGTTTAATCCATCACCGTTGATGACTGCACCCATTTGAAGCATACTTCTCATGTGCATGTTTTTATTTCTTCTTTGTCCTCCGCTCTTTACCCTAATCAACCCGCTTTATAATACCACCAGTAACAGCCCAATATATCGCCTTCCTCAATAACAAGTCATAACACTTTAACGGCGTTTCAGTAACTTATATTGCACAACTGCTCACCAAGCTACAACTTAATCAATCAATCAATCAAGACATTTGTATAGCGCACTACTCACCCGGAAGGGTCTCAAGGCGCTTGGGGTAGGGGGTCTGCTACTGCTCGAACAGCCAGGTCTTGAGTTGTCTCCTAAAGGCGAGATGGTCCTGGGTCCGCCGAAGGTGGATGGGGAGGGAGTTCCATTTCTTGGCCGCCAGGTAGGAGAAGGATCTGCCTCCAGCAGTGGCTTTTCGGATGCGTGGTACGGTGCGAGGGCGAGGCTAGTGGAACGTAGCTGACGGGTGGGCGTGTAGAAGGTCAGGCGGTAGTTGAGGTACTTGGGGCCCAGGTCGTGGAGAGACTTGTGTGCGTGGGTGAGGAGCCTGAACGTGATTTTCTTGCTGACGGGGAGCCAGTGCAGGTCCCTCAGGTGGCCGGAGATGTGGCTGCGTAGGGGGATGTCCAGGATGAGTCGGGCGGAGGCGTTCTGGATGCGTTGGAGTCTTTTCTGTAGCTTGGCTGTGGTTCCGGCGTAGAGGGTGTTACCGTAGTCCAGTCGGCTGGTGACGAGTGCCTGGGTGACCGTCTTCCTGGTTTCGGTCGGGATCCAGCGGAAGATCTTGCGGAGCATGCGAAGGGTGTTGAAGCACGATGAGGAGACGACGATGACTTGTCTGGTCATCGAGAGGGAGGAGTCCAGGATGAAGCCCAGGTTGCGTGCGTGGTCTGTTGGCTTGGGAGCGGTGCCTAGGGCGGGGGGCCACCAGGAGTCGTTCCAGGCCGAGGGTGATGATCCCAGGATGATTCCGTCTTGTCTGAGTTCAGTTTCAGGCGGCTGTTCTTCATCCATTCGGCGACGTCTTTCATCCCTTCGTGTAGGCTAGTTCTGGCCGTGTCGGGGTCTCTGGTGAGGGAGAGGATCAGCTGTGTGTCGTTGGCATAGGAGATGATGTTGAGGTTGTGTTGGCATGCGATGGCTGCAAGAGGTCTCATGTAGACGTTGAAGAGGGTGGGGCTGAGCCTTGATCCTTGCGGGACGCCGCAGATGACTTCGGTGGCCTCGGATCGAAACGGGGGGATGGTGCTCATCGTGCGGGCTGTGTCTTCGGTGGTCACCGTGGTCCAGGTGCGGAGGGTGGCGGTGGGAGGCGTTGGTTCGACAGTAGGGTGCGTGGATGGTGCGTCGAAGCTGTTGTGGATGTCGGCAATCTTGCGGTGGAAGAACGAGGCGAGAGAGTCGCAGGGATCTTGTGAAGGAGTGATGTCGTTGTTGCCGGTGCTGGAGTTGGAGAACTCCTTGACGATGTTGAAGAGTTCCTTGCTGTCGTGGGTGTTGTTGTCCAGTCATTCCTTCAGAGATTTCTTCTTGGTGGTGCGGATAAGCTGGTGGTGCTTGCGGGTGGCGTGTTTGAGGGCGGTCATGTTGTCTGTGGTCTGGTCCCGGAGCCAGGCTTTCTTGAGAGTGCGGCAGTTCTTCTTGGAGTCCTTGAGTTCGTCGGTGAACCAGGAGGCCTTCTTGCTGCCGGGTCTGCTGGGAGGGTTTTTCAGTGGTGCGAGGTCATCTGCACAGTTGGTGAGCCACTGTGTGAAGTTGCGGGCTGCTTCGTTGTGGTCCATTGTGCTGGCTGGTGGGTTCTGGCTGAGGGAGGTGGTGAGCTGCTCGGCTGTGATCTTGCTCCAGCTCCTGTGAGGAACCTGTTGCGGGTGGTGGTGGGTCGTGGTTCTTCTGAAGCTGAAGTGGACGCAGCTTTGGTTGGTCCAGAGGAGTCCGGTGGCATGGCTGAAGGTGATGTGCTTGCTGGAAGAGAAGACGGGATCAAGCGTGTGGCCGGCGTAGTGGGTGGGGGTGTTGACCAGTTGCTTGAGTCCGAGGTTGGCGAGGTTGTCCAACAGGGCAGCAGTGTTGCAGTCCTTGTTGTTCTCCAGGTGGAACTTGAAGTCCCCTAGGAGGATGTAGTCAGCGGAGGGGAGGGCTTGCGGGCTCATGAAGTCCGCGATGTCGTCGCTGAATTGTGTGCGTGGTCCCGGGGGTCTGTAGATGAGGGTGCCTCTGAGCGTCGTCTTAGGGTTGGCGTGTATCTGGAAGTAGAGGTGCTCTGCGGCGGAGAAGGTGTCTTTGGAGTTGGTCGTGATGCGGATGGTGTTTTTGTGTACGATGGCGATGCCTCCTCCGGTCTGGTTGACGCGGTTCCTCCGGGTGATCTTGTATCGGTCCGGGATGGGGATGGCGATGTCGGGTGCTGAGGAGGCGTTCATCCAGGTTTCCGTGAGGATGGCGACGTCTGGTGAAGTTGTGTCGAGCAGGTTCCAGAGTTCGATGGCGTGTCTGTGGATGGAGCGGGTGTTGAGCAGGATGCACTTGAGCTGGGTTTTGCTGGAGCTTGGTTTAGCAGGTGCGGTGCAGGTGCGGAGGCAGGTGAATTTGCAGGCCTTGCAGGTGAAGGGTCCGTGGAAGAGTCTCGGGGTGGCCCGGCAGCAGGCGGGGTTCCGGCCGGCATTGAGTGCGTTGAGGGCGGTGGCGTTGTAGGTCTGTCGGGTGATCTCGCAACGGCGGGGACCAGGGGTCCTGGCACTGGGCGCGGTACAGGCGCGGACGGGCGCAGACGGGCTTGCCTTTGGCGCGCCTTCGGTGCTCAATCGGCGCTCCCGCTGCGCGTGACCACTGCGCGTTCGCGTGGGCGTCATAAATGAGGAGCCGGGAGGGAGGAGCAGCTGGGTGGCGGGAGCGGGGCGGCAAATGGGCAGGAGGGGGGCATGGCCGCAGGGAGTCAGCGGCGGGAAAAGGAGGACAGAGGGCGGCTCAGCGGCGGCTGGGTCGTCTGGGGAGCTAGAAAAAATGGAGGAAAAAAGGAAACTAAAACGAAGGGAAAAACACAATGCAAGGCCAGAAAAACGAGAAAAACTGAGGCAAAAAGGAAATATAAACGAAGGGCAAAACACAATGCAGGCAAGCAAAACGAGTCAGATGCAGTGGTGTGTGGGGGCGACCTCGCCTGGTTACAGCGTATTTTTAATCACATAGGTGAAACCTATTGCATTTACCAATTCTTGTTCAGTCTGCGAGTTTTTACCTAGGTATTGAATGAGGCAGACACCGTGGGCACCCGGGTTCATAGTGTCACCTTAGAACGCTAATATATATAAACCGTCCAGATACGATTCAAGTGCAAAAGCATTTCATTCACAACCTGAATTCTCTCAAACGCCTACAGGCAGGGCTTTAAGTTATGTTATGTTATTTAAATTTATATCTAGGTGCAACAGCTACCCAAACGGGTTTCCTGGCGCCCTGCGGAAACAACAGAGATAAGGAAGTAAAACTTACTGATTAAAAAGCCAGGTTTTAAGTGACTTACGAAAAAGTGTAACATTCATCTGTGTGCGAAGAAACAACGGAAGACCATTCCACAGAACAGGGCCCAAATAGGAAAAAGAACGGCCACCCATTCGGGATAGTCTGATTTTTGGCACCTGAAATTTAGCTTGAGCAGTAGATCTGAGAGTGAGTGAAGGCAAGTAAAGATGGACTAGATTTTGCACATACATGGGAGCCATGCCTGCTTAATTCTGTACATATAGTTCAGATTTAAACTTAATCCGATTTTCCACTCTTAACCAATGAAGGTCCCTTAAGGAAGCAGAAATAGACGCTGTTCTAGGAGTTCGGCAGAGCAGTCTGGACGCTGAGTTGTGTACTCTCTATAGCTTTCGTATCACATCTTTGTTAGCTCCAAGGTAGAGGAGGTTACCGTAGTCCAGTCTAGATGTAACAAGAGCCAGGACTACGGTTCTCTGAGTAGGGCTAGGAAGTATCCACACAATTTTTCTCAGCCACTTCAGAATGGTGAAGCATGTTGCAGCAACCTTCATGGCTTGTTGATGCCTAGATAGTGAGTCGTCAATGATAAAGCCAAGGTTGCGAACATGATGGGAAGGCTGCGGTACTACACCCATTTCTATGGGCCAATATTGTGGACCCCAGAGCTCTTTGTTTTTCCCCAATACCAGATCCTCCGTTTTTTTATCATTCAGCTTGAAAAAATTGGCATGCATCCAAGATGCCACTTTGCTCAGTCCAGAAAAGGGGGTGGTGATGAACAGAGTGTCTGAATTAAGCAGACCACTCTTACCCAGTCCAAAGATCAGGGCTTGATCCATCACCATTATTTATCTCACTGCACCATCCCAGCTCAGAACCTGGCTATAGGCAAATCAGTCTGTCCCTGGCCCAGTCCATCATGGGAACAGGGCAGACTAAACTACCAAGCCAATTCTTCACCAGAAAGGAGACAAGCTACTGGGGACCAGTTTCTGGCATTTCAGCCGTCTTCGGCCCGGCTTGCTTGAATCCTGATGGTGCAGTGAGAAAGGGACTCATGTCTGAGTATACCCTGCCACACCTATAGTGGCCAAAAACGATTCAGAAAAGGGGGTGGTGATGAACAGAGTGTCTGAATTAAGCAGACCACTCTTACCCAGTCCAAAGATCAGGGCTTGATCCATCACCGTTATTTATCTCACTGCACCATCCCAGCTCAGAACCTGGCTATATGCAAATCAGTCTGTCCCTGGCCCAGTGCATCATGGGAACAGGGCAGACTAAACTACCAAGCCAATTCTTCACCAGAAAGGAGACAAGCTACCGGGGAACGGTTTCTGGCTTTTCAGCCGTCTTCGGCCCGGCTTGCTTGAATCCTGATGGTGCAGTGAGAAAGGGACTCATATCTGAGTATACCCTGCCACACCTATAGTGGCCAAAAACGATTCAGAAAAGGGGGTGGTGATGAACAGAGTGTCTGAATTAAGCAGACCACTCTTACCCAGTCCAAAGATCAGGGCTTGATCCATCACCGTTATTTATCTCACCGCACCATCCCAGTTCAGAACCTGGCTATATGCAAATCAGTCTGTCCCTGGCCCAGTGCATCATGGGAACAGGGCAGACTAAACTACCAAGCCAATTCTTCACCAGAAAGGAGACAAGCTACCGGGGACCGGTTTCTGGCATTTCAGCCGTCTTCGGCCCGGCTTGCTTGAATCCTGATGGTGCAGTGAGAAAGGGACTCATGTCTGAGTATACCCTGCCACACCTATAGTGGCCAAAAACGATTGCTCAGTCCAGCCCGAAGAGCAGAATGTTATGAATTTTTTGCTGCAGAAAGTGAGAAGATAATCTGAGTGTCGTTGGCGTAAGAAAATAACGACAACTCAGCTTCTTCGATGATCGTTGCCAGGGGTCCTACATAAATGTTAAATAACAAAGGACTAAGGATGGACCCCTGTGGGACTCCATACGGGGATGAATGAATCTTGGTGTTTGCTGCAAATGAGAAAACCTGAAAAGTGCGGCCAGTAAGAAAATAGGTTAACCAGCTAAGAGCAGAACCAGTAACCCCTATAGATTGTAAGGCATTTATCAGCATGGCATGGGACACGTGTCAAAGGCCGCACTTAAATTCAAAAAGACAAGTGCGACTGTGTTGCCAGCATCCAGATTTTGGTGCAACATTTCGGTTACGCCAAGAAGAGCTGTCTCCGTAGAATGACCGGTTCAAAAACCAGATTGTGAAGGATGCAGAATCCCATTATTTTCAATGAACTTCGACAGTTGACCATTAATATGCCTCTCCAATATTTTTGAAAATACAGGAAGCAAAGAGATAAGCCGATAGTTCGACAACAACGTAGGGTCAATATTGGCCTTTTTCAACAATGGGATGACCATTGCATGCTTCCATTCCAGGGGGACAAAAGATTCCTTTAAAGATGTATTAAGGAGTTCCATAATAATTGCAAGTGTAGACCGGTGGGATGAAAAAACTGGGGGTTCTCTTAACCCCTTCACTGCGGCGGCTATTCCGCCGCAGTGCTAAGGGGGTGGGGCGGCCTCACGGCAGCTGCATGCTGGTGACGGAACCGCTCCGTCACCAGCCTCGGTTGAGCTGTGCTCATGACGGAGCGGTTCCGTCATGGCCCGCCCCGCTCAATAGAACGCCCAGCCCAGGCGCTGAATTCGCACCGCGCAGGCGCGTTGGGCGGGCCATGACGGAACCGCTCCGTCATCAGCTCAGCGCACCCGCAGCTGATGACGGAGCGGTTCCGTCATCAGCGTGCAAGGGGTTAAAGAGGCGTAGCCGATGAAGTTAGGGGCGAGGCTTAAAACTATAAAGCTAAAAATCTGTGCTTAACATTGTGTCCCGACTTGTATTTTGCTGATTCTGTGATTGAATTTAGATATATAAAAAAATTAGTAAGATTACCTACAACAAGCTAGGGCTATTGGCTTTGCTAATGGCTGTTAGTTGCATAAGATACATAAGCCACAACTATGACTTTGATGCATACAGTATTGAAAATACTTCCGTTCTGAAATGAGACTGTGCAAGAACTATAACGAGTCTCTTTGAGGTTACCTCAAAGGCAGTGAAGGGTGGTACTGCTGCAGAATTAAGTTGTTTTTTTTTAACCGAGGGTGAGGGCAAAAATGAAGAGCCCGATAAAGACTTGTTCGAGAACTACCGATGCTAAGCACCGGCAAGACCCGGCCCACTTAAAGCCCTGCATGCCTACAGGCAATTCAGATTGTGTGATGTACGCTACAAGACTCATCATGCAACTAATCCAGTGCTCTTGTGCCTAATGCACACTGCTCACTGTGTTTGCTTGCAGTTCTTAAACTTAGCCGCTGGGTGGCAGCCGCTGCTTGAAATAATTCGCTTTATAAAGCATTCTTCTTTACTGGACAGAGCAAGCATTTCCAAGCAGGCACCTGTTTACCGCTTTCTTTGGACTAATTGTTCTCCTGTGTCATAAGATACAGGAGTTTCTTCCTGTGTCACAAGACACAGGAGATAAACAACAGCCTTCTGGCTAGAAGAAGTACAAGTACAGCAGAGATTAGAAGCAACAAAACAACTGAAACGAAACCACCCCGTGACCACAAAAGAAACTTTGCTACAACTTCAAGGCAACAACAGGCCAAAACCAAGAAAACCTAAATGCACAATGCCCATGCACTCACATTTGTTAATGGATGCACCACCTTTGCCACATAGTGGAGTTGAAACACGAAAGTGTGCAATGGTGAGGACACACCATTTTATGGTTATAACATAACAGAGTTATAATATAATCGAGTTTTTTGATGACACGGGGTACACAAATGGCTTTTCTTTTAGAGTACTTATTGCTAGACAGATAAACACGTATACATGAGTTTATTACGTGGCCCAGATGTTCTTCGTCTGTACTGTTCTAAACACCATGCTCACTAAGCCACTGGATTCAAGATAGCCTGGCTGGTGAGGGCTGTGAGCCCGAAACCGGTCACAGGATGCGTGTTTCCGGTCCAGGGAAGACCTGGCTTGGCAGTTCGGGCTGGACTGTTCCCATGAGGCACAGGGTCAGACTGATTTGCATATGGCCATGTCTGAACTGGGGTGGCAGAGTGAGCTAAAGAAGGATGATGGATTTAACTCAGAGCAGTTGACTGGGGGTGAGTGCTTGCAATGTTCAACACTCCGTCCATCATCCACCATCCCCTCTGGTTTTGCTAAACACCTTCTCCCCAGAGAATTGTTGAGCGTTAATGTGTTTCATTTTTTAATTAATCTCCAGAAGCAAGATCTTACTAACTTGCAATATTCTCTCAGCAGGACTAGACTGTACATTCTGCTCTTGAGTTATTCAACGTCAGATCTGGGGTGTAAAATTTCTCGGGTCACTGATGGAGATAGGGGATCATTTCAGGCTGTGATCGCACCCCTAACAAAACCCACATTTCTCTTTATAGGACTCACTTTACAGGTTATCATCACCGTGTATCTCATTGGGGCACACATACATACACGTCATTACTAATAGCCCTTATCCACTAATTTATTGTACTTGGTCCGTAAAGGCGGAGTCATGATTCTTTTGAAACACATTCTATTTGACTCTTCCGTGAACTTCTGTAGTTGAGAAATTTTAATAATTCTTCATATATCATAATAAAACAATATTGTAGATACTACTGTTAATTCCAGCTCCCCATGCATTATTTGGGTTGAACACTCCCCTTCCTTTATACTTTGGAATGATCTACCCTTTGGTCGATGAGACTAGGTCACCGGATGTGGCTGAATATTCAGCATGCCATTAGCTCACAGTGCTACCTGAGCCACAAGGCCGCCTATCCATGCTTGTCATCATCGGCATTCATGTGGGTAGAAAGAGTGAATAACTGTGTGGAATAACCAAATATGGGGGCACATTACCAAGGCGGGCGATATGTGATTATTGCCGCTTTAGCGGCGTTTTCGGCCGCTAATCGGCGAAAATTTATTGCCCTATTAGCAAGCTGTCGCTAACAGCAGTTAGCAACAGCTTGTAGGCGATAGCGAGCGGTTTAGGGCCCGCTTTGCATGTCAACGATATTTATCGCTAATGACATGCAAAGTGGGCGTACCCAACCTGTTAGCGACTGAAAGCAGTCGCTAACGTCGCTATCGCCTATTAGCAAGGCGTAGCAATGGAAATATTCGCGTTAATCGCGAATATCTCCAAAAACTAACGCCTGCTCAGTTCTTAGCCATTGTATTCAATGGGAGTTGGATAATATGGCTAAATCCTCATTAGCGATAATGCGTGAATATCGCTGGATTACCAGCGATATTCACGCATTTCGCCGCTAACGCCAGATATTATATCACTTTAGAGATAAACATTGCTAATAGCACGTTATCTCTGCGATAATATCCGGCGATGCTTGGTGTTACAAAAATACTGGCTAAGCCCATTTAGCGATAAATATCGCTAGTTGTTGTTAATATGCCCCTTAATCTCTAGCTAGCCTCAATCCTTCGGGTGGTGTGTGTGCCCTAATTCTAATACAAAACATATGCAGTGATCATCCCTCTTCTAAGTGAGGTGTTCTCTGGGTTCCTCAAATCTACTAGAACATCCTAAAACATTTAAAATTATGTTGGACAACCACACCAGGAAAATCTATTAGTGATGTGTCTGTACTCACAAACCTATCCCATGCAGAGCCAGACTGGGAAATAAAAGCAGCCCTGGCAAAAAATTAATCCAGAGCAGCCCTGCTCCCTTCCTCATCACTCTCTTAGCTCCCCCTATCTTTCTCTCTCTCTCTCTCTTTCCTCTCTGTTGTTTCTCCATAAGCTTCTTTGTTCCTGTTGAAATTACCTGGAGAAACAGGAGAAAGTTAGAGAGGTGGGAGAAGCAGCCACCTGCCCTAAAAACTGTCCTCCAAAGACTCGAGTCCATCTTGGAAATTGTCGGTGGATAAAATGGGAAGCCTAGACCTGTATTCCAAGCATACCAAACTTAAAACAGAGATAATTTTAGAAATGCCGACATGTTTCTCCATATAATATTTGCATATCCATCTGGACGATCTGATATAAAAATAGGGGGAAGTCAGAAGTAAATCTAATGAGTACACTAAACTTCAAACATTTTAACAACAAATATAATTGGAGAGAAAACTCGTGTGACTTAACCACTCTATTTCCTGTTTTAGATTTGAATGGGGTAGGGGATGCTTGGTTATGTTTATAAAAGGACCCTCACCCACCAGAACCACTGGTGGCCTGCTTTATCCTTGTGTGTGTGTGTGTGTTTTTTTAACTTATGGTTATTATGTGTTTTTTAAACTTATGGTTATTATATCTGGGTATCTAAAGTGGTGCCTGTTGTTATATTATTGTTGGACCCGGCCTCGTGGCGTGGCCCTTGCTGACCCTCCATAACCCCGACCGACGGACAGAACTAATTTCCGTCCACCCAGAACTATACCCAAGACTCCTACATCAGACCTGAAACGACCTCCAGACCGCGTGCCTGCACCAATGCACATGACCGGCAGACTCCATGTTTGGCCACCCCGGTCAGCCGGCCGCCTTCTTCCCTTTCGGCAGCCTCTGGTCGCTCCCGGCCGCAGCCAGGCGTGCGCGTCTGGCGCGCCCCGACTCACCCAGGGGGGTGGATGACTCACCAAGTACCCGACACAAAGGCTTCCATCACACCTCCGGCCCCCTCCCGAGGAGCTGGTTGTCCTCACACCTCCGAGCCATCCCTGGGGGCTGGTTTCGATCGCACCTTTTGGCTTCCTAGTGAGCTGGCTCCAGGCCTTGATGGGCGTCTGGGATTCCCTGGACGCATGGTCCAAAGCATCAAAGATCCAACCGCCCAGACAATCAGGCGCCTGGCCCTCGGACCTCCGGCCTCCTGCCTCTGAGGGTCCGGACATCAAAGAGCTCCTGGACTATAAGACAGCCTGCCTTCCATCTAGCTGGCAGTTGTATCTTGGACAAGAAAGCCCTGCTGATCTGATCGCGGCTGACCTTGAGGAGAACAGACTCTGACCCACCGAGCCCTGCTGACGTCGTCGCGGCTCATCCTCGAATCTACGGAACTGAACCATCCAGAGCCCTGCTGACGCTGTCGTGGCTCCCTCTCGAAGAGTAAGACCCGAACCATCGGAGCCCTGCTGACGCTGTCGCAGCTCCCTCTCGAAGCGCAAGACCTGAACCATCGGAGCCCTGCTGACACTGTCGCGGCTCACCCTCGAAGTACGAGATCTGAACCATCCAGAGCCCTGCTGACACTGTCGCGGCTCCACCTGCCTACGAGTACGACAGAGTACTCCTGACCAAGCCCTGCAGACCTCGTTGCTGCTGAAGAACTCTCTGGTCTGGCTGGACCATCAACGCTACCCTCACGACCCTCTGAACTAGAAGGGAGTAGGACAGCAAGTCCCATCGCCAGCCCCCGTACCCCCTAGTTCGAGGATTAAGAACTGTGCGCAGGGTACGTGGTGTGCCAGCTGGCCCTCTAAGACTGTCCCGCTTCCCCGTTCCCTTGTTACGAGACTTTCACGATCCCTCGATCGCTGTGTATTGCTCCCTACTTTTATCTTGATAAAGGTCATACTTGATAAAGATTCACGGTGTGGTGTCCGTTCGTAAGTGTGGTGTGTTGACAGTGCGTACAATCAGGCCTTCCCAGGTGGGGACTCCCCCTCGATAAGACTCGGCAGTAATTGTGGGAGAGGAGGTTCCGGGTGGTTGGGAGAGTCCTCTTGACCCCTGGGGTCACCGCCTTCCAACATTGGTGGCAGCGACGCGATACGAACCTACGTCTAAATATCGTACCACTGACACACTACCTGAACCCACACGCAGCAAACGCACGAGAAAAGAAGAGCAACAATGACGACTACAGAATCTGGTGTAAAGACAACCTTTGACAAAGACCTCCTGGAGGACTACACCCATAGAGAGCTAAAGCAGTTCTGCAGAGAACTGAGTATCCCGAGTACCGGACTAAGTACTAAGGAAGATTTCCAGAAAGCGCTAACCGCTTGGGTAGAGTCCGGAGCACCTCTTACCCCGACCGAAGACGAGGGAGAGAGGCCACAGACCGAACCCGGTACACCGGCCAGTGAGAGTAACCAGCAACCGACCCGGAGCCCAGCAACGGGGAGAGATCGGTCATCGGAGGAGATGGCCGACCGAGAACGTGACCGAAACCATGAGCTCGAGTTGGTGCGCCTCAAATTGGAGGGCGAACTCAAACTTGCAGAGAAAAAGTTGGCAGTTGAGCAGTTGCGACTCCAGGGAGAGCTGGAGGAAAAGAAGCTCCAGAGGGAGCATGAAGGTCGGAAACTTCAGCTCGAGCACGAGCGCAGCCTCAAAGAACTCAAATTGAAAGCCAGAGCAGAAACAACCGGATCACCGGGACTTGGAGAGCAGGTGGTCCCCAAAGAAACGAAGGTGCACATCCCCAAAGATGTCGTGAAAGAGTTTTACAAAGGAGACGACATCCAGCAGTGGTTCAAGGCCTACGAGGTTGCCATGGCCGCCCACCGGGTCCCCGAGAAGGACTGGGGGGCCGGCCTGTGGAGCCGCTTCCTCAGCGAGGGAAGAGACACCCTGCTGGACCTACCGACTGCACACATGAACGCCTACCCCCACATGAAAGACGCTCTCCTATTCCGCTACGGCGTGATGCCCGAAATCTATCGCCAGCGGTTTAGGGAGTGCAAGAAGATTCCTGGCACCACCTGGGTAGACTACGTGAACTACTACACCCGGGCCCTAGATGGGTGGATCAAGGGCAGCAATGTGAACACCTTCGAAGGCCTAGTCGACCTAATAGCTTACGAGCACCTGTCCGCCAATTGCTTTGTGGAACTAAGACAGCATCTCCTGGACAGCAAGCTTGCCAACCCCCGGAAACTGGCTGTTGAAGCCGATCGCTGGGTGGCCACCCGAGTCCAGAAGGGGCCCGGGGGAGACCCCCCACGGAACGACCAAGGATCTTCCCGCTCGCGAGGTAGGGGAGGTCGAGGCAAGCAGCAAGGTTCCCAGTCAGGACCCCAGCGTAGTCCCCCCAGAAACCAGACCCCACGCTCTCCTCCCGCGACGAGAGCCGCCCCGAGTGCAGGACCCCCGGGCCCCGCCCCAGTTCCACATGCTACAAGTGTCAGCAACCCAGGCACTATGCCGGTGATCCCCGATGTCCCATGACACCGAAATCCACTCCCACTGGCCCCTCCACCAGACAGATATCCTCAGTGGCCTTAGAAGAGGAAGAGATAGAAGAACAGGGGGAGTGGGAGCCCGCAGCCATGGTCTTAGCCTCCCTGGGGAATAGCGAGATGATCCCAGGAGATTACCTGCCTGACAACACAGAAAAGTACCGCCAAACAGTGAAGGTCAACGGGCGCAGCATAGGAGCCCTTCCAGACACAGGAGCCAGCATCACGTCTGTTAGATACACGCTAGTTCCTGAGTCCATGATCATCCCCCACACCTCCTGTAGGGTGATAGCAGCCGATAATTCTGTCCGCACCTGCAGGATAGCACAGGTCCTGTTTGAGTGGAAGGGAGTTTTGGGCGATCTGCGGGTAGCGGTCCGCATGGACATGCCTGTAGACTGCCCCCTGGGGAATGACTTAGAGAGTTCCCAGTGGAAAGAGGTAGAGAGAAGGACCCATTTAGCAATGCTGGGACTGCCCCAATGGGCCTGTGTGAGCACCCAAGCCATGACCGCCAGAATGTCCAACCCCGGGAACGAAGAGCCCGAGTTCCCCAGGTCAGCCCCCGATGTCCCCGAGGGTGGCGAGCACCCCACGGTCCTCGACCAGCCCTCCATCGAAGAAAACACCTCCGACGAGGGTCCCCTCGGACCCGCCGTCGAACCAGTCCCGACCCTAGCCGATCTCCTCGAGTTGGCCCTGTGGCGCCAAGAGGGAGGACCGTCCCGAGAGGAGTTCTGCCAGGAGCAGACCTCCTGCCCTGCCCTTGAGGGGCTCCAGCGACAGGCCGCAGCCCAGGCCGCTGGAGACCAGTCCGGCTCCCATTACCTTTACTGGGAAAACGGCCTACTGTACAGTGAACAGAAGACCGCTGAACAAGGGTCAGCCCGCGTGCTGGTGGTACCCCTATGTTTCTGCGGTCTCCTCCTCAACCTGGCCCACGATGTGCCCCTGGCGGGACATCTGGGCCAAGATAAGACATTCCAATGACTAGTGACCCATTTCTACTGGCCCCACATGCGGGCCGATGTGGAACACCACTGTAAGTCCTGCCCCACGTGTCAGGCTAGCGGCAAAAGCGGAGGCAAGAGTAAGGCTTCCCTCCAGCCCTTTCCCGTTGTCAGCACCCCCTTTGAGAGGGGGGGGATCGACATCGTCGGACCTCTGGACCCCCGGACCTCCTTAGGCCACCGGTTCATTTTGGTTCTGGTCGATCACGCCACCCGATACCCCTCCGGACCGTGACGGCCCCGGTCGTGGGCCGGGCCCTCATGGGGATCTTCTCCCGGGTGGGTTTCCCGCAAGAAGTAGTGAGCGACGAGGCACAAACTTCATCTCCCGGTATATGAAGTCCCTTTGGCAACAGTGTGGGGTGTCGTACCGGTTCACCACCCCATACCATCCCCAGGGTAACGGCCTGGTCGAGCGGTTCAACCGCACCCTGAAAGAGATGATCATGGGTCTCGAGGAGCCCCTGCGAAGCAAGTGGGACGTCCTCCTGCCCTGCCTCCTGTTCGCATACCGAGAGGTCCCCCAGAAATCCTTGGGGTTCAGTCCCTTCGAGCTGCTCTATGGGCACCCCATCCAGGGTCCCTCAGCCTGGTCAAGGAAGGCTGGGAGACAGCCTCCCCGAGCACCCCCCCCGATGTGTTCTCCTACGTCCTGGCCCTCCGGAACCAGATGCGGAAGTTTCGCGAGCTGGCCGAGGCCAACCTGGAGGCCAGCCAAGAGGAGATGAAACGCTGGTACGACCAGAATGCCACTCTGGTCGAGTTTCAACCAGGCCAACAGATTTGGGTCATGTCCCCAGTGGAACCTTGTGCCTTGCAGGACAAGTGGATGGGACCCTTTAAGGTGATAGAGCGCAAGAGCCAGGTCACCTACCTCGTTGATACGAAATCAGCCCGGAACGCCCTAAAAGTCTTACACGTGAACTGGCTCAAACCCCACTTTGTGCGTTCTGAGTTAGGCTTACTCCTTGCCACCGACGACGGAGAGGAAGTGGAAACGGACCCTCTTCCAGATCTCCTGTGTGCAAAGGATCAAGACGGCTCCGTAGAGGGAGTGAGTCTCTCCTCCTCCCTCACCCCCTTGCAGCAGGAAGAATGTCGCCACTTGTTGGGACAATTCTCAGACCTCTTCTCCCTCACCCCCGGCATCACCAGTTGGTGCGTCCACGACGTGGATACCGGGGACAGCCCTCCGGTATGCCACAGAGCCTGTGGAGTCCCCGACCGAGTTCGAGCCTGCATCAAGGCCGAAGTTGACAAAATGCTGGACCTAGGAGTGGTAGAAGCTTCCGACAGCCCATGGGCTAGCCCCGTGGTCCTGGTTCCAAAAGCAGCCGCCCCCAGCACCGTCCCTGAGCTGAGGTTCTGCGTGGACTACCGCGGACTCAACGCAGTCACCCGAACCGACGCACACCCCATCCCCCGAGCCGACGAACTTATTGACCGCCTAGGGTCGGCTCAGTACCTCAGTACCTTCGATCTCACCAGTGGCTACTGGCAGATCGGCCTCACGGAGCGGGCCCAAGAAAGGTCTGCTTTCTCCACTCCAGATGGCCATTTTCACTTCAGAGGGATGCCCTTCGGCATGAAAAACGCCCCGCCACCTTCCAGCGACTGGTCAATCACGTCCTGGCCGGGTTGGAAAACTTTAGCGCAGCGTATCTCGACGACATTGCGGTGTTCAGTGCCCACTGGCCCGAACACCTGCACCACCTCTGGGAGGTGTTGGACGCCCTGCGGCGCGTCGGGCTCACCATTAAAGCTAGCAAGTGCCAAATAGGACAAAACTCCGTGGTATACCTCGGCCACCAGGTCGGGAGTGGCCTCGTGGCCCCCCTCCAACCCAAGATAGACGCTATCAATGCCTGGGAGACCCCCACGACCCAGACCGAGGTGCGGGCCTTCCTAGGCCTCACAGGGTACTACCGTAGATTCATCAAGGGGTACGGGAGTATTGTAGGCCCCCTCACCGAGTTGACAGCCAAGGCCAACCCCAAGAAGGTTAGTTGGACCCCCGCCTGCCAGAAGGCATTCGAGGAATTGAAGCAAGCCATGTGCACCGCTCCAGTACTACAGGCCCCTGATTACTCCAGAGAATTTGTGGTCCAGACGGACTCCTCCGAACATGGCATTGGAGCCGTGCTCTCCCAGGTGGACGACCAGGGGATTGATCATCCATTGGCCTTTAACAGCCGGAGGCTACTACCCCGGGAGCAGAGATGGAGCACCATCGAGCAAGAGGCCTTCGGCGTAGTCTGGGCTTTGAAGAAGCTGAGGCCCTACCTGTTCGGTACCCACTTCCGGGTGCAGACCGACCACCGTCCTCTCCGGTGGCTCATGCAGATAAGAGGAGAGAACCCTAAACTGCTACGCTGGTCCATCTCCCTCCAAGGGATGTGTTTTACTGTGGAACACAAGCCGGGTGCAGACCACGCCAACGCCAACGGCCTGTCCCGCTTCTTCCGCCTCAGCGAGGAGAACCCCCAAGAGGATGGGTAGTTCTCCTCGTCTTTCAGCTGGAGGGGACGCATGTTGGACCCGGCCTCGTGGCGTGGCCCTCGCTGACCCTCCATAACCCCGACCGACGGACAGAACTAATTTCCGTTCACCCAGAACTATACCCGAGACTCCTACATCAGACCTGAAATGACCTCCAGACCGCGTGCCTGCACCCATGCACGTGACCGGCAGACTCCATGTTTGGCCACCCCGGCCAGCCGGCCGCCTTCTTCCCTTTCGGCAGCCTCTAGTCGCTCCAGGCCGCAGCCAGGCGTGCGCGTCCCGCGCGCCCGACTCACCCAGGGGGGTGGACAACTCACCAAGTACCCGAAACCAAGGCTTCCATCACACCTCCGGCCCCCTCCCGAGGAGCTGGTTGTCCTCACACCTCCGAGCCATCCCTGGGGGCTGGTTTCGATCGCACCTTTTGGCTTCCTAGTGAGCTGGCTCCAGACCTTGATGGGCGTCTGGGATTCCCTGGACGCATGGTCCAAAGCATCAAAGATCCAACCGCCCAGACAATCAGGCGCCTGACCCTCGGACCTCCGGCCTCCTGCCTCTGAGGGTCCGGACATCAAAGAGCTCTTGGACTATAAGACAGCCTGCCTTCCATCTAGCCGGCAGTTGTATCTTGGACAAGAAAGCCCTGCTGATCTGATCGTGGCTGACCTTGAGGAGAACAGACTCTGACCCACGAGCCCTGCTGACATCGTCGCGGCTCATCCTCGAATCTACGGAACTGAACCATCCAGAGCCCTGCTGACGCTGTTGCGGCTCTCTCTCGAAGAGTAAGACCCGAACCATCGGAGCCCTGCTGACGCTGTCGTGGCTCCCTCTCGAAGCGCAAGACCTGAACCATCGGAGCCCTGCTGACGCTGTCGCGGCTCACCCTCGAAGTACGAGATCTGAACCATCCAGAGCCCTGCTGACGCTGCCGCGGCTCCACCTGCCCACGAGTACGACGGAGTACTCCTGACCAAGCCCTGCTGACCTCGTCGCGGCTGAAGAACTCTCTGGTCCGGCTGGACCATCAACGCTACCCTCACGACCCTCTGAACTAGAAAGGAGTAGGACAGCAAGTCCCATTGCCAGCCCCCGTACCCCCCAGTTCGAGGATTGAGAACTGTGTGCAGGGTACGTGGTGTGCAAGCTGGCCCTCTAAGACTGTCCCGCTTCCCCGTTCCCTTGTTACGAGACTTTCGCGATCCCTCGATCGCTGTGTATTGCTCCCTACTTTTATCTTGATAAAGTTCATACTTGATAAAGATTCACAGTGTGGTGTCCGTTCGTAAGTGTGGTGTGTCGACAGTGCGTACGATCAGTCCTCCCCGGTGGGGACTCCCCCTCGATAAGACTCGGCAGTAATTGTGGGAGAGGAGGTTCCGGGTAGGTAGGAGAGTCCTCTTGACCCCTGGGGTCACCGCCTTCCAACAGTTATTGTTAGAATAATAATCAGCCACACGATGGTTCAGGAGAGCTGAGTTTATTCACGTCTGGTCTCTCGCACTGCGCTCACCTCAGTGAACGTTCTATGTCAAACGCCCTACCAACATTCCATGGGACAAACAATAGCAGGTGTGGGAGTAGGGGGGGGGAAGGAACATACCATTTGATATATTTAACAAGAACATAACAAGATATATTAGCGCACTTAAACAAGATGAGATTACAACACATCTCCCCTTGTACATGGACAACTCAAATGAAAGCCCTCAGGGAGGAAAGATTCCATCGTTTTAGGTTACATAGTCTTTTTGCCAACTAGGTGGCTGACGCATCCTGGTCACTCTGGTTTCCTGCGTGTCCGTTGAATTATCGTCTGGGGTTTGCTCACCAACCGCCGTTGGTACGCACACATCTGGGCAAACACTCACATTGTCTATACTCCATGTACTACCATCCTCCAACACTAGGGAGTTATTGTTCACTCTCTGTATCCTTGCAGGTTTAGAGAAGGAGGACACTTTAGCTCGACCTACAGCAGGTCTTTTGACCACCACCCATTGACCCACATAGAACTTTCTGGAGGAAGTTCCCCATTTCTGGTCGTACTTGGTTTTGTACTCCTTTTGATGTAGCTCCACCTTGTCTTTCACAGACTGCCTGTCTACCCACACAGGACTACTCCCATTCAACCAATTGGGGTTAAGCTTGGACCCTGGGTTTCTACCTTTGAGGGACACAAATGGAGACACCCCTGTGACTGCATTGGGGGCAGAATGATATGACCATAGTGTTTTCCTGACTGCCTCCTCTACTGGTTCACACATAGTAACAGCCATTTGAATAGAACTCTTCGCCATCCTGTTTGCCCTCTCCACCATACCATTAGCCTTGGGACAGTAAAGGGGAGTTCTTATGTGTGAGATGGCTAAGTCAGACAAAAACCTTTTCATGACTTCTGACGTAAATTGGACCCCATTGTCTGTCACTAAGGAACTGGGGATACCTTCTGTAGCGAAAATTTCCTTCAGGAATTCTATCATATCCTGAGTGGTTATAGAGTGGACAAACTTGGTGCTGATCCAATGTGAATGGTAGTCTATAATTACGAACATGAATCTCTGGTTGGCTCTGAGGAAATTCATGGGCCCTATTATGTCAATTCCCAACTTGTCCCATGGTTTACTGGGAACATCTATAGGAATAAGGGGGGCTTTGTGTACAACTTTTGATTTGTCACTTCTGCCACACGCTTCACAATCTTTTACCATGCTCTCCACCAACCCATCCATACCTGGGAACCAATAGTGTTGTCTCACTTTACTCTTTGTCATGCTCCTACCTGGGTGACCCTCATGTGCTAGCACAATGATCTTGTTTCTCATGCCAGCCGGGGGAATGACCTTGTTTCCTCTCCACAGCTGACCATTCATGCTAGAGATTTCATCCTTCAAAGACCAATAAGGCTTGAGGTTCTCAGCTAACTCTCTATTGTGCTCAGGCCACCCTTTCTCAACAAACTTCATAAGATCCTTTAATTCTGGGTCATTTTGGGAATCATTCTTCCATTCCTCTTTACCGATGGCTGGAAGTTCCACCGCAAGTATGGTTTCATCTGGTGGTTCGCTTACATTGTCTTCACCTTTTATGGGCAACCTAGACATACAATCTGCAATGGTATTTTTCTCACCAGCCACGTAACACATTGTGAAATTGTACCCTTGTAATGCCAGTACCCATTTGGCGATGCGTGGTGTGGCCCTCTCCAAGTTCTTAGTAGAAAATAGAGGAATTAGCGGTTTATGGTCAGACCTTAGAGTGAAAGGGATACCCCACAGGAAGAATTTAAAATGGATTATAGCCCAGTAACACGCTAAGGCTTCCCTTTCAATGGTGGAGTAATTAGATTCAGGGTCCTTCAGTGTTCTGGAAGCGAATGCAATGACCCTTTCACATCCACCATTGGTTTGGGTAAGGGACACCCCTAGGCCCTTGCTGCTAGCATCTGTAGTAAGAGTAGTCTTTTCATTAGGATCGAACATCCCTAATGTGGGTGCTCTTGCGATGGCTGCCTTAATGTACTTGAATTCCTTATCGCACTCCTCACTCCACATAAAAGTGCTATTTTTCTTTAAAAGTTCTCTCATGTTGCTTGTGTGACTAGAAAAATTCTCCACAAACTTGCTCATGTACTCAACCAAACCCAGGAAGGATCTGATCTCCTCTTTAGTAGATGGAGGGGGTGCAAGAGATACAGCATCTACCAAACTGGTTTTAGGTTTTATCCCTTCGCCGGATATGGTATGTCCAAGGTAGGTTACAGATTTGACTCCTATCTTACATTTGTCCTTTTGTGTAGTAAAACCAGCTTTACTCAATTTACATAAAACTACTCTTAAGATAGAGTTATGCTCGCACTCAGAGTCCCCGTAAATCAATATATCGTCCTGGAAGCAAAGGACCTTACTGAGGTCTTCCAGGATGTGCTGCATTATGCGTTGGAAAACCGCCGCCGCGGACGCCAACCCGAAAGGCATACGATTATACTGGTATGCTCCGAATGGCGTAATGAAAGAGGTAAGGTTTTTGGACTCCGGATGAAGGGCAACCTGGTGGTATGCCGCCGAGAGATCCAATACACTGAAAAATTTAGCCCCCTTTATCACACTGAGCATCTCATTTATTCTAGGGAGAGGATGCCTCTCTACCCAGATATTGGCGTTAAGATCCCTAAGATCCACACACAAACGAATCCCTTTGCCACCACCTTTAGAAGCGACCACAATGGGGGCTAACCATTCAGAACTCTCAATTTTCTCAATCACCCCCAAGGACTCCAATTTCTCCAACTCCTTTTGCAGGGAATCTCTCACCACCAATGGCACTGATCTGGCTCTGTGTACTGTGGGCTTGCAATGTTTATTTTATGAAGGAATCCCTTTAACAATCCTAACTCACTGGAGAATACTTCAGGGAACTCCTCACACACCTCATTACCGATATTGGGTTGCTCAATCAAATAGACAGGTTCTGAGGCATTGGGGTCTAATCTTATACCTAGGTCCTTTTGATGTCTCCATCCCAGTAAGCACGAACCTTTCTTAGTTAGATACACTTTACCCACAGTAGCTCTATCTTTAAAACTGATGTGCATAATGATCATTCCTACCGCAGGTATGGTGTCATGGTTATAACCACCCGGGTTGATGTCAGTGGGCAAAACTTCATAAACTTTGTCAACAGACTTGGTCTTAAACGTGGTTTCATCTATAAGAGTGTATGGTGAACACGAATCCGCATAAACTCTATACGCCACACCATCAAGCATAATTTCACATTCTGGATAGCTACATCCAGTATTTTCAAACAATTCATTAACCATAAATACAATATCCTCCCTTGGTTCCTCATCATCCCAAATCATATGGGTCATTTCTTTCTTTATATCATGACACACCTTGGTGAAGTGTCCCCTCTTGTTGCATTTTCTGCACATGGCACCCCTTGCTGGACATTTTACACTATTCGCCAGGTGATTAGGATTACCACAACGGAAACATTTCATCTTCTGAGAGTCTTCCTTTAAGACAGTGCTACTTTTATGCGTAAATTTGCCCTTGTCATATTTGTTGGACACTTTCAGGATTTCATCCTCACATATTTGTTTCACCTCAACTGCCTCTTTCATCTCATTCATACAGAATGCTGTGTGTTCAATGCTTTTAGCGATGTCGATAGCTTGCTTCAATTCAGGGGCATCAGCAAGTAACTTTTCTTTTATTTTCCTATCAGAAGTGCATCTGACCAATTGGTCTCTGATAAGCGAATCTGTGAGATTACCAAAATCACAGGTGGAAGACAACCCTCTAAGGACAGCTATGTAATTCACCACGCTTTCTTGTTTCCCTTGATTCCTTGAAAAAAATTTGTGTCGCTCCAATACCACATTCATTTTTTTTCCAAACTGAACTTCCAATTTTTTCAAAGCAATCCGGTAAACATCTGGTGGAACATCCCCTTCTCCTTCTCCGCCTCTATTTTCCAACTCAACTTCAGGTAGATTATCATACATTTCTCTAGCATGCTTGCCCAAATTGTGCAATAATATGTGCAACTTCCTTTCTGATGAAAACCTGTTGCCTCCTATAGCTATCAGATAAGATTCAAATACTTTTTCCCAATTCTTCCATGGAGTGAGAGGTTCACCATCATCATTGAGAAATGGAGGGGGTTGTGACATGGACATTGCAGTAGCCATTAGAACTTAATACACTTTATACCCTAGTGAGATTATAAAAAAAATGCAATATAGACAATACAATGCTATCTCCTCACTATGCAGTGCACTTTTAAATAGCTCTAGGCAATATATGTGACGAAAATGGTACCACAATGTCAAAAGACAATTTTAGTCTCAATAAGCTGTGCCTGTCAGCGTGACACGCACCAATTAGTGACGAGATGAATGCTGTGCCTGTCAGCGTGAACGCACAACACGCTCTTGAAGTAAGTGCCCTGTAACGTTGAAAAACTTTAACGGCGTGAAACGCACAGCACCCTCTGACAAGCTTAGGATGTAAAGCTGTGCTTGTCAGCGTGAGGAAATACCAACTCCAAATCACAGGAACAGGCTCGACAACTATGCTTCCAACACTACATGAAGCTGGGCTGTCGTTCTCCTTGGCTTCCCCACCGAACCCGTCACAATAGCACAGGTGCCTTGGTGTTCCTCACACACTCGACTTTGTGCTAGCACCTTCCGGACTGTAGACTAGGCATGGGCGGAAAATCCGTTCCGCTCGCGGATTTTGCGGATTTTCGGGAAATCCGCAATCCGCGAGATTTGCGAATCTCCCGCAAAATCCGCAAATCCGCGAGCAGCGGATTTTGCTCGCACTGCTCGCACCGTTCGCGTGAGTTCGCGTGAGTTCGCGCCCCGCGAATAAGTGCAAAATTGCAGAAATACGATTTTAGCAAAACTGAAAGTAACTACTTACCAGGTTCAAAAGTTCAGGCTCATCATTAGTAGCCATTTCCTGTAGTGCTTCCTGAGGGGCCCCTCCAGAGTTCAGTTGCCAGTTGAAACTATTATGTGACCCTGCTCTGAACCTCAGAATAGTTACACATATGCCACAAAGGTCCTGAATTACAGCTAAGGGAGACAAGCAGGAGCCAGGCTGGAAGTTAAAATCCATTAATCAGCCCCTAATTCATTATTGTCAGTTGGGGCAGGGCAGGTGTTGTAACTAATTTTGCAACAATGAAAGCACTTAGCAAGTGCAAAAGATCACTAATCAGGGCGCACTAAGGAAGCAGGTGCCAGCTAAAAAAATATTCTGTGACACATTAATCAGCCCCAAATTAATTCAGGTCACTTTAGGCAGGGAAGGTGTGCTTTGCTTTGCCGAAAATAATGTACACTGGACAACCAGAGGGTGTGGTGATGAAACAGAGGGTGGCATGGGTGGGCCAGAGGGTGGCATGAGTAGTCAGAGAGTGGCAGTGGTGACAGAGAGTGGCAGTGATGAAGAAGAGTGTCCCAAACAGGCTGGACACGTAGAAACAACAAGTTCGCGAAACTTGCGACCCGACAGGTAAGTTCGCAATTTGCGAAAGTGTACAAAACCCTCGCGAACTGGCAGAAACACGGGCGAACACAAAAAAAAAAAAATCCGCAAATTCGCGGGAATTCGCGGATTTTGCGGATTGCGAATCCGCAAATCCGCAAAATTCACGAACGCGAGATCCGCAAAATTCGCTCATGCTTACTGTAGACTCCACACCAAACGCAAATGCCACAGTGAAAGCAGGGCTGGCAGCTTCACATAAGTCAAAACCACACGCTTTGAATAAAAGTTGAAGACTCCCGGTGTCGTCAGGGATAGCGCTCTACTAATGGTTTTGTCACGCAGCGTACAGCTGCCTGAAAAGTAACATCTGCGCCGTGAAGATGGAAAGCAAAACACACACGGTGCTCATTAATTATCAGTTCCCTTAACAGTCACTGGGTGATCGGTGCGCTGTCATGAAAAGCGCCGACCTCAACTAAACATCCGTCAATTACCGATGAAGGGAACTCACAGAATACCGCTTGAAAGCACAGCGGAATTCGCGGAATGCGATGACAAACTTGGCTGATTACCGCGCAAGTTTCAAAAGCGCCAGCCAAAAGTCAATAAACGCCAGGAATTTATAAACGCGTGACCTCCTCAGAAACGAGTAAAGAGCCTCGCAGGAAGGAAAAGGACGCTGGGCTCCATAAACAACTCGTTAGCAAAACACAGTTCGCAATTCACGGGAGACTCACGGTTACTTGACCTCGGCGTGGTGGTTCACAGCAGTGCTGAATAAACGGGGGAAGACCAGAACTGCCCCCCGCGCAGCCCCGTCGCCAATTTGTTAGAATAATAATCAGCCACACGATGGTTCAGGAGAGCTGAGTTTATTCACGTCTGGTCTCTCGCACTGCGCTCACCTCAGTGAACGTTCTATGTCAAACGCCCTACCAACATTCCATGGGACAAACAATAGCAGGTGTGGGAGTAGGGGGGGGGAAGGAACATACCATTTGATATATTTAACAAGAACATAACAAGATATTTTAGCGCACTTAAACAAGATGAGATTACAACAGTTATGTACACAATTTATATTGTTTTTAGCAAACACTCTTGTGTTGTGAGTATTAGACTTACTTCAAGGCCGCCTCTCATGGTTTTAGAATTGTGATTGAATGGGAGATCCTCTCTACCACCCCCACGGACCATGACCGGAACCTCAGCATCATCCAGGACAGGAAACTCACCATGAAGAACCAGATCAAAGCAGTCTCCTCTGCCTGCTTCCTCACTCTGCGCATGCTACAAAAGATCTTCAAATGGCTACCAATCTCCACCAGATGCACAGTCACTCATGCCCTAGCCACCAGCCGCTTGGACTAAATGTAAATGTAAATGTAAATGTATAGGCATTTATATAGCGCACTACTTACCCGGAGGGTCCCAAGGCGCTTCGACCGCTGCGAAACCCTTCCTGGCTTCCCTGAGAGATGGTCCCTTAATGGGTATCTCCAGGGTGAGACCAGGCATCCCCGGCGGTCTGGTGGGGCCGTTAGTGAAGATGAGGCAAGCTAATGCCCAGAGTTGCCGAGTGTGATCGCTGATCAGAGTGGGCACCGAGGCGAGAGATTTATCGAGTCCGCTGACCCTGGTCCAGAAACCTGCCGCGCCGGGAATCGAACCCTGGTCCCGGGCCGTCCTCTGCTCTCGGGTCTGCCGCCTCTAACCACTCTACGCAGGAATTATCACACACCTCCTGAAGAGACTGCAGACCATTAAGGACTCAGTGGCCTCGACCTCCCCAGATGAACCCACATCACTCCTCTCCTGAAGAATCTCCACTGGCTCCCCGTCCACAGAGATGCCAATTCAAGATTGTGACCCACGCCTACAAAGACCTGCACAACCAAGGACCAGCTTACATCAACCACCACCTGAGCTTTCACTGACCCATGTGTTCCGCCTTCCTCTCCCTTGCTCACGCCGTGCATCTGCCGAAGCAACAGTGGAGGATATTCCTTCTCCTGCCTCACCGCAAAGTCCTGAAACAGCCTCTCCCTCCATCTCCGGACCTCGCCCTCCCTCCCGGAATTCAGAAACTGACTCAAGACCTGGCTATTCAGCTAATGCCACCCAAAGCAGTTAGGTACTCAGCACCTGGATACCCTTGTGGGTGATTCGCTGAGCTTTATAAATCCGTTTTGAATGATTGATTGATTGATTTGTGATTCAGTTGCCTGGAAGAAGGAAAGGAGCAAGCTGTGTCTGCCTGTTCTCTCCTGCTGGTGTTCCATTGTTGAAGTAAAGCTTTTTTAATTTAACTCTCTGGATTGCTTTACAAATTTGGCAAAAAGTTGTTCGAACAACAAAGAACCTACACAATGCTTTCTGTGGAGTATAGCACTGCTGTGAATCACCTAGAGAGGGAAATTGACAAAGGATTGAAGAATATTTAGTGAATATACAAGGACAGTGTGACCATCTACTACCTTCAGTGACCCTGTGGTCAGGGTACCTGCTATGCTATATACCTAATAAGTGCATTGTAGACAGAGTGTTTCACTGTAGGAATCAGCAGTCAATGTGCGTCTATTGTATCACTTTGCGCACTTCCTACCTTCCTTTCTACTCTTCCACAGCGTTCCTGTTCACCTTCAGACGAGCAACATTGAGCTCTGTACCTCCACGTGCAGTTTTGTCCGCCAATACTCTATGGTTGATTCCTGCTACCTACGTCAGCACGTCAAGCAACGCAGCCATGCTTCTATGTGCAGCCATCTTGAATAAGATTATTTCTTCTGTTCTCTAATGCACCACATCACTAAACCAAATCACTCAAGGGAATTGTCCCTATTTTTGGTATCCTTTTTAACATAGGGCCCGATTAGGATGGCTGTCGAACCGCAACTGACAGCTCGTCTGTTGTGGTCCGACCACAATCTGCTGCTGCGGTCCAACTCATGCATTACAACGGGTGAGCTCAGAGACAGCATGTAGAGGGACTGTTCGACGATTTCTGATAGGCTCGCATCGGGAAACACTTCCTAATCCCTTAATAACGGTGGCTCCGCAGTTGGGATTATGATGTTGGTTTCAGACAGCAATTCCATGTCGGTCTTTCCGATATGGAAAGGCTGTCAGAAAGTGACAGTGGGGACCCCTAGCAGTGCCCCTTCCCTCCTAGCCCGCCGCATTGTGGCATGGAGGGCACCTACGGTGCCCACCCTACCGATCCCTGCACTGTGTGGCAGGCACTTAGAGGTGCCTCCCACACAGTGCAGGGATGTTTGAAAACATCACTTTTATAATGGAAACATGTGCTGCAGGCCTTTCTGCCCACCGCACAAGCTTGCATTGAAAAATGGATGTTTCCAATCGCCCTATGGGTAATTAGCCCCATAGTGCTTCTTCAAAAAGAAGCAGCTACGTTGATTGTTTTGATCTTCAAGATTTTTGGTGACCTTTCTGGAAGCACGGAAGACAGACAGAATAAAGTTGAATACTTAATTTCGCTCTGTGATTTTTGGTCAGGCAACAATGAGTGTGTCATAAGGGTGGCATTATCAGTGAACTAGTCTCTGTTATCAGGGGAAAAATGGGTCGGTGAAGTACCACATTTAGGGGGTGATTATGATTGCGGATTTTCCGCATCCTCGGGCCGGCGGAAGCCACCGCCGGCCCCGAGGATGCGGAAAATCCGCAGCGGACTGACCAAAGACCCACCGCCAGATTAGGATGGCTGCTGGGTCCTGGTTTCCGTCCGCAGCTTTTCCGCCGCGGTCGGATTACAACCGCGGCGGAAAAGCTCTAATATGGTGACGGTGTCTTCCAGACACCGTCCACCATATTAGGATGGCCAGTAAAGTATGCTTTTCCGCGGCGGGTTTTCCGCCGCGGAAAAGCATACGGAACTTCACTGCGGGGGCCCGTTGCGGGCCCCCTAGGTGAAGGGGGGGTGGGGGGTGCACATGGGGGGTACCTATGGTACCCCCCTGCATTTGCATGCAGAAAGCGGCAGGCACCGCGCGGTGCCTGCCTCTTTCTGCATGCAAATGCAATGCGTGCATTTTTAGCATTGCCGCGGGTGCAGCTTGAAGCTGCACCCGCGGCAATGTTAAAAATAGAGGATGTGACCGCCAGGGTGTCGGTCACATCCTAATTGCACAGGAGGGAACTCCGCATGCCATGCGGAGGTTCCCTCCTGCTCTGGGGTCGCGGACGGACGCAAGTCCGTCCGCGATCCTAATCGACCCCATACTATTAGCTTAACCTCTCACAACTATCAGTTCACAGAAATTGTCATTGCCCCCTCATCAAGTGGCTTGGCCAGCTTTCGGTATCCATTCCCTTGTATGAAATTAACAGAATGGAAATCTTATTTCCTCGACTATCTAGCAACTATAGATGAGGAAGGTGAAATGTCTCCAGAACAAACGAAAAGAATATTCTTGCGCTTGTGAGACCAGAAGGATTGAAAGTATATGAACATATGGCCAAGGATTCAGGCTAAGGCGACACCAATATATCTGAGAAAGCTAATGTGAACTTTTATAATACTGTTATGCCTAATTTATGCATGGGCATTGTTTGATGTAACCTTTTTTCAGAGGAATAACGAAAGCACTGATGAATATATTTCCTCCCTTATGAAGTTAGCCCTTGATTGTAAATTTGGGGGGGTTGCAAGAGAAGTTTATTAATTGCCAGGCAGTCATGCCAGGGCCAAAGATTCTGCAATTCAAGCAAGATTATGAGTCAATGGAGACGCCGACCTAAAGGATCCCTTAGCGATTGTGAGGAAGGAAGAGTTTTCGAGTCTAAGCGCTAAAGCAGTAAAAGTGGAGTCTCAAGACCTTTTGCTCCATCAGGATGTTGTGAGTAAAGTAAAAACAAAGAACTAGCTAAGCTTCAGCATAACAATTCCAAAGGTAGAGAACAACCAAAGAAGGGCTTAGATGTTACAGTTGCAACAGTAGGTCACACCTGGCTTAGAGTAAACTCTGTCCTGCTATTAAACAGAAATGTACATCCTGTGGTTCAGTGGGCCACTTTGCTAACATTTGTAGGTGGAAGAAGGGTGTTGAAGGTAACTATGTGGATGAGAGCAGTTCTAGTGATGAGGAATTGCGAGCTAGTGGGGAATCTAGAGTATATCATTTAATGGATTCTAAAGATCCTATTATTTTGAACATTAATGATTGTGAAGGTAAAAAGAAAAAGAAAAGTATATATGATGTATTTTGGGGGGTAGAGGTACAAATGAAATATGTGTCTCCTTACACTATTGTGAACGAGGAAGTGTGAGGAGGGAGTTTGTAAACAATATTGTAGAGAAGTTATTCAAACCTAATAAACGTCCGGAAGGTTCATCTGGTGAGAAAAAAAGATATGTTAGGGTACACACCTTTGGTTTTTATATATAAAAATAGATACACCAATGGAAACATTTTATGTGGTAAATAAGGAACCCTCTTGGGTTATCATGATCAGGGTAATTGTTACATGATTTTGTACCCTGGTAGCCGAGAACTTGTTATGATTGTTGATGGCAATGCCATGCTTAAAACAAATTCAAATGTTTTCTGTGGGAACATTGGTAATCTTGCAAATTTTAAACATTTAATAATTTTAAAAAAGGACACTCATCCTAAAATGCATAAGGTTAGGAATATTCCCATTTTCTTGAGGGAAGAGGTGGAAAAGAAATGTGAGAAGTTAATGTGTGCAGGTATAATCAAAACTAACGAATCATCAGTGGGTATTTTTCCAGTAGTAGTAACCAGACGGAGTAATAGTAAGATCCGACTCATTGATCTATGCTGCTCGAATGATATTATTGTGGTAGACACATTTCCGTTTCCGAAGATTTCAGAAATTGTGGCCTTAATCAAGGATACAAGTTGTTTTTGCAACATAGATTTATCAGCAACTTACCATCAACTTTCAATGCCTGGGGATAGTAAGAAACACACATCCTTCATTACTCCCATGGGGTGTTTCCATTACAAAAAATAATAATTTGGGTTGGCATCATCTGTTTTTCAAAGGCTGGTGCCTCAGTTATTTGGGAAAATCAAAAAGTAAAGTCATTATTATTATTATTATTATCCAATATGTCATTTTAATTTTAGCAAAGATAGGCAGGAACATGATGACATTTTGGAAACAGTTTTGAGTATATTGGAGGCAAGATGTTTGGCAGTGGAATACTGCAGATGTAAGTTCGCAGTACAACCTGGAACATATTTTTGCCATGTATTGAGTGCAGAGGGTGTTACTCCTAAACCAGAATTCGTGAAACCAATTCAAGATGCCCCTGCCACTTTGAGCAGGGAAGAAGTAAGATCATTCCTAGGTCTTGTTGAATCTTATGAAAAGTTTGTGACAGGAGTTTGTGTTTAAGGTTTATAATGGTCAACAAATTCTGAAAAACAGAATAAAGTTTGTGGGGTCGCAGAATGTCAAAAAGAGTTTGATGGAATTAAGAAAGCGGTAGTCAAAGCTCCTGTATTGAAACTTTTTGACCCTACCCTAGAAAACATAATTTCTACTGATGCCAGTAATAAAGTATTAGGAGAAATTTTGTCACAAAGAGATAAAATGGGTAAAGAACTGAATGTTGCATATGCTTTACGTGCTTGATCACCAAAGTTCTCAGTTAGGCAGTCTGCAGTCACATTACAGTGGAGAAGTGTGGCTCACTGGTTAGAGCAGGCAGACCCTGAAGCAGAGGTCAGACCCGGGACCAGGGTTCAATTCCCGACGCGGCAGGGTCTTGAGCTCAAATGTCCACGGACTTGACAATTCTCGCTTCCGTGCCTGACCTAATCATGGGTTCACACTCTGCAACTCTGGGCATTAAGCTTGCTTAATCTCCACAACGGCCCCCCGCGGCGGCATGCCTGGCTTTCTCCTTGGGGATGCCTTGTAGGGGCTACCTCACAGGGAAAAAGCCAGGACGGGTTCCCAAGGCAAGCACCGAGATACCTCCCCGGTGCTTGAGCGCTATATAAGAACATACAAAAAAAATGACCCATGATCAGCGAGAGACGTTGAAGCCAAAGAAGACAAGTGCTGATCAGCAGACCCTGATGTCCACCAAGCTGTCATGGACATTCACTTCTTTTCTAACCAGTCTGACCCAGAATTGAAGGCGCGTGCCTTCCTGCAATGTTGCTATTTACCACCTGGACTTGCTTCCGATCTAGTTGTAACTCAAGGCACTTGTGCTTATGGATTTTGTCTAATTGTTGCTGCAGAAGCCGCTGCTGGAAAGCGCTGACTCAGCAGCACTGGGGACCAGCGCTGTTTAGATATTCAAGGGGAGGCTGCTGCAGAGCTGTAAACTATCGCAGGTCCCTTTGCCTGTCCACATAAACAATCCAGCGCGGTGTGGGAGGGGCTCTTATCCAGCCTTCCACAGTGCAAGAAAAGTTGCTTGCCAAGTCTTGTTTTATAAGCAACAAACCTCGCAGCACTTTTCTGGACTCACTGAATCCAAACTGGAATTGTTCAACAGGGCTTGTGTTTTTCTCAGGGTCAACTGTTTCCACCAATATCACTCATTCACATAAGAGGCAAGCCTACAGGGTGTGTTCTGTTACCTCACAATGACGTCATATGTGCCTGGGTATTGCTGTTTCTGTAAAACCCTGGCATAGATACCTTGGTGACCACTTCAGGATGCCAAGAAGGGTATCCCACATAACATTGTGATGGACAAGGTTCACAAGGATGTCTCGGGCGCCCGCCTCATTCAGTGTCATCATGCGCACTGTTTCCATTCCTGGCTGGGCTTCACAACTAAAGATCATTGCTGTACACAGCAGTACTCTACTTCACTCAATAAGTGCAAACCCACACTACAACATTCACAACACATAAGTGGTTCTGGCAGAGGGGATTGTTCTCAAGCGTCTCCCGATAGCACTTCTCAACAACATTTGTAGTCCTTGGGTATCTGTCCAGCCAATAAAAGAAGAGTGTTGTCATGACAGCATTACTATACTTATGTAAACAGTTATGAAGGTAAATAGGCCATATATATCAAGATTTGGGGATGTGCTGGGATTACTCCGGCAAACCCTTCGCTAGTGTAACCTGTCCACCAAGGGAACACTAGGTCGCACTGAGTTGTTCCACCCTTTTCACTGTCACCTATTTTCGCTTTCCATACCCGCCATATTGTTCTTGGCTGACACAGGCATGGAAAATTAATAAAGGCTCCTACACAGAAGAAAACCACTCCCTCTATACCCGGATAATTAGGTTTTTGTTTATAAGAAAAAAATAGCTTTGGCAATTTGTTTCTTAAAAACCCAAAAGGTTTTCCAAGTAATCTAGCTCCTTAAACATGGGGGCCGCTTTGCAAACTGAGATGCTGTAACGGGAGCCGCCACCACAGTAGCTTCCTTCATAGCAGAGATATTTGCACCAGATTGGTGTGGATTGCTAGATCTGCACGGTGGTCCTCCATCATGGGGTAGACATCCTTCCACTAGCTTTGCACAACGGTGGGGCAACAGCCAAGGGCTTGATATATCGCATTAACAGCAAACTTGCAAACAGATCTGCAGTTATAGCGCATACATAAGAACACAGGATATTGGTTGGAAGCACTGGTGGAAGCAGTAATGCATTTGGGTTGTACAAGCACACCCAGAGAACCAAAGTAATAATAGGCAATGTGAGATACAATGCAGACTCCAGACATGGATGAGTGCAAGGATGGGAGGGGAAAGGTAAGGGTTTTTTGCAACAGTTTAAGTTGCAGAAACCCTGCATCCCACACCGTCTGAATACGGCGGTCAAAAATCAGGCTGGAATTGAGCATTGCCCTTGGGTTTCTCACCAAGGAAGCAGGCTTTGGAAGTGGGTGAAGAGTTTGGTGAGGAGAGCTGCTGAGCACCTCAAAGGTTTCGAGTCCACAACCAGGATTTGAGTCTTATCTCCACTCACCTTGATGCAGTTTTTGGCCTTCCCCATCTGTACAGTTGCCAGGCTATTATGCTGACAACTGATGGTATTAGCGGAAGCCCGGTCATACCGTAGGTTAACTGAGTGTCTTCTGCATAAGCAAAGGTTTGGAAGCCAAAGGGCATCAGTAGCTCCCCTTATGAGTTGACATTGAGATTAAAGAGGAAAGGCGAGATGGTGGAACTGTGTGGGTTCCTCCTAGCCTACCTTAATGTCCGAGCACTGAAAGGGAAGTGGAGCCATCGACTGGGTCCAATTCATAAAAAAAAGGACCTAAAATAATCCAACTCATAATCTGCCAGGCAGGTAATTACATTATGGTGGGCAGTATCAAAATCAGCAGACAAATTGATCAATAGAAGACTCCCTGCCAGCCTCCATCCCAGATCATCAAGAAGTAACCAGACCACTGAAGTGCTGTATCTGGGGTGAAAGTTGGCCTATCTAGCATTTAGGAAATCCTAGCATTTAAGGCTCCTTAAAGGCCAGCAGCCAGCTAGCCAGGTTTTTTCCCATTACTGTAGAAATTGTTGGAATAAGAGGAATGAGACAATGGATTTGAAGCTAGTTTGATCGAGGTTCTGATTTTAGATAAGGGGTAACAAAGCCTTGTTTCTAGCCAAACGTATTGAACACTATAACAGTTTATCCCATATGGAGAGAGAGCCTGGAGAATTGAGACTGGGCATGGGCCGTCTGCTGAGCCCAATACAAGGCTTTGAATGAGGAGACAGACTCACAACACGGACATGCGGGATAAACTGACCATGTCTACTCAAGTCATGAGAACATCTGGGGAATGTTCTCCATTGTACCAGAAGCAGCAGTTCCTGGAGTGTTAGCATAGAGAACCAGAGTCACATGACTGAAAAATGTATCCAATTGATGACAGAGCTCCTGCGAAGGCTTAACTTTAGATGTGCGACACTCAGGCGAGAAAAAGATATTCATCCGTTGGCTGTCAGAAGAAATGCAGGCTTTGAGCATTACTAAGCCTGGACGTAGTTAACAGAGTTCCGCTAAGCGAAACTCCGCAAAGTGAAAAAAACCTCAGCCACGCTACGCGGAGCTCCGCGAGCAGCACAGTGCATTAGATAAATGCCAGTTTGCAGTGATTTTCAGTGCCAGGTGCTTGTCCGCACTGTACAATCATCGCGAACAGCACCATGCAAAGCGCAAGCGGGCGCTGCTTCCTTTCTGCCGCTCAAGTAGATTTTTATTTGAGCGGCAGCTTTCTCAAAGCGAACGGGCAGTTTCTCAATGTGAGCAATTGTGAGCATACGCAACCACTCGCAATGAGAAATTTGACGGCCCGCGTTGAGAAATCTCACCGGGTGGTTGATTTTCCATGCTCGCGCTCGCCATCTTGATGTTGACTATTGTGACCGAGGAAAAGTCTGGCTGAGAGGTGGATTTTCCGCTCTTGCTCTCGCCAACTTGATGTTGACGAACGCGAGCTAGGAAAAAAACTCCGCTCAGCAATGCGAAGTGGACTTTCTCGGACCTCTGTCAGCTCCGCGTTATGCAGAGTGCGGAAAACTCCGTGAGCAGAGTTTACTGCCCAGACTCAGGTATTACAGCAGATTGTTCAAATGACAATGGAGTCCAAAGGCTGCAGTTGCACTAAACAAACAATAGCTGTCCTCACAGGAGATGAAAATACTGTAGCAGAGCACAAGGCTGCAGATGCACTGCATAGACGACAGACACCCTCATAGGAGTCCTCAGACGATACTACAAGAGTACTTAAAGGTTAAAGTATATATATATATATATATATATATATATATATATATATATATATATATATATATATATATATATATATATATATATATATATATATATATATATATATGAATGAATGGCTTTATTTCGATATATAAAATATCATAAAAGCAGAAATACAACATTTTAAGAGCAATAAGAGCAGTCACATTCTATTTACACAGATAAAAAGTTATAAAAACAGATAATACAAGCATTAAATAGCCAAGGAAAGCCTTTTCAAACAAATTAACCATGACCATTTTAAAAACTTGGACACACCGCAAACAACCAGGGTGCGTGTGTTGGATTTTAAGATACGAAGCGCCTCTCTATACTGCAGCGTACCTAATTGTATACATAAGGGTTTGAGCCATCTCCGCCTCGGCAATGCATATGCTGGGCATTCAAAGAAGATGTGGGCGACCGATTCTACGCGTGATGGACAGGTCGCACAGGAGGGGGAGGACAGGTGGGAAAATTCCAAATGAGCAGTAAATTCACGTATGGGTAGTGTCCCTACTCTAAATTTAAAATACAAAGCCCTATCTATTGGGTTAGAAATAATGTCGAGATAAGGTTCATTGGCCACCACATCCTTCATCTTCACAAAATCATCAGTAGATTTACAATGTTTCACGTCAGTGGAGTTTTTACAATGGACCCAGCTCCAGTAGAGTTTCTTGAGAACAGCTTTAGGGGGGGCGGTCCTGGCTTCCCGCGCATCCCCAAGACCCAAAGCTCCTAGCAGCCATTTCACATCCCTCAGCCACTTGATCTTAGACCAGCCCTCCAAAGACATGACCTCTGACAAGGCCTCTGCATATGAGGCCAACTCGGGCACACAGCCGATATATGTCTTCCGTCCTCTGAAGCAGTGATATGCCTACTCCAATTGACCTGGACAAAGTGATAGAGACTCGGAGACACCAGCAGTAGCCATTGGATTTCAAAGGTCAGCCTGCAATGGTTCTAGGCTGCACCCCCGCCCTCCAGGGAAACACCTATGGGATAAATTGCAGCTCAGGCCACAAATGCAGTAAACTAATAATGCCACATGTCCTGAGAGAAAACTAGAATTGGGTCTGAAGGGTCCAGATCCCTTGACAGCTGACAAGCGAAGGCATGAGGTCCCGTCACTACATACAAACCAGCCAAATGATCCATCACCATCTTTTGAACTGGAAGAAACCCATGCCACAGAATTAACATTGTTAAAAGCTGTCAAAGTTATGATAAACAACTTTCACTGCACAGACACTGAGTATTTCTGGCCACCTGCTTGGTATGGGTCAACCCACACAGGGTGTTGATGAAGAAACCCATGATGGGTTCACCACAGCTCTATGAAAGTAAAATAATATTCCTAAATTAATTAGGGTGAATTGATTTGATGCTTTCTTTATGTAGCGCAAGAAAAGTAAAGAGTATTAGAATGATATTTTAAAAGATATAGGGGCATATGTATCAAGCCCATTTCCCTTTCGTAAACGGGACGATTCTCAGAATCGGCCCATTTGCCAAGGGGAAAGAGCCTTTTGGGATGTATCATCCCAAAAGGCCCTCACAAAATAGAGAATCGCAAAATTTGTGATTCCCTATTTTGCTAATGTATTTAAGGAATCGCAAATTGCGATTCCTTAAATGCAATGCCGGAAGCACCCAAGTTGTGCGATTTTGGCTTAAGCAATCGCAAATTACCACCAACTTCAAGTTGGTGGTAATTTGCAATCTCTTTGAAAAATGCCCTTTTTTGAAAGTGCCATGTGGCGCACATACATGCCCTTAGGGCATGTATGTGCGCCACATGTGCCCACATACATATTAAAGGGGTGCAACAGGGTGTCCTTTTGACACCCTTGCACCCTTCAAATTGCATTTGCAATATGCTAGTACCTAATAGGTACTTGCGAATTTCGAATGTCTTCCCATTCATTCCTATGGGCCTCTAGGACCATAGAAATGAATGGGAAGGTATTCCTTAATTGCGAGTCGCACTTAAGGAACATGTAGGAATCGCAATTATTATTACGATTCCTACATACAATGCATTTTGCAAGTCCTTAAAAGCGATTCGCGAAAAATTGCTATTAAGGACTCGCAAAACAATGTTTTGATACATATGCCCCATAGGATACTATTATCTAAGCTGCCTGTTGTACAATTGGTGTGTATTAATGGCAAGGCTTGCATTTATGCTGATCTCTTGACTCTGGCCTATCTCACAGTACACTTTGTTGTGAGCGTAGAGGGGGCGTGTCTGTTAGTTGGGCCGCGAGGAAGTAACGTCGATTTCCACCTCTAGCTACACAAGTGTCCTGCATTGTCACGTCTGCCAGGCTCATACACTGCAGACTCACTGTCCCTGCACAACACACAGCACACTTGTTTGCCAAACACTAGTTACTCCTGCAGATAGCAAATCTCTGCAATACTCTTGAGGGATGATCAGAAATGTGAAAGATACTGCATTCAAGATGGCTTCCTCAAGATAGCTACCTCGAAATGGGATGGGGTTGCAGCCCCTCCAGTGTGCTTCTTCAGGCTGTTCCCCTTGCTGATGCCTTCTGTGACCTTCTCAGTCCTTTCCGCCCAGCACCATCCGGCTTTCGCTTTTCCTTTTTCTAGGTGTTCTCTAATCTGATCTCTTTCTCATGCAGAGGGTCAACTCAGGACCCTGTGGGCCACGTGCTCCCCATCAATGCTTGTTCTTATTGTCAACTTGAGGCTATTGTGCAATGATCTTGGAGAGTGTGTGCTCATCGCCTGACTGCAGGAGACCTACCAGAGGGATTCTGTCCGACATGCTGGGGTGCTATGGAGCGGCGACCTGGGTGGGAGTGCGGGGGGACCTCCAGGAGCTGCATCGATCCTCATACACACCAACGCGGCAATCAGCAGGGCGCACGTTGATATCATGAGTCCTGGATCACTTCCTGCAACACGACTCCAATGGAGGCCGCCATGGTCTAGCCTGGTAACATGACAACTAGATTTTATCCCTTATAGCAGAACAATACGACAAAAATGAATGGCAGCGGCATTGTTTGAAAAAATGGCCTCCCACTTACTTTAGACCATATCCTATCTCCGCCATAGCGATTTGCAATGCCTTTTTTTTATTTACTGAGAACTGCAACCCATAATATATGACTCCATACCCAGCAGCCACTGTTGAACCATGAAATACAAACTAGTTACCAGGATGGTACATTAATCAGCACAAAACTAATGGGAGGAGGACAGGGAGCTAAATAAAGATCCAGCGACTCGTGCTCCTGAACGTTACACTTACCTCCCACGAGAGCCACTGTTCCTATAAAGGAGAGGTAGAGAGGGAAACTGTAGTCGTTCTAATACTATGATTGCTGGGGACAATAATATCAGCAAACAAATATAGATATCTATACTCCAGAGGTGGCCTATACCTACAGAGACATGAGACCCAGTTCTGCGTCACTCTCGTTTGGATTACCTTGGTCCTGGCAACAAGCGTGACTAGTGACCATGGATGAGAGTGACGGCAGCTCTATGGAATGGGTGTCCTGGTCTAGTGGAGGGGCAGCCATAATTCTGGATGCCCACAACTTTTTTGGTCTGAATGAACTAAACGCAAACTGCCTCACAAGTATGGATCCTGCCTGATGGTAGCAAGCAACTTGTAATTTATCCTCATCAAAATGTAATGCAATAAAATCAAAGTGTTTATGTGTTTGTAACTGTCTTTATGCAAAGTGCTTGATGCCCTTTGGGTCTGGTCTGTGCTATATAAGACTGCAGATAAATATATTCGAGCAATAGCTTTAACGGGCTGGCTCAAACTCAAACACACCAATGGCTGGAAAGGGCTGACCCAAAGCCACTCTCTCTACATTGTTCATAAAAAAAGTGTGTCCTCTGTGGAATTCCTAAACAAGAAGGTGAAACAGAAAAGAGCAGGCAGAGTTATAAACAAAGTGTCTACTTATCGACTGATGACACAATATGTTGTTGAAATGAAATGATGAAATGATTACGCACTTGTATAGTGCACGACTACCCGAAGGCATCTCAGCGCTTGTACGAATACCGGCGAGGAACCCTTCCTGGCCTTTGCCTGTGAGGAGCCCACTCCTGGGCACCCCCAAGGTGAAGTCAGGCATCCTCAGCATTGTTGGGGCCGTTGTAGAGATTAAGCAAGCTCGTTAACAGGAACTGCAGTTACAAACATTGTGACAAGGGACTGCTTGTAGTTCCAATATATGATTCCCTTTTTCCTTCATTTTCAAAATTACAATTTGGAGTGATTCCTTGCTGTTCCAGTGTGGGGGGCAAACATCAAAACACAATTTCCCAACTAAAATTCTTTTCTAGTGAATTTTCTTTAAAACAAATGGGGTCATAGAATGCCTTAAAGAATTAAAAACCTGTCATTTGTAGTATTATAAACAATACAATGACGCACATTTTAGTCTGTGATCTTTATTTCAAGCTTGTACACACTTCTAAAAAAATCAAACAGGACATGACATCACCGCTTCTTCTGTCATGTCATGGACCGTCTCAGTGGGTTAATAGGCTCTAACACATTTCTGAGAATAAACATAATAGAGGACACCTGTCTGAGGGCTCCGGTTTGTTGAAATTCAATTTTGGTGAATTTTTCAAATTAAATGCTTTTTCTTAAAACGTTTAAAGAATTTCAGCTAAACACACAGGATATACTCTACAATTGTAAAAGTAGATGTCGAAATACTGGGTTATTGGTAGAGCAATTAGGGTACAGGTTGAATAAGGGGTTCAGGATTCAGAAGGTCCTGCCATGAAGGAAAGGACAGAAGCACTACAGATTATAAAGAAGACCAGGTTATACGAAGAGCCATTATGGTAGGGTTGGGTAGAGGTGCTAGGGTATAGGCAGAACATGCTCTCTACCTTAGTTCACAGTACCTTGAGGTTTGACACCGGCCGAACACAGAGAATCAGACTTCCACCGTTCAACTCAGAACCCACAGAGATCAGCTGCAGAGTGCCTCAGGGATCCACCCTGAGCCTCACCCTCTACATGGCCCTGCTTGCAGCCATTGTCAGAAGCCACCGACTCAACATCATCTACACCGACGACACCCAGCTGTTCCTCTCCCTCACCAACAGACCCACAACCGCCAAAGTCAACTTCCACAGCGGGATGAAAGCAGTCGCCACCTGGATTAAGGACAGCTGCCTCAAGCTTAACTCAGACAAGACCAAAGTCCTCATCCTGGGCTCCACCCTCTCCACCTGGGACAACTCCTGGTGGTCCACAGCGCTCAGAATCCTCCCCACTCCCTCGAATCACGCACAAAACCTCAGCATCATCCTGAACTCTTCGCTCTCAAACTGCCAAATCAATGCCGTTTCGTCCTCCTGCTTCCACACACTCCGCCTGCTTCATAAGATCTTCAAGTGGATCCCCACTGAGTCCAGGATAATGGTCACACATGCGCTTGTCTACAGCAGACTTGACTAAGGCAACACACTGTATGCCAGCACTACCGAGAAACTCCCAAAAAGACTGCAGCCCATCCAGAACGCCTCCGCCAGACTCATCCTGAACATCCCATGCTGCAACCACATCACCGGTCACCTGAGAGACCTTCACTGGCGATCGGTCAGCAAAAGAATCACCTTCAACTTCTTACGCACGCCTACAACATCCTCCACACAGCCAGACCTGCATACCTCAACCACTGCTTCTCCTTCTACACTCCCAACAGACATCTCTGCTCCAACCAACTAGCCCAGACCACCATCCCCCAGATCTATGGCTAAAGGAAGCTCCTTCTCCTTCCTCGCTGTAAAGAACTGAAACTCCCTGCCTCTGCACCTCAGGCAATCACCATTGCTGCCGCAATTCAGGAAGGACCTCAAGACCTGGCTCTTTGACTGAACCACAGACCCCCTCCCCCTCCACTCAGTGCTTTGAGACCCTCACGGGTGAGTGGTCACGCTTTATAAAATTACTGATTAATTGATTGATTGACAATACTCATGTTGTCTCTTGTAGGTTGCTATCAAGATCCTTTTTGTTCTGATGAAGACCCCATGTGATTACGTCCAGAACGGTCCCACCAGACTCGTCGAGAACAACTAATGCCGCAACCACATCATCGGCCACCTGAGAGACCTTCACTGGCCTCCTGTCAACAAAAGAATCATCTTCAAGCTTCTCATGCTCGCCTACAAAGCCTGCCACAATGTCGGACCTGTATACCTCAACCACCGCCCCTCCTTCTACACTCCCACCAGACATCTCCGCTCCATCCAACTGGCCCTGACCACCATACCATGGATCTGCAAGACCACAGCTGGAGGAAGATCCTTCTCCTGCCTCACTGCGAAGACCTGGAACTCCCTGCCTCTGCACCTCTGGCAATCACCATCGCTGCCGCAATTTAGGAAGGGCCACAAGACCTGGCTCTTCAACTGAACTGCAGACCCTCCTGCCCCCCCATTCAGCATCTTGAGACCCTCTCAGGTGAGTAGTCCCGCTTTATAAGATTACTGATTAATTGAACATACTCATGTTGTGTCTTGTAGATCAAGATCCTTTTTGTTCTGATGAAGACCCCATGTGATTCCTTGTAAGGAGTTGAAACGTCAACTGGTGTGGGTTTCAGTTATATCATTCCTTGTTCAACCTTCCAAATCTGAATGCTGATAGTATTTGATTTTGAAAGTGATTCTTTGTCCAATTTGGGTGTTACCTATTTTGAAAATGTTGTAAATATTGCCTACACTTTATATGTTATACATTTTTGTCTCACCTGTTGCCCTAGCACTGCCCCATTGCTCGGAGAACCTACTTTATGTGAACTATTGTGATGACTTTAGGCTATGTCAAATATAAACAAGACTTAGAACAGAGACACATTTGTGGTGATTTCATTTATTATGGATTTTAATTAGGCCAACTGTACTATGGTAATATTCTTAATAAGTATTAAAATGAATCCTAAGGGAACATTGGGCCCGATGTAGGTAAACGCGATTTTCCGATTTCAAAATACCGAGGCGGGCCGAATCGGTATTGTGAAATCGGAAAACGATATGTAGGGAAAAAAAACCGAATGAATACCGATTCGGTCGGCATCAGTAATGAGATTCGGTACGTTCCGATTCTGCTCGGTCCGAATCGGAAAGTACCGAATCGGCCAACAACGAATCGGAAATCACCGAATCGGCTACCACCGAATCGGATATTCCCGAATCGGCGAATACCGAATCGGTAAAAGCCGAATCGGTAAAATCCGATTCGGCAATCATAGACCCATGGCGAAAAAGCCCATAGGAATGCATTGAATGAACCGATTCGGCCTTTACCGAATCGGATAGTACCGAATCGGATTTTACCGATTCGGATATTACCGAATCGGTAAAAGCCGAATCGGCAATAGGCGATTCAGCCAATGAGGTGGCTCCCCCTCCCCCACCCAAACAGGGAGTGGCAACCCTGGCAGGTGCAGCTAATTAAGAAGTTTCTGGAAGTTTCTGGAAAGCCTGCCTGAGCCCAACACACACAGTTAGCAGCAGTGGGAGAAGGAGGTTGCAAACTGAACAGGAGAAAATGGCAGATCAGTCAGGAAGCCAGAAGTCCTCCCAGAAGAGGAAGCCCAAGTTCACCACCACCGAACTTCAGGTGCTGGTTGAGGAGGTGGTGAGGGTGCACCGCAGCTGTTTGGCAAGCTGTCCCTCAACGTGCCAGACAGCACCAAGAGGAGAATCTGGGCCGACATCGCCCAGAAGGTGAACGCTGCGGGTGTCACCCCCAGGTCCATAGAGGAACTGAAAAAAAGGTTTTACGACATCCGCAGCCTCACGAAGAGGAAGCTGGCTGACATTCAAAGGCAGGCTGGACTCACTGGAGGAGGCAACAACCCGGCGCCACCCCTCACCGAGCTGGAGGAAATTGTCTCCAGCACCATCGAGAGGGAGAGTATCGTAGGAATCGGGACCCTGGACAGCTCTGCGAGAGCCACAGCTACAGGTAAGAAGCATGCGCATCATGACACACCCTACCAGACACCTCCCCATTAGACACAATGCATAGGCAAACACCAGCACTGTACTGTCACCAACATACAAGAGACAAGCATCATGGTACATGTAGTCAGCAGAAGTTAGCCAAATATGTCAGTGCAGAATCACAAGACAGGAAACAGTGTGACACGGTGTAAGGAGATGCAAGGACATGTGGAATGCCATAATTGTACTGACTGTAATACATCGGCACTCAGTTTACAAATGCTTCTTTGTACCTAGGGGCCCCATCAGGCGGAACAACTGCGACAGCAGAGGGAGCAGCAACATCCAACACTGCAGTCGCAGGGCCGAGCACCAGCCAGGCTGGCCAGGAGGAGGAGGAGGAGGAGGAGGAGGATGAGGAAGGAGACACCCCAGGGCTAGGAATGGAGGGAGTCCTGGTCATTGACTTCCAAGCAGTGCACTCACCAGTACTGCCCAGCACACCCCCCTTGCAATTCTCACCACAAAACTCCCCTACAAGGCAGACCATTCCGCCTACACCAGCTCCTGCCACAACCGTGGCCTTGCCACCTGTCCAACCTGTCCTGGGAGCAGGGGCTCCGGGACCGGCCAGCACCACACCCCCACCAGTGGCACCCCAGCCCACTCAGCAGGCCGGAAGCAGCAGTGCCCGACGCCGTGCCACCACCACCACTGCTGCACCAGCACGGGAGGGCAGTGTGTTCCTGGGCCTGGAGGGACAGATGGTTAAAATCCAGCGCCAACAGGCCAGATCCACCATGGCCTGCCAACGCCAGCTCCTGCAGCACAACATGCAGATGGGGGAGTTGGTGAAGGGTTTCCAGGCTGTTGTGGACAGCAACAAGGAGGTGGCAGCAGGGTTAGGCAGGCTGACCACTGCCATCACCCACTCATCTGCCAGACAGGAGGAGCATGAGGTTGCACGCAGGAGGGATGCCCGGGTGCTGAACCGGGCCATGGCCCGCCTTGCAGCGGCGACCGCACAACTGTGCCATCGCAGCTCCAACCAAGAATCTGTGCTCAGTCAGCATACGGCTGAGCTCACTAGGGGGATGGCCAGGATCACCACGGCCATGGAGGCCATGATAATATCAAACACCGCCTCCAATCCTGCCCTGGACCTGGGTGATGCTGGAGACAGCAGCAGCCGCAGCAGCCCGGCCAGCGCTGCATCTGAACCACGGAGGAGCACCAGGCGATCCGCTGATGCTGCTGGGCATACGGAGGGGGCCGAGGGACACCCCAGTGGGTCTGGCAAGCGGCCCAAAAAATAGCCTGGCAAGGGGGGATGAGCAAACCAGTACCCTGGACTTTATTTGATTTTACATACTCCATTTTTTGATGCACATCAGTGCTGTAACTGTGGTGCATCACTATTAAAATTTGATTTTTTGCAAGCAACATTTAGCTGTCTTTGCATCTGTACTCAGTCAGAAATAGTTCTCAGTGATCTCCTCACGTCTGTATCTGCCATCACTTGGCGTACACACCCCAGCTGGCTGTGTCAGTGGCACAGCTTCGTCGTCGTCATAGTCCTCGTAGTCAGACAACTCCACCTCAGTGCCCTTCTTGACCGCAAGGTTGTGTAACATTGCACATACAGCTATGATCTTGCAGCAGGTGATGGGGGTATACTGCCTTGCACCTCCACTCTTGTGCAGGCATCTGAATCTACTTTTCAAGATGCCAAAGGTCCGTTCGACAACATTCCTTGTGCGTATGTGGGCCCGGTTATACCTCCTTTGGCTGGGTGTGGAGGGGTTGAGGTAGGGGGTGAGTATGAATGAGCGGAGGGCATATGCACTGTCGCCTGGAAGAGAAAGGGGTCACATTAGACACATGCATACATGTATTCCACCTACCTACTATGTGTTATGAGGGTCTGATGATGTGTCTCACCTAGGAGGTATCCTTCTCCAAATTCGCCAGCCATCAGCCGTGCATATATGCCGCTCTGTTGGAATATATAGGAGTCATGGGTACTCCCTGGAAATTTTGCTACCAGGTCTGTGATGGTGCACTTGGCATTGCAGATCACCTGCACGTTGATGGTGTGTGTAGATTTCCGATTGCGGTATATGTATTCGGTGTCCGCTGGTGGGCAAATCGGAATGTGTGTGCCATCTATGCAACCGATGATTTGGGGAAATTGTGCCATCTGGTAGAAGTCAGCTTTAGTTTGTAGCAGTTCTGCGTGGGTTGCAGGGAAAGAGATGTATTGGTCCATCCTGTCTATCATGGCGTCAAGGAATATGTGGAAGAACCTTGACAGGCTGCTCTGGCTAACCCCTCCTGCTGCTGCTACTCCACTTTGATAGCTGCCAGACGCAAGCAGGTGTAGGCTGCATAGCACCTGGACGTGCGCTGGGATGGCGTGTGCCCTTGGGGTGTGGTGGTCCAAGAATGGCTTAAGGTCCCTGATGAGCTCGAGTATGGTGTCAGAGTCCAGCCTGTATCTCTGTAGGATCTCAGCCTCAGTGAGCATGAACAGGGTTACCCTCTGTCTGTAGACCTGTTCATTTCTTAGCCATTCCCTCTGTCCTTCCTGCTGTAGCCGTAGCCGCCTCGCAATGACATAGAAAGCTGCCATCCTGCAAGTTGCAATGCATTTTGGGACTGTTTATATGGGTTGGAGTTGGTTACCACCTGATTGCAATCCATGGTAAATACCGAGTGAATTCTACCGATTTTGAGCCGATTTCGGTGTTTCTGTGCCTCCCTACATCTCCCCAACTGTCGGAATCGGGGAATTTCCCGATCGGAGAATCATACGAATCGGCATGTTTTCCGATTCGGATCATGTCCGATTCGGTATTTGTACCGAATCGGTAATTGGACCGAATCGGTGATTTTCCGATTCGGTGTCACTTACGAATCGGTAATTGGACCGATTCGGTGATTTTCCGATTCGGTGTCTCTAACGAATCGGTAATTGGACCGAATCGGTGATTTCCCGATTCGGTGTCACTAACGAATCGGTAATTGGACCGAATCGGTGATTTCCCGATTCGGTGTCACTAACGAATCGGTAATTGGACCGATTCGGTCTTTGCATCCGATTCGGTGTTTTTCCGATTCATTACATATCCGATTTTCGGTATGTACGTATCGGATTCTTTCCCATTCGGTACTCATTCCGATTCGGTTTCCTATCCGATTCTTTCTGTTTTTGGTTCCCTACATCTCGATGGCTGTTTACCGATCGGTAAGGGCCAAAAATCGGTATTTTCGGCCGTTACCGATCGGTAACGCCCTACCTACATCGGGCCCATTGTTCTTTGATGATCGTATTACCCGAGTTCTTCTGAAAATTGGGTGTCCCATGTTCTAAATCATAGGTACTTGCAAACATTTTCCCAGGGGCTACAAAGTATGATCTGTGATAAGCCTGAGGGCCGCATTGATGCAAATGGGTGGCAGTCTGGTGCAAGGTGGTGGTAAGGTGGGTGGGTATAGGGGAAGCAAAGCACGTACGTCTAGTGGCTGAATTTCACAACGTGAAACCATAAAACCCGGGATTAATCCTATCCCTACTTTACCAAATCATGTGATCCTATGCATTTTTTTTTATTTTTCTTTCCCTCCATTTTCTTCATTATCACACATGAGAAGAGCTCGAAATACATGACTTCAGGATGTGAGTTGTACAAAACATCCTTCTGTGTTTGATTTAAATAAACTATAATGTGGTTCATGTACCCAGGCCACCCTAAGAGTGCACATAACAACTGGCGTGCCTCTTAGTTCAATATTGGCATTGTTGTCAGTGTGGGGGACATAATAAATGCTTCTAAATTACATATTTGAAAATTATCACTTTAATAAAAAACTCTCCAATGTACTGATATAGTCTGGTGTACTAAGGTGAAATGGTTCTGCATGTTATAGAAATATACATTGTTTGACTTTTGAGAGACCCTGTCATATTTTTACACTTTTGCTGCATGAAGTCTCTGAAAATGAATGCGTTCCTAAAGTAAAGTGGAGCAGGACTACCTAGTTTCTGCCTTTCTTTAACTTCAATTAACCAGTGGCGGCTGCCACCAAGTAGCACGGGTTGGGCAGGGGAACATTTTTTTTTACCTACCTTGCTGCCGCACCGCTGCCTCATACTGTCCTCTTCTGTTCCTGCTTGTAGCAGGAAGCACACCCAGGCTACCCTAAGCCAGTCACAATGCTGCAATGTGATTGGTCTGAGTGCTGTGGTTCAGCGCTCAGAGAGGCAGTGGAAGACTGTGCATGTTCCTAACAGGCCAAACCGTTATGCGCACTTAAGGGCCCACCACTCCCCCCCTTGGTGTCTGGGAGGGCAGCCAAGCCCCGCCCTGCCCACCTGCCTGACAACGGGAAAATAAAAGTCCACTGCTCAAAATGCAGTGGGGCGATGCTCCACCGCCTTAGCGGAGGAGCAACCGCTGCAATTAACCTTTAAATATAGGCTATATTAGTGCTTAGTTAAGTGAACAGCAGCCCGCTACGTATGTGGATCAGGGGGTAAATATGTAAAGGTCAGGTCTGGGGGCCGCATGCGGTTACCCGGGCTGTACTTTGAGTATCACTGTTCTAGATAAAGACTTGGCAGCTCAGGCTGGACTGTTCCCATGAGGAGCAGGGTCAACACTGATTTGCATATGGCTGGGTACAAACTGGGTAGGTGTAGTGAGCAAAAGACTGATGGATTAAACCCAGGTCTTTGTGACTGGGGGAGAATGTTTGCTTTGTTCAGCATTCCGTCCATCATTTGTTCCTTTTGCTTTAAATGAAGGGTATCAGCAGAGGTGAGAAAGGAAACAAGAACTACAGAACAGTTTGTGAGACTTGGGTATAGGTAGAAGCATTTTTGTATAGGTTGGGTAGAGGTACTTGGGTATAGGCATTGGTAATGGGACTACCATGTCGGAAGGGACAGATGTACTATGGTATATGAAGAGCCATTATGGTATAAGTTTGGTAAGGGTGGTAGGGTATAGACTGTGGCCTAGGTACTACCATGTAGGAAGAGACAAAAATACTATGGTATATGTAGAGACATTATGGTATAGGTTGGTTAGAGGTGCTAGGGTATAGAACGGGTTGCGGTACTACCATTTAGGAAGGGACATAAGTACTATTGAATAGTAAAGGCGACTCTGGCATACATAGAGCCATTATGGTATAGGTTGGGTAGATGTAACCCTGGAGATAATGCTACACTAACCATGCAAATTGTACTTCACGTAGCGTAGCAGCTAAATCAACAACATCCTCAGATGCGTAAAAGCATATAACAAATTCACAATAGTGAACTTTTAAAATGAAAACATTAGGCAATGAGAGAGCTGATGATTTTGGGGTCCCCCTAACCTAGGGGGAGGACCAAGGAGATGCCTTGAACACAAAAAGCATAAACAAAAAACACATTTTGTTGAACTTCAGTGGTGGTCCCATCCTCTTAGGACCACCCCAAGCCCAGTTATTGGAAAAAAAAACTATCCCAACCAAAGGCCCTGCAAAGCATTATGGGACGAGATTAGCAGTGGGCAGTGAATATTATAGTATCCAATATCAAAATAATTCTACAAAGAGCTCCAGTTCGCCTAGTTGTTACTAGATGTCCCTCACGAGTCAAATGCAAAACCATTGAACCCCTTTCATCAAGCATTTGCATTTGAGGCAGCACAGAGCACTGCTCAGGACCCTGACAAGGAAAGGGGGCTGGGGGCCCCAGAGAGAGAGGAGGCAGCACAGAGCACTGCTCGGGATCCTGACAAGGACGGGGGCTGGGGGCCCCAGAGAGAGAGAGCTGGAGGTAGCACCGAGCACTGCTCGGGACCCTGACAAGGACGGGGCTGGGAGCCCCAGAGAGAGAGGAGGCAGCACAGAGCACTGCTCAGGACCCTGACAAGGATAGGGACAGGGGGCCCCAGAGAGAGAGGAGACAGCACAGAGCACTGCTCCGGACCCTGACAAGGACGAGGGCTGGGGGCCCCAGAGAGAGAGCAGGAGGCAGCACCGAGCACTGCTCGGGACCCTGACAAAGACGGGGGCTGGGGGCCCCAGAGAGAGCATTCTCCAGGGCAAAGCTCATATGAGAAGGGATGAGGCAGCAAAATGGTGCCCTCAGGTAAGCACTCTTGTTAGAAGCACCATGTGGGCGTCCGCAGGGGGGGCCAAGGGGGGGGGCGAGAAGGGTGCAAGGCATAGGGGAGAAGGGTGCAAGGTAGAGAGGAGAAGGGTGCAAGGCAGAGAGGAGATGGGTGCAAGGCGGAGAGGAGATGGGTGCAAGGCGGAGGGGAGAAGGGTGCAAGGCAGAGAGGAGAAGGGTGCAAGGCAGAGGGGAGAAGAATGCAAGGCAGAGAGGAGAAGGGTGCAAGGCAGAGAGGAGAAGGGTGCAAGGCAGAGTGGAGAAGGGTGCAAGGCAGAGGGGAGAAGGGTGCAAGGTAGAGGGGAGAAGGGTGCAAGGTAAAGAGAAAGGTGCAAGGTAGAGAGGAGAAGGGTGCAAGGCGGAGAGGAGATGGGTGCAAGGCGGAGAGGAGATGGGTGCAAGGCGGGGGTAGAAGGGTCAAGGTAGAGAGGAGAAGTGTGCAAGGCGGAGAGGAGATGGATGCAAGGCGAAGGGGAGAAGGGTGCAAGGTAGAGAGGAGAAGGGTGCAAGGCAGAGGGGAGAAGGGTGCAAGGCAGAGGGGAGAAGGGTGCAAGGCAGAGGGGAGAAGGGTGCAAGGCAGAGAGGAGAAGGGCACAAGGTAGAGGGGAAAAGGGTGCAAGGTAGAGGGGAGAAGGGTGCAAGGTAGAGAGGAGACGGGTGCAAGGTAGAGAGGAGAAGGGTGCAAGGTGGAGGAGAGAAGGGTGCAAGGCGGAGGGGAGAAGGGTGCAAGGTGGAGAGGAGAAGGGTGCAAGGTAGAGAAGAGAAGGGTGCAAGACAGAGGGGAGAAGGGTGCAAGGTAGAGGGGAGAAGGGTGCAAGGCAGAGGGGAGAAGGGTGCAAGCTAGAGAGGAGAAGGGTGCAAGGCAGAGAGGATAGGGGTGCAAGGCACAGGGGAGAAGGGTGCAAGGCGGAGAGGATAAGGGTGCAAGGCAGATGGGGAGAAGGGTGCAAGGCGGAGGGGGAGAAGGGTGCAAGGGGGAGGGGGAGAAGGATGCAAGGCAGAGGGGAGAAGGGTACAAGGCAGAGGGGAGAAGGGTGCACGGCAGAGGGGAGAGGGGTGCAAGGCAGAGAGGAGAAGGGTGCAAGGCAGTGGGGAGAAGGGTGCAAGGTAGAAAAGGTTGCAAGGTGGAGGGGGAGAAGGGTGCAAGGGGGAGGGGGAGAAGGGTGCAAGGGAGAGGGCGAGAAGGGTGCAAGGCAGAGGGTAGAAGAGTGCAAGGGGGGTGGTGATGAAGTAAAAAATGTGCCCCCCTGGAAACATTTCTGCAGACGCCCATGGCAACGCACACTACTTTGTGAGAGAGAGTGGAGTGAGAGAGAGAGTGGAGTGAGAGAGAGAGTGGAGTGAGTGAGAGAGTGGAGTGAGAGAGAGTGGAGCAAGAGAGTGAGTGGAGCAAGAGAGAGAGTGGAGCAAGAGAGAGAGTGGAGCAAGAGAGAGAGTGGAGAGAGAGAGAGTGGAGAGAGAGAGAGTGGAGAGAGAGAGAGAGAGAGAGAGAGAGAGGGAGTAGAGAGAGAGAGTAGGGAGAGAGGGTGGAGAGAGAGAGTGGAGAGAGAGACATTGGAGAGAGAGTGGAGAGCGAGAGCGCTGAGAGAGAGTGGAGAGAGAGAGAGTGGAGAGAGAGAGAGAGTGGAAAGAGAGAGAGTGGAGAGAGAGAGAGTAGAGAGAATAGAGAGAGAGTAGAGAGAGTAGAGGGGGTAGAGATAGAGTAGAGAGAGTAGAGTGAGAGAGTGGAGAGAGACAGTGGAGAGAGACAGTGGAGAGAGACAGTGGAGAGAGAGACAGTGGATAGAGAGACAGTGGAGAGAGAGACAGTGGAGAGAGAGAGTGGAGAGAGAGAGTGGAGGGAGAGTAGAGAGAGAGTAGAGAGAGTAGAGAGAGAGAGTGGAGAGAGAGAGTGGAGAGAGAGAGAGAGTAGAGAGAGACAGCGAAGAGAGAGAGAGAGTGGAGAGAGAGTGGAGAGAGAGAGTGGAGAGAGTGAGTGGAGCGAGAGGGAAAGTGGAGAGAGAGGGAGAGAGAGAGTGGAGGGGGAGAGAGAGAGAGTGGGGAGACAGTGGAGAGAGAGAGAGGAGAGAGAGGAGAGAGTGGAGAGCGTGGAGAGAGTGGAGAGAGAGAGTGGAGAGAGTGACGAGAGAGAGAGTGGAGAGAGAGAGTGGAGATGGTTGAGAGAGAGAGAGTAGAGAGACAGAGAGTGGAGAGAGAGAGAGTGGAGAGAGAGAGAGTGGAGTAAAAGAGTGGAGAGAGAGAGTGGAGAGAGAGTGGAGAGAGAGTGGAGAGAGAGTAGAGAGAGAGAGAGAGAGAGAGAGTGGAGAGTGGAGAGAGGAGAGAGAGAGTGGAGAGAGAGAGTAGAGAGAGTGGAGAGTGAGAGAGAGAGTGGAGAGTGAGAAACTTGAGAAAGTAGAGAGAGAGTAGAGAGAGATAAGGGAGAGTAGAGATAGAGAAGGGAGTGAGTGAGAGGCAGTGGAGAGAGAGAGAGAGTGGAGAGAGTGGGGAGAGAGTAGAGAGGGAGTAGAGAGAGTAGAGAGAGTGGCGAGAGAGTAGAGAGAGAGAAGGGAGAGTAGAGATAGAGAAGGGAGTGAGTGAGAGGCAGTGGAGAAAGAGAGAGAGTGGGGAGAGAGTAGAGAGAGTGGAGAGAGAATAGAGAGAGAGAAGGGAGAGTAGAGATAGAGAAGGGAGTGAGTGAGAGGCAGTGGAGAGAGAGACAGTGGATAGAGAGTGGAGAGAGACTGGAGGGAGAGTATAGAGAGTGAGAGAGTGGAGAGAGAGACAGTGGAGAGAGAGACAGTGGAGATAGAGTGGACAGAGTTGAGAGAGAGAAAGAGATAGAGTGGAGAGAGAGTAGAGACTGACTGACTCAGAGTCTGAATACTGACTGATGGAGACACTGACTGGCTGAGAAACTGACAGAGAGAGAGAGAGAGAGAGACTGACTGACTGAGAGAGCCTTACTGACTGACTGAGAGATAGAGAGACTGACAGAGAGAGAGACTGAATGACAGACAGACTGTCAGAGAGAGAGAGAGAGAGAGACTGACAGACTGACTGACTGACAGACTGACTGACTGAGAGAGACTGAATGATAGAGAAAGAGAGACTGACTGACTGAGAGAGAGAGACTGACTCATTGAGAGAGAGAGAGAGAGAGAGAGAGAGAGAGAGAGAGAGAGAGAGAGAGAGAGAGAGAGAGAGACTGTGATGGAAATGTGTTATCAAAATGTGCTCTTTGTAGTTACATCTGCTTTTGAAATACTGCATTGTCGCTTTGTCTAATGTTTTAAAACGGAAACGAGAAGGAACAGTGGATGCACTTTTGTCAAAACTGAACGATGAGTGTGCCCGATGTTGTATATCATGACAGGAGTCTGCATCAGGAAACCCACCTAAAATTGGGCAAACTTCCCCGGCCTACTGATGGCAGGGACCCTGTAATGAATGGACCACCACCTATGATAGCCTGCCGGCAAACTAAGTTCAACCTTTAACTCCACCATCCAGTGTTACTTATAACGGCTGTATTGGTGACAGTGGCGTAACAATCGCCCCGCATCCCCTGCAGTATGGCGGGTCGCTGGCCTGAGAGCTCTAGACTGGCATGGAGGATGGGAGGGGGGCCCCCTCCATGTAGTTTGCAGGGGGGCCCCCTCAAGTTTTGTTACGCCACTATTCATAGAATGCATGGGTGCCTGTGTGTGTGTGTGTGGAGCGTGAGTTGGTGAATGCAGGCTGAGCGGCAGGGAGGCTGCTCCTGGTGGGGCTACACTTCATCTACTCTTTACCTTCTACTCATCTATCCTGGAACTAAGCTACAATAAAGATATCCTGTTTATACACCCAGCCTGTGTATCATCTATTTACAACAGGACCCTAGCGCATGGAGACTGCACCTAGAAATGTACAACATCAGGCTCTCCCAAGGGGTTTTTACGTGGATGGAGACTTTTGCTTGGACAGTTGCCCTTCATCCTCTTGCAAGTGGAAGCTGGCAGGCATGACTTCATCTGCCTGTATTATCTTGTGCCAATGAGCTACTTAATGTGCCTTTTGTTAATGGATTTTACTTTACAACAAGAGTGACAAGAACTCAGTGTGCCCCGCGAGTAGCACAACCTGTATTTAGTTTGAAACTGAATATAGTTGGAAAAACCAGGTGCAGGAGTGGAGTAAGCACTACAATCTCTCTGAGCTTTGCCATTAAGTGGATTCTGTTTTAAGTATGGCTACCAACGGTGGCGGCAGGATACACCCATCTAGTTGTTCCTGCCTTCCCACCTACCTGGGTTGGACTTGGAAAGGATAAACAGAAACATATCTATAGAGACGGTATAAGCTAGGCAAGGAGAAGATTTTAGAGTGCATTAGCTGAAGTTTTCTCTTATGTGCCTGAAGCTGTATTTTCTAGGTGACGATTTTTGCATTATTTAGGATTTATTTATTGATTCATTCTTGGACTTGGCTCTGTCTTTTTCTATGAGTCCATTGTGATGTAAGGTGTAAAACTGCTTTAGCTGGAGACATAACATATCTGCATATTATGGGGTGTGCGTGTAGTGCTCATTCAGAAAATGATTGCACACATGTGTGCTTGTGATGAGTGCATGGCACACGCATCTACCAAATGTACCCACATTGCATAAAACTACATTGATAACAAATGCATCATGAAGGAGACTTGATATTAATCCAGGGGATTTATGGATGATCCCCTTTCACAATTTTCGATTCTGTATGGGATTTAAATCATGTTCTCTGGTTGGTTGTTCACTGGTTGGGCCATGTCCAGTCAGGTCCTACAAATCTTTCACTCATCATGTCCTTTGCGTTTTAAAAAGTCCCTTTTGATTGTTCACGCCCCTTCTGAAACAATATCTTTTGAAACAGACAATCATGCTACAATTTCTGAGGAATTCGTGACTCCATCCCTCTAGTCCTTTGATCATTGGACTATTCGCATTTCTTTCTTGCTTCAGAGATCACAGAAGGACAGGTGGTTCGTGGACTCTGGAACCTTTTGGAGGAGGCCGGTCACCTGGAAGGTTCTCATTCTGGACTTCAGGCCTCACCGGTGGAGCTGCTCTGTCCTGCCGGTAGCACTTTATGGTATGCAACTATTGACTGATGTTGGAACTGTCTTGTCCAATATAATTAGATCTTTAAGATTCACTTGTCATCTAGCTTGGGCATCTACTATTGAATTGTTTGGGGTGCAGACCTAAAGAAGTTCCTATCCATTCTAAGAAGCCAATTCCTGTCATTTGCCTTTGAATCTTTCTCCTCCAAGCCATGGGCGCTGACCTGCAAAGTGCCTCAGGTGCCTCCAGATCTCACAGCCCTGTTTCATATCTGTGTTGAGCTGATAGGATTTCCCATTCATAAAACTTCAGCTTGTATGTTGATGAGAGAACCTCATCAAACGTAGAGGGGGTGAGATGTAAGTGCCAAGAGCTATTTTCCAATAAATACGTGAGACTTGTCCATGACTAGGTAAACAGTCATTGCCATAAGCTGAACTCAGAAAATACAGGGATCATGGTTGTGAGGACCTCTGCGCCCTTCACAATGGCCCCTCTCGGAAAAGTTGTTGCTTTTTCCCTACATGTCAAAGCCATCCTACCAGAGATCACCTAGTTGACATTTCTTTCCAAGGTCAATTTGCAGGAAAATAGTCTTACTTTTTAAAGTCAACCTTGACACAATAGGTTTCTGCCAGAACATTTGTCACAACTCTTCCAAACAAGTATTGGTAAACCACGAGGTCTCACCTATGTGAGAGCTATTGGCTTTGGCAATGCTGTACACCAGTGTGGTTGCTGTTCAGCATGACTAAACGTGAGTGGGTTGGGGTGTGGGGTGATAGACTGGGGTAGATTGGAGTTTGCTAGATCGGGTGAATAGATTGGGGTTAATTTGGGAGGGTAGGTTGGGGCAGATTGAGGTGGGATAGGTTGGGTAAGACTGGGATGGGGTAGATTAGGGTGGATAAATTGGGGTGGGCAGATTGGGGTAGGGAGATTCGGATGGTGGAAGTTGGGATGGGGTAGATTGGGGCGGGGTAGAATGGAGTGGGGAAGATTGGGTGGGATAGATTGGAGTGGGATACGTTGGAATGGGATAGATTGGAGTGGGTTGGGTGGGGTAGATTGGAGCTAAATAGATTGGAGTGGGGTAGATTGGAGTAAATTGGAGTTGTGTTGATTGGTGTAGGTTGAAGTGGTTTAGATTTTAGTGGGGTAGATTGTGGTAGATTGCAGTTGGGTAAATTGGGGCAGATTGTAGTGCGGTAGATTGAGATAAATTGGAGTGGGGTAGATTGGAATGGAATATATGAGGTAGACTGGAGTGAGGCAGATTGGGTGGGATAGACTGTAGTCGGTAGATTGGGGTAAATTGAAGTGGGGTAGATTGGAGTGCGACAGATGTGGTTCGACTGGAATGGGGTAAATTGTGTGGTGTAGATTGGAGTGGGGGAGATTAGGGTAGCTTGGGTGGGGTAGGTGTGGGCAGATTGAAGTGGGGTGGAGTAGGGTAGATTGCAGGGGGTTGAGTGTGTGGTGATGAAGAAGGGGAGCAATAGGATGCTGAGGAAAGAGGAGAATCAGTGCTACAAGGATGGAGGAGCAGTAGTGCGATGAAGAGGGAGGGGTATCGGTGCAATGAGATAGTGGGACCAACATATCCCTTCCCTACAGAGGAATTATGAGAAGGGAACCATAAGGCACCAAAGAGAACGCAGCGCGCATATCAACATCAAAAACCCCCACCAGGAAGAGAGCCAGACCGCACAGGCAGAAGGGTCGCCGTAAAGTTTTTTTTACGTAAAAAGGAGGTGGGTGGCAGGCCACAGTCCTTACCGCTGACTTCCCCGCAATCAATGGACAAATATAAAGGTGTGTCCCGCCCGCCCATTGGTTAGTGGAGAAAGGCTGGCGGGAGCTCTCAAAGCACAGAGGCACGACACAATCATGTGTAATTATCTGTTTTATAAATTTGATTCAAACTATGTTAATGGTCAAACAATACCGTAATAAACAATATGATGGCAATGGTGATAATAGTGGTGGTGATGACGGTGGTGGCGAGGTTCACAAAGCCTCAGTGGTGGCACGCCAGAATGCTGGCCGTTCCGGGAACCATGTGAAGAAGATTGTTTTATACATTTGAAATTCATTGGATGTGCTGGGAGACGAGCATTGATTTGTAATAATGGCTGAAGCGCAGTAAAATATTCCACTGTATTTACTCCAGACTCACTAAGAGCAGCCTGCCTGTCTAGCCAAAAAATTCCAACTAACCTCTAGGCAAAAGACAACAATCCTAGATAGAATACAACACTTAGGATTTTTTTTACCAGCGTCACTACTACAGGTCTACTTGGGATGTTGTTAAAAATAAGACACAACACTTTGACTCACCGGTTTTGGGCTCTTTTTTTAGGAGGATTGAATTGGATTTGGGACAGAGGTTGACCTCTGAGGTAATTGAACATTATGGTGTACAAAGTTGACTCAAAGTATGATATTGACATGAGTTTATGTTAAGTGTCACCTTCCTTAGCATTTGACTACTGGAAGGTCTATATATTTGGAATGAGGTTGGTTGTTCACATAGACATGCTTCTGGTCGACCATAGAGATGGTCGACCATAGAGATGGAGCCAATATTGTGTGATCAAGGTAAATGGAGGTGGTGAATATTTGCAGTTAAGTGGAATTTATTGTGCAGTTATGTATAATCTGTGTTTTGTGGAGATCTTGTCTTTGTGTTGTAATTTGTGGATGGGTTAGAATGGAGGGGGTATGTATGTCCTGTGAAATGTGGGGATGACGTGTGCAGATGTTATGTGTAATGTTGCAGGAGTGGAGGAATGTAGATTGTTTCTGAGAAGTCTTGTAAAGTGCGTGCTGCCAGGAATGGCTCCAGATGTTTTTATCCATGTGTGCCAGTAAACTACTTAATGATCCTCCACCTTCATCAATTCACTTTTGTAACGGGTACTCTAACCTATATTTAGATCGTCCTCAGTCCATTAGAACAGCAAATAAAACAATGTATTTTGCTACTTTGCCAGGGGTGCCTACGTGTGATTCATATAGGAATCCATTTCAGAAGATTGTGGCATTCTGAAGAAGGCACACAGCATGCAGTGACTTCTTTGGCATCTCATGATGATTTGGGGAAAAGTTTGTTTAGTGAATGTATTTTGTTTTTGCATAAATTTGTGGTCACATTATGCAATGCACTGTGATTTGAGAGACACATAAACCCTAAACTGTTATCAGCGTCAGCAACGGTGCCCAATTGAAAATCTAAATCAACTACTTGATAAATTCAATTGATAAACAGGTAGATTCATCATCGAAAAATCGGCTCGCAAAGGGCCAGATTCTGAGAATCTGGCCCTTTGCGAGCGCAATTTTTGCATTTGGGATTCAGCATCCCAAATGCAAAAATCGGTAATTGCGAATTCGCTAAATTGCGAGGAATTACATTTAAGGAATCTCTATTTGTGATTACTTAAATGCAATTCATTAACCATTTTTAAATTGCGAAATCGCAATTTCCGGCCGCTATTTACCGCGAGGTCAAACCTTGTGGTAAATAGCGAAAACTTAGAAAAATGCTTTTAAATGCATTTTTCTAAGTTGCATGTTGCACGCACACATATCCTTTGGACATGTGTGTGCGCAACCCCAATGTAGATTACATTTCAGGGGTGCTACAGGGTGTCCTTTGGACACCCCTAGCACCCTTGAAATCGCATCCTTATTTGCGATTAGCAATTTGCTAATCGCAAATAAGGAATGTGTAGGAATCGCAATTTATTTAGCGAATCCTACATGAATCCTGTTTTGCAAGTCCTTAATAGCGATTCCTTAATAATCGCTATTAAGGACTCGCAAAACGGGACGTTGATGAATATAGGGGATAGTTCAGATCACCTTGCTAGTATGCAAGTTACTTTCACTAATGTATACAGATTATTAAATATAATTTAATATAATAATAGGTGTCGTTTCTCTCAGACAAGGCAGCTTCTGCATGTATTGTATCCCCTGTTTGTCACCAGTGAGGCTGGCATCCAAGTTCCCACACTTCACTTTATTTGTTCCTTGCTGTCAGGTTTCACCCAGTCAGTCAGCCTGGCCTCCTTCACCTTGTATGCCATCCACCTCATCTGCGGAGTTCCACAAGGATATCACTGAGCCCCACTTTGTTCAATGCCTACACGAGCCCACTCTCCTGTATCATCAGCGCTCATGGAATAAACCTCATATGGTATGCTGACGATAACCAGCTCATATTCTACCTCTCCGACAAGGCGGCATGCACCCAAACTAATTTCTCCACCTGCATGACCAAAGTCGCCAGATGGATGAAAACCAACTGCCTCCAACTCAACACAGGAAAGACGGAAGTAGTAATCTTTGGCAAAGACAACTCGCTCTGGAACTCCACCTGGTGGTCCAATGAACTGGGACTCACAACCCTCTGAGCAACCTCAAAATAGTAATCAGGAACCCACTCACCATGACCAGCCAAGTGATCCCAGTCTCTGTTTTTTGCTTCCACACACTCAAGATAATCTTCAAATGGCTCCTCTTCAACACTCACTGAACCGTTATCGAAGCCCTCATCACCAGCCAGCAGGACTCACATACAAAACTCAGCTGCCAAATTCTCCCACCCCACACTCACATCACCCCACACCTCAAAGAGCGACACTGGCTTCCAATCCACAAAGGAATACTCATACATACAAAGCCTTACACAAAATGGACCTGACATACCTTAAAAAATGCATAAACTTCCACAAACCTACCAGACACCTATGCTCAACCGGAATCCTACTCACACACATCCACCTCAGACACAGAACCTTCTCCTACCATGCTACTACAGTCTGGAACGACCTTTCCATGCCCATATGAGCCACCTTCTCCGTTCTTAAATTCTGCAAGAAACTGGAGACAGGTTTGTCACCCAGTCCGACTCAGGGCTGATCTGACCCTGGCTTGGCCCATACGGCTCCTGATTCAGTGCCAGTAAACACTTCTTGGTAATTTGTGCACTATACAAGTACACATAACATAAGATAAAATAACATACCATAACATAACATGTGTGTTCTTGTAGCCATTTATTGTCAGTTCTGGTATTCAGGGACTGATCCTCTTGTTTGGCCAGATGTATTCTGCTGTTTGTGATGTCTTCCTCTTCACAATATTTCACATTTGTGCTGAATTTAAAGTTAATGTCTCAGTACAAGTAAGCATTGCACAAATATATGCTTCACAGTTTACAATCTTCGTGGAACTAAACCTTTTTGCAGTTGCTCTAACTTGTTAAATGGTGAAATGCCTTTGTTGAGAAGCAGGAGTGCCCTTAGCAGCAAAACATTAAGCCCCAGACACCAAGATAAAATGTTTGATGCACAGGTGTGCTTTTGCTCAAAGAGGTAACTTCTGCATTCATACCAATCACAAGTTAGTCCCAAGTAAGCCCTTGTGGTATTCTGGTGCTTGCAGTCTTTCTCGTTGAAATCTGTCATATTTTGTCTCAATTGAAAGTTGGTCTCAAATTTCGTACAGACATTCTCTTAGACACGTTTCACATTTTTACCAATCTTCAGAGAACCTTAGCTTTTCAGCAATTGGTCTGTAGAGATATTTTCAAATAATAACAACAAAACAGCCTCATTATGATGCAAGAGTGCATTCCCTTTGGACCAAGTAAGCAGGCTCTGGGCCCCTGCAGAAAACATTTCTTCTGAAGCTCCCTTGTCTGAGTGCAACCACATCTCTTAAACTATTTGGATGCAATGTGGTGAGTGAATTCAGTATGCTTGGAGTAACATTTTCCTATTAGGGTGCTGGCAGGTCTTGTAGCAGTCTTTCAGTGCTTAGTTTACAAGTCTGCTAGTATTTGAGCTGAGTCAGTAAAGGGATTATAGCCTTGACTGGAAGGAGCGTGGTAAGGAGGATCTTGGGGAAAAATGTTCCCAGTGACGCCATATTGAGAAGTTGATAGAGGCAGCCAATCCACTGGCTCCATCAGTAGGTCCATCGCCAAGCAATGCTCACAGTGCCAGAGACAGTAGCACAGCGACCTCCCGATCAAAGCAGGACCGTTTACTGCAATGTTGCGGATGTGAAATACTAATGTGCAGATCACGAAAGTGTACACACAGTGGCCTTAGCATGCCCCCACTCCCAGCATGCAATTCTATATAGTGGTGAAGTGTGACGCAATGGCCAGAGCGGCTGACTTCAGAGTGCGGGGCTCACGGTTCGATCCCCGGTGCTGGCAGCAGCTCAGCATCATGTGACTCTGTGTAACAGCTCACTTAATCTCCCCAAAGTCCCACCCAGACAGAAGCTGGATGGCCTTCAGGGTTGCGCTTTACAAATGTGGAATATCATTTAATTTTAATTTATATGTATGTCCCTTATCTGTCAGAGTTTATGAGATCTTTCGGCTGCAGAGCTTTGTCATAGGCCTAACACAGATGCTCATTCAGCTCGATAGGTATGCAGCTCTTTCAACATCTGGCTTGTGGGACTTGTTGGTGGCCATCTACAGTTTCCTCAAGCTCAACCTCATCAAAACTGAGCTGTTGACTGTGAACAACCAAAAAGATAGCTGGGACAGTGACTGGTGACCAGTGCCATGCGCCAAAAGTGAAATCACTATATACTGTTCTGTATTATGAGCTCTGTCTTGTGGCACAAATAACTGTAGTGTGCTTTTTCTATTTCCCTCTTCAGCAACTCAATCGAAAAAGGTTGATATCCCTTCCTACAGTTTATCCCACCTGAATTAATGCGGGACTACCCAAGTACGCAGCACACTATGGGGCAAATTACCAAGAACAGGCGATAAATATCGCAAATCGCGCTAATAGCGTTTTTTATTATCGCCCTCTATCGCTGAATTACATCGCTGTGTTAGCAGCGTATTAGCAACGCTTTGCTAACAGGCGATGTACAATCTAGTGATAGACTTTGATAATCATCATTAGTGAGTGAAATCCAGCGATGATTTCACAGCGCTAATGAAAAGCTTGTTAATAGGGGAGTGTGGAATTAACAAGACAATCCACCTCTCATGCAAAACATGCTTAAGTCAAGTTTTTACCAGGCATAAGAATCCGTCGATAACCGCGATCACCTCAGCTTTTTTTATCGCTCAGCGGTTCCGGGGCCATGTTGTAAATACCGCTATGTTGTGTTTGCGACTTTTTTCATGTTGTTTTTCGTAGGAATGCCTATTTTGCATCTCTAACATGAGAAGCGCGACAAAAACAGCAGCTAACATGTGCTAATGCATGTTAGCAACGCCTTGATGATTGTGCGATAGGAAAATTGCCTATTTTCTGACGATAAGTGCCGGAAATGTGGCAATACAACTGTTGATAATATGCCCCTGGGTTTCTTCTTGTCCTGCATATTAAGAGGGCATGGTGTGATGGAGGATCTCTCAGATATCTGAGTCCAAAGTTCTAAAATATGGTATTTTTGTAATCAAGATGGGTCCACAATCATCACTCTTTTAGGAAAATGTTAAAGATTTTCTTATTTTGTTAGGTGAGTGGTTGTTGCTTGTCGTGGCACAGATATTTTTCCTTGTTACTTAGTGCGATAAAGCCACTTGGTGCCGTACTTTGCACTCCCTAAGTGAAAATAAAAATCAATCTTTCGGATGTATCAACATTGGGAAGTGATAAAGTATTTTTGTACCAGGTGCTTGGCTCCTGGGTGTTCTAGAATGGGGTTGAAGGTGGTTTGAGGAGGAGTGGTCACTTTCAGGGGGCGTGGCTTTCTCCTGTTAGGTCCTGCTTGTACACTACAACTAGCAGCTGTATCATAACTTTATTGTAACAGACTGCAAAAATAAGTTCAAACGCACACATGCTGGAATACTGTTTTTAAATCACTAAGATGACAGTGTGGTGAGGGAGTTGGCTCATATATATGAGTGACGTGTTCCCAACATGGTGAACCTCGGTTTTTCCTTGATGATCTAGGAACCTGTTCACTTTTGCTTTTGAAACCCCACTATTCATTTTGACCTGTTTTCTAAAATATATGTCTGGCATTTTCCATATTATTATTTTCATTTAGCGCTCTCTGTGAACGTTGTATTTGCAATCATTTCGATTGCAGATATATGTTCTGAGGTATTGATGTATTTTCTACATGATAAACCAAAATGTTTAGGAAAAATGAGGCACTAACAGTGAAAACAATAAAAGTGCTCCTGTGAACTTGATCGAACTGAAATAGAAAATGCAAACCATGTAACACATTCTGGGCCATATTATCAAGAACAGGCGATAAAATTATCGCCGCTTTATCGGCAGGAAACTGCAGCTAAAGCGACGATAAAGGGTTTGATAATATGTCCTTGTGAATTCCCATAGCAGCCCAGGTTCTGGTGTTGACCTGTTCAAGGCTGTCGTCAAGCTGTGCTATGAGACGCAATAGGAAGAAAATTGGATCCTTTCAAAGAGCGGTGGCCAATTTGAAACTCAGTTGGTGGACGCAGCAGCAAGATGCTTAATAAACTGATGTTTGTAAAAGAAAGTATAAAATATGTGCGCACTATTAAGTAAAATGTGCATGGATAGTAGAATCTATTTGTCCAATCAATTTTGAGTAAATCATAAAACCTGTCTGCTTTTTCAAACTGTACGGGGTACAAGTACCTCCAGGGGTGGGGGCAGTGGTGTGCCCCTGAATATCGATTCAACAATATTGATGGGGCAGACTATCAAGGACATATTATTGACAGGAAAGTAAGTCTAGATTTTCTATACCTAACTCCACATGTATGTACCTACGCGGTACATGTGTCTTCAAGGTATGTATGTGTGGAGTTAGGAATAGTAAATGTATTTTATTTATTTGAGAGCTTTATATAGTGCAAGCTTGACCATTGGGTATCAGAGCTCTTAACATAATAATTATATTAAACAATGTATCCACCTCTAAGCTGATTTTACATGATCTGTGAGGTTATAAAATTGTAATTACAAGTTACAAGGTTTCTAGCTAACACAATTTATAATATATACGTCGTGGTATACATTGTTAAAAGTATGTCTGACGTATACAATCTATCCTCCCCTGTAGTGATGGTCATTTGACATGTAATGGTACCCAGTTGGTTGCATGGTTTCGAGGTTTGCATGGAGTTCCTTTATGGTCTTTGCAGGGAAGGTGGCTATTCCTCTTTTCCGCAGTAATTAAACAGGTCTTGTGAATTGTGCCATCAACGGGTTTGAGTAACTCTTCAGGTGAAGATAGTTCCAGATTCTGGGCGCATTTCCTCTGAATGATACTATACTTCCCCATGTTCACTTACCTTTCGACATTTTGTTGCTCGATATTCTGTCCTCGATATGAGGATGCCACAAAATTGTTGGTGTAGATAATCAGTAGTACAATCAGGACAATGCAGCCCATTATGATATAGACACTGAGGGTTCACAAAGAAATGTAGAATTGCTAGTGGAACCAGTAATTTTGGGTTTGAGTCTACCAGTATGTGGGGAGTGGGGTCGGGAGAATGAGAGTCGCCACGAATTGGAGTCTATGTTTAACCGTTTTTTATTCGGTTTAACAGTATTGGGGTAGTCTCAAGGGGGGGGTTCAGGAACACAATGTCCAGTAGGGTACACAACACAAGCTTGGAATCTCTTCGTTGGTGGACTTCCGGGGTCTTCGGTTCCCGTCTTGACTTAACCAGAGATGGTCGCTGGTCCGGAGATAAGCTCGGGAAAAGGAAAAGAAAAGCAGCCACGTTAGGGCTGGGGTCGATATGTACAACAGATGAGAGGAGGGTAGGGTAGTGAGGGATCACCAGGGTGCTACCACCATCTATTAGTAGTCTGTAAGTGTAGACGGACGGCAGGGTACGGCGACAGTGACCACCCTCAGGCTACCTCGTCCCACCCCGTGACCTAAACAATCCCTGAAAACGCCCTCGTACCTTGTGGAGCCACACTTCTCCCCTGGAAGTGTGGCGGGCGGCTCGTGGTAACGTTGGCCTCCTGGCTTGTCGAGTCTCTGCTCCAGGGGTCCCAGAAGCCGTTCCACGGTACTTCCTCCTTCTTCGTCCTTGGCGTCCTCCTCGTGCTTGGCGTCCTCCTCGTGCGTCGGCTGGCGTCCCAGAGGTTCCGCGCCGACACTCCAAGACGGGGCTTCCTTAAACGCCCCCAGCTCGCCCGATTAGATAGTTGCAGATGACGTCCGGTCACCTGATTGGTCGACTGCTGGAGATGCCGGAGAACACGCCCCCAGCGTCACAGAAGGTAGATGCAGTGACGGATGTACTGAAGGTAGAGCCAGAGAAACCCAGGAAACGTCCAAAGGATCCTGCGGACGGGGTGGAAAGGAAGAAACGTTAGCAGGTACACCCCGTCCGTCCGAGCCAGGGAGCTCATCCAAGTCAGGGAGCTCGGCTTCGTGACACATCCCACCCCCAGGATTGACCCGATCGGGGGAAATCGGATAACGGGACAGAAAGTCAACATTCCCCTGCAAAGAACCCTTTCGGTGACGGACCTCAATCTGGAAAGGCTGCAGAGCCAAGAACCAACGCAGGATGCGATCATTGTTCCCTCTGTTACGTGGGAGCAAGGTCAAGGGAGCATGATCCGTATACAACACAAATGGCCTCCCTTCGAGATAGTACCTCAACTTTTCCACTCCCCAACGGACAGCCAGGCATTCCTTTTCAATCGTAGAATACGCCTGCTCCCTAGGAAACAGCTTGCGGCTGATAAAGAGCACAGGTCTTTCAGCCCCTTTGTCATCCTCCTGGGAAAGAACCGCTCCAATACCAACCCCAGATGCGTCCGTCTGGAGGATGAATGGTTTGAGGAAATCAGGAGAAATGAGAACAGAGGAAGAAGTCAAAGCGTCCTTCAAAGCCTGGAAGGCCGAAGTCTGTACAACCGAGGGAGTGGGAAGTGAAGCAGACTTAACTTTCTTCCCGAGGAGGTCAGTGAGAGGACCGGCCAGACTAGCAAACTAAGCAATGAACCGGCGGTAGTAACCCACCAACCCCAAGAAGGCCCTGAGTTCTTTTTTTGTAGAGGGGTAGGGTAACGCTTTGATGGCTTCTAGTTTCTCGGTCTGGGGTTTAATCTGACCGTCCCCTAAAAGGTACCCGAGATATTTGACCTGTTGGAAAGCAAATCGGGATTTTTTTGCATTAATGTGTAGGTTGGCATCCTTTAGACTTGACAGTATATTCCCAAGGTGTTTCAAATGGTCATCCCATGTCTTGCTAAACACTACAATGTCGTCTAGATAGGCCGACGCATAATGCAAGTGAGGTGCCAGTAGTGTATCCATGACCCTCTGAAACGTTGCTGGTGCCCCATGCAACCCAAAGGGAAGTACTGTGAAGTGGTAATGACCAGAAGGGGTTGAGAAGGCCGTCTTTTCCATGTCTTTAGGTGCAAGGGGTATCTGCCAATATCCCTTGGTGAGGTCTATGGTGGTGATGTACCGAGCCTCTCCAAGGCGTTCCAGTAGTTCATCGACCCTAGGTAAGGGGTATGCGTCTTATTTAGACACCCGATTAACGGCCCTGAAGTCTATACAAAAGCGGATACTACCATCAGGCTTCGGTACCAAGACCACCGGTGAGCACCAGTTACTGTGGGAAGGAACTATCGGTGACATGCATCAAGCGTTTGCGAATTCGCAAATGATGCGATTCGCTATTACACAGCAATTGCGAGCGCAATTGGCAATGTAGAAATGCATCAACCAATTTTTTGCGAAAATCGCTAAATATTCGCAAATAAAGAAAAATCGCAAAATAAATCTGAGAATACAATTGCGATTCCTTAGTTGCGATTCGCAATTACAGAATCGCAATTAAGGAATCGCAAATGATATGCATAAAAAATCGCAATTTGCGATTTTCACCAAATTCGCATTTTTGCGCTAGCAAATTAAGAAGGGACACTACCAGGTGGTAAAAATGAAAATGTAAGCTGAAACACCTGCTAACCAACTGAAAATGCATAAAACACACCCACACAAGGCCCCAGAGCACAAAATGGCTGGTCTGTACCTGATGGCGAGGAGGATGCGGCTGCTACGTGCTCGACAGAGAAGGAGGCAAATCAATGAACGCATATTCAGAGTGCGCATAACTTTGCTTGGCCAGCAGGACGACGAAATATACGATAAGTATAGGCTGAATGGACAAATGATAATTGATCTTATAAATGAATTGGACCCCATTCTCCAACGCCAGACACATAGGACCCAAGCCATCCCAACGCACGTACAAATATTATGTTGCCTACACCTACTGGCATCAGGCAGTTTCCAGGGAGTCATTGCAGTAGCCGGAGGGGTCTCACAAAGTGCATTATCAAGAATCCTGAAAGCGTTCCTTGATGCCATGATCACCCGGATACATGCACATATCAGTTTTCCTACCTCAGCCCATGACCTAGCTAAGACCAAGCAGGAATTCTACCAAATTGCTGGCTTCCCACAAGTAATAGGTTGCATAGATTGCACCCATGTCGCAATATGTCCCCCGGCTACACAGGAATATTTGTATCGAAATAGGAAATGCTACCATTCCCTCAACATTCAGGTGGTGTGTAATGCCAAAACCATCATTACAGACATTGTCGCTCAATTTCCTGGCAGTGCACATGATTCTTTTATCTTCCGGCAAAGTGGCATGCACACCCGACTTGCAAGGGGAGAGTTTGGAGAGGGACATTTGCTAGGTAAATATGTGCTACACAGCATTACAAACTTGTCACAAATGCATATCTGAAACATTTAGTTGACATATCTCCTTTTTTCACATGTAGGCGACAGCGCATACGCCTTGCGCAATTACCTCATGACACCGTATCTCAATCCTGCAACAGCCGCCCAAAGAAGATACAATGCTGCGCACATCTCAACACGGAATGTCATTGAGAGAACATTTGGCCTACTAAAGAGCAGATACAGGCGCCTACACAAGACAGGAGGAGCTATGAAGTACAACCCGGAGCAATGCTGCAAAATTGTGGCAGCATGTGCCATGCTGCACAACATAGCGATGAAGGGAGGCCTTGAAATTGACCTTTCTGACAGTGACTCTGAGGATGAAAACCAGCCACTCCCTCACCAACGTGCCCAACAAGGATCTGATGCAGCAGAAGGACGCAGACGCAGAATTGAGATCACACAAAATTACTTTTAAGGTGAGTAATGATGACACAAACACAGTATGGTTTGCAAAGTAATTTTTATGATAACATTATGTGACCTGGAAACAGAGGCGCACTATAAAAGTGACTTTGGGCACAGTTTTGTTGCCAACAACATTTTCTATCACTAAAAAAATAAAAAAACTTGTCAGTCAGTCATGAGGTCACATTGTGAGAAAGGTTCATTCACCATCTCAACATGATTTGTGCATGTAAGCTCAGCGTTTCTTGCCCCGAACTCCGAGACGCCTCTCGGCAGCAGCATCTTCTTGCCCTAGGCTGTGAGTGGCAGTGATGGCAACGCGTTTTGACCGTCTAGCCTCATTCACAATTGGCATTGGTGTATTCATCATGCCTGAGGCACCCTCAGTGACTTCATTTGGTGCTGGGATGTTTACATCACTTGTGGGTGCAGTCACCATCTCAACAGCGTTAGTTACTTGCTGTGAACCTGTAGCAACTTCACTGTTATCATTGGCGATTGTGGTCTGCATCATTGACATTCTGCGTGACAACATTGCTGTTGCTGTGGCCAGTGTGTTGTTGGACTCCACTTGCATTTGTAGTTGCTCCATGAGTTGTTGATGCTGTGCATTGTGTGCTTTTTGTCCCTCCAACATGACTCTTGTCATTTCCTGGAGACTAGTGGCAAGCAGAGCTAGGTTTCCAGACATTGTGGCTATTTCGCCCTTGATTAGTCTTGTGTTTTTTGCCTGCAGGCGATGTGACCGGAGCATCTGTGCCTCCAAGCCACCCCAAACATCATTCGAGTGTTCCACCTGCTGTGGCCTTCGTGCTCTGCGTTGTCTCCGTGTCAACCTTGCATTGGCTCTACGGTGGAAGGATGAACTACTTGTTGCAGAAGTACTTGGGTTGCTGGCATGAGGTGGTGCTTCAGCCTCATCATCCGTCTGATAGGGGACCAAAGGTGGGACGGGTGTCCTACGTGATTGTGGCACTCGTGATTGGATGCTATTTGAAGGTGTTGTGTTTTCTGCTTCAGAGGCGCTGCTCAGCTGGATGTCCTGGTTATCTTTGTCCCCGGCCTCACCATGTTCTGCATCTGTGAGTTTAAACAGTGCACAACTGAATTAATGTATGCTTATTAGGTTATGTGACTGTTGTGACATGAATAAACATTTATACTTTGCCACACTTACTACACTTTTGGATTTGGTGTTAATTATATGTGTGTCTGTGACTGTAACTGCTTGACCAAACTACATCTCCCATGATGCACTTGCTATACCATTGACAGTGATGTTGAGGTTTCACTGCTTGCGTGCGCGCTATGCAGAGCTAACATTCACACTGCTGTGATAGGGGCAAGGTACACATGCATTCCTCTTACCTTGGGACGTGTGTGCAGCTCCGGAGGTATCCAGATTCGTCACACCAACGACTGCTTCTTTCTGGATTGTGCTCTCAATTAAATCATCCATGGGTGTGTTGCTGGTGTGTGGTGGTGTCCCTCCTCCAGTTCCTAGTGCAGCCTTCATGCGGTCTGCGATGGTCGCCTTGGCCCTACTGCGCAGATCATACCACCTTTTTTTCAGTTCGTCGGTGGTACGATGAGTGACCCCGATTGCGTTGACTCTGCTTTGGATCATGAGCCATATTCGCCTTTTCTCCTGCTCAGGCACCTTGAGAGAAGCCTTCCCAAACAGCTTCTCATTGTTATGTACAACTCCCTCAATCAGGGCTTCAATTTCAGTTTCAGAAAACTTCAGTTTTCTTTTTCTGCCACTTTGTGAGTCCTCAACTGTTTCAGCAGGCTCCATTTTGTTTTGATAATCTGACACACTCCTCTCCTGCTCCCAGTACCAGCTCCTTCCTCTCTCTGTGATCCTGGATTGAAAATGAGGCTCTCAGAGCACACTTCCTGTGTCAGAATGAGGCTTGGAGGGCACATTTCCTGGTTGTGACATCATCAGTATGCATCAACGCGCGATATCGCAATTTGCGAGTTCGCAAATAGCGATTTCGCAATTTGCGATATCGCAAATTGCGAAATCGCAATTTTTTTAGCGATTTTTTGCGATTCCTTATAAAATCGCTATTTTTTTGTTGCATTCCGTTTTGCGATTCCTTAATTGCGATTCCTTAATAATCGCTAATAAGGAATCGCAAAACGTTTTGTTGATGCATGTCGGTGTATGATCCCGGATTTCAACATACTGTCTACCTCGGCCTGGAATGCTAAGCGTCTTGCCTCTGGAATTCGGTAGGGCTTTTGTTTTACAACTGTATTGGGGAGAGTAGGAATACTGTGTTCTGCCAAGTGTGTACGGCCCGGTTGGTCCGAGAAGACTTCTGTATGAGACAAAAGCAGGTCTCTAACTTCTTGTTGTTGTGTAGCAGACAGATCAGGATTGATAGGAGCAGCACTGACTGTATGGTTTGTATCGGATACAGGAGAAACTACATTGACTGTCTGGGGGGGTTTCCCTAACCATTTCTTAAGTATGTTGACATGATACATTTGGGTTTCGCCTCTTCCTAACTGTACCAAGTAGGTAGTGCGTCCTATTTTCCTCAAAATTTTGAAGGGTCCCTGCCACTCCTTCCTCATTTTATGTGTAGAGGAGGGTAATAGAATCAGAACCCAATCGCCTACATCCAATACCCTCCACTTCGTACCACGATCATAAAGGGTTTTCTGTTTGGTTTGGGCTACTGCTAAATGCTCGTGAGCAAGCGTTCTAAGTTTGTGTAACCTGCTCTGGAGTTGCCGGGTGTAATCCAATAGGGCCTCAGCTTCCTGTGCTCCCTCAGTCTCCCAACTGTCTTTAGTGATTTCAAGAAGCATTCTAGGAGGTCTCCCAAACAACAATTCAAATGGAGAGGTCCCTAGACTAGACTGTTTCTGACTACGGAGTACAAAGAGGGCCAGAGGTAGTAACTGGTCCCAGTTCTTACCATCACCAGACAACAATTTCTTTAACGTTAGCTTAAGGGAGCCGTTGTATCGCTCAACCAAGCCGTCTGTTTGGGGGTGATACACAGATGTCTTAATGTGTTTGATGTTTAATTGTACGCATACTTGTTGCATCAAACGGGAAACAAAAGGGGTGCCCTGATCGGTAACAATCTCCCTTGGAAAACCCATACGAGAGAACACCTCAACTAACCTCTGGGCTATCGCTGCTGAAGTAGCTGCCTTAAGAGGAAAAGCCTCAGGATATCTCGTAGCGTAGTCAACCAACACAAGGGCGTACTGGTGTCCTCATGAGGATTTCGGCAAAGGGCCGATTAAGTCCATGCCTATACGATCAAATGGGACTCCTATAATAGGCATAGGTACCAAAGGGACAGGAGGAGGAGTGTAGGGGTTCCGTTTCTGGCATATTCTACACTCCTGACAATATTTTTGGACTTGGGCGTAAATACCTGGCCAAAAGAAATGTCGCAATATGGACTGACCCGTTTTTTCCACCCCAGAGTGGCCAGCTAACAGATGAGCATGACCGAAAAACAATATCTGATCACGAAAATCATTCGGGACCAGCAGTTGAGGTTCAGCGTCAGCTTTGGCGAGTCTATAAAGTAGGCCATTCTTTTCAATAAAAGTGGGATAACTTCTGGTGGACGGATCTTGTCCGTTTCGTGCAACCTGCCATGCGTTTGTGAGACTTGCATCGTTCAATTGGGCAGTCCTGAAATGAGTATCCCTGGCCCAGGGTTCTGCGGCTAACAAGGTGTCACGGGGAAAGGATAAGTGGTGGAGTGTATCTAACAACAGAGTGTTAAAAGAAGGGTTGTCTGTCCCTATGATTATGGGTTCGGGTAGACCAGCCATAACCCCTATGACAACTTCCATGCTTTTCCCTGAGGGTGTGTACAATGTGACTTTGGCTACAGGATACTCCTTAACGTCCCCATGGACACAACGAATGCTGACCCGTCTCCCCGCAATGAGAGAGCTTTGCTCTACCAGCTCTTCTCTTATAACTGAGTGTTTACAGCCGGAATCCAACAATGCTCTTATACTGGTACCGTTCAGAGAGACCCGTACATAGAAAGTGGTTCCCGTTTCTTGAGCATACAGGATGGACCTGGGGGCATAGCTCACGTTCATGGGTTCGTCTTCTCTTTCTTTCTTTTTCCTACAGAATCGAGCAATATGACCCCACTCTCCGCAGTCATAACATTGAGGTCCCGAGTTTGGAAGTTCAGGTCGTTGGAACCGCACCTTTGGTGGTTCTGGTATTGGTTTTTGAAACTTTTTTTCAGGTTTGACAGGTGGCAATGTTTTAGTGGGTTTCTCAGGTTCCCTCATGTAAGGCTTACCCTGAGCCCGGGCGTAACAAGTCGCCATTTCTATGGCATGCTCCAACGTTAAACCCGCATGTTGTTTAAGCCACCTCTGAGTACTATAGGGAAGGGCCTCGATGAACTGTTCAAGATACACTTTGTTCATAATGGCATCGATGTTTCCTTCATGGGGCTTTAGCCATAAGTCAGCAGACTCCTTTAACTTGAAGAACAAAGTTTTGAGTAAATCCCCGGGAGACCCTCTTTCTTGACGAAACCGAAGTCGATGTGTTTCCTCGTCTACCCCCAACCTATCGAGGATATACTGTTTCACGACCGCATAAGCAGTGGTTCCATCCCAGTTCACTGTTTGATACGCTGCCTGGGCCTCACCAACTAATAAAGGCGCCAAATAGAAAGGCCACCTATCCCCAGGCCAGGAACTGGCTCTTGCAGCTCTCTCAAAGTTCAAAAAGAAAGCAAGGGGGTCCTCTCCTGGACTAAATTTCTGTAGCGGAACAACAGTGCCTGGGGGTGGGGCTGTAGCCCTTCCTTGTCCTAACACAGTCATTAGTTGTGTTTGGCCCTCTGCCAATTTTAATATGTTATCTGACTGGCTCTGGATGGCTTGAGAAAACGCAGTCCTGTCTGCTTCCATTTGGGACAATATAGTTTCCATTCTGTATCGGATGGCGTGGTTCACTGAAGGATCCGAGTCACGGCACCACTTGTGGGGAGTGGGGTCGGGAGAATGAGAGTCGCCACGAATTGGAGTCTATGTTTAACCGTTTTTTATTCAGTTTAACAGTATTGGGGTAGTCTCAAGGGGGGGTTCAGGAACACAATGTCCAGTAGGGTACACAACACAAGCTTGGAATCTCTTCGTTGGTGGACTTCCGGGGTCTTCGGTTCCCGTCTTGACTTAACCAGAGATGGTCGCTGGTCCGGAGATAAGCTCGGGAAAAGGAAAAGACAAGCAGCCACGTTAGGGCTGGGGTCGATATGTACAACAGATGAGAGGAGGGTAGGGTAGTGAGGGATCACCAGGGTGCTACCACCATCTATTAGTAGTCTGTAAGTGTAGACGGACGGCAGGGTACGGCGACAGAGACCACCCTCAGGCTACCCCGTCCCACCCCGTGACTTAAACAATCCCTGAAAACGCCCTCGTACCTTGTGGAGCCACACTTCTCCCCTGGAAGTGTGGCGGGCGGCTCGTGGTAACGTTGGCCTCCTGGCTTGTCGAGTCTCTGCTCCAGGGGTCCCAGAAGCGGTTCCACGGTACTTCTTCCTTCTTCGTCCGTGGCGTCCTCCTCGTGCTTGGCGTCCTCCTCGTGCGTCGGCTGGCGTCCCAGAGGTTCCGCGCCGACACTCCAAGACGGGGCTTCCTTAAACGCCCCCAGCTCGCCCGATTGGATAGTTGCAGATGACGTCCGGTCACCTGATTGGTCGACTGCTGGAGATGCCAGAGAACACGCCCCCAGCGTCACAGAAGGTAGATGCAGTGACGGATGTACTGAAGGTAGAGCCAGAGAAACCCAGGAAACGTCCAAAGGATCTTGCGGACGGGGTGGAAAGGAAGAAACGTTAGCAGGTACACCCCGTCCGTCCGAGCCAGGGAGCTCATCCAAGTCAGGGAGCTCGGCTTCGTGACACAGTAATTTCCCATTTCCCTCCTGATTTTCACATGGAGATTTCAACTGTTTTGAGCAGTCAAAATGTCCATATGAAATTGAAAATGTATAATTCCGATTAGACCTGTAAGCAGGGGCGGCTGGCACAGGTAAGAGCAGGGTGGGGGGGAAGTCAACAGACGACACAATAGGTTAAGTTACAATAAAAAAATTATAAAACCACTTACCTTGCTGGCTGGTTTGTTTCATGTGTACTGATCAAGATTGAATTATAAATCTACTCTTTATGTAACTCTGGATATCGACCTTCGTTACGTTTTTCTTGAATATTGTTACATTTATTTGTTTTTTACACTAGAACCTAACACTTTGATACGTGTGCACAGGACTTGGACTTATTTATATGGTGTGAGGCTTGACCTACACCTTTACAGGGGTTGTTTCCTGTCTGGGTTTGTTCCCCCTGACCTGTTGGCAGTGGCGGCTAGTGAACTTTTAAAGTAGTGGGGCGTACTGAATTTAGTTACACAGCTGAGGGAAGGGAATTCACCACAACGCTTGTTCGTCCACCAGGGCCCGATGGAGGGGGCATGAGTAACTGCTTCAGATAAACCATAGTTTCCTAATCAGAGCAGAACCATCTCTGGAACATGTGGATCATTCACGTGTTCCAGAGATGGTTCTGCTCTGATTAGGAAACATTGGATTATCTGAAGCAGTTACTCATGCCCCCTCCGTCGGGCCCTGACCCCACGGCCGACTCCCATTATCAGAAATTAGCACTGCACTGACCCGAGCGGGGCCTAGCATGGGCCCGGGACTGTCACGGCCAGCATGACAGAAAGGGGTCGCGCAGGGAGAGGGTGGGTGGGGATTAATTTAATTTAAATAAATAAAAGAATAAGAAAAACTGACCTTGCCTCCGGGCTGAACTCCTGTGTTGCGCCTCCCGCTATCTGAAAACACGAAGCAGTAACAGGCAGCCTCCCTCCTTCCCCTAAGCCAATCACAACGCTGCAATGGCAGCGTTGTGATTGGATAGGCCGCCATCCTTACAGGCGTCTTAGGGGAGGCAGGCTGAATATTTTCATGCAGGCTGAATATTTTACTAATTAGGCACTGGAGAAGCTAATTCCCAGGTAGTTATTGACCGGGATGGAATCAGAGGACCCGAACTGTAGCAGAAAGCAAATACTCCACATTGTTAATTAAATACCAAGGATCACCCACCCGTTTGGATAATATTGCTACAAAATTGTTGTTTGTTGTTCGTGGGACCATTTTGGTTGATGGTTACATACCTGTTGGATTTTCTGATGGTAAAGGTCTGCCATATTGTCCATTGAAATTCATTGTAGTAAATGCCTGGTTTTGAGGGTCACAAAGAGGAGTAGAAAAAAGGCTGGTAATACATTGTAATCACAATATAAATTATTTCTTAATGGTTTCATACTAATTTTAGGAATTGTAGTGAGCTATAGATTGATTTTACCGTACATAACGCTGTTAATATTTGATGATAAATGTTAATCAAAAATGAGGGCCTGTTTTCAACAAATTCATGAATATTTTCCTATGCCATGTGACTAAACATTCTGATATACTTAGAAAAACATGTATTTGCCATGGCAGCAGCAACCTGTCAGTTGATTTCCCAGTGCTCTACTGTAGCTTCACCACAGAGTTCTAAGAAAAACCTAGACTGCTAACATTCTATGCTCATGACAGACCAAGGCCGGCCATGTTGCTGGAATAGGAGCTGTCGAATTGAAACCATTTGCTATGGAGGAGCCAGAAGTGAATTAACAAAATGAGGGGTTCCGTTTTGTCATAGGAATTATGGTTAGTGCTCTAGAAAGCTAAGTGAAGACACATTTTCCATAAATTCCTCATCTATTTCAGAAAAAAGACTAGCATGCTGAGTGATAAACCTACTTCCAACACCAGTAGCGGTCGATCAGTTGACTCTGACCATAGCTTCATCACAGAGCTCTAATGAAACTTCATTCTTTGGTAGATCACAAAATATTTTTGACTGGCAGTATTTCTTGTAAATCAGTGTTGCATTCCCTTATAACTGCTAGACCGGATTGTGTGAACACTCTCCATCTGGCTTTAACCATATATTCTATATCACTGCTGCATGGTATTCGGAACGCAGCAGACTTGGAGAGAATATACATTTTCTATAATCTCATAACACTTCACTGGCTGCCTATTCATATTAGGATCAAACTCAAATCTATTATGATAACTTACAGAGCCTTCACTAAGACAGGATTCCTCTATCTTCAGAAGCTTGTTCATTGTTACTTGCAAACTAGATCACTCAGATTAAGAATACTCACTTACTTGAAATCTACCTTGCAGCCAGACCTTGGGATTGCCTACAGCCTTATCTCCACCCAGGAACTTCCTAAACATCTTTCCACAAACAGCTAAAAACACGGCCATTTTCTTCTTCTTGAAGTACACTGCTTCGTCTTCCATGGTCTCAGTGACGGGACATCCTGTTCTTAGGGCACTTTACAAATTATTTTGCCTTTTACTACCTTGTTTTGTAGATAGGTTTCCGAAGGTGGTAATGTGTGGCAGGACCATTTGTTGTGTAGTATCTTGGTGTAGTGGTGATGTGCTCTGTTTTTTCTTCTGCTGTGTTTTTGTGCTGCATTATTGTAATGTGATTTTGTTGTGTTACATTGTGTTCTGTTTTGACTGTACTTTTTTGATGTGCCTTGTTATGTTTTAATTGTGTTATATTACTTGTTGTACCTTACTCTATGATGTTCTCTGGTTTATTTCAGATATGCAAAAAATACTGTAACATTTCCAGACAAAAACAGCACCAGCCTTGCAAGTCCCTGTCACATGCAACCATTTATTATTAGGATGGTTAAATAGTGCTGGTCTAGAACGTGAATCAGTGCAGGCCTATTGCAGAGGCTGTGTCTTAACTTACCGCTCCAAGTGATACCTACCACCCAACATATTCAACATAAACGCGAGGTTCTCCTGAACGCCTTTTTGCTGGAATTTGAGCTGTTGGATTTAAAGGCTTTCATCCGGAGCAGACTCACAAGCAAGAGCACCAGAGGTCTTAATACAGAAATATAAGGCTGCTATTTAAAAACTTGAAACTGGCATGGCTATACATGTTTCACAGACTCGAAACTATTTAAATATGTAACATAACAAATTAAAGTGAATGTTTTGGGGAACTTGTTTATTTCAGTAACGTTTAGCAGCAGAGACAACAAACTTTTGCATGTGAAATTTTAGTTTTCTGCACAAGAAAGTGAATGACTGTACAGCTGACCTCTGCAGCAGCATGTCTGCCAGTGCAGGCACGTTCTGTGGGACAAATGGGCATTCTTGCTCTTTATAGGACCTCTCTGATCTTCACAGGCAGTTTTTAGGTGAAGAAGGCATAGTCACATGGGCTGAGTTGACTGTGGGTTGTCCTAAGTATTAGTTATCAATATCCTTGGAAGATATTGACCAGTTAGGATACAAACATAGCATTTCTGATCGTGTACAGATGCCTGATTTACAGTTTCGCACATCACACCTTATGCCACCTTAACACTACTGGAGCTAACATGGCATTAATAGTGGCATGCAGGCCAGGAATCTGGTAGGGGCCTACAAAGAATACTTACAAAGAGCCATGAAGATCTATTTTCAAGCACTTGAAGATCAACTTTGCAAAAAAATCTGCCCACTCAAGCACTAGCAAAGAGGAGATTATAAAATAAGTGGAAATTAACATAAAAATAGTGTAAATGAATTGCTAAATAAAAACAAGTACACTTGCAGGTTGGGCAGGATAAAAGAGACTGTGAAGACTGTATGTCAGAATAACATTACCAAACATATTATCTAACATAAATTGCATGTCCTAAATATAGGACACAAAGTTATAATCCCACTGGGTGAAGATTATCTATCCTTAACCCAAGTTGGACAATATTTTTGTAGATGATTTTTGGGAGACAATACTTTTGTGAGACAATATTTAATCCATAATATTGTGGTACTGTACTGACTATGAAGTCCTGAATAATGCTTCATCGCTTGCGCATGACCCCCTGCATGCGACCATTGAACAGGAGCAAAACAATGCCCATCATAGCAGAAACATCCAAATGAAAGAGATAGTTACAGTAAAAGAAGCACATAAATTGTGCCAAAAGCCTTTTCCCAACCACACATCCCTTGAATCAATCATACAATAGGTGACTAACAATAACACCCTAACACTATAAAAATGACATGCCTATATGTTCAAAAGGAATAGTTTTTTCGTAGTGACCACAAAAAAGGTGTAAAGAGACAAAAATTAGAAAGCTGCACAGAACACCAAGGTGGCCATTTGACCAGCTTCTTGTGGAGTTGTCCTTTTTTCATGGCTGCATAAAATTTAGCCCAAAGTGGATTATCTTCTTTATCCAGGACAGATCCAGGAGTGTAATGTATAATTAGGACATTCATGAGCGGTTTTGGTTTTTTAAAAAGATACGCGTGTCTGTGTACAGGAGTGTGAGCATGTGTGCGAGTTTGGCTTCACCCAACAGGGAGCAGTTTGATATTCAGTACGGTCCCTGCTATGGATGGTTATTCTTGAGACTTTTATACTATCCAGAATGGCCTCCACCTTAGGGTCCTGGCCCCACAGAACATTTTCTTCCTCATGAACTCTCTGAAGAGGTGAGGGAATATGGGTGCATCTGAAGGTACCAGTGTCTTAGGACAATGAACCCACTTTAGAATGTGATGATAGATCAGCAATACCTCCCCTGGGACACAATAAGGTGTGGAGAGGATGGAAACCTTGGAGTACTTTGCTTTTCTGGAGTCCATCTTCCTTTTCTTGAAAGTGTGGGAGGCACTAGATATTTCTACATCTTTTTGTCAGAGCTGTTGCTTTGCTCTGACCTTTCTAATGCTGACCAAGGACACTTCTGAAGGATGCAGACACCTGACAAATACGTCCTCTCATTATCTTCAACACAGAGTCTTCAGCCGATTGGTTGAGGTCAGAATTGATCAGAATTGAGACACAACTTCTGTGAATAGTTCTGGCGATGGGTCAAAAGGATCCTCGTTACAGATATAGCTAAAGACCAGAATAACAGAAAAATAGATTAGGAACTAAGACAATAAAGGTTTCGATTCTATCATACATTTTATTGTATCACAGGCAGAAAGTCGCACATCACAAAGATATAGATCAGGCAGGTAGGATCTAAGCAGTCCTGTGTGAGACATTACGCCGACTCAAAGGGTGGAATCATGAGCCTTCCACCCCTAGAGCACTCTGTCACTTTACAAGAGGGAAAGGGAATGTAAACTAGTGAGCTTCTAGCTCTCCTGTCTTTACCCCAATTTTAGGTTAACGGCACATATGGAACCGAAAATAGATTCCGCCAAGCACGCTGGAAAAGTTGCACACAGACCTCATTTTCAGCCCTGGCATAGCCAGATGTATACATAGACTTTCCATACCTGTAAAACCAAAGGGGATGATGGACGGAGCATTGACAATCCAAACACTCACCCCCAGGCAACTGATCTGGGTTTAATTCATCACTGTTCTTTAGCTCACTCCGCCACCCCAGTTCAGACATAGCCATATGCAAATCAGTGTGACCCTGTGCCTCATGGGAACAGTCCAGCCCGAACTGCCAAGCCATATCTTCCCTGGACCGGAATCAAGCTTCCCAGGACCGGTTTCTGGCATTACAGCCGTCTTCAGCCAGGCTTGCTTGAATCCAGTGGCAAAGTGAGCAAGGGACTCACGTCTGAGCATACCCTGCCAACGTAGGGCGAACAAAGAAAAACCAAAGGGGATGATGGAAGGAGCGTTGACAATACAAACACTCACCCCCAGTCAACTGATCTGGGTTTAATCCATCACCGTTCTTTAGCTCACTCCGCCGCTTTCCATACCTGTCCCAGACATATGAAATATATCACCCTGGTTGAAAGTGTCAGGCAGAATATTTGAGGGAGGCGGGGAGGCCTGCACCCCACTAGGGATCATCTTTTAACTTGATAGAGTTGTATATTATTCACATATCTCACACTCCTGCCTTAGAATTGCTGGTGTCCGGTTTAAATACAGATTTGCATTAAAGGCCCTAGTCACAATATTTAAGGCAGATGAGAATTCTACCAGTATTGAATCCAATATATAAATAAATCTATTTCCAATTTTTCAAGGCTTAGAATATTTTTTTAGCTCCAGATTGGCATTCACTGTAAAACTAATATTTTTATCCAAGATATTTGGAAAATTACATTGCAAAATTCCTTGCTTTATGCTATATTAAGCAAACTCTTTTCAGGAACACAGTCCCCGGGGGGTCTTTGGTTAACTTACATGGCTTTTGTATTGGGGTCTGAAATGAAAAATGATTCCATGGCTTTTTGTGGTTCCCAGTCGAACAGTGTTACAATCATTGTCACCGCATTTCTGAATTCAACCACATCCTTCTATATAATATAACATCCCAGTTCTCTTCTCTTAAATGATTATAGATTAGGGTTAGATTATGAATTTCTAAGTGCATTTATAGAGACTAACCCATGTCAACCCATTGCAGTGGTAGAGATCCTAGTTGACAAGCTGCTACCATATGACACTGCAGCTAGCCCATTGGCCTGTTGAGGCAACTGTGTTGAAAATGCAAGATTCTAGCATGAAACAAGTAACAATGTAAAATTTTGGCCAAAAGGGGCCTGGTGTATAGTTTAGTGGACAAGGTACTCCACCATGAATGTACCCTGGAATATCCATTCCACCAAACTGATGGTCTCCCCAATCTATTTAGAGTTGGGCAAACAGTCATGTTTCCACCTATAGAAGTGAGAATTGTATCTATTCCACCGGTGCAGGGACACCCTTTGTCTACGGGTTCACAAATGAGGATCAACACTGGAGTGGAAACAAAATACAAGTTTATGACACTCATGAGCGGGCTCCATCCACAGACACTGCAAGTGTCCTAGAGGGAACTACTTAAGCACGGTTTCAAACACATCTTTGATACAGTTTTGGTGCAGCATGACACCCACTAAAAATCCCTCTGTCATGCCAAAATGCAAACTTCTGATAAGCCCCCACCCACGGTACTCTCTAGGAAAGATAGGGAAAATTACAGGTGTTGGTGGGTTTGTAGATAGGACCATCTGTGTGCTCGGGGCAGCTCGTCAGGGACCAAGCCCTTAATCTTGCACGCAAGCTTTATCAGTACAACCAGCTTTTGGTGAACACGTAACTCCCTGACCTTACAAAGCCCCCCACAGAAACACACAATGGATGTTCACAGACAAAATGGCTGAGAGCAGAGGCTAAGTTAACAGGATACATTTATACCGTTTAACAGTCCCTCCTTTTAGCCTCTGTTGAATACATTTTGTCTCATTACATAGCAATAATCAATGATAAATCGAGGCATGTTAAAGTTTAGAAAACATCAATGATAGTGAGCTCAATCAGTGTATGTAGTTGTACTGCAATAGCTTGTGTACTCCATCATCAGTATTCTAATGTCCTGTATTTATACTCATAAAATTATCTACCTGTTGCTGCAGCATAAGCGGTCTATTGACATTGTGAGTGTTTATTTTATTAGGGACACAGAACATACATAAAGAAGTGCAGAGGGAGCATAACATGGGCATACACTGAATGCAAAGGCAACAGCCTAGTATACCGCCCACTACACAGGCGGCTACGACAAGTAATTTCCATCCCCATGACATAATAATACTCCAAAACCAACTAGACCAAGTAAATGTTCCAGTCGGTTTGTGTATTTCAGCTGCTATCTTATCCAATTTGGAGATAGCCTGATAAACATGCATACACCTCCACGATCTGTAAGGAGAACGTCTAGAACCATACGATTCTGCAAAGCCACAAGTTTTGTCGCCTGAAGCTCCTCTGTAATATTACCTAGAGCTAGTGATGTCTGATCTACTACTGCTTCAACTACCCCAGCGAGTCTTCGTATGTTCCTACTATTGATATTTGGACCAAGTTCACATCAACATACTCTTGCAATGAAGTGTCAGTCTGATCTACTGTATCCACATCTATCTTTCTCTTAGTCCTAGCTAAGAAAGAACTGTCGGGCAGTAATCGAGTTTTGTGATAAAAAGAAGGGGCCAAATAAACAGGAGGGAGAAGAAAGGACACATAACATGTCCCTGACCACCCTTGTGGTAGGAAAAACTAGGTATTACAAGACTCTAAAAAACAACTGTGATTTGGATTTGTCAACGTCAATACAGTACTGCAGTTGCTGTTTCCTACAGAAATAGGACCAATACTCCTTACACAGAGAGGAGCTTGTGCTTCTGTTATTGTTATAACTGGAAACCCTTTCTCCAATTTCGTTCTAATTTTTCGTGGGGTAAAAACATACTTGGTGGCAAGATCATAATGACCACCATATTCCTCTACTTCTAAATCTGATACTTTTGCCTGCGTGTTACCATCGTCACCTGGATAACAATGCAAATTCAACTGTTTATTAAGGCCTCCTATATCAAAGCAAAAAATCGTATTAACAAATGCTGCCCATAGAACTCTGAACCAAGCCGTGCAGGAACTATTATGGGAGAATGGGAGTAGTATAAGTTGTGTTCCCCCTTCTCCCTGATGTACAGGTAACAGTTCCATCAATTAGAAACGTTAGCAATGCTATGGGTATAATGCAACATCTGAATAAATGAGTTATTTATGTACGAAAGCCTGTGCCTTTCCTCTAGTGGCGGAAGGGTGAAATGATGATATTCAAGGGTGTAGGTGTTGGGCGTACAAGCATGTGCACCGGAAATTTCACATGTAAAAACCAAGCTATTACAAAAATACTTATCGCACAAAGGAGACTCGCTATCAAACACATAATGGTCATTTATGCTTGAGCCTGTTAGATGCATGGTGTTCAATATTCAGGCGATCTTCCTCCATGATAAGCATTTGCAATATCAAAATCAAAATGTTGCTAAATGTATTGTCTCTTATAACTCGCCACCTCAGTCTGTAAATGATCCTTCCCGAATTTTGCACTTTATGCACAGTTCATAGGTTAGTCAATGGGGAAAATGCAAAGGAGGTAAACGAGCACAAGTTCACCTAGACGGGTTTCAAACCAAAAGCTTGAACAAAATTGGTGGAATTTGTAGTCCAAGGATGACTATAGCAATGATAAATCAGTATAACAAGTACTCAAGGTAGGTCATCCACAAGTTTATCTGCGACGGCCTGAAGGACCGTTAGATATATTGCCTTTTTCAAAGGGTGCAACTCGGATCCCATATAATATCCAGTCAGGGACCAGTCAGGGAACTGAAGTTGTGGGTCCAAGGCAATCAACGGCTATTTTACTTTTCAACGGATTCGTTGGCCAAGTAGTTGAAATTTCAAGCTTAATTTCTAATCCTGGACAAAGTAGTGTATTGCAAACACGAACAGTGTCAGTTGTTTTCTGCACTCTGAATCCCTTTATTCTTTCCATTCAGATACTGCAGGATGGATTTGCCACAAAGTCTGATAGTAGGAACGTTGAGAATCAGGGTGTTTCTACGGATTCAGGATGCTTAGGTCACAAACCACACCAAACCTAGTTCGGGCGCTTCTGTAGCACAGAGCCTCCTGCCAAGCAGGCCCTCTAACCAGACCAGAACTAGCCAGAACCCCTTTCTTCTCAATGCCTCTGTTTAGTTAGTTTTACGAGGTCTCAAATTGTATCTGTCTCTTCCAGCTGTTGTCAGATCTGCAAACAGAAGTATTTCTGGTGTGACAAAGTAGTGGTCTGTCTTCTCCTCATTGCTGAGAACAATTTCTGCAATTCCAGTGTTCTCAGTTCCCTCTATCTGGGCCAGGCCTGTTGGCACCTTTTTGCAGTGCGAGGCGTGGACCCAGTTTCTTCTATTGGTGACTCGAACTGCTGTCTGTGTGGCCAACAGGACCTGCTAGGGCCCCTTCCAGCGAGGCTCCAAGTTATTTGAGCGCTGAAAGTTTTCTGTCAGGACCCAGTCGCTGGGTTGTAACAAGTGCCAAGGACCATCAGAGTTGTCGGGCAGGGAATCGTGTACCTGTTGATGGATCAAAGAAAGATTGTCTGTCAGGTCCTTCATATATTCTAATATAATAGGATACTCAAGTTCCTTTATTTTCTTGGTCTCCCAAAGACTGTTTCATAGGGCGTGAGGCCAGATTTACTATGTGCCACTGCATGGGTCGACATGAGTGCTAGGGGTAGAGCGTCTGGCCATTAAAGTCCAATTGATGCCTGTATTTTGGCTAGCTTGAGTTTCAGGGATTCATTATGTCTTTCCACCAACCCAGCAGATTGTGGATGGTTAGCAGCGTGGAACTTCTGACGTATGCCTAATCTCTCAAAAATCAATTTAATGACCTGGCCAATGAAATGAGGTCCATTATCGCTCCATAAAATTCTACAAATCCCAAATCTTGGGAAATATTCCTTCAAGAGTATTTTAGCTGTAGTGAGTGCAGTGTTATCTTTTGTAGGGTAGGGCTCGACCCACTTACTAAAAGCACATACTATTACTAAAACATATTTCAAATTATTACATCTTTCAAGTTCTATGAAATCCATCTGTAGGACTTCAAATGGTGCACTGGGTGGGGAAACTCCTCCTTTTGGGGTAGCTACTCATTTCCCTGGGTTATGTTGCAAACAGATCATGCAATGTCTAACATGGTGTTCAGCTGTTTTTCTTATGTCCGGGTGTTGCCATATCTGCTCTATATGCTTTTTGCGCGACATGTGCTGGACCGTGCGCCATGGGGACAAATGGTAGGGCATAAGAGCTGGGCATTTTCCACCTGTCCCAATCTGGGCCTTTCCTCCAACAATTTTCACTGTCCAATATTCCTCTATTTTTCCTCTGTTCCACTTCCTCTTTTGTTACCATCTGTTGGATCTCTCTAACCTCTTTGTTCACACTTGCAATTTTTTTTGCAGCAGACTACATCATGTAGATTTTTTCCTGTTGGCTACGTGCTGTTTCTTTCGCCGTGCTGTCTGCAAAAGCATTACCTCGGACCACACCATCTATTATTTTCTGGTGTGCACTATACTTAACAATAGCCACCCGCTTTGGTAATGTTAGTGCAGTTAACAAGTTTTGAACTAATTCCCTGTGCTGTATTTTCAAGCCATGCGATGTCAAAAAAACCCTTTCCTGCCATAAGCGTCCGAAGTTATGTGCAACTCCAAAAGCATATTGACTGTCTATATAGATATTCACAGACAGTCCTTGGCTAAGCTCGCAAGCCCTCAAGAGTGCAATAAGTTCAGCTGCTTGAGCTGATTTATAGGGGATTAGAGCTGTCTCCACAATTGTTTGCAGTGTAGTGATAGTGTAAGCTGCAGTAGTGGTGCCATTAGGTAGCTTAAGACAAGATCCATCTACATACAAGTCACCCTGAGTGTCAAGCAGGGTAATATCAGTAAGGTCTACTCGACCGTTTGTTTGTTCTTCAGTAGTAAAAATGCAGTCATGTATGTCACTAGGTTGTTCGGAGGGTGATGGCAACAAGGTAACTGGATTCAAGGTCAAACAGCGATTAAGTGTGATGTGTGGCGCTAGCAAAGTGAGTTCGAGCCAGTAAGACGGGCGCTCGTCAAATGTTGTGTCTTAGCCTGATTCAATAATACATCAACCGAGTGGGGAAACAAAACCGTCAATTTGTGGTCCAGTACAAGTCCTGCTGATTGTCTGATTGAAATGGCAGTTGCTGCCACAGCCTCCAGGCAACCAGGGAGTGCCCTGACCACAGGATCCAGAACCGCAGAAAAGTATACGCATGGGCAATGTTTGTCTCCGTGTGGCTGTGTTAGGACAGACAATGTGTAACCTTTTCATTCATGTACATAGAGAGAGAATGGTTTTGTGTAATCAGGTGTTCCTAATACAGGGGCAGAACATAGTGCTGCTCGAAGTTGTTGGTATGCACTTTGACACTCTGAAGACCAAGGCAAAGGGGACGGGGTATTCTTAGTTGTAAGGGCAAGGAGAGGTTTGATAATGAGGGAAAAATGTGGGATCCAGTGGCGACAATAGGATGTTATACCAATCAATGCCCTAACTTCCTTTTGTGTTTGAGGAATAGGTGTGTGTATGATAGCCTTGATTCTGTATTTTGTCAATGTTCTTCCCTCCTTCGACAAGAGGTGACCTAAATAGGTAAGCTCTGGTCAACAAAACTGCAACTTATTCTTTGACACTTTGTGGCCCAATTTAGCAAGGTGATTCAATAACATCAATGTAGTCTCAATACAAAGTTCTGTATTATCGGCTGCTATCAGCAGATCATCAACATATTGTAACGGTACACAGACAAAATATCGAGTTTTAAATTTCGATATACATTTATATCGAAGTTTAAATATCGATGGGACATAATATAGAAGGTAAGTAATATCGACAGTCTTAATATCGATATTAGTATGATATTAGTAATATCGAAGTTTTAAATATCGATGTCAATAATATCGAAATAAATAATTTCGATGTTACTAATATCGATTTTTAAATAAATTTTGTGTATATTATATAGTATTTATTATGTTTTATTATTTATTTTTAATGTAATTTAATTAAATATTGTCTTTTAGTACTGTAGCGGGTTGTGGGTTTATAGGGGAATAGGGTGGGAAGTAATTTAATTATGTTAAATTAATCATTAATTAGTAGGAATTATTAATTAATTTTTAATGTAATTTAATTAAATATTGTCTTTTAGTACTGTAGCGGGTTGTGGGTTTATAGGGGAATAGGGTGGGAAGTAATTTAATTATGTTAAATTAATCATTAATTAGTAGGAATTATTAATTAATTAATAGAGAATTAATTTTTAATGAATTTTAATTAATTGATTAATTGATAAATATGTTCTGTAGCAGGTGATGGGTTTATAGGGGAATGGGGTGGGAAGTAATTTAATTATGTTAAATTAATTATTAATTAGTAGGAATTATTAATTAATTAATTGAGAATTATTTGTAAATAATTTTAATTAATTGATTAATTGATAAATATGTTCTGTAGCGGGTTATGGGTTTATAGGGGAATAGGGTTGGAAGTAATGTAATAATGTTTAAATAATTATTAATTAGTAGAAATCATACATTAATTAAAAATAATTGGTAATTATATTTAATTATTTTGGTAATTATTTTTAATTAATTGATAAATATGTTCTGTAGCGGGTTATGGGTTTATAGGGGAATAGGGTGGGAAGTAATTCCATTATGTAGAAATAATTATTAATTAGTAGGAAGCATACATTTATTTTTATTAATTGTTAAATAAATTTAATTAATTGGTAATTAATTTTAAATAATTAATTAATTGATAGATGTAATTTATAAGTATGTAATTTAAACCCCTACGCTATCCAACACTTTCCCTACTGTTGCACTCTCTGGAGTTGGAATAGTAATTGTTACCCCTACGCTATCCAACACTTTCCCTACTGTTGCACTCTCTGGAGTGGGAATAGTAATTTTTACCCCTACGCTATCCAACACTTTCCCTACTGTTGCACTCTCTGGAGTTGGAATAGTAATTGTTACCCCTACGCTATCCAACACTTTCCCTACTGTTGCACTCTCTGGAGTGGGAATAGTATTTGTTACCCCTACGCTATCCAACACTTTCCCTACTGTTGCACTCTCTGTAGTTGGAATAGTAATTTTTACCCCTACGCTATCCAACACTTTCCCTACTGTTGCACTCTCTGGAGTTGGAATAGTAATTTTTAACCCTACGCTATCCAACACTTTCCCTACTGTTGCACTCTCTGGAGTTGGAATAGTAATTTTTAATCCTACGCTATCCAACACTATCCCTACTGTTGCACTCTCTGGAGTTGGAATAGTAATTGTTACCCTGATGCTATCCAACACTTTCCCTACTGTTGCACTCTCTGGAGTGGGAATAGTAATTTTTACCCCTACGCTATCCAAAACTTTCCCTACTGTTGCACTCTCTGGAGTAGGAATAGTAATAGTTACCCCTACGCTATCCAACACTTTCCCTACTGTTGCACTCTCTGGAGTTGGAATAGTAATTTTTAACCCTACGCTATCCAACACTTTCCCTACTGTTGCACTCTCTGGAGTGGGAATAGTAATCGTTACTGCTACGCTATCCAACACTTTCCCTACTGTCGCACTCTCTGGAGTGGGAATAGTAATTTTTACTCATATGCTATCTAAAATGTATTTAGCTTTTTTATTAGTATTATGTTCTTATTCATTGTTATTTATGTGAATTTTTTATGTAAATAAATGTATTAGTAATTTATTACATTTTTATTTGTTTTTAAGTTATGACAATAATTAATTTAGAGTTATTATGAATGAAAAATATATTATGTATTATATATTTATTAATATTAATTTGTATTACATTATGTATTAATTTTAAATATTATAGTACATTTTTAAATATGTTTATTACATTTATAAGTATTATTTTGTTAATATTACATTTTTATTATATTTTAAAAAAAACGATATTTTACAAAAAACGATATTTTTGTCATTCTATATTTTATTTTCGATATTTTTGTACTTACCTTGTTAGGGATAGGATTCCTATATTTTTGACTTCGATATTTTTGTTCCGATATTTTTGTATTTCGATATTTTTGTTTTCGATATTTTGTCAGACATTCTCTGTATAACCTTGAGGAGCAGACATCAGGGGATCTTGCATAAACCTTCTCGGGGGGTCAGTCTTGAAAACCCATCGACCCCTACCTCTCTGTAATCCATAGGCCTGCTGAAACAATATTTTAGTTTCAAATTCCTTATTTTGACCTTCTTTCTTGTCTCGTTCATCATTAATTTGATTCTCATAATATTGAGCCATATCCAGAATTCTAGGTGGAGTGGAAGTGGCCCATGTACTCTCAGCACCTCTTAGTTTCTGCGAAATATGAGGTAACAAGCTGGCTACAAATTTAACTACAAATGGATGTTTACCTGTGTCCGAAGTTGTGTCTTGTCCACTATAATTGTGAAAAGTCCCCTCAAACCTGGTGAAGAAATCAGGGACTGACCCATCTTTCCACTGTTTACAAGCTTCTAATTTTGCCAATGATATTTCCTTTGGGGACACTACCGTCTTCATATAGGTTATTATGTGATACAGTAAATCTAATATAATCTGTGGTGGCTTCTCCCCTGGCTTCCTATCAATATCGGCTGCTTCTAGTTGTGCCCAGGTACCTCCAAAATCGGCATGGTCCAGTCTACGCACCATACGCCAGAGGTCAGGGGGCAATGTGAGTCCGAAACACATGTCAATGTATGCCAGGGTCATGACACAAGAAGTCAATGCAGCACTCATTTTGTTATAAAACGCACTAGGATTCTTTCTAGGCTCAGGAAAAGAAGCTTTAAGGGCCAATACGTCCGATCGTTTCCAAAGGGGAATAGATCCATTGGAACTGACACCGGGCTGAATTAGCACCCTGACCATCCCCTTTGGCTGGCTGAAACACAGGAGCCGCTTCCCGCATAGGGAAGGCTTTCATTGAAGCTGAAATAAGTCTCTTGAGCTTCCTTTTATTAGCAAAAATATCCACCGCTTGTTTTAAGGGAACGGCAGTCAACATACTTTCGTTTGACCTCTTCCATATTCTACTTAAAACCCTATGTGCCTCTTTATTAATATTAGTCCTCCATTCCTTTATTATCGCATTGGACATTTCACCTACAATATATTGCCAAGTCATTTGTAGGTGTTGTGTCAAGGACGTGAGAACCTCATCCAAATGTGTATCGTCGTCTCAAACACAATCACGGGCTTGAGTCATTAATATTAATTTGTAATTTTCTGTAAGGGCGGATCTATGACATTGTCTATGAGTATTAGGGGTAAGTATGGCGGGTACGGGGGTCACGGCAGAAGTAGTAGGTAATGGGGGATACAATTGTGGCACTTGAGTTGGCAGGAAAGTGCAGTTGTGCCGCATTATTCCCATCGGAATTCGGCACATAAGGAGGCGGGGATGATCAACAGAGTAATTCTTCAAGTTCTGAATCTTCATCATCTAAATCCTGATTAACCTTCCCATCCATTGTCACATATACCTTTTGCATTTGAAGTTTAAATCATGTCTCTTAACTTTCTATACTCTCTTCTTGTTTTTTAAATTTCAACTCACTTATTTTCTGTAAAAATGTCTGTTCTTCGGATTTCTTCCTATCCTTTTCCTCCTTAATCTGCTTCTGTTTAATTTTTCTCCATAATCCTAAGGCATCAAACATATTCTGTCTTCTCTTTCTCTTAAAGAGCTGTTCTTCTACATATTGTAGTTTATGTAGGTCAAAGGTACCGTTAAGTGGTCACTGCAAATTGGTATCTGCCTTTGTATATTTATTCCACAATGTGCTAAACAGTATGGAAGAAATATCGTATTTAATTTACATTTCATAATTAGGAGTATCCTCTATAGGTGCTTGCTGTCTTTCTTCAAATATTCTATTCTTGTCGCAACAACAAAAACACAATGCACGAAGTGTGCTAAAAACAAGCATGTTTACCAATCTCACATTACCTGCCTAAAACATTTGCAAATGTTTTCTCGAGACAAAACCAAAAAGACAACCATTTCGTTCCTACCTGATCGCAATTCTTCAACTCCCACCTGCTGATCCTCGGATCAATAGATCACCATCAAATGCCAACCGAAGAGCCCCAGTTGAGACCCACAGCTACCACGAAGGTCAGGTCAATTAGCTGAAAATCACCTCAGCTGCGAAAACAAGTCTGCTCCTTCTGGTCCAGCTACGATCATCAATGGGCCTTACATTGCCGGCCCCAATTGTAGAAGTGAGAATTTTATCTATCCCACTGGTGCAGGGACACCCTTTGTCTACGGATTCAAAAATGAGGATCAACACTGGAGGGGAAACAAAATACAAGTTTATTACACTCATGAGCGGGCTCCATCTACAGACACTGCAAGTGTCCTTGAGGGTAATACTTAAGCATGGTTTCAAACACATCTTTTATACAGTTTTGGTGCAGCATGACACCCACTACAAACCCCTCTGTCATGCCAAAATGCAAACTGTTAACTTCTGATCAGCCCCCACCCACTGTACTCTCAAGGATAGATAGGGAACATTACAGGCGTTGGTGGGTTTGTAGATAGGAACATCTGTGTGCTCGGGCAGCTCGTCATGTGCCAAGCCCTTATTCTTGCACGCAAGCTTTATTAGTACAACCAGCTTTTCGTTAACACGTTACTCCCTGACCTCACAAAGCCCCCCACAGAAACCCAAAATGGATGTTCACAGACAAAATGGCTGAGAGCAGAGGCTTAGTTAACAGGATACATTTTTACCGTTTAACACACCAGAGGTGCCCCTGCTTGCTCCGCTGGTGGAAACCTCACAGAGATGTCCATATGGGCTTGGGGCCAGCGGTGTGAGTACATCACACCTTCGCCCCATGTAGCCTGAATGTACTTTTTTTTCTTTTCAGGATCACAAGGAATAGCTTGGTTGTCCCGAAGACTCTGAGGGTGTTTGAGGAGTGTCTAAGAGAAAACCCTGAAGATGTCAGGGTCATTAATTTTATGTTTTATGTTTTCCACTTAGGGAGTCTGATTTTGTAAAACAAACAGGTTTGCTGAGTGGCGACTCAGCAAACATCAAATGCTTGCAGAGGAGCTGCCATGGCACGGAGCATCCTATAAAGGGCTCCTATGAAAGTCTCAGTGGCGTCACTAGGGGGGCGCGGGGGATGCGGACCGCACCGGGTGACACCATCACATGGGGTGACACCAAATACTCCTCTGATGCGCACCTCCACACCACCATGCGCTTAGACTGAGTGGAGAGGCACTGAGAGCTGATTATTGCTGTATTTCATAACACAAACAGCAGACAGTGGGTTCCTTTCCTTGCTTGCACTAGGGCCACGTGCATACTTGGTAAGTCACTTTATCTCAGCACAGAGCACAGCATTTGTTGCCGCTGTGTTTTCTCTTTTTAAAAACTGATTGTTTCTGTGAAGTTTGAGCACACGCGATAGGAGCCTATCCCGCCATGCAGCCCATTTCCACCGCCAGGAAACGGGCTGCAGCCCCCTCTTTTTATCAACCCCACCAGCAAAGCATGAATTCTGGCATTAATGCTGCTGTCGATGGTACAGCAGTCATGGCACATTGTTTTGAGGTCAGGTGCACCTGAAGCTTTGTGTGCACAGGTTTGTGTGAGCTCATTTTGGTGGCTCGTTGTTGAGAAGTGTGACGGCTTTGTGTGGGGGTGCACGTCTGCGTATTTGGTTGTGACTGTGTCCAGGCTCGAGCACGGGGGCGCACTGCTCGTCCCCCTGGGCTTCCCACAAAGGCTTGAAAACAAATATAGGAAGATTGTTTTTTTAATCTGGATATTTTTGAACGGCAATGCGTATCGCTTTCTGATTATGAAGTACTTCTGACGTTGTGTTACTGTATGTTGTAAAGTGCACTGACATCTTACTACCTACCAGGCGCTAAAAGGCACTATACCAACACTACAGGGGCTCAACGCAGGCCCCTGCAGCTCTTGTGACACAAGGACAGAGTGGGACCTCCGGGGGGCCAGAGCCCCAACCCTTCGAGGAGCCTACGCCAGCCATAGGGCAAAGAGATTCTGTGAGATATGGGGTTTTTAGAGGGCCCTCATCACATTCTGCAAGGGCGCGGTCATCATTTGCGTCTCTGGAAATACAGCAATCTGTTATTTATATAGCGCTTAACATGCAACATTCTACAGAAAATTGTTAGCACTAAATCAGTACTCAATCCAAATTGAAGGGGTGGAAATCGGGGCTGACCATGGAGGGGGCAAAACCGGCTTATTTTTTTCGGTATATTATCCTATTAACATTTCCATAGCGCTTTGCCACCTTTCTTTTGTTCGGAGTTTCAAACGAATGCGAACTATGACTGTTACATAAGATGCACATTCAAGAGTTGCAACGTTTGCACTTCCGCTATCAGCCAAAAGCTTAAATCCGGAAAAGACGTTACTCTGGACGGATTTTAGGAAAGACTGAGATTACAAGAAGGCTGTTCAATAACACACTATCTGGAATGTAATTTAACATTATACGTAACAAAACGCAAAACCATAAACTGACAAAGGGCAGTGTGACCGGCGGCTCTTTAACGCCCCAAACCTGAGTGGTAATGAGGTATGCGGGAGGCTAATGTGCAGCTGTCAGTGCACCCCTGGGGGCACTGGTGCCGCATCGTGCGGAAACAAATGTGTGTACCCAAAGTAACACCTCTCAACAGGAGAATGTGTGCCTCCGGGCACCACACTGACATACACCCCACAACTCCCACCCAGGGTGGGTAGAGCTCCCAGCAGCCCCCTCCCAGGGTGGGTAGAGCTCCCAGCAGCCTCCTCCCAGGGTGGTTAGAGCTCCCAGCAGCCCCCTCCTAGGGTGGGTAGAGACACCCGGCCCCCCAGCAGCCCCTTCCGAGGTGGTGAGAGCTCCCAGCCCGTCACAGGGTGTTACGAGGCCCCGTGGCGCCACTGCCCCTCCACCCCCAGCAGATCCTTGTGAGGTGGACAGAGCTCTCAGCCCCTTGTGCAGTGGTCAGAGCCCCCAGCAGCCCTCTGTATTGTTCAGTGCAGTGTCTTTCAGTCTAGTCTTGTGCCTGCCTGTGCAGTGTGGTGCTGTTTTTCTTGACTAGTGCCACATAACATAGGTTGCAGTCTGGTGTTATGGCTTAATGAGGTTTCTTGAGGCCTACTGTGGGTCCGTATTACTTAGTTTTGTACCACACTGTTTAGTCTGGTGCCATATTGACCAGTGTTGCGCCATCTGGGTATCCAGAGTGGTGCCATTTTGTCTAGTGTGGTGTCATGTTGCTAAGCTGGTGTCATATCATCCATTGCTGGGCCATTGTGTTTTGTGTAGTGACATTTTGTCTATTGTGGTGTCCGTCTCTTTAGTGTGATGCTGTGCTGTTCATTGTGATGCCATGTTAACCAAAGTTGTGGCATGTTGTTTAATATGGTGCCATCACGTTTTCCACTGTGGCTTCATACTTTCTAGTGTAATGTCCATGTTGTGTTGTGCGTTGTGGCTCCATGTTTTAAGTTGTCCAAAGCAATGCTATAATGTGGATCTCTGGTGTTGACCTTGGTAGTATGCTGCCATGTTGTCTAGTGTTGTGTTGTGTTGTCCTGTGGTCCCGTTATTTGACAACTGTGTCCACTGGCAGACTCGGAGTGGAGAAGGTCCATGCGGTAAGTCGTGAGGGGGTGACACCATGAGTTACCCGCACCGGGTGACACCAACCCTAGTGACGCCACTGCATAGAGATCTCTAAATAAAGTGGGTAGAGTCTGCCAGGGCAGCGGAAGCTATTACTGCTGCTCCTGGTGAACAACAGACTGTCTGCAATACCATAGATGAGGGCCAAAGTCTTAATGAAAAATCTAAGTGCATTATTTAGACGATGGCAGTAAGGAGGCATCTAGCAAAAATGATTAGACTCCTCACTCACCAACCTCATGGTACCCTACCTTCATACAGAGGCTGGGAAACTACTTAGTTTCAGACAGCGGGCAGACGCAAAAGGGCTGCCTTGGTCCTGGCTTCCGCAGCACTGATTTTTAGGTCAAAGCTTAGGTTTGCTAACGACTTCTTGGGGACGTTCGGAAACCTTCCCTGAGAATGCATTCTGCCCATTGCTTCTCAATGGCTTTGCGCTTTGTAACTCACATTTGATTGCTTTCTATTTGCTGGCTTTATTTGCTTTATCTGTCCAGCTTGAGTTTATCCCTTCCCTTGCCCAAATCCTATTTACTGTATTCTTCCAACAGTACTGAATTTCCATAAACAGGCCTTTAAATCTAATTATCTTGTCACATTTGCTGTCCATTCAAAAACAGAGGTTAAATGTCAGCCTGTGTTTTCCAGGAAGCTTAGTGTTTACTTTTCTTTCTCTGACTTTAATGGGAGAGGATTTATGTGACAATCATGCTGGCTACTCGGGTGTGCTGTATGTTATTTGTTTTTCTAAGCACAAAATTGCAATTTAAATATCTGTAAATTAACTGTGCAGATATTTCAGAATATATCTGAATAAGGAATGTACAAATGAAGCACATTGTTTGGTAACTCTGAAGTGTGGAGAAAACAAATATTTGTATACGATCAAATCAAATTAATACACTAGGTGATGACATTAACACACATTATTGTTTGTGCGCTGTATACTTTTATCAATAAAACTGTATGTCTGCGCAAATGTAATGATCATTTCAATTGAAGATGTGTTGTTTGTAATGGAAGTTCGCTACCGTACCATGCATACTCCAAATTCCCCCTGAGAGAGCACCATGTTATTTGAAAATTTGTAGGGGTGCACCATATTCCTACGTAGTCAGCACCCACATATTTAGAGGACTTTTACTAATATAGTTTAGAAATGTAACAGTAGGCCGGGGGTCAGTGCAATATGTAGTGGAGTGTTTATTAACCGTAGATAAATGTAGTGCCTTAACCAGGAATTAATGTTTGCATAACGTGGAAATGTAATCACATGTGAAATGTCGTATTAACAATGAAGTGCCTTAGTCAGTGGCGGCTCGTCCATTGGGGCGTTTGGGCGTTTGGGCGCCGCCCCACTGCTTTCTCGCCATGCGAGAAGGCAGAAACAAATGGTAGTTATTACCGTAATAACTACCATTTGTTTCTGTCTTCTCGCACGGCGAGAAAGCAGAAGTTAGAGTGGGCGATGTTACTCGAGGGCAGGGGGGAGCGGCTTGCCCACTGTTGTTAATACTGTCTGTTTGGGCAGCCTCAGGCTGCCCAAACTGACAGTATTAACAACAGTGGGCAAGCCGCTCCCCCCTCCCACCTCTCACTCTCCCTGTTCTCTGGCAGCATACAGAGAGAGAAATGTGACGCAGTTGGGGCAGCCGGCCGAACCAATCGCAGCGCTGGCTGCGGTGGAGGGGAGGGAGGCTGCCTGCAGGCTTCCTGTTGACAAGAGCCCAGATGTCAGACGATTTCAAAATCCAGGACGGCGGGAGTCGGGAGTCTGCAGTCTCGGGACTTAGGAAAAGCGGGAAGCCAAGGTAAGTTTTATTATATTTTATTATTTAGTAGGCACAGTGACCCAAGTAGCAGTTGCCTGTCACACGGGGGTTGGGGAAAGGCGGGGGACGCTAATCACAATATCTTTAAATACACAGCATGGTTTGACATTTCATTTCAGCTATGTAGGTGTCTGTGTTCGTTTTATTGTTTATTCCTATGCATTGTGTTGCGTTTGCCACAGAGGGGGGAGTGGATGGGTGGTCAAGACGCCAGGAGCTGGAGGTGTTTCTGTGTTTAAGGGCTCGGGGTCTCCAAATGGTCCGCTCAATTTTGAGATTGTAGCTTTTGTACAGTGGAGATAAGAAGGGCAAACACCCCTTAAATGATGTGTTTTTGTTTGACACTGGACCTTGGCTCACATCCAGTTTCACAGTTCCCGGCCGCAAGACATTTTTTGAACGCAAGTACTTCTATCCTGCGCACAAATTGTGTTAAAATCATTTAAAAAAATATGTCACATCTGAAGACCCAAGAATCAGAATTTTCGGAAGTTAATGCTCAAAAAAAATGGACCTTAGCTTGCATCTAGTTTTGCAGTTCCCTCAAGACATTTTTTAAGTGGAAACAGTTCACCCAAACGTACAAATGTTGTCAACAAACACGTCACATCAGAAAAACCCAGAATCGGAACTTAAAGAAGGTTAAACTCGTGTAAAAAATGTGGCCCGGCCTAAGCTCACAATATGACATCATTTCAATCACTGCGCGATGAGGACAAATGAAAGTGCCCTGCACTAGCAGCATTGTTCTCCCAACTTTAGAAAGTGTATCCCTCCCATGCAAAGGTTGCAGATAAAAATGCCTAGACTTTGGGAGGGACAGTTATTGCATTAAGGAACATACTAGCAAGGGATGTCTCAGAGAATGTACACTTTGCATTGGCAAATACTTAAGCATTCTGAGTTTGGGAAGGGGGCAGCCAAGCATGTGCTGTAGCCTACATGTGTTACCTGCTGTGATCCGTAAATAAAACGTGCATTATAAACCACCTTGCTTCTTCAAATGTTCTTAAAATGCACTAGTTGCCACACCCTCTTTTAAATAATGTCTCTTGGGGTGTGGGAACCCCCAGAACCTCCATAATGTCAGAAAGACTAATCCACAAATGTTTTTGGCCCGCCACTTTGAAATGTCACCAGCCGCCACTGGCCTTAGTGAAGAATAAAAATGCTATTAATGAGTGTTTTAACATAGGTTTTAATGTGAAGAGACGTTGCCTGCATTGAAAATAGAATTAGGGTTTACCCGATGAAATGTAATGCTCATGCTATAATAGAAACGCATTTAAAATGTGCTAAGGCCTGAGTTATGCTGCAGCCAGTAGAGGCCTAACCGTATTTTTCCTTGGTTAGCTTTAGTTGAAGAAAATAATTTCTTAGTCTTGGGGAAGACTGTCGTCAGCAAAATGCGAATTGTAACTTTGAATGTTGCATGGTTTCTTCTCACGTATTCCGGCTTGCAGGTGCAAGGCCATGGGCCTCGTTAGATAGTAGGAGCCATTGTTTAGAAGTTAGGTTAGAAGGAGCGATCGCAGAAGAGGTGCCAAGGAATTTGGGATTGCAATATTCAGCGGAGAAGGTGCCTGGGACCCAAGGACACTCCAATGGACGCTTGGTGGAGAGGTGCCATACTGGAACACTGCATGGATCAATACCTGCCAGAGGGGCGTATTTGAAGGTATGTTAACTGTCTTTGGGGTTTTGTATTAGGGACAGCACCCGAGGGTGTAGCGTCAGTCTTAGTCAGTCGGGGTAGAAAGCGGTCTAGGCAGAGAGAGAGAGTTGGTTTTGGGAAAGCAAATATGTAGGGAATGGTGAACTTAAGACAGAGTAAGGTGTAGAAAGGAGCATCTTAGAACGAGCTAGGTAGCTGAGGCTTCTTATAGGAAAGTGAGTGTACTTCTTAGGAAGTCTTCACTGCTGACACCTTTATTCTTGACTGAGTGCAAGGTTAAGTAGGGATGTCACTTTAGAGTAGAGTAGGGACAGTCTAACCAAATTCTTCCTTTCTGTAAATGCAGTCCAGAACTCAAGTTGGAATTGTCATTCTTTGCCTAATGATCCTTGAATTGATTTTGCTTTTCATCTTGAGTCGCTTGAGACTCCTGTGTAGAATCATGTATGTATTAGTTCCGGTTTATTTCCTGAATCTTTTGCTGAGATGTCTGTACATCCAATTATTGTTGGCTATGTAATAAACCCTTTAAATTTCAGTCCGTAGTCAGTGGTTCTTTAAGCAAAATTTGGATCCGGTGGTAAATTGTTTAAAGTGATGATTGTATAATTCTCCCCTCTACACTTTTAAGACAGGTAAAAAGGTCTAGTCGGCCCGTTCTGGGATTCTAGAGATTGGTAAGAAAATCTGGATGAGAATCCCAGCTTCCCCACCCCACTGCACTCTACTCTGCACCACATAACTCTACTCTGCACCGCTCCACACATCACCACTCGACTCCACTCTGAATCACCGCACTATACTCTGCACCACTCCACTCTACACCACTTCACTTGATGCCTCTCTACTCTACACCACTAGACACTATGCCAATGCACTGTATCCCACACTTCTCTGGAATGCATCAGGGCACTTTTCGTCACTGCACTCTACGCCATTTCACTCTAAGCCACTCTAATCTACTCTGCACCATTGCACTCTATGACACTCTACTCTATGCTGCACTCTAAGCCACTACTCTATTCCCCAAAGCTACTTTTCGTCACTGCACTATACGCCATTCCACTCTAAGCCACTCTAATCTACTCTGCACCATTGCACTCTATGACACTCTACTCTATGCTGCACTCTAAGCCACTACTCTATTCCCCAAAGCTACTCTGAAACAATCTACTCTACGCCACTGCACTCTTCACCAATCTATTCCACTCTGCACCATTCCACTCTACCAGGCTCCACTCCACTGCACTTATGTCTTTCCTACTCTACGCCACTGCACTCCATTCCAATGCACTCTGCACAACTCTACTCAAAACCAATGTACTCTATACCACTGCACTCTATGTCAATCTACTCTGTACCACTGCACTCTCTGCCACTATACTCTATTTTACAACACTCTACTCTACACCACTGCACTCTTCACCACTCTACTGTTCACCATTGCTTTCTACATCACATTACGCTGCACCATTCTATGCCACTGCATTCTACTGTACACCACTGCACTCTATGGCACTCTACTCTGCAACACTGTGCTCTCTGCCACAGAAGTCTATGCCACTGCACTCTACTCTTCACTGCTCTACTCTACCCCACTCTACTGCACTCCAATCCACTCTATGCCAATCCACCCTACACCACTGTAATGTACTGTGTACTACTTAACTCTATGACAACACACTGCACGCCACTTCACTCTATGCTCTCTACTCTATGTCAGTGCACTCTACACCACTATCCTATGCACTGCTGCCCCACTGTACTCTGCACCACTCTACCCTATGCCAATGCACACTACGCCAATGCACTCTATGCCACTACATTCTGTTCCACATTACTTTGCCTTACTCCACTCCACTCTAATCTATTCTGCATCACCGCACTCCACATCATTGCACTCCACACTACTGCACTCTACACCACGCTACTCTATGCCACTGCACTCTGGGCCACTATACACCTCTGCACTCTACCCTTTACCACTACACAACATTCAACACCACACCACTTTATGCCCCTCTAGGCTACTCCATATGATTCCACTCCACTCTCTTTTATCCCACTAGGTTTTAGCCTTGCTGAACAGGAGCCACGCTGGTGTAGAACATGGCTAAAACACATTGACAAAGCCTAAAGCTCTTGGTTAGGGGAGACCTACTGGCTTTTCCAGTGCTTGTTCAGTTCGTGATCACCAGCAAACAGGAAAAATGAAAGCATGAACTGGGAAAAAGCTCCCAGCGTGTAAACAACTTTTCTTTATTGTTAAAAATAGATACTTTGAGGGCATATCTTTCCTAAAAACAAACAAAATGCCAACTGAGCCACCATGAAGCGTTGCTTGCAATGCCCACAGTGAAAATTATACACCAACACAGCAGCGAACTCTAAAACCCATGAAGAACTAAAGGAATTCCTAAATAGTTTTCATGATGGCCACAAAGCTCTCTGTTTGATAATGGTCACACAACTACTGTAGCATTGTTGGCAGTACCATCAAACGAAGGTTGGAGACATCTATATATATATATATATATATATATATATATATATATATTACACACTCACTGGGTTTTAAAGGAGTAAGGCAGTCCAGTTAAGCCAGCGTAGCGTGAATTTTGAAAAGATGGTATGTGATCAGCGGGCGCCCAGCCCTCTGAGTTGTCTTTTGAGGTCAGTTAGCAAACAGAAGCCTCTGTTACTGACCAGCAATCCAAGCGTATCTTATGCAATCATCAAAACTTCCAGAGAACGTCAGAAGATAACATGCTATCACTGAAGGAATGTTCAAGACCACAGGTATTTGAGGAATTGTTTGACAATCATTCAGCTTTTTGGCAGTATGGTTATATATTGTGCAATAAAGAGGTGAATAAGATCAGAGGAATAAAGTGTAATAACAACTGCTACATTGCATTATAGGAAACATGTCCATTATTGTTTTATAGCCTTGAAAATGCATTATGTTCAAGCAGAAAAAGATATTTGCAAGATAAATTCTTTCCTGTTTAGAAGTCAAGTATCCCTACCCCACAGTCCTCCTCTGGCCGTGCCACGTCTGTGTACTTACCATGGTACGCCGTCATAACATGCCCCTCCCCTCCCCATCTCTACTCCATTCTACAATCTACAGCCCAGTCACTGTTTTAATACTGACACCATCAAGCCAACCTCCCTACCCCAAAGCCACCCAAAATGCATTGGTGCTTATTCCTATACGAGACTCCCTCCACAACCCACGGGAAACATCCTTTACAACGCAGCCACTACAACGCACTACCTTTACAACATAGTCATTACAACGCAACTGCCTTTACATTGCATGCCAGTACAACGCATGTCACTACAACAAATGTCATTACAACGCATACCATTACAACGCATGCCATTACAACGCATGCCATTACAACGCATTATAAGGTAAGTAATGGAGATTTTTTATTTTTAGGGTGGGTATGGGTTTTGGGGTACATGGGAATAGTAACTTTTACACCTACACTATCCAACACTTTCCCTACTGCAGCACTCACTGAGGAGGGAATAGTCATTCTCACCCTACACTAACTTATGCGTTGTGATGGTTTGCATTGTAATGGTATGCGTTGTAATGGTAGTTTTAAAAAATGCACTGTAATAACATGCGTTGTAAAATCATGTGATGTAATGGTAGTTTAGAAGTAAAAACTGCGTTGTAAAAGCATGTGTTGTAATTGTTTGCATTGTAACCTCATATATTGCAGCCCACCATCTCCTCCCATGTATAAGACAGGATCCATCTACAGTCGATTGATTGGCGCCCACTCCCCCGTCCTATGACATCATCAGCCTTACTGTAACCTGAATATTACCTTTGACACGACCATGTCCACAGAATAGAAGATGCTTAATTCACCTTCTACTAAATGTATCCTCCCACAACCATCCGGTTTAAACATGGGGTATCAGTTTTAGGAGCCTCAGAGGTTATTTTTAATCTCCCACCTCTGAATATCCCTCAACCCTTTTAAGCACTTTCGGTGGGTCTTTGATCTACCTACCAACATAATTTTAGTAATCTGCTAGCATAGATCTCCATCCCAAACCAGTTGGTGGATTGAGGAACTCATCCTTCTTCTCAACACTCTACCTGCAAGAGTCCCATTCGTTTTCCATGGTGACTTTGTCCCATCAGTAAGACCACACAGTAGTGCTCACTGTAGTTCTCGCTTCCTGAAATCCTATCAAAAAACAGTCTCTCTAAAGCAACGTCAGCATCACTGCAGCGCCATTTGACCAAATCCTCTCCACCTTACTCTCACATTGTCCCTGCAATCAGACCCTCCCCCCTTACTATTCCCACTTCCACATGACTTCCAACACAACCTTGCCCTCAAGAATAGGCCCCACCCACAGCAATCTCCAAATGCACATGTTGTCCCATGATTCTCCTGTGCCACGAAAAACATTCTCACCGGTCACTCTCTGCCCTCCTTTGCTCTAACTTAACAAACCTGAAATGCTTCACCTCTTTCATTTTACCTTTCAAATGGCACTTGTAGCCTTAAAACCCTTCTAGACGTTTGTCATTCCCTTATCATCTCCACAAATCAAGGTTTACCTTTGCCTTACATGTGATGAGAACATATATATACAACTTCTGGAGGTGAAGAAAAACTGACTCACAAGCTCTGTGGTGAACCTTGTATTGGCCATTGCTCTCATCAAATCATATTAATACCAGATCCTTAGCTTCTTACTTCATGTCCATACCTGCATCCTCTCAAAAATTGTCCATGGCCTTCACCCTAACATCTTCAGCAACAACCCAGCAGTCCAGACATCCTCCCTCATAAAAGTAGAACATAATTTGTGGACAAGCTTCAGTTAACAAGGTTGGCTCCCTTCTGTCCTCATGGTACTATCTCAAATTCACTCCTCCCATTCTACGGATGCTCGTCAGGCATTTGTCTTCTGGTCCTTCCTCACCAAACTGATCACTGACCCTATACACAAACAGCCAGCCCCTCGCAAGCATTCTGTTCTGTTGTTTTTTTTATAAAGCACACAAAATTAGCCACTATCATTCATATCCTAAACCTATCGCAATCCCTGCCCAGGCTCTTAGCCTGGTGCATGCAGAAGATTACATCCACACGCTGTAGATTTCTATTGGCTCTCATGCTGTGAAGCTGTGCATACCTAGGATCTGGAGCAGAAAAACAGATCTTATCTTACCCGAAGAATGGCCTACATCAGGAGGGACAATCATTCCTGCCAGACACTGGACACTAAGGGCCTGATTACGATGTCGGGTGTACACCGTTGCGGTTCTGAACCGCCCGATCTTAGGTCGGCAGTTCCGACTGCATGATTATGATGTGAACGCCAATAGGGCGGTCACAAACATCCATTTTCTAATGGAAGCTTGTGAGGCGGGCAGAAAAGGCCCGCAGCACAAACATTCATTGAAACATTGATGTTTGTGAACATCCCTGCCCCGTGTAGCAGGCACCATGCAGTGCCTTCCACGTGGAGCAGGGATGTTTAGCCAGACCCCATTGTGGAGGGCCAGGGTGGAAGGGGGCCCCAAATTTAGCTTTCCAACAGCCTTTCCATGTCGGAAAGGCCAACATGGAATTTCTGTCGGAAACCGACATCATAATACCGAGCTGCCATCATTAAGGGATTATGCCCCAGTTGCATCAAGAACCCATTTTGCTATTCCTTAATAGCGAAAAATAACGACTCGCTTTTAAAGAATACCAAAATGCAATGCATGAAGAAATCACTAAAAAAATAGCGATTTCCTAAAATTCCTTAATTGCGACTCGCAAATTGCAATTTTTGCATTTGGGATGATGCATCCCAAATGCAAAAACCCCGGTCGCAAAGGGGCAGATTCTGAGAATCTGCCCCTTTGCGAGCGGATTTTACCTTAATGCATCTATGCCTATGCTCTTTACGGCGCACCAACTTATTTGGTCGCCTCTTGTTGTGAGTTCATGATTTTTTTTCTCATGATTTTTGCCATATTCTCACCAACACAACAAAAAACATAAATGTTGTATAGTTCTGTGAGATTGAACTTTTGCATGAAAATCGAGACTTTTGCTGTGGCATTTCACCCAAAAAGGCTTTTTTGTGTGAAAAGGGTTGCAGAAAATGTATTGTGCCCAGACATCTACATACCCTTTTTGTATTACAGTGTACTAGTCTTGCTTTACCTTACCTTCGAAATTATCCAGTTTCAAGGTGGCAGGTGTAAGGTAGCAAACACACTGCGCATCTGGTTTCACTCTAATCTGGCACCCGAAACCACTGTACTCCTGCGAGCAGGAACTGGGTGATACCAATGAAGGCCTATCAACCCAGGAGGGTGGGCCAGTGCATACGTGGGACATCACTCTGATATGTAGGGTATGGGAGATTCCAAAGACCTAGAACACCGCCAGGGTTTGTCCTGATCATTCAGTAGACTTATGAGGACCCTCACACCTCCTCAGGCACTCAGTCTATGACTTACTATCTAATGACTTGCAATACTAAGAAAGGTGTGAGAGCCTTTCCCCAGGTGTTGATAAAAAAAGGCGAAAGTACTTCAAGGAGGAAGAAAAAAGCTCATAAGAAGGGAAATAAAATGATCAGGGACCTCATACCAGAGAGAATTAGATTGCCCCTTAGAGACAGAGTTAGTGTGCGATGAATGACTGATCACTGTGTAACTGATAGACAGTGCTTTAAATGGGCAGGTACTATGGGGTACTCAGTACCTGCACTCCTTTAGGCCTGGATGTACTAACTTTCCATGCAAATCAATGCAGCAAGGCAACAAGCCGTGCTGCATTGTGTGAAAGGGAGAGAGCAGAAATCTGCCTTATCTACTTAGACATGGTGCACTTATGTTCGCTCATTGCCCTGGCTCACTTCGGGTAGCCTAGCACCAACATCCGCGCGCCATGATTCAAGGGAGCCTGCATTACGGGCAGGGTTAGAAGGCATGCCTTCCTGCACAAAAACAACCCTGAGAGGCATATTCCTCTTTCTATGTGTGCTGCAGAATTCAGGACACTTGGAAAGAGGAAGTAACGAGAAGAAATGACCATTTGGCACAAGCCAAGGATTTAGTGCCACTCTTAAATCTATGTTGTTTGGAATGCCCATGCTTCACCCATATACTGCCAACTTAATGCAGTGTATTGCAATGCAGGGTACATTACTTTTTTTTGCAAAGCCAAGCAAGGTGACACAAATCGGCCCTTGGGTGGCTTGGTAAATCTCGACTAACATTTTGCATCGTCATTGCGGCAAAAAAGTGGTGCAAAAATGATGCAAAATGTTAATATATCTGGGCATTAATTTAAAAGGGACAGTGCCAGCACTGCTCTACTGCTTTTAATGGGAGAGTACCAGCACATCTTAGCAGCAAACCGTTACTGTGGGACAAGGAGAATCTGCTTTTCGGTATTCCCATTTCAAGCACTGCTGATACATATTTGTGCCACACATCTATACAGAAAGCGATTGTAAGTCCCTTTCTCCCTGTAGTTAGACAGACATTATGTTGTATTCCCTCTGTATCGGTGACTATGATTATAAATGGTTGCCCTAGCATGGCATCCAGATAACAGAGTGGGAGTCTTTGGCATGGTAGAATTGGGTACCGAACCAGCAAAAGCCAAGTAAAGTTACTAACTAGTATGAGTACAATGGCACAATTGGTGAGTGCTCACACGTTTCCTAGGAATGGTGCTATGGCTTGGTAGTATTAGAGGTCAGTGGCGGCTGCTACATTTTAAAGGTGGTGGGGTACATCAAACATTACATAAAACCCTTTAAAAATAAACTTACCTTTGATGATTCTCTGCAGCAAGTATTCAGCTCCACTGCCAATACTCCCTAAATTCCCACTTCCTTGCACTGCTTAATTGCTAGATAATGGCATCCAAGCCAATCCAAGTGCTGCTCCCATGTTGCTCACAATGCTAAACAGATTATGAGCAGTGCTAAGATTGGTTGGAGCAGGCAAACGCAACTCTACATCGGAGATCTACAGGACTGTGCCTCTGCTTCTCAGCTACATTTCAGCTGATGCTTGCAGAAGCCTGAACAGCGCATGTCAGGCTGGCCACAGTGAAAACACAAGCCAACCTGACATGCGCAGTTCAGATGACACTGCATCAGGTCGTCTCAATGAACTGCTGTGATGCAGTAGGGTCAACACCCCAATGTCCATATGGTCGAACCGCCCCTGTTAGAGGTTACTGTACTTGGGGAAGGGAAAAGAGGCAACAGTTTTCCCAACTATCACTCTGATGTTGTCTGACCCGGTGCTAATTGCTTGTTGATGCTTTGGAAAGTGTTTCTGTTTAAGATGATTCAAAAAGAAAGGAATGGTAAAGCATTTATAAAGTGCCATGTACCCCTATGAGCATCTTGGCACTAGGATCCACTGACATGAAAGCTACCAAAACGGAAGGAGCACTTTTATGCCCCAAATATGTCAGTTCCATAAATGGGGTCCACAAAAAGGAGAGGGCGCGAGCAACTACCCCGACTATCTTTACACATTGAACTGAGAAAGGAGCTGAGATTTAGAGCACATATTTATCTTTGGAATATAAAGCTTAAAACGTGATGCTGGGGGCGACTTTTCATGACCATAAAAAACTCTGTGCCTGAGGCATAGGGCTTTAAACTTTATTCTTTGTTTCACCAGCAGCCAATGGAGTCCAATGCATGCTTGCATACATCAGTCAGATCTATTTAGCCCTCAGGCGACTCAACAACTGGTTCAAGGAAGAATTGGGAGGACCAAGAGAGAGATTGCAGTAATCTCTCTTGGGATGACATGCAGAGATGATCGAGACATTCAACTAGGAAGGCAGGAAGGGAAGAGTCTTCCTGGTCACTTGAAGTTGGAAGGAGGAGTAACAGGAGACCACCTTACCCCGAGTTTGCATAGAGAAACGTTGAGCAAGGTAAACACTGAGTGATTTGACTTTGGTGGAAGGAACAGTGGCATTGCCTAAAGAAGTAGGCCAGAGACAATATTGCCAATAACTCAGGATAGTTGCTAACTATTAAGTGTGTATCGTTGACAAAAAACGGGGGTTATCTGTTAGAAATGGGGGTCTCTAGTTAGTGGTGGCTTACACCCTGCCCACACAGGGACCCTTATTCCAGTCAGGGTAAAGGGATTACACAGCTAAAATAACCCCTGCTCAACCCCTTGAAAGCTTGACACGAGCAATCAGGCTTATCTCATAGGCAATGTGTAAAGCATTTGTACAAACACACACAATAACACAGTGAAAACACTACAAATGGACACCACACAAGTTTAGAAAAAATAACCAATCTATATCTAATTAAAACAAGACCAAACTGACATAAATCCAACACATATAAGCAAACATATCACTTTTAAAAGGTTAAGCAAGTTTAGTCCATATAAATCTATGTATGCGTTGGTTTTAGCACAAGGTACCTTTGATGCGGCAAAATCAGAGACGAAAAAGAGTCGCAGAGGAGTTGAGGCACCGGACACCAAAAGTAAAGCATCAGTTCATTAGTCCCAGAGGAATGGAGGCATCAGTTTTTTTCTGCACAGCAGGAGAAGTGTTGCATCAATTCCTTCCTGCAAGGGAAAGTGAAGCCTCAATTTTCTGACACGCAACCTCGGGTCCCTACTGTGGGGTTGCGTTGATGAAGAACTTAGTGCACAGGTGCGATGCATGGAAAATTCAAATGCACTGGCTCAATGCGGCGGAATAGGCGCTGAGTCGATTTTACAGCTGCGAAGCAATTGTTACATCGTTTCTTTCAGCCGCACAGTAGGGCCTGCGTCGGAGTGGGTGTCTCGGACTTCAGAGACACAGTGCTCAGGACTCGGGCTGCGGCGAGCTTTCACCACGTTGATGCATTGGTTTTTCAACTGAACGGCATTGCTGCAGTGGGAAAACAGGTGCTGAAGGTCGATGCATAGATTTTCGTTGCTCCTTTGCAGCAAAGCCACCTCCAAGGGCCCAGAACTAGAAATGGCACCACTTGGCAGGTCAGAACTCCCAGCGGAGGAGTTCAGGGGCTGTAGGTGAAGTCTTTCCACTCCCATTCGGAAGTTGATCGAGGTACCGACGGACAGAGCGGGGCCTCATTTTCCCGAGCGGGTGCCGGGTGAGGTGAGGTCACTTCCCACAAAACGCTGGGAATAGGACGAGTCATTCTACTTCTCACCAGCTAATATTGGGGCTCCAAATTTCTGGTAGGAGAATGTACATTTACAACTACACTGTCTAATTGCTCACTTTGCAGTAGCTTTTTTCCATCACGGTCCTGAAGAAAGCTGGAGATCCTAACTCCGTCAAGCTGAAACATGTCGACCATACTGCACAGCGCCAAAGTATAGTTATTTTTTCAAACTATGAAGCGTTTTTACTCTTAACACTAGCGCAGTTCCTAATAAACATAATTTCTGCACTAGTAGCTAATTTTAATTTCACCCACTTTTTCTCACTGAGCACTGCACTACTATCAGCACCACTCGAAATACACTGTGGCTAGAAGGTAACCTCGGTTATCCATCCTCGCACCATCCTCAGATGAGGTTGGGCGAGACCTGGATCTACTATCCGTATCCCATATGATGAGACTCCGCCACAATGGTGGGCTGATGGGAATTTCTTCAGCCTAGTGTAATTCATCTGTCCACACCCTCGCTTGTTACATGGTTACAGAACAGCACACTCTTTCATGACTACACACCTCTTTTTTGGATTACTGATATTATGGTTTGGGTTGTGAGGTGTATTGGTCTATAAACCAACCCATTTAGACCCCCTTAGCTTTCTATGTATGTGGAAGTCTTTTATGACCCTGAGACTGCTTAACAGGAGGCAAGCACACACAAGCCCTTGGAGAACCTAGGCAAATAGGATACAGAAAGCAAAGTCCAGTCATTTCACTGCCCAAGACAGAAGCAGCAAGCAGCAGGCCAGCACAACACAGCAACAAACAGAATGGCAGTTCCCTGCCAAACAGCTTCTCCAGCTCTTCTTCTTGGCAGAATCTCCTCTTAGTCCAGAATTGTACTGAAGTTATGGTGTCACAGCTCCAGTACTGGCACTTGTTTCATTCTTTGATATAGGCAGACTTCAATGAAAGGTCTTTGTAGTGCACAAGACCCTGTCTTTCCCTGAGCGGACTCCAGACACACCAATAGGGGTGGGGAGAGCTTTGTGTGAGGACAGGCACAGCCCTATTTAGGTGTCAGTGATGACTCCTCTCAACACTCTAGTTCAGTAAGACCCATCAGCCTGGTGACGGCCATCAGGATATGTAGGCCACACCTCAGCTTCTTTTGTGTGTCTGTCTAGCGTGAATGCATAAACAGTTCAACTGTCACTCTCTCTCAGGCATGGATTCCATAGGCAGGCAGATACACAAAATGGTAAAGCAGGAAAATGCCAACTTTTTAAAAGTGGCATTTTCAAATATACAATTTAAAAACCAACTTCACTAAAAGATGTATTTTTAAATTGTGATTTCAGAGACCCCCAAACTCCAAATCTCTATCTCTTCCCATTTGGAAGTTACACTTGTAAGAGGTTAGAAGGCAGCTACTAGATTCAAGATTTTGTATTTGATTTGATTTAGACCTCAACTGGGGTCAACAAATACATAGTTTACTAATTATAGCAGACTAATTTCTCAGATGGCGATTTACAATACTCGAAGAAACTTTGTGCTGAGGCAAGATGGCGTCGGTGTGAGAGGTCGCTGCAGCGCTTGCTCCTGCCTGATGCTTCTTGGACAACTTCGTCAACCTGTTTTGTTTCCTGCTTTGCTTTGCTTCCTGCTATGCTTCCTATCTTCATCAGTCGAGTTAAGTCAAGCATCTCAATACGGTGATATGGAACCTCACAGACGGCTATAGACTATAAACTATCCCCAAAAAGCCTGGATAGCCCGAGCGCTGAACATTGGTATGATAAACTGATCAGCAAGGGTGCAAGTGGTATCCTGATGTCGGTTTGGGTGTACGCTCTCTACAGACGTGGGGACATGGAGACATGGAGACATGGTCCTAGAGTCACTGAGATTCATGCTGTGCTATAGAAGTGCGGAGGAGTAAGCGAACGAGCGAGTGAGCGAGGGAGGGTACCTGGCTCGTGGGTACCTCCATTTCCAGGCCGGAATTTGGATTTAGATTTTTGTCTGTCCGATCCCTCACCGGGCAACCAGCGTGTCCGGGTGTCCGCGTGTCCGGGTGTCCAGGTGCCACGGGTGTCACAGCCTTCTTGGAAAATCGTGGAGTTCCGAGGGCTCCGAGGGTGTTGGCTGCAGTCTCATCGTCTGAAGCTCCCAGCTCTCTGCTTTCCAGCCACACTTCAATTCACCACGCTATGCCTAGTTTATAACCGTGAGTAGTTCATGCATCTTGGTCCCTAATCCTAAAAAAAAACCTCTAAAACTCTAAAGCTATCGGCTTTCAGCACTGACAGGGGCGGGGGAGTCTGCTCGCTCAGCGCATCTCATTTGTGTCTTAAGAGTACCGGTAAGGGGAGGATCGAGGCCGGTAGTGAGAAACAAGCGTGGAGCAAAGGAGCATAAAAGCTTTAAAAGACACAAGTCACACTCAATACTCGAGACTGTTTACCGCTTTTTTCGCTTTGCATCTGCACCCTTGCGCTTACTCGCTCCACGCTCTACTCTTCGCTCTCCCTCCTCGTCTCCTCTCGCCTCCTCTCCTCTCGTCATCTGCGAACCCTGCAGACGTACACAAAAAGGTAGCAGAGCACGCATCGCCAAGGGAACGCCGCTGACGCCGCAGATGGCTCTGACGGCGGAGACGCAGCGGGGGTAACCTAGGAGACCAGTGAGTCAGGTTAAAGACTGGAATGTCTCTCGCAGCAAGAAGTTAAGAAGCAAGAAGTTAAATCAAACGTGAAATACTGCAAACAATACAAATATTTGATACACATATCTGAGTCAAAGAGCATTAAGAAAAGAAATTATATATGGGTCATCTGGCAGTAATTCAAAAAGTTTATATGGACTTCCTTGGCACACACTCGAGAAAAGATACACGTATAAGTACCAAGATCTCTGGGAGAAAAAGAGCTGATACTGGGACTTCGTGGTCACTCATTGCAGCCAGAGGAACCGGCGGAGCTGGAGCCTGGTCCAGAGTTGAATCTAGAGTTAACATTTTTAGTGCAGTATCGGCAGCAATACCCATACCCATAGCGAGCAAAACTAAAATAGAGATCTGGATATTACAAAAAGCATTTGCTGCATCTGCTCCATCTCGCTCCCCGTCCAGCTCTCCTTCTATACGGGTCTTAATCACAGGTGGAGCGAACTCAAGAGCTAAAGGCTACAAGACTCAAACGCTTCAGCCTACCCAACTTCTGCCAGCAAAACAGATCCGACAGATCCGACCCTTAAAACTACTGCTACTCCCAGTGTTAGCAGTCTCTATATCGACATCCAATATGGCTGGCAATAAACCAAAGACAGGAGCCACAAGTCGCAATGGCAACGGCCCAATAGCTGTCGAAAATGGAGCGGCTGGGGGCTCCGATGGGCCAGGCGAACTGAACACCATCATGGGTAAAGGTATTCTAAATGCATTGGACTCCTCAGGATTACAATATATAGCACACCAAGCGCAAACCCAAACTCAGACACAGGTAAAGACTGATACTAAAGCAAAAGCAAAAGCCCTGGCTCAGGGAGATCAAGAGAAACTAGAAAGCCAAGAGAGGATAGAGAGCTCGAATGGCAGAGGAAATCTCAAAGATAACTCACAAGGACTTCAGAAAACAAAAGAGACACAGAGACAACCCGAAACCAGGGGCTACAAGGCAATGGAAAGCGGCGATGAAAATAATGAAGGCAACATAAGAGCTAACAAACCAGATGGGAGAGACAGAGCCATCGAGAATGAACAGAAACTCCGCAAAGAAACCGAAAAATCAAAAAAGAAAACAAAGGAAAAAGAGATAGTAAAAGAGGCAGAAAAAGAATCGGTAAGCAGAGAGAACCTTGATCTCCTGGAAAAAAAGGCAAAAAGATTACAAACAATTAAGAATTTAAAAGCTGCAGCTAAAATTACTGCTCATTCGATGGATTCCCAACCAAGAATCTCAAATATATTTAGTCCAGCAATCAAAGATAGACTACAGTCTTGCACTCCCAATGAAACAGTACCAACCATGATGGATCAACAAGGCGCCCAAAATGACGCCACCGCCGATGCAGCCCAAGCAATTCAAGCAGCACCCCCAACAGCACCTTCAACAGTAGACCAAGAGCAGACCGATATAAGGGAAGAAAGCAAGTCGGTTCCTAATACGGATTCAGTCTCTAATATAAGCCCAGCGACGGAAGGGCATGCTCCAGCAGAAATCTCGGATGGTTCTGAGTCCGAGATTTACGAGACTGGAGTATCAATCTCCAGCGAATCCAGCGAATCCAGTGAATCAAGCGAAGAAAGTGTTCCGAGTGAGGATCCCAGACTGGAGGAACATCCCATGAAGGCACCTTATTCGCCAGATATCGGAACTAAAAATGCTCTCATATACGACAACACACCAATAAAAAAACTGGGGAAAAAAAGAAGTAGACATAAGAGACACTCAAAAATAATCAACAATGAAACTACAGATCCTGGGAGCAACCCAGAGTATATCACAGGGAGAACTAAACTCTCACGCAAAAGCCCCCATCGAAAAGCAAATTTGGAATCTGAAAGGAACAAGAGTATTACTGATATTCCGGATGAAGACGAGAAGTTGAGGCACAGGGAGCCCTCACTAAGGGAAGTTCTTAATTCAATTAAAACTTTCCATCAAGATGTGAAAAAAGATAGCAAAAGGAATCATGTCGCTTTCCAAAAACTGGAAGGTGCTATCAATAAAGTAGGTAGTACATGTTTGGAGATCTCTGACAGAATGTGTTCTGTAGAAGTCAGGGCGGAAAATCTGGAATCAGATGTCAGTAAGCTACAAATGCAGGCAAAGGACCATGAAGGAATAATTAAGGACTTAATGACAAAGGTCGAAGACCAAGAGAATCGAGCAAGAAGAAATAATCTTCGATTTCTTGGGATCCCTGAGGGCTCAGAAGGAAGCGACCCAAGAGGCTTCATGTCCAACCTCTTAAAATCATCCTTCCCGGAACTCAATTCTTGGGAAATGGACAGAGAAGTTTGTCGAGCACACCGTTTTCCTCTGTCACTATCAAAACGCTCGGATAAATCATTACAATACCCCAGAGCATTTTTAGTTAATTTTGGAAATTTTCTAGTACGTGACACTATATATGACCTGGCTAGACCCACAGCTAAAAGAGAATACAAGGGGTTCAAGTTTTTTGCAAGACCGGATTTTGCGCATGCAACTGTAGAACGACGATGGCGAATGAGACAACTTTTCGCACCCTTTGAAAAGCTGGGAGCGACGGTCTTTCTGCAAAATCCGGCACGATTAAAAGTAATCTACAAAGGCTCAACAAGGAGCTTCATAAGCGAAATCCAGGCAGAGGCTTACCTTAAGGAGATAGCAGAGAAAGCGAAACAAAATAATGGCAAATAAACGAAAGAAGAAAATTAGTATGGACTGGATATGATACGAACACCTACAAACTGCCTAACAAAATGATATGAACGCTATATTGATCAAATATGATTAGAATATTTGGCAAAGAATACTAAAATATGAAGAATATGATAGTGCTGACAAACTATTGTTATTCGTTATATGGTTGACATTTTCTAGGATGGAAAAAATAACAGGCTAGGGGCAAGCTCAGGCGTACGGACCACACAGCCATCAACAACTGGGTGAGCCAAAACCCAGGTTGCCTCGAAGGGAGGAGGGGGGGGGTTAGGGGTTGGGGCCGAGAGGGAGGGAGGGGGGAGAAAGTTCAGAAATATGGTGATTACAGTTCCAGATGCATTTTGAGGAATATAAATTGTGATACTAATGTTAATAATGTTAAGGATTTGTTTGATTTGCTTCTGTTTTTTTCCCTATAACAGATATGGATCAAAATTTAATAACACAATAATATGGCTAGGATAAAAATGTGTTCCTGGAATGTGGCGGGGCTTAATGATAGGAGAAAAAGGGAACAAATTTGGGGGCTAATAAGGACAAATGCATTCCATATAATATGTCTCCAGGAGACCCACATTTCATGGGCAGAACGGGAAGTACTGAAGATCCCAGGGTTTAATTTACTGGTTTGTACTAGTCAAACTACGAGGACAAGGGGGGTCGCCATACTAGCAAGATCTTTTTTGGGGGAGGCTACACGTAAACTAGCTGATCCTCTAGGCAGGTGGGTGATCGCGGAGCTCAAGAGCGGAATCACAATATGCTCCATTTACGCCCCTAATCAAGATGATCCCTCAATCTTTAATGACCTGGAGATAGAACTAGCATCCTGGCCTCAGGTACTGATCTTCTGTGGGGACTTTAATATCTCTCTACCCAGAGCTAGTGCATTATAGAAACAAGTGCGATCTAAATATGTTGGTCGCAAGCCAAAAGTTTATAGTGCTGTCTCCCAACTAAAAGAAAGTTTAGGTCTGGTCGATTTATGGGACCTAAAGCAGGGTCAAGACCCAGGGTATACATATTTCTTGCACCCTCACAATAAATATGTTCGCATCGACTATATTTTAATGTCAAATAATCGGGCTAGTCCGGCACAAATCAGTAAACTACCAAAAACTATTTCGGACCATAATCCCCTATCTCTCACTCTCTACTTAAGCAACATGTCCAGATCTCGCTCAAGTTGGTCCTTTGACAAAAAACTGCTTGTAAACAATGAATATGTAGAATATATGAAAAATTGGTCGTAGGAATTTTTCGACTACAATCGATACAGCACATCTAGAAACATGGTCTGGGACTGTTTTAAGGCTGCAATTCGTGGGGAGACAATCAGCTATGTGGCCAGACAGAGGAAAGAGGTGGCAAGGCTTAATGAATTACAACTACAAAAACTAGCTGAACTAGAAGAGAAGCACACTAGGCTAATAGTACAAAAAAGGGACGGTGGCTCAGTTCTAAGAGATATGGCGATACTAAAAGCGGAGATAAATAGTAATCTTACCCAAAGGACGGCTGAATTATACCAATCCCACCGAAATAAGATCTATGAAATGGGAGATAGGGTCGGTAAGCAATTGGCACTCCAAACTCGCCAAAGTCAATCTCTTAACTCAATTACGTGCATCGAGTCAGAAGGCCAAGAATTTACAACACCTGAAACTATCTTAGAAGTTTTTCTAAATTATTATGGGAAATTGTATAAAAACGAGGACTCTGTAAATCCCAACGTAATCAAAGAAACACTATCCAAATGGGCAATCGAGCACCAAGATGGAGTAGGAATGGATAATGTTACAAGGCTAGATCTAGAAAGAGAAATAACCCAAACAGAAGTGGAAACTGCTCTTGCAGAGTTAGCTTCGGGAAAAGCCGCAGGGCCCGATAAAATACCACTCGAGTTTTATAAAATTCTGGGTAATATCGTAACGCCTCTACTTCTTGATTTATTTGTTGGGATCCAAGTAAGTGGCATCCCTCCTAGGTCTTGGCAGGAAACTAATATTGTAATCTTCCAAAAGAAAGATAAGCCCCCTCAGCTGCCCTCATCGTATCGACCCATCTCTCTAATACATTCTGACTCAAAACTCTATTCTAAGATCTTGGCTAATTGGCTCAGGGGGATCATCGAACAACTGGTCTCCCCCTGGCAACATGGCTTCATTCCGGGCAAGGGTACTACGGATCATACCCGACGCGCTATTGCACTGTTTGATGTCGCAAATGCTACGGCTGGCCAGATGTCGATGGTCCTGCTGGATGCCGAGAAGGCCTTCGACAGGGTTTCATGGGCATTCCTGTGGGCAATACTAGAACAAAATATTGTTGGACCTTGCTTAATGAAATCGATTAAGGCAATGTATTTCTCACCGAAGGCTAAGGTATTGGTAATGGGCCAGGAATCTGGATTTTTTGACATATCTCGGGGGACTAGGCAGGGATGCCCTTGCTCTCCGATCCTTTTTGCCCTTTACATAAATCCTCTCATTTTAAAACTACTAAAGGCTGAGGCAATTAAACCAGTTACATTGGGCCCCTACCATACCAAAATATTAGCATACGCCGATGATGTGGCAGTAATAACACCACAGCCCAGTAAGGCTATATTAGCAATAGAACAAATTACTCAAGCCTTCGGCCAAATATCAGGATACTCTCTAAACAGGGATAAAATGATGGTCATCTGCACAAATAATGTCTACTTCATTGATCCCAGAAGGGTAGAATCCGCTGTGTATCTGGGAGTTCGAATATCTGCCAAAATAGACGAGATTGTGAAAATTAACTATGAACCACTGCTCCAAAAAGTAAAGAAAGATCTCAAAAGGATTGACGGACTACATCTCTCAATCATCGGAAGAGGCAATTTCCTCAAAATGAATATTCTACCCCGGGTCCTATACCTGTTTCGAGCGATTCCTCTTCTAGTGGAAGATAATATTTTAAAGGGATTGGAATCCCAAATGAGTAAATTTGTGTGGGGATATGGGAAGGTAAGGAGATCTATCCGGAAGCTTTCACTACCCATCACTAGAGGAGGATTGGCAATACCGGATCTGAGACTTTATTCATGGGCTGCTCTTCTACAACAGATGATGTTACTATTTCATGTTAAACCGCTGGAAAATGAGGTGAGGGCTAATCATATACCTTCAATCTATGAGTTGCCCATCGGTGATAGGGCTAATGGTCTTTTACTGAAACAGGTTGAACCCTCATATTATAAGAAAGTAAAGTTCAAGGTTATATCAAACGCATGGGTAACGTGGAGGAAAATTACGAGATATATGAAAATCCCTAAATACAATAGCTATATTTCACTATGGCACTCCTTAATATTACCACCACAAATATATGACGTTATTTCTAGATGCTGGGAAACATTAGGAGTATTAACAATAGGAGATTTTCTGCTTCCCACTTATGGTCATAGATTTCAACAACTTCAATCCAAATTTGCTATCCTAAACAACAGTGTATTCAAATTTATACAAATCAATACAATCTTAAATTCAAAAGTTGCTAATATCTTTCTGGATAATATCCCTTTAATTGATTGTCTGTCTAGACTCACAACTAGGATAGGTACTATCTACGACATCTTAATTGAAAATCAACAAGATGATTTAGAATCTACTGAAGTGGGTTGGTCGAGGAAACTAAATAATCCCAACGTAGATATCGACATATCTCTGATACTATCGACACAGCTTTTTATGTCTTCTAACTTGAAAGCCCAATTATATAAAACCATTTATGATTTGTATTTTACTCCCGCCAAACTCTACTCTTGGGGGATAAGGCCCACTTCAGAGTGTCCAAGGTTTGGTAAAGCAGCGGCAAATCTTTTACACATGCTCTATGAATGTGATAAACTACTAGCACTTAGAACAATGATTGCTGGGTTCTGGCAGGAAGTGTTCGGGCATCCAGTAGCCGAATCTCCCACCCTCTATATTTTGGGCTACGATAACACTCTGAGCCATACTAAGGCGGAAGAAGTATCACTCTTCTTGGGTACAGCAATATATAGAATAACATTAACAGCTCGCTGGAAGGATGCTGATCCCCCTAACTTTCAGATTTGGCTGTCCCGGATGTTAGGTATGTACAATCAAGAGAAGGCGATTTTTGCCTGTAAAGGGACAAAGCCTAGAGCACGTGGTATTGAGATCTGGAAACCAATTGAAAATTGGAGAAATGACAATAGAGATTGTGGATAAATGAGTGTAATCAGGACCAAACTGTCATAGATTTTTGTCTTTTTATGTTATATCCTTAGTATTTTTGTTTCTTTAAACTGTTTATGATATTTACTGAATTCCTTTTTTAAACATTGTTTTTCTCTCTGTCTGTATCTGCAACTGTAAATTACCAAATAATTTTTTTTTTTTAAAAAAAAGAAACTTTGTGCTGAGCAGATATTGTCTAAAACAAATGGGCTTCATATACCGGCACCGAGCCACTACCTAGGTCGAATTTGGACAAATTAGCAACACATGTAATAAATCTTGCACTCCTCCATTACATAAGTCACGGATCCCTGTAGTACTTTCACATTTATCCAATTTAGAAGTTTAGGCCTTTAACAGAAGAATCCCCAACCGCAGAAAAATTAGGGTGCACCGGACCCTATGCTCTAATGAAAAGCGTATATATTGTTGCAGGATTTTTTATGCTGTCTACTAGATGTGCAAAGTATTTTAACTAAGAAAACTGTTGTACGTCCAGGTCATGACTTGTTCTTAGGATCAAGCTCTTTAAGGAAAGCTTCAAATGTGCTGGTGTCCAAGATTTCAAAAGTGCTATCGTGCAACAGGACAGGTCTAGTGCAATACTAAGATTCTTATCAAAAGTATGTTGTGAGGACTCATTTGTAAAAGTCTCTAATGTTATAATATACCTTAAAGATCCTAGATCAGCATGTAAAAGATCATAGGCATATCTGAGTATATTAGAGATGGCTCTAGCATAGGTGCTAACTGAGGATAACTCTAAGCATATTGCTTGGACAGTGACCGTTTGATTAACTCTTTAACAATTTGCGTAATAGGTTCCCTTCTCTTACTTTTAATGGGTGCCAATATATTTTAGGGTGTATGATAAAATAGGTGGTATTTTCATATGAAAAACCTCAAGCAAAGTGTAAAAATGTCTGTTCCTAGAAAAATAGTAAAATCTCTGAAGTGTGCCAACGAGGGTGTCTGCCTTAAGGCCAATATACTGGAAATGAGAGGAATTTTGTAAGGACTGAGTAACAATTCACCCCAAGTAAGTGTATTCTTTAACGACCTCCAAGGATTTTCCATTTAATCTCTAATTAAAGTGAGAAAATTGCTTTCTCCCTTTAAAGGGAACGACTTTTGTTTTAGAGATGTTTGGAAAGAGAAAATTTTCTTTCACATAGCGATTTAGTGTGTTTAAGTTTCTTTCTAGACCTTTAGGTGTGAGATCTAAAATTAATACATCATTGGCATTAATTAAAATATGTATATTACTGAAAGCTATTTCACTACAGTGGGAGGCCTGAGGCATGGTTGCAGGGCTACTCATGTGGGTGGCACAATCAGTACTGTAGGCCCACTAGCAGCATTTGATTTACAGGCCCTGGGCACACACAGTGCACTTTACTAGGGTTTTACAAATATGCCAATCATGGATGAATGAAATTTGGTTTGTATAGCGCACTTCTACCCTGAGGCCTCATAGCGCTGGGACATCCCAATCACAATTTTCGCAGGGAGCACCTGCACTTTAGCACTGATCAGCAGTAGTCAAGTGTCCAGAGTTTTAAAAAAACAGCAAAAACAAATGCATCACACAGTCAAAAATCAGAGGTCAGAAGCAAAAAAGACAGGGAAAGAAACATGCCAAAGATGCCAGGTCTAATACTATCCAGCTCTAACAGATGAGCGGCAAGATGTATAATAAGCCGTAGAGCAAGGGGCTTGATAATCATGATGTTTTATAAACTGGATGACATCTGATTGGCATCTGGAGAGGGAAACGCCACAGGGCCAGGACAATCTCTGAAAGGAGCTGCGGAGTTCTTATTGTCCGTGTAGATCTTTTCGATCTTGAATGAGAAATGGAAGGCTAGCTTATTGCAGAATTTATGCGATGAAGACGATGACAAGGTGATAAAAGGGGCGGCGGGTGTATGCTTTCAAACAAGTGAAAAGCTCTCCATCAGAAGACAGAGCTTGAAGAAGAGTATCATTCTTAAAAAATATAATACGAAATGTTATTGTTAGCTTTCCACTACATGAATACCAACATGCATTTCTAATACAAACACAATTTGCCATGACAATAAAGGATCACTAGGATGATGGGGAAAGGGCTTTCTGGCAGATGATTTCAAACATATGGCCTGTGTTACTTTGTTGGCCACGGGAGACAGGCTGCCTCCTCGCAGCTAGACCCAAGAGGTCCCATAGAATATTGTTGTACAACTGATGACGATGGCCATACTTTGCAATAAATACTTTTTAACACCATGCGCGCTAGCGGAATTCCGCTCGCACGCTGAGATTTGCGAAAATGCATGTTACGTGACGAGCTGGGCTCGTCATCAGCGTGCGAGGAGGCTACGCCATGACGATCCCAGCTCGTCATCAGCGTGGAAGGGGTTAAATGGGCCTGTAAGAAATGTAATGTGTTAACATAATGTATTAAACATTGTTAATGCCAACAGGTCTGGCTTATAAGTGAAAGTGCCTCTTCATCACTTAACACATTATACATGCACTCTGTTATTCATCCTTGCACTCATGCATCCATCCATCCACCCCCTGACTTTTTGTTACATTTGCTCACAATAAAAAATGCACACAGCCACAATAAGCATATGCAAGATTAATTAAGCTGCCATGGTTCATGCCATTGAGCCAAGTTTCTACTGTTTCTTGTTGTTGACAAATAACAGGAATTCTGTTTTGGCTGGGTTGAGCTTCAAGTAGGCACTGGACACCAAGTTCTGGATGATGCGCAAGCGGTGTTTGTGGCATTCAAAGTCTCAAGCAGAGGAGACTTTTTAGTAGAATTGTGTATCATTAGCACATTGTTGAAAGTAATGCTGTTACCTGTGGGTAAAGAACCAAATGGCTCCACGCCGAGGTTGAAGATGAGAGGAGACAGAGTAGGTGATATGGATATTTTTGGACCTGGAGGTGCCCATGAAGGGTTGCCACCATTCTTAGGAAGGCATACAGGTCATTTGGTTATATTTTGCTATTCTGCAATGGCCAAACATTGTGAAGTAAAAAAAAAATGTAATATTATCATAATTCCTTTGTAACATGGCAGTTATCCCTATATTTGCTCGATTGGTCATTCTGAAACGATTTAGACAGATCTTGAAAACTTTCTAACTGAATTGTTTATTTGCTTTCTGGTTTAAGTTTATGTTTCAGCCAAGAAAAAATGCAGGATGTTATTGTTTTTACCCAAAGATTTTACTAACCTGGCTTTAAAAATACAGGTTAGTGTTGTGTTCTAGGGAGGTCACGTGTCAAGGCCAGCCCCAGAGCCTGTGTACAGGGCATTGGCCGTCCTAACATAAACAGCCTGCACACTCGTTGCAGTCTGGTGTGGAACTCCCAGCATGCGGTTCTGCCCATTTATTGATACCATCATCTTAAACTTTATTAGAACATTGGAATGTTGGGAGCTCCATTGCAGACAATGGAGTGCTCCCTGCTTCTACGGGCAGGTAAAGGCCCGCAGAGCAACATTTCAATGTTCTACAAAGGCTTCTCGAAGCTCGAGGGGATTTAGATCCCCTCGAGCTTCGAGAACCCTTTGTTTCGTTTGTCAGAACATTCTGCCCTCTAGGTGCAGAATGTTCTATTAGCATTATAGCCCTTCGTAGCAGGGCTATACCGGCAATTAAAGTCCTGCTGTCTCGTTAAAATCCCTCGTCTTCGGCTCGGGCCTTTAACGATTCAGCGGGCCTTTAATAGCCGGTATAGCCCGCTACGACGGGCTATAAGGCTATATTAGAACATTGGAATGTTGGGAGCTCCATTGAAAACAAAGGAGTGCTCCGGGTTTATAATGGCTGGTATAAGCCTGGAGCGCCAACATTCCAATGTTTCTTTGTTCACAGCTCTGGCTGTGAACAAAGGCTTCAGGGAGCTTGAGGGGATTCCAATCCCCTCTTGCTCCCATAAGGCTTTGTTTTTTTTGTTAGAACATTCTACCCTCTAGCGGAAGAATGTTCTAATAGCCTTATAGCCCTTCGTAGCTGGGCTATACCAGCTATTAGAACATTGGAATGTTGGGAGCTCCATTGCAGACAATGGAGTGCTCCCTGCTTCTACGGGCCGGTAAAGGACCGCAGAGCAACATTCCAATGTTCTACAAAGGCTTCTCGAAGCTCGAGGGGATTTATAGCCCCTCGAGTTTCGAGAACCCCTTGTTTAATTTGTTAGAACATTCTGCCCTCTAGTGGCAGAATGTTCTAGTAGCCTTATAGCCCTTCGTAGCAGGGCTATACCGGCAATTAAAGTCCCGCTGTCTCGTTAAAGTCCCTCGCCTTTGGCTCGGGCCTGTAACGATTCGGCCTTTAATAGCCGGTATAGCCCGCTGCGGCGGGCTATAAGGCTATATTAGAGTACCTCTCCCTTGTTAAAGGCCCTCGCCTTCGGCTCGGGCCTTTAACGCTGGAGAGGGCCTTTGATAGCCGGTATAGCCCTCTATGGCGGCTATAAGGCTATATTTCAGTCCTCAGAACATAAAAGTGCAAATGCGTACAATTCATAAAAAGATTATGGGTACATACAAAAATACATTGGTAGTCAGTTAAAAATGTTGCTCCAATACTTAGTCTAAAAATGTGTTAAGAGAATAAAATGAGCATAAAAGTGCCTTGAGTTTAGGTCAGCAAGTGCCTATCCCTAAATAGGTGTGAACGGCATGACCCAACATACTGGATTAGTTATAAAAATAGCAATATGGTCAGAACCAATTAAGAATCACCAGTAACACAATTGAACAAAGGTTAATTAAACAATTAAAACACCATAAAAAGTACTTAAAAGGGCAACGCATTAACAAGTGTGATGATATTAAATTTTCAACAAAGAACTTCTAATTGCCCACATATTACTGAGAAACTTGGCAACTGCGCAGACTACCAACAGGCTAGAATCGGATTTTAGAATGTGCAGTGCTTCGCGATGGCAACAAATTCCTTTTTTTTTTTACTTCAAATCTTTTTTATTGAAGATTGGAGAAAATTGAAAACAAAGACAATACAATAAGTCTTCCAATGCGTAGATGGATGTAGTGATGGCACAAGGACTCTTACAGTAATCAATAATCAAATCAAATGAAATGAACAAAGAGAACAAATTCCTAAACGTTTGTAGAAGGAGGCAAGCCATTTGCCTCTCGGGCACTGATACATTGGGCATGCAAAAAATACGTGACCAATTGACTCAACAGCAAGGGGACAACAAGGACAAGAGCGTGATGGAGTAGAAGACCGTCGCCAGGAAGCAGTATAGTAGTTCAAAGGAAGACAGCCAAATCTAAGTTGCATATAAAGCCTTCTATCCTGAGGAATCGTGATAGACTGCAGGTATTGTTCATCTGAACAAGACCATTTAAATTCCATGAACTCCATGGTCAGGCGGCCCCAGGACAGGTAAGATAGTGAAGACTGAACCACCCAATTCCAATATTGTTTCTTAGAGCCAGAATTGCTGAGAATCTCTTCTGGTGCAGGCCTCTCTGATTAGCATCCATCTATTCTTATTCCATTCCCTTTTAGCTCTAACCTGAGCTGGCTTATTAGACCTCCTTACTTCCCTTAGCTGGACCACATTATTTGTCCTAATGGCATGGGCTAATTAGTGTCTGAGGCTCCTGCACTCATGGTTGAACCAGGTGAACCGTGATCTGGTCTTCTTATCAGTTGCCTGCGAACATTGTGGTTCACTAAAATAAGTAGCCAACTGTTCAAATAAGTGGCTGTGGTAGACTGGGATCTCATCCAGCCCTCCCTGATGTTGGCCAATCTGTGTAACTCTGCAGTGCATGCCAGGAGATTAGACTTGATTGACTCAAGTTTGCCTACATCCTAAGCCATATGAGATCCTTTTAGGCGCCTATTGTCATTTATTGGGTAGACTTCCCTTGTCATGAAGGTGATATTGGTGGACCTCAAGGGAATGTCCCAAAGGGATGCCAAGTGCAGTTCCAGAGGGTTGTGGTCGCTGTCTGTGGTAGAACCCACAGTCATATCGACCACTCTGGGGCACAATTTCAGATGCAGCAAAAATAGTCTATGCTGCTTATGTTGGTGTTGTTATGGAGGAGTGTGGCTCACTGATTAGAGCAGCAGACCTTGATGCAGAGGTCTGGCCCGGGACCAGGGTTCAATTCCCGACGCGGCAGGGTCCTGAGCCCAAAAATGTCCACGGGCTCGATAATTCTCGCCTCGGTGCCTACTCTAATCATGGGGTCCCACGCTGCAACTCTGGGCAATAGCTTGCTTAATCTCCACTACGGCAGCCCACCCGCTGCGGGATGCCTGGCTTTCACCTTGGGGATGCCCAGTAAGGGTTATCTCACAGGGAAAAAGCCAGGACGGGTTCCCAAGGCAAGCGCCTTGATGCCTTCGGGTGATACGTGTGCTATATAAGTCGCAATACATACATTATAAGTGTTGGCCCCCATTGTATCTGACTCTGTGCAGCATTTACTGCCCTCAGGCTGAACTCTAGAGTGAGGGCATTAAGCTGGAGTGCTACTTGGGACCATTTGTTAATAGGGGGTACGTCAAGGGGGGTACAAGCCACATCTCTTCCTCTTCTCTACTTCCACTTATGTCCTCCTTCTCTAGGGGTTCAAAGGTGACGTTAAAGTCGCCAGCTACAACCAAAGAGGGCTGTATGGCCCTATCGTCCAATAGTTCTTTCAACTCTTGCAGAGTGGTTGACCTCCTGCCTGCTCTTGTTGCTCACGCATAGACAATTATAAATGTCAATTGCAGTGCCATTAGCACCCCTGGTTTGGACAGCTAGGATGTCAGGGCTATTAGACGGGAGCTCCTGTATCGTGCATTGAAGTGCAATTTTCACCCAAATCAGCAACCCCCCTGCTGGCTGGCCTGGTTTATTGCAGCTTGCTGGGCGATGGAACGTGAGGTAACCTGGTTTGAAAACAGGGGAAGTAGTCCAGGTTTCCTGGAGGATACAGATATTGAAGGATTCAATCAATTGAATCCAGTGCATAAAGGACATTTTCGACCTCACCCATGCCACATTTCATGACACCAGACTAAACCCCACTGGGGTTTACTTGATCGTTAGTAGGGGTGAGTTGCATGTTGTTGATGGTAGGCCCTGCCTGTGCTTCAGCCCGGGTTGATGGTGAAGGTAAAACCCCTCCACTAGACCTTTCTTTGGAACACCACAGCTCCTTTTGGAACCCAAGGACATTAGGTTGGATGACTTGCAAGTGGATATCTGTGCGATGACTATCATTGGTTGCAACTATTTGGGTGCTATGAATGCTTGCGGAATGTATTTTGGTACATGCAAGGTTAGCTTGGTGTTCGAGTCAATAATTTTTTGCAAGGGTGGAGTCTGGGCCCAGATGAGCATCTGAATGGTGGGTAATAGGCAGCGGTGTAAGTTGAGGAAGTCCATACTTAAGCTGGATGCCAGTAGGAGGACTTGATCTAGCTATCAGATTGTGGGCCACCTTCCCATCTGCCAGAAGCAATTCTATAAAGTCTGACTGGGTGTTAGGGCGGGTTAGCCTTTGACTCGCCTTCATGTTTAACCCCTTCCATGCTCATGACAAGCTGAGTTCGTCATGAGCCAAGGTGCTCCGGTGCTCATGACGAGCTCAGCTCGTCATGGCCTGTGGAACGCTCAGGTGCGGGGAGAATTCCCCCGCTGTGCTGAACGTTCCACGGAGCCAATGCACCTGTGACTAGCTTAGCTCGTCATGAGCATGCGGGCGATGTGCGCGCCCCCCTGTCCCCCAGCACAGCGGGGGAATAACCCCCCGCAGCGAAGGGGTTAACATAGGAGGGTACTTTGGGCACGTTGATCATATAGATACACATAGGAGTCAACTGAATTTGTTCACGCCAATCAATAGGGTTGCTTGGAGCGTTGTCAGCACTAGTAAATAGAGAGAGGTGGTTAAAGGTAGAAACAGTGCCCCGCTGTGCAAGTTGGCCTTCGTTGACTTGTGACCGTGCATTTTGCATCCCCCTTGGAGCTATGTGTGTAACTGGTAGCACAGGGGTACACTTAGTGATGTTGCTTGAGGAGTGCTGGTAGGGTTCTTCCGACGTGGGAGATTATGGATTATTGATAGGCTGGGTCGAGTTTATTTGCTGGGTAGAGAGCTGCTTCTGGGGTTGGACTGCAGAATCTCTTCTGGCTAGTAGAAATGTAACCTGTTTGGTAAGATCTTGGACAGCAGATTTCAGCAAGTTGACTTCTATCCTCAGATGTGCTATAATTCTAGGGGCGGCATAGTCGTTCCTAGCAAGCCCATCTGAGGAGGCCTCACCCCCTATTTCAACACTGCCACCTTCCCTTATCTCCTCTACTACCCCATTTCTCATAACGCCATCGACTCTCCCCACCCATTTCCTCCCATTTGCGTGCAACTTAGGTTCAGAAGCGGTGAAAATCTGTTGGTTAAAATGAGATCAGTGTCAGCAGACCCTGATGCTGGGTCGATAGTTAAAGGTATAGAGATCCTCCATTCAGCCTCAAATGTGCTAGAGGGCAGTAGGGTGTAGCTAATAGAGGATTTATTAGTACTGCATGTAGTAGGTTTGTTGAACAATTGGGGAATGCGTTTTTATGGCTTTGGGTTTGAGCTAATTGGGAAGTCAATCAGTTTTAGGGGGGGGGCAATAGGTTCAATTGGATTAGACAGGGCTGATGGAACAAGAATTTCCTCATATTTGACTAAAAGGTTGTCAATGCAGTCTAAGACACAGTTGCTTCCTTGAGACTTACGGACCTGTTAGGCTTTGATAGTTTTTGGCCAAGCCTCCCAGCTCCCACAGTCAATTGACTTTCTTTTCCCCATACTTGTGCTTGGGCGCAAATTTGCAGGTAGGATAGTTGGTAAGTTGGAAGGCAGGATCGTTTAAAACGGGGTCACTGCAATTGCTCATGGCCACACTGCAGGCCCAACCGTCACTATGGCGCAAAAACCCCACCAGGCCTCCCACCCCCTCTTGCCCCCCACCAGTGGCCAGAAGCACCGGCCCTTGAACTGGCAACAAACAATTGTAAACACAGATGTACAGGAAAGTGACTGAAAAAAACAGCAGGGGACCAGAGTTCTGTGGGACTCGTGTCTGACAATGGATAGCCAAATACACAGGATGGAACCAGAAAAAGGCAGGCGGCCCAGTCACAAAGAATACAAAAGGTACTTTCAACGACTCACAATTTCTTGGCTTGGCGTCAGTCTGTCCTAGGGTTTTCTGAATTCAAAAACCAAGAGGGCTGGCCCTGCCTTGCCTATTCCTGTAAATGACGTGCAAGGACGGGCCTGCCCTTGCGAAGCATGAGTGAGTGGCTGCTTATGAACGCGTCCTGCAGATGGTGGCCCCTCCCTCAGGGCAACAAAGGATCCTGGGACTTTGAGTCCCCACCAGCAACAGCAATTTCAGACATTTATTGATACATTTAGTCATCTGAACTTACTTCCCCGGTGTCTGCCTCTCACTAGCACCCAGTTTCCTACACAGAGGCTTAGGATCTTGGCTCATCTGCGTTGTGACTCTCTGTGGTTTTGTTCTTTCCGATGGAAGTGAACTTGGCTTTTGAGCACTGCGGTTTGCTCTCACTTGGATGGTGCAGGATGACATCCTCAACCCTACTCCCAAAACAGTGAATGCTGGATGCTACATCTGTGGTGGTGTGTGGGATCAGGTGATAGTCTTTCGAAAGAATGTAAATGGCCCTTTCGACACACTGTTGCTCCTCCTGAGCTATGCGAATGGCTTTCATATAGTCCTCATGAGTCTGTCAGCCTTTCTGTTGGCTTGATTCCACCATACAGGGATGATTTGGTGGTGCTTGGTCCCTCGGGACACAAGATTGTTAGCGAGGTCTTGGCCATTAAGGTGGTATATTGTCTGTGCGGAATTCCTTTATGAGGCTATGAGTGGCCATGATCTTCTCTAGTTTTGGTATCATCTCTTCTGAGGAGATGGTATTTACAATCTCAACCATTGGGTATTTTGAAAAGTCATCTAAGACAACCAACAAGTGCCAGCTATCTAGGAGGCTGCTACAATCTGCACTGGCATGCTGCCATGGAATTTCAGGGACTTGTTCTGTGATGATGGTGGAGGGGGTCACCTCTTCGAGTAGCTTGGCATAGGTAGCATTGCTGGACTGTTTGCTTGACTTGTTCATCCAAACCAGAAAAAACATTGTTTGCTGTGCAGTTTGTTTTTCATCTTGACGACCCCTTGGTGAGACCTATGGGCAAGATAGACCATCTGTTGTGTCAGACTAGCTGGTACGACAAACCGGGGCCTCCTTTAATGGGTGTCCATCTGACGTGACAGTGAGCTTGTCCCTTAAGTTGTGTAAGGAGTTTAGTGCACGTCTTCTGAGATGCACATGCGGTGACAGCACTTCATTTCCCAGACCGGGTTGCTGCTATGGCCTGTTGGAGACAGTCATCTGCTTTGGTGGCTTCTACAATGTTAGTCAGAGATACAGGGATGGGGAGTTACCGTCCCACGACTGTCCTCACATATTCCTCTGCATCAGCAGCTTCCTGCTGTTCCTCAGGTGTGGCGAGTTGGACATGAAGCAACAGATAGTCTGCAGGGTTATTGGCCCCTGGTCGGTAATCTACTGAGAAATTGTATTTTTGCAACTGGAGTATGCATTTCTCGATCTACGGTGGAGCCAGACCCTTCAAACAGGGGGACAAAAGGTTTGTGATTGGTATTAACTACGAAGGGTTGGCCATATAGGTAGACGTGGCAATGTCGACAGCCCCAGTGAATCGTAATTGCCTCCTTCTTGATGTGGGAGTATAGCTGCTCAGTGGGGGTCAGTGCGTGGCTGGCATAATCATCAGGGGCCCACTCCCCTCATTGTTGTTTCTGGGACAGTACAGCTTCTAAGCCAGTGGGGCTGGCGTCTAATGCCAGCTCAGTGTCTTTGTTGGTGCTGAAATAAACAAGTGTAGTGTTCTCTGACAGTGCCCGCTTAGTGTCTTGAAAGATTTTTCTTGTTCGCTGCCCCAATGTCAGGGGGTCGACACCTTGGTGAGGTCACGCAGCTGTCCGGTGAGTTGGGTGAGGTTTTGCATGAAGCAGCCGCAATAGGTGTCCATGCTTAAAGAATGTCTGCCCCCAGCAAGGGTGAATGGCACTGGTGCTGACTGAATGTCGTCAACTTTAGCCGGGTCAAGGGTGATTCATTTGGTAGGGAAGTGGTAGCCAAAAAAACATATTTCTTTTAAAAATTCACATTTGTATTTGTGCAGGTTAAATCTGCAGTTTTGGAGGCATTTGAACACAGCTTTTAGTATATGAAGGTGTTCCTCATGATTGGGTGCGAAGACCGGAATGTCTTCACTAAAATGTAAGACCCCGGGAAGACCAGTCAGCACTCCCATGATGATACCTTGGAATACCTCGGCAGCACTAGTTTATATTGCCTCAAACCAAGGTGAATGGAGAACATTGTTACATGTTGGGGTTCGGGCTCTAGGAAAATCTGGTGGTATCTGGGCTCAAACCAAGGTGAAGGGGAGAACATTGTTACATGTTGGAGTTCGGGCGCTAGGAAAATCTGGTGGTATCCGGGCCACAATGTCATCCACTGTTTTCGTTATGTGGCACTCCCTCTTTATGGTGTGTTTGGGAGCCTCATATAAACACAGATTCATACTTCTCCGGGCAGTTTTGGTTTGCACCTACCACGATGGGTGACACCTCGGGCGTTGTTCCCTCCACCCTCTCAATGATGTCTGCCACCTCTAGCTTCTGTAGCTCCACCTCAACTTTTGGTTGAAGATGAAATGCCACCCCGTGGTGGCGCAGGGATACGGGCTGTACCGACTGGTCGATGTGCAGGTGGACAACTCGCTCTTATAAGCATCCAATGTCTTGAAACCTCTTCTCGAATTCACTCTGGAGTAAGTCTATTGCGCTAGCATGGATCCCTAAAGCAAACTAGACTAGCTACTGGTGTCGGTCATATGGCAGCTGATGAGCATGTCAGCGCCTCCCTTGCTAAAGTATACCTTGACCTTCATGGCTTGTCCTTGGTAAGAGATCGTGGTGGTGAAGACGCCGGCAAGCTGGAGGCATGTGGTGGTGTCAAAGGCATATACCCTGGTGGTGGTGGGGTGAAGTGCCGTTGGACAGATCATTCTATGATGCAATGTTAGAGGTAGTATGTTAATTGATGCCCCTGTATCTAGGAGGGCCATGAGTGACTGTCTGTATATGGCAACCTGGCAACGGGGGTTTGGTGGGTGCGATTCTGGGTCGTTCGACTGCATGTATGACAAGAACGGTTCTTTCTGATGCATCATCATCCATATCGTCATCGTCTGCCAGCACCAACTCCATATCTACGCGGTTAGTTGCCTTCTTCCTGGACCCTTTCGGCGGGAGATATAGACAACAGACCATGGCATAGTGGTTCATCTTCCCACACGTGGAGCATTTCTTACTGGTTGGTTGGCAGTCTCCGACATGTGGGGTGGCACCTCTGCATCATCTGCATGCTCTGTTGGTCTGTGACATCTTGGTTGGGCTTGATGGCGCATTGGAATGTGGCTTCCGTGTGGGCCACCTGTGATTTTGACAACTCCTTCGACCGGCCCAAAGTGAGGATATCCACTATCGCCATGTAGGGCACTTGAAGTACGTGCTCTCGTAGCTTGACGAAGGAGCAGTTACAAATAAACTGAGTGCAGAACGGCAAAAGTGTTCACAAGCTCCTGGAGCCTGGCATGGGAGGCATCCAAGGATTCATCTAGTGCATAGGTCTTCAAACTGTGGGGTGCACCCCCTGGGGGGCGTAGTATCCCCTCAGAGGGGGGGGGGGGGCATTCCACCCTACCACTTCACTTTTCTTTGTTGCTTTCAGGCGCCCAACGCCTATTAGGCTGAAAGGGCTTTAGCCCCCCACCATCGTCTGTCTCAGCCGGGCTGCTGCTGCAGCTGGAGCTGCTGGGGGCTCTGCTGGGCAGTGTCAGGAGTCTTATCTCCGGCACGCTCAGGTTTTTCACAGGTCTTTAAAGACCATGTGCATATTTACATACTGTTGTAAACTGGCTACCAGAGGCAGTTTGTTTTCTTGTTCCAGTACCCCCTGGTCTCCCACTCTGCCTATTCCTTACGTTTGATGGCAAGGCGGACTTCTGATGCAGAGCTATTGCAGGCATCAGTTTTTACAAGGAAACAGCAAATGGGAGTCTTGAAAATCCACTGCTCTCCTTAATTAATACTGACTTTGGATCAGGTATATTTATTCACAGGGGCGGCGGAGGTGTCAGAAGTCTTTGTGGGTGCCTGCTGCTGGGGTATTTGTAAAGTGAACCTCAAGTTAGTGGAGCCTGAGACATGCCTCAACAGCCTAGCTGGCTATCACCTTTGTGTGCCTCTCCTGCCCTAAAACCTCTTTCATATGGTAGGACAGAAACTAGATACAAGGTTCTCATGTACACTATGCATCATATGTCTCAGGAACAGATCAATGCATGTGCGCATATTTTAGGAGCCCCGTGTGGGTTACTTAAGGTGTGAAGACAAGCGCTTCAATGCCTCTGTAGCAAGCGCTATATAAATGCAATTACAACACTACAATACAATTTAAATAATTCTTTTTTTTTTTCAGAACAAAATTTTATTGAAATACAGACAAAATACAAAGTGGGGACACCGTCCCGCATGGCAACGCAGGACTAATGAGCTCAGGCATGAAAGAGGATATGCAGTCAGTACAAACAATAATAGATTATACACCCGCCCCCCCAACCTCCAACTCCCTACCACCCCCCAGGTCCCACCCCGCTCCCTATACAGTGTCTGCTAGTCTCAAGGCATGAAGCAAGATAATACAAAAAGTGTGCGCTCTCTTCCGTCCAGGGTACAATAATTAAAGATCCTCTCCAGCGTCCTGTGGCATCAGTGGTTCCAGCCATAGCCCTCTGTAATCCGCTCATCTTTTCCATATCTTAAAATGTTTCCGAGGGCATCCCCTGGCCTCAAAGACAGGACGCTCCAGTCCCATGCAAAAGTCCAACCCCCGTCTCCAAACTTCAAATAGGGGGGCCCTGGGGTCCTTCCAGGCCCTGGCTATATCTCGCTTAGCCACAGTGAGACCCAATACCAGTAGGTGGCGTTTGTATATATTACCCCCCACCTGTTCCATGACATGCAGCAAGCCGAGTTGCGGTGATCGGGGAAGATCCCAGCCCAAGACCTCAGCCAAACAGTCCCAGACACCCATCCAATATCTCGCCAGATTTGCACACGACCACACAGTGTGGACAAACGTCCCAACCTCCCGTCCGCACCTCAAGCACTCAGGGGAGGCAATCAAACCTGCTTTCCACAGCCGTTCTCTGGTAAAATAGGCCCTATGCAAGTATTTAAATTGAATAAAGCGGAGACGCATCGCTATGGCCGCCCCCCTCGGGGCCTCCAGGGCCTCCCTCCAGTCTTCCTCTCCGAGAGTTCTCACATCCCTCTCCCACGCGGAGCGTAGTCTATCCAGGGAGGAGGAGCAGTGTGTGAGCAGGGTCTGATATATATTGGAGATTTTCTTTTCCTCCAATTCCCCCATAAACACCTTAGCCTCCAGGGGGCTGAACTCGGGCAGGGACTCTAAGCCCACCAGTTAGGGGGACAATGCATGTCGCAGTTGGAGGTATTTAAAGAATTGGGTCTTGGGCATGGCATATTCCTCACTCAAGGTCTGGAAAGACTTAAGGGTGGTGCCCCTCATGACGTGGCCGAGTGTAGAGATGCCAATAGCGTCCCAGCCCCTGAAGCCCCGTAGGGCTGCCAGCGCCGGCAGCCGTCCGTTCTGCCACAGTGGGGTCTCCCTCGTCAACCTGTTCCCCCACCCCATGCGGCGCAGAGCTGCTCGCCACACTCGGAAGACCACCTGAGTGACTATGGGGAGCCTTTTCCTGATAGTCGCCGAGTAAAGAATGGTGTGTACCGTGTCCGGGTCCATCAAATATCGCTCTAGGGCGTAGGCCGGATCGCTCCGATCCCCGTACCACCAGTCATTAAGCACCAACAGGTGTGCCGCCTGATAGTATGACAGGAAGCAAGTGCGGAGAGCCACTCTCGCCACTCCCCCGGCCCAGAGGAACTGACTCAGCGCTGCGTTCACCTGACGAAACCACTGCGGTGCTATAGGGCATGGGTGGTTTTGCAGTTGGTATAGGAGGTGCGGAGGGGCCACCATTTTAAATATCGCCGATCGGCCATAGATGTTCAGTGGCACAATTTAAATAATTCTAAAGCTGCTAGATTCATTACAGCTGTCAAAAAAGCATGGTGCACTGAGTCGCCAACTGTGGCGGACAAACAAATCTTTGCTGCCCTCTTGCAGGAATCCCTCTGCACCATCAACCCCTGCATGACACCTGGACTAGGTTGGATGAACAACTGGAGGCAGCTTGAGAGTCAGCATAATAGTTTCTCCATAGAGGTCAGCGTTAAATCAAAACACAGAAACTGGCCATGCTTATTTTTTAGCTTCAGTGACTACCCAAATGCCTAAAGCAAAGAGGGACACAAAGGACATAGGTGCACAAAGAAGGGGAATTCTGAGAATGTTTGTTTTAACGGAATTCCCACCAGCAATAAGGGTCAAAGAGTTCCTGCAAATGTGTAGTTTACCGGCACTGAGCAGCATGATGTTCACATGCAGACCTGGGTTCTCACTCTGAAGTTCACACTGACAGAGAACGACTGCCGAAACATTTGCTGTTTGTGAAAAAGGCCTTTGTTTCAGAAGCAAGTTGAGTGCACAAACACAACATCCTTCAGTTTAGACTTACATTCTAAACTGATGTAACTACTTCCTAACATGGTCAAACTAGCCCTTCTCTTCTCCCCTGATACACCACTCACAGCCATGAGGTTGTAAAATCCGTCTTTTAACATCAACTGCAAAAGTATGTCTACCGTTTAGCCTGCTGTTCAGGGCTGGACTGGCCACAGCGGGCACCGGGCATTTCCCCGGTGCGCCACCACGGCTGGGGACGGTTTTGATTTTGTTGCAATGCCGTTTTTGCAGCATAGCTGCAATTTCGCCCGCTGTAACGAAATCGGCCGAAACCGGTCCTGGCAAACTGCTTGGCTGCACCCCCAAGCCCCCGGGGGCCAGCCGAGCACTTTGCCAGGGCTGGTTTTGGTTCCCAATTGGCCCTGCTGCTGTTTATATCCTCAGTCTTGAATTCCTTCCAAATTCCTGTCCAGACAAACCACTTTAGGCTCACGATGCATCCATTTGCTTTTTGTTAGGGTCTTCTCCTTCACTGTTCTGTTTCTAACCTGCTCCCTCCTCGCTCAGTCTGGGCTCTCTCATCCCATTTGCCTCTTGTGACAAAACTTAATATGCCAATAACCCCTCTGCCCAACCAATTTGTAACATAGCCTGGCACTCTGTGCCAGAGGGGGCGTTTGCTTTGGCTCCTCCGAGGTATTGTGAACATCCCTCTGTGTAGGCAAGAGGGCTTTTCTCTGCTGAGGGATTGTGATAATCTATCTGTGCATGTGTGGGCTTCACACACATGTACAGATGTGCATGTGTGAGGGCTCAAAGACAAAGACACCTGTGTCTTTGTGCCCTCACATCTCTGTGCTGAAAAGGCCATTCCTTCCCCCTCCAAAAGTGATCTGTGTTGAGTGAGACCAACTCCAGACACGTTTGCTGCTTCTAAAACAATAATTGGCAAAGCCAATAGGTCTCAGCAATCAGTGGTAATACATTTGTGTTTATCAATAAAAACAGCCCCTGACCTATACACAAAAGCACTTACATTGCCATCGCCTATAGCCATCTGATTGCAGAGACCTATTGGCTTTGCCAATGCTTGTTCTGATATCTTGTCTGGGGCAAGGATGTGGCGCAACGGCCAGAGCTAATGACTGTGGAGCTGGGGAACCATGTTCAATTCTTGGTGTCTGCTCATCATCCTGTGATTCTGGGAAAATCACTTTATCGCCCTGTGCTTACAAAAAATGAATGTGTGTACTTGTGTAATGTAAAAGATGCTCAAATACCTTTGGGTCATGTTCGCGCTATATAAAACTGCAAAACATATATTGGAAAATGTTCTGAGTACTCCAGTTTCAAGGTACTTCGCAAGACTGGAAGTGGAGCTCTTTATTTAATATTATTTGCCCTTATGACCTGGGCTCTGCAGGAGGGAATGGCCATCAATGATGCAGAGTACCAACTTCCAGAACTTTTTTGTCAGGCGGTGGGGGGTTTGAGGGGGGGGGGGGGGGGGCTTGACATGTAAAAAGGTTTAGATGGGGGGCTCAGCCAACAAAAGTTTGAAGACCTCTGATATAGGTTATGGCAGGCTTGGTGAAGCAGAAAGCGCGCATAATCCAGGCTGGGCATGTGCGTAAAATGGGAGGTCTAGCATAGGTATAAGACAGGACAGCTTTGCCTACCGTTCTGGATAGTTTATGTATGGTTGCGCCGCTCAGATGAAGAGCATAGGCCGACGCCTATCCGCTTTCAGTCCTACAGTGGCAATGTACATTTCAAGATGATCTATCCAGGTTGACCACTTTGAGGCCTGAGTGGAGAGGGCTCCAGAGACGAAAGGCTCAATGGTGCGTACAGACGCTATGTACCTGGTTCGTCGTGCGCATGGACAAGAGTCTGGTGTGACGGAACACTGTCATGATGCTTGTACCTGAGGTAAGGCAACAGGAGTGGGCCTTGTTTCTTTTTCAGCTCTTCTTTCTTCTTTTCAGCTATGTTGCACATGTCTGTGGTCACACCAGAGGATGAGGGTGGAGATGCAGAGGATGACCCATGCAGTGACCAGGGTTGACAGGTGAACTGGTGGGCTCTTGCGCTTCTGCTGAATGACCGAATCAGAAACGGGGAGGACAGGGTCTGTGCTGATCCTGGTGAAAAAACAGCCAGGAGCCATGTGGAGTCCCCTAGGTGGGCAGTGGATAAGGGCCCAACACCACGGTGGTGCGCTGCCCAGCAGTTGGCCTCACCTCCCAAAGCGCCTATGCCCCGCCATAGGCCTCAACTCTTGAGGTACCAGTAGTAGGTGGCTAACAGAGGAGGTTCCCTCACTGAGTCTGGGAATGTCCGGTGGGGAGCACGACATAGCAGGTGGTGTGGGTGGTGGACTGGACAGCTAAGTAGGCTATCGTCCACGTCGACTATCGAGAACTAGGAGCTGTGGGCTGGGCGGTACCGTACCTGGCATGCACCGGACGCCCCCTCCCCCCCACACCAGAACAAGAGGGAGAGCCGGCTGAGGGACCCGGCACAGCAGGCCGTCGGTGCGAGGGCAGATAAAAATCATTCTCATTGCCATTTGGTGGTTCTGAGGAGGCTGCGTCTCAAGGATGGCCCCAGACTCTAGGCACGGGTTAGAGGCCGCACTAACATAAGTAGCCCGCACGCTTTGTTACAGTCTGGGGCTGAGCTGCCAAACTGCGGTTCTGACTATTTATTGATACATCAAGTCATGTGACCCTCAGGGCAAACCATTCTATGTCTGAGGTTGGGGGTGCTGGTTTGTACACCCCCCCCCCCACCCCCAGCCTGCAATAGTACAACTAGGCTGGTATTTTAATATCCTGATCGATACAAAAATTATGAAAATCAACTAAATCTATAAATCAATAAAATAAACTTTATTCCCTCTGCTCTAAAATGTAAGAAGAAAGGACTGTAAAATGTAATGGCCATGCAATGGTCATTTTCCATCAGATTTTGTTGCAAAGCCTACATTCATAAGGGGCAATTTTAAAAGCTACACTGTTTTTATCTTTTCGGATGTACGGGCATGAAAAAAAAGACATGACAGTACTTTCCGCCATGACCGTGATCATTGCGGTCATGGCGGCCATGACAGTGATCATTTTCCGATTGCACTAGTCTGGGACAAGTCATAGAGAAGGAACAGGGAGAGTGTAATCCCACCCGCACTACATAGTCCTGTGGTGATAAGTAATAACAAAAGCAAGGTGGAATGGGAGTCTCTCTCCAGTTCAAAAGAGGTCAAATCTGAAATCTATAGGTTTGTTTTAGATGAATGGTAAATCATTAAGTGTCAAGTCCTGTTCCCTAGATTATGATAATACATGAAAATCTCTTTCTAAAGTAGGGCGTGGCTTGGGAGCCGAACATGGCGGACACGTCTTTGTAGAGCTCCGCTATTCACTCCCGCCAGAGGTACTGTCTGCCGCTGATCCCTAACGGCGAAGCTGTGTGGTGCTTTGACGGTGGTTGAGCTAGGAGCCTGCTGATGACCGACGCGCTTGATCTCCACCGGCTGGCTGACATCGGGGTTCCCGCGAAGATGGCGGCGACTGGGCAACGACTGCCGCATGCCCTGAGTGTGCTGTGGGAGGGGCCGATTCCTCGCTGTGGGGCACCCGCTTGCCAAAGGCAGGGCCAGGTTCCCGGAGACGGCGGCCATAACCTTGGAGCCGGGGCACCCTTACCCCTCATCTCTGTACACGCGGCTGCTGCCTGCCTGGGCTTGAGCAGGGTGGCCCTGGCGAGGCGGCCGTCCTGTGACTGCGTGGTCCAGGCTGACCGAGGCCGATGAGGAGCACGCCGCGGCTGTGGAGCCCCATTCCCCGGCTTCATCTGGACACTTGTGCCGGGGATCTGAGCTAGGCATGCGTGTGGAGGGCTGAGGTTGGTGCCTACACGTCAACGCGACCCCTGCGGCGGCTGGCCTGCCCAGGATATCGAGGAGAGGTGGATCCCGGCCCGCTGCTGCGGCGCACCCCTGCTGCTGGGGTCGGATCAAGAAGCCCTTTGTGACGACTACTGGACTTGGGCCTGCTCCAGGTGGGTGAAGGGGCCAGAGGCTGCGGGCCTGATGGGGATACCTGAGTGGGGTCCGAGATCTGCTCCTGAGGACGGCAGCGACGTTGTGATTGCTGGGGTGCCGGTCACCGTTGGGCCTGACTTCTGCTGCCGGAGCCTGTGGGCCACACTGAGGCCGCACCACCTGAGGGCTGGGCTTGCGGAAGCGCGGGGCACTGGGGGGTACACCTGCCTGACTACACAACTGGGAGCGTGCTGCCTTGCTGCACGGTCAATCAATCAATCAATCAAGGCATTTATAGAGCGCACTACTCACCCGGAGGGTCCCAAGGCGCTTGGGGGTGGGGTGGGGTACCGCTACTGCTCGAACAGCCAGGTCTTGAGCTTCTTCCTGAAGGAGAGGTGGTCTTGGGTCAGGCGAAGGTCGGTCGGGAGGGTGTTCCAGGTCTTGGCGGCCAGGTAGGAGAAGGACCTTCCTCCTGTTGTCGCTCTTCGGATGCGGGGGACGGCGGCGAGGGCGTGGTTGGTCGATCGGAGGTGGCGTTTGGGAGCGTAGAAGTTGAGGCGGTTGTTGAGGTAGCTCGGGCCTTGGTCGTGTAGGGCTTTGTGTGCGTGGGTGAGGAGACGGAAGGTCATTCTCTTGTTGACGGGGAGCCAGTGCAGGTCTCTCAGATGTCCGGAGATGTGGCTGCGTCGGGGGATGTCGAGGATGAGTCTGGCTGAGGCGCTCTGGATCCGCTGGAGTCTCTTCTGGAGCTTGGCGGTGGTTCCGGCGTAGAGGGCGTTGCCGTAGTCCAGTCGGCTGGTGACGAGGGCCTGGGTGACCGTCTTCCTGGTCTCGGTGGGGATCCACCGGAAGATCTTCCGTAGCATGCGCAGGATGTTGAAACAGGACGCGGAGACGGAGTTGACTTGTCTGGTCATGGAGAGGGAGGAGTCCAGGATGAAGCCCAGGTTGCGTGCGTGGTCTGTCGGTTTGGGTGCGGTGCCCAGGGCGGGGGGCCACCAGGAGTCGTCCCAGGCGGAGGGCGAGGAGCCCAGGATGAGGACTTCCGTCTTGTCTGAGTTCAGTTTCAGGCGGCTGGTCGTCATCCACCCGGCTATGTCTTTCATCCCTTCGTGGAGGTTGGTTCTGGCGGCGGCGGGGTCGTTGGTCAGGGAGAGGATCAGCTGGGTGTCGTCGGCGTAGGAGATGATGTTGAGGTTGTGTTGGCGTGCGATGGCCGCAAGGGGGCTCATGTAGATGTTGAAGAGGGTGGGGCTGAGCGAGGAGCCCTGAGGAACGCCGCAGATGACTTCCGTGGCTGCAGATCTGAACGGTGGTAGGCGGACTCTCTGTGTCCTTCCAGCGAGGAAGGAGATGATCCACTCCAGTGCCTTCTCCTGGATTCCGATGTTGCTGAGGCACTGCACTAGGGTGCGGTGGCAAACAGTGTCGAACGCCGCGGAGAGGTCTAGGAGGATGAGGGCCGCTGTTTCACCGTTGTCCAGCAGGGCTCGGATGTCATCGGTGGCAGCGATGAGGGCGGTCTCGGTGCTGTGGTTGGCTCGGAAGCCAGACTGTGAGGGGTCGAGGGATCCATTCGTCTCGAGGAAGGCGGCCAGCTGCTTGTTGACGGTCTTCTCGATGACTTTGGCTGGGAACGGGAGGAGCGAGATGGGGCGGTAATTCTTGAGTTCGGTGGGGTCCGCTGTTGGTTTCTTTAGTAGAGCGCTGAGTTCGGCGTGCTTCCAGCTCTCAGGGAAGGTGGCAGTGTTGAAGGAGGTGTTGATGATGTGGGTGCTGAGTCTCGCCGTCCTCCCCCTGCACCTTGGCCCCGCTGCCTGCTCCTCCCCAGGCTGCCCGGGAGTCATCCCGCACGCCGCCATGGGCAAGCATAACACCGGCGTGGTGGTGCCTAAGCAGCCGACTATAGACCAATATGCCACAGCCTCCCCAGCCGGCAAAGAGGCCACAGGGGGTGTCTCCTCAGACACGGCGATGCTTCTGGAGGCCATCACGCAATCTCACACTGCCCTGGAGGCTCAAATCGGCGCAGTGGGGTCTGAAGTTGCGTTTCTCCACCAAGACCTCCTGAAGGTGGTGGATAGCATCACAGTGGCCGAGACGAGGGTCTCCACTGTTGAAGATACTGTGTCGGTCCTCCAGAAGAAGGTTGATAAGCTGGCAAGGTCTCCAAGGAGCTTGCGGCTCGGGAAGAGGATGCGGAAGAGAGGGCCTGCCGCAATAACATTCGCCTGGTGGGCTTTCCGGAGGGCTGCAAGGGGCCCTCGATGGACCGTTTCCTTTCCAACTGGCTTCAGGCACTGCTACCCGCTAAGGACATCTCGTCTTGCTTCATGGTCGAGAGAGTACATTGTGCCCTGGTTAAAAAGCAACTGCCAGGTGAGCACCCGCGCCCAGTCATAGCCCGCCTCCTTAACTACGCCCACCGGGATGCCATACCACGCTTCGCTAGGACGCATAAAAAAAAGATGGTCTTCGAGTCCCATCCCATCATGGCCTTTCCAGGTTACACCTGGATTGTCCAGCAACAGCGTCAGTCCTTTTTTGCCGCATGACGGCGACTGCATGACTTAAACCTCTCTGATGCTCTTCTGTTTCTAGTGCGCATGAAAGTACTCTATAATTCCAAATCGTACTTCTTCGACACCCTGGAGAAGGTTTTTGCTTGGACAGACGAGCGACCGAATGTAAAACCACACACTCTGCCCCCCTTCGACTCAAACTCTTCCCAGAGCTCACATCGGAGTGGCCGACAGAGTGGGGACTCCTCTCACCGGCGACACCGTTCCCGCTCCAAGTGGCGCTCCAGAACAAGACCGACAGTGGGCAGTTTGTTTTGCAGTTATATTGTGTGTTCACTGCACCGCATCATCTCACATGCTTCTTTGGTCATCCGCACTTTGCTCCACTTAGGGCTCATGGCACACACAGCTAGGGACACTCCCCAGGGGGACCTGAACATTGTGTCCTGGAATGTGCGGGGCCTGCTAAAAAAGGTTAAGCTAGGGGCGGGGCTGACCCAAGCTAAGCGCCACTCCACCAATGTCCTGTTTCTCCAAGAGACTCACTTATTGGGTAATAAGGCCCCGTGTCTCCCCAGATTTGGCTACAACCTGGTATACCATTCTGGCTTTTCCAGAGGAGCACGCGGAACGGCCATAATTCATTGCAGAGTCCCCTTACAGGTAACTCAACAATGGTTAGACCCTGGCGGCCACTTCACGGTCATGTCTGGTACTTTGGCGGGGGAGCAGATAACTATGGGAAGCATATACGCCCCACCCCCCTTGGCCAGACATTTGTGGACAGACTGACACAGCTCTGGGGAGAACTTCCAGTGGGTTTGACAATACTGGGGGGAGACTGGAACAATGTCATGGCCTCTCTGGACAGATGGCGGGCACAACCCCCGACGGTCCCTCCCTCCAGATCTAAACTTAACATCCTGGCTCATGCTCCAGGTTGGACTGATACATGGCAGGTATTTCACCCCTACGAGGCAGGATATACATATGTGTCTTCAGTACACCCCATGCTGTCGAGGTTGGATTACATGTTTCTTCCACATAGCTACACAAACAGGGTCGTCAGCACCTCCATCCTCCCAGGCGGCTTATCTGACCGTTGCCTACCCAGCTCAAACTCCGCCTGCAGACTAGTCGCCTTTCCTATCGCTGGCGGATGTCACCCTGGTTGCGTCGCGATCCCGTGTATCAAGAGGAACTCCACCGCGCTACGGTGGACTCTTTTGCCTCTAATGTAGGGTCGGTTCCATCCCGGATTACACTGTGGGAAGCTTTTAAGCCCACGATACATGGGGTTGATATTAGCTATCGCACGGGAGAAAAGAGGCGCCGTCTGGCGCAGATTCTTGAACTGAAGGAGCGACAACGTGCCCTCCAGGACTCGGTAGTAGAAGGGACTGACGTGGGTGCTCGCCGCAATCTGCTCCATGTTCAGCAGCAGCTGCATCAGCTGCTCACGGACACTGCCAAAGAGGCCTGGTTGGCGACCCAATACCGGATATATCAGTGGGGAAATAAATCCAGTCAGATGCTCCACAGGTTCTGCCATTTGCGGTCTTCCCCGACACAGGTCCCGGTGCTTCGGTCATCTACCGGCACCTTGTGCTCCTCCCCGGAGGCAGTGGTGCAGGTCTTCGCCGATTTCTATGCCGCACTGTACAGCGCCCGGGAGAAACTCGCCAATTCGCTCATTGACGCCTACCTAGTGGAAAATCCTCCAAAGTGTCTATCAGATGAGCAATAGGAGGCCCTTGACCAGCCTATCTCTCTGGATGAATTGCAGGCCGCTCTCACCAATATCCACCCAGGCTGCGCACCCGGTCCCAACGGGTTCCCTGGTGACTTTATGCGCTCCCATACGGGGACCGCTGGGCCCCATCTTCTCGGCGCAGTACATCAGGCGCTCGAGCAGGTGATCTTGCCCCCAGATTGGCGCCACGCCGAAATCGTTGTTTTCCTCAAACCGGGCCGCCCACCGGAGGACTCTGGCTTGTATCGCCCCATATCTTTATTGAACTTCGAGTCGAAGCTGCTGGGAAAGGTGTTGGCGGATCGTCTCTGCACCTGTATTTCGGACCTCATCCATCCAGACCATTCAAGCTTTATGCCGCAACGTTCCACCAGACATAACATAAGACGGGCACATAACGCGGTTGCCGAAGCCCAACAGTTGGGACGCCCCGCGGCGGTCCTCCAATCCGACATCGATAAGGCTTTCGATTCTCTGGGCTGGACGTATCTTTTTTAAATACTAGAGGCTGTTAATCTGGGGCTCCGCTTTAGAGCTTATGTTAAACTACTTTACACAGAACTGACGGCCTCTGTGAAAGTGGCCGGGTACCGCGCAGATCCCTTCCATATTTGGAGGGGACCACTGCAGGGATGCCCTCTTTCCCTGCTTCTTTTCGCTTTGGCGATCAAACCGTTAGCAGCGTGGGTGCACCTGGACGCGGCATATAGGGGTTTCGTCTGGAATATTCAGATAAAATTGCACTATATGCAGACGACGTGCTTTTCTTTTCCTCTGACCCATGAGTCACCGGACCAAGGGTGTTACAAATTCTGCGGGTGTTTGGCGAAACGACAGGGCTACTCGCTAACCCGTCCAAGTCGATAATTTTTCCTTTATACGGGGATCAGGGCTGTCAAGACTGGGCCTCGCAACTGGTCATCGCAAATGAAGGGTTCACATTACCAAAAGCCCTACAGTGGCGTGGTCGCTTAACATTGCGCCTCTGCTTCCGGTGGTCCGGGATGAGACGACGATATGGTCCCATCTTCCCCTGTCCTTGTACGGCAGGTCCGCGATTTTTAAAATGGTGTCCCTTCCGCGTTTGCTGTACAGACTGCAAAACTAACCATATTTAATCCCGCCGTCGTGGTTCAGTCAAATGAATGCTCTCCTGAATAGCTTCCTTTGGGGTGGGGGGGGCGGTCTGGGTGGCTCTGGCGACCTGTGTTCAATCTACTTACTGTGGGGGCATCGCGGCGGCTGACTTGAGGTCCTACTATTGGGCATCCCAGCTGCTAGTCATTAATGATTGGTGGTATAACCCGCAAAATGACTCGGCTTACGCGGTGGAGAGACTCTTTTTGGAGGTATATCCCCTGCTTGATCTCCTATAAAGCAACTCTACCCTGGGGGCCCTTCCCCCGGCCTATCGCAAGGTGATACAGATATGGAGGCGCGTCTCTAGGACTCTGGGTTCATGGGGCATGCTGACGTGCGAGACCCCCCCCCTGGCGGGGCACGTGCCTCCGACCGGTTGTGACTCTGCCCGGGTTCCGCGGATGGGATAATATAGGGATCTCAACGCTAGGTGATGTAATGCGTGGGCCCACACTTAAATCCTTCCAACGACTGCAGGTCCCAATTCCATAAATACCACCAGCTTCGCCATGCCCTGTCTCCCCTGATTACGGCTCTGCCAGAATTTCACCCGTTAGAGGGTAGACTGTTGATGGGGGATCTAAAAGAACATAAAATTCGCCATCTCTACCAGCCACTGACCACACATTCTAAGACAAACCTACACCGGACAAGAACAGCATGAGAGGCGAATATATCGACCCTCTCAGATGATGACTGGACTGAGGCCCTCGCCAGTCCCAGAGTTTCCGCTGTGTCCTCCAGATACCGATTATTCCAGTTTAAATATCTTCATCGGGCGTACTACACCCGTCTCCGGCTCTGGAAGATGGAGGCTATCCCGTCCCCCACTTGCCTCAGATGCCAATCTGACGACGGTTCCTTTTTGCACACGGTCTGGGGTTGCACAGCACTGCAACATTTCTGGTCCCGAGTGTTGTCCTGCCTGGGGCGAGTGCTGGGATGGGACCTCCCTACAGACCCTCGACTAACTCTTCTCCACAGTATGGACGATATTGGGGGAAACATATACAAATGGCATTTGTTATTTCTAGGACTTACTTTGGCCAAGCGGGACATAGCTCAACAGTGAAAGTCCTCTTCTCCCCCCCGGGTGTGGCGACCTGGAAATCCGCTTTAGATAAATGCATGTCAGCCGAAGTGGTGGTGTTTAAAGCCCGAGGTTGCCCGCAGAAGCATGGGAAGATCTGGAAAGCATGGGCCACCTATCAGGGCATTGACCTTTCCCTCTTATCACTGTCTGCAGATTCCGACCCAATAGACAGACTTACAATTTAATGAATCCTCCATTCCAGACGTGGATTGGCCAACGTGGAGATATGCTTATATGTTTATATGCCTGTATAATGTTCTTAGTGAGAAATGCGGTGCAAGGGAGAGGGGTGGCGGGAGGTAGGGGTTGTTGGTTTAACTGCGGTTTTGCTCCTCAAATGCTACCCTCATCAGCAGCTTTTCTATCTGTAATCCGTGACGTGCATGAAGGTTATTTGCCGGGGAACCACCCAGTTGGTTGTAAAATCTCAATAAAATGTATTGTCCAAAAAAATCTCTTTCTAAAAATTGCCAACTTGTTTGTGAAGGACTGCAAAAGTGGAGGGGGACCTCAGAGACCAAGAGTGATGAGTGCTTCAATAAACCATGCTAAATTGCTAAGAAGGCCTTGGTGAACGCCCTAAAGAGTAATCTAAGAACACTGATTACTGAATTTAGAAGGGAGTACACTAGGGCTATTAAAAACAGTAAGGCACTGTGGGAGGCTGGTATTTGGGATAACTTATTAGAAGCGGTTAGGTTAAAGAGACAATAAGCGTTTTTGGTATCTGGTTACACGTAATGGTCGTATAAACCTAACTCGCCCAGATTGCCACATTTCCCCAGAAGTGTGGGTGAACCATTTCTTTACACTTTATGGGGAGGCAAATTTTGGCCATGGGTCATCAGAGACTCTGCCAGCCTGCACTATAGATTCAGCTGGAGAAGAGGTTAAGCCATTTACTCCAAAAGAAACCTGAGGTGCAATCCAGGCTGAGAAATATGGCAAAAGACCCTGGCTTGGACAGAATCCCTGCAGATTTATTTCATTGTGAACTTCAGATTTGGGGTCCCTATATTAACTGCCTATCTAATGCATGGATGACTGGAGCCCCAATCCTGAATTATTGGAAAGGAACGGAAATCATTCCCATTCATAAAAAGGGTGACAAATCTACACTGGTAACTTAAAGACCAATAATTCTGATAACACTCAAAAAAGTCTATATTATGCTAGTTTTATCCAGACTATGGGACTGGATTTCCCAAGCTAAAGTGTTATCCCACTTGCAGGAGGGATTCAGATCCAACAATAATACTACTGATCGTATTGTGAGGTTCCGGTCTCTCAAGTGGAATATAGTATTCGTATATGCCGCTTTCGTGGACCTTCGAACTGTGTTAAATCTTGTCCGGAGGGCAAAACTTTGGGAGGTTTTGCATAAGATCGGGGTCCCAGGGGAACTATTGTCCCTAATACAGGCTTTATATATGGAAACTTTTGTGAGGGCTAGGTAGGGCCCTGCAGGGGAGCTGACGGAAAATATTCCAATCAGGATAGCAGTAAGACAAGGGTGCATTATGGCCCTGACACCTTTTCTTTTGTAATTAAATGGCTGTATCCCCTGTCTTTTAAATTGCGAAAATGGCTCCCCAAAGGTGAAGGATTATAAAATGCTGTGTCTTCTTTTTGTAGATGACACTCTGTTATTATCAAATATTCCCTGTGGTCTATCTATTCTCTTGGACAACTTCAATACTTTTTGTTGAGAACATGGCCTGGAAATTAACTGTAACAAAACAAAGTAAATGGTCGAGGTGCCTGGAGAAAAAGAACTGAGAGTAAGGTATCTTGGGTGGGGGTGTTTGGATAGGGTACATGCATTTGACTATTTGGCCACAAGATTGGAACATTCCCATAGATGGGTAGCTGAGATAGGGAAAAGTGTTATGACTCTAAAACAAAAAGCATGTTCTATCATACGATTTGCCAATAGGTTGTCCGCTTATGCCATCTCCCCCCGTTAGAGATATACAAGATTCAAGCCATGTATGGGGCAGACTTATGGGGGTACTATAACATTAGTACCCTTGAAAATCTGAAAATGCCTTTATAAAGACCCTCTTGAGAGTGACTCATACCAGTGAGCCAATTCTTCCAATTAGACTCAACCTAAACTTAAGATCAATTTCCGACATTGCTATGCTGTGGCCTGTCCAATATTGGATTAGGCTCGCGACCAGCGAGGATTTAGGACCCTACAGGGATTGTGTCAGAGTCATATTAGATGATCGTGTTGGGAAGATTCACTGGCTTGTACATATAAAAACTTGCCATCGAGATTGTACACGGTCTGACTTGTCACCGCCACAGGCTTATCACGGCCTGGCTGTTAACACGGAGGAGCGGCAGCGGATACAACTGGTTCCCATTGCTACAGGCTCTATACGTCTACTACGGGTGTGATTATTTGCACGTTAATTGATTTTTGAGTACGAATCATTTTACTATTCGGTCGAGCCTTGAGAAAGTCCTTTCAGACGAAACACGTGTCGGCTGCCTGTCTTGGATGTTATGAAAATATTGTTGACATGAAATAAAGGATATACGGAGGAAAAACAAAGATTGTTTTATGGACTCCCTTTTTCACATTTTGGTGACTAAGGCCTATCTCACAGACATGGACTATTCTTTTATGTGCCTCGGCATTTGTGCAGTTTACATATAAAAACTTGGCCTGGAAGGTGTTTGACTGCAGCCTTCCTCATTACACCAAGGTGCTCGGGACAAGCTGAATACGTCCTTTTGGAACTCTGTCCTAGGAGCCAAACTTTCTGTTACATCCCCGGGTAGACTCCTGCTTGTTGTTTAAGTGTCTACCAGAGTATGAGCAATACTTGAATATGGTTATTAACCCTGCTGCACCTGCATTTTATGTAAAATTTAGATATCTGTCAGCAGTATGGTATATTAGGTCGAAAGCATTTCCAAAACAGTCAGAAGCGGCTTGATCTCATGTATCTTGAAATTTTAGAATCAAACTATATAATGGAAGCAAAGTTCCCCGAAAGTTTGTGCTCTTTGAATGATGTAAACTTGAGGAACTATCTAGCGACCAAGAGCCTTTTCTGTTTGAATGGTAGGTTCCCACAAGACCGCCTGGCTAAGAAAACTTTTAAACAAGGGTCACAATATTGCCCCATAGATTATGTGTTCATGCCAGCATGGAAATTCAATTTAATAAAGGGGTTCAGGGTCAACCATACAGAAGATAGCGACCACAACACCTTAGAATTGGTGCTGGCCTATCCTAACGAACCTGTCACCGAGAAGGTAATTATACAACAGATGGATTATCCTAGGCGAATCTCAACACGGCTAACTGAAGAATATATAGAAAAGATAACCAGGCTCCAACAAAAGATACCCCTAGGATGTGCAGCTGGTTTAGACTTGGCCTGGTATGTTGATAAGATAAATCAAGTGGTACAAAGCATTAAGGTTAAACTTAGAACAGACGTAAAGGCCAGCAAGAGCAGTCAAATCACACAGGTTAAGAAAGGCAATTGGTTTAATACGGAATGTCTAAATAAGAAAAGAGAAATAAGGAGGGAACAACGCAGTCTGCATAAAAAATATGATAAGGCTAGAGCAGAAAGCCTCGCCAAATTAAAGAAAGATTATATAATGCTTCTTAATAGTACAAGAAGAGCCCATAAGGATACCTGTTGGGGGAAACTGCTGGAGGCAATAGAATCCAAGAACATACGGCAGTTCTAGAAACTAGTCCGTTCAGTATCAGAGGCCTCAGCCGCTTCAATGATCTGTGTGGTAGAAGAGGGTGCTTGGGAGGTTTACCTGAAAGAACTATACCCAGCGGGGAGAGAAATTGAAGAGGAACTACAGGGGAACTGGAGAGGTCTAGTAGACGATCTAAAACCTGACTTCTCAGTAGAAAATGTACTGAATACGATAAAGACCCTTAACTTAACAAGAGCCGCTGGTCCAGACAACCTGCCAGCACTAATTTCTAATTTCTAATTTAAAATATTTCTAAAGCGCAGCGTACACCTTGCGGTTTCTTGGCGCTGGGGGGATTGGCAACTGAGGGAGAGAGACCAGAAGAGAGGAAGTGGGGGTGTTTTAGGGGAGTTTAAGAAGGGAAGGCCTGGTCGAAGAGAAACGTCTTCAGGTCTCTACGGAAGGAGAGGTACTGAGTGGCAGAACGGAGGTGGTCGGGAAGTGAGTTCCAAAAAGTAGGAGCCAGGGTGGAAAAGCTGGCCCCGCCCCACTTTTTACGTGTGAAGCGAGGGGTCTGAAGAAGGGACTTGGAAGAAGACCGAAGATCTCTTGCAGGTACATACGGGTGGATTAATGAGGAAATAAAAGCGGGGGCGGTGCCCTGGCGGGCCTGGAAGGCCATACAGCCGATCTTAAAAAGAGAGCGCTCTTTTACAGGGAGCCAGTGAAGCTCCCTGAGGAGGGGGGTGGAATGGTGATAACGAGGAAGGCCATATACCAGTCGGGCTGCCTGGTTTTGAATAATCTGGAGCTTACGCAAGCTGTACGCGGGGATACCATGGTAGAGAGCGTTTGCGTAGTCCAATCGCGATATCACTAATGCGGCCATGATGATCTTAAGTGCCTGGGGGGAAAAGAAACGGGAAATAGTGCGGATAGTGCGGAGAGTGAGGAAACAAGAGGATACCACGGAGCTAATTTGTGAATGAAGAGTGAGCTGGCTGTTGATTTTAACACCGAGTGTTTTGACCGAGGTGGAGGGGGTAGGAGAGGGACCAAGAGAGGGGGGCCAAAAGAGAGAGTTCCAGGGGCTGGATGAACCACCCGTGAGAACCAGCTCGGTCTTACCCGGGTTCAGTTTAAGATGGTTGTGGTTCATCCAGTCCCTGATGAATGTCATAGTAGACTGGAAGTTGGAAACAGAAAGAGAAGAGGGGGACAGATCAAAGATGAGCTGGAGGTCGTCCGCGTAATTATAAACGGTGACCTCCAGCTGCTGGAGTGCGAAAATGAGAGGAAAGATATAGAGATTGAAGAGCAAAGGGGAAAGAGAGGAACCCTGGGGAACCCCGCAGGTGACAGGAAGAGGAGTGGCCGTGAAGTCGCCTAGCCGAACCGCCTGGGTGCGGTCCCTCAGAAAGGAGGAGAGCCAGACCAGTGCTGATCCCCCGATACCAGCCGCCTTGACACGGGTAAGTAGGATGGTATGGTCCACCGTGTCAAAGGCGGCGGAGAGATCAAGGAGGACCAGTGCCTGGCGTTTGTTATCGTCCATACCCTTTCTGAGATTGTCTAAGACCGCAACCACGACTGATTCGGTTGAATGCCTGGGGCGGAACCCGGCTTGGCGGGATGCCAGTCCTCCGTTTGCCTCAACATGAGCGCTGAGTGCCGCGGTGACATGGCGTTCCATCACCTTGCCCAAGAAGGGTAGCAGGGAGATGGGGCGGTAGTTGGCCGAGATGGAGGGGTCCGCGCCAGGTTTTTTCAGAATGGGCACTATTGTAGCTGCCTTTAGCACAGAAGGCTCAGCGCCCTGTGCCAGGGAACTGTTGAGGAAGGCGATGGGGGGGTCAGGGCAGCTGGAGTAAATTTGCTGCAGGACTCGTGCCGGGCAGACGTCCGCAGGGGACCCTGACTTCACTTTGGGGAGTATCTCCAATAGAGAATCATGAGTGAGGGGAGGGATGGAGGTAAAAAGGCATAGGACGGGAGGAGGGGCGGGATCGATGAAGGCAGAGGAGGGTGGTGGGATGTTGGTCTTGATAGTAGCAATTTTCTCTACGAAATAGGTATTGAGTTGATCGCAGAGAGGCTGGGAAGGGGGGATTTGGGACGAGGTGCGGTCTGAGAATGCCAGGTCATTCACTATGCCGAAAATTTCCCTGGATTTGTTTTCTGCAGAGATTATTTTTGAAGAGAAGTAGGAAGTTTTTGCATCCAGGATTGCTGTTTTATATTTAGCTAGTGCTGATAGGAAGTGGGTTTTTGATAAGGGACTGTAATTTTTCCTCCATTGCCTCTCCGCCCGTCGGGCGCTCAGTTTAAGATCTTTTAGGTGGTCATTGAACCATCTATTGGAGTCCTTAGGTCGGCGGATGGAGATGCGGCGTAAGGGCGCCACTGAGTCGCAGCCTTCAGCCAGCCAGGTGTTAATGGCCTTGGCTTGAGAGGCAGATGGTAAACCAGTGAGAATGGGAGAGGAGTTGCGGAGTGAGGAGGTCAAGGAGGGATAGTCCACTCTGTTCCAGTTCCGCGCCCAGGTGTTTTTGGCATGCGGAGTTTTGGGCATCAGGTTTCGGAGAATGAGGAAGGAAATGAGGGAATGGTCGGACCATGGGCACGGCGAGACAGCAGCCGAGGCCACAGGGAGGTTAAGGGACCAGACCTGGTCCAGTGTGTGTCCATGGGAGTGAGTGGGGACGGATATGTGTGACACGAAATTGAGGGATGAAAGGAAATCGGTAAATTCTTTAGAGACTGAGCACTCATGAGGATCTGAGGGCCAGTAATTGAAGTCCCCTAGCACCAAGACCGAGGCGTAGTTGACCACCAGGTTGGCTAGCAGGTCTTGAAATGCCGGCAGAAATAAAGGCGAGGGTTGAGGAGGGCGGTACATAAGGAGGCAAGTGATGGGGGGGGGAAATGAAAGAGAGCGGACTGCCAAGAAGTCAGCAGGGGGAATAGGGGAAAAAGGGAGTGGTTGGAAATTCAGCTCCGACCGAGCGATTAAGGCGACCCCGCCACCAGCCTTGCCTGTCGGTCGGTCGGCCCGCAGGGCCACATAGGAGGGGGGTAGGGTGGCCAAGAGAACAGGAAGGGAAGAATTGCAATACCAGGTTTCGGTCAGGAGCAGTATGTCAGGTTTCTCTGAGTCGAGTAAGACAAACAGCTCATGATGGTGCTTGACCGCTGACCTGGTCAAGCACCATCATGAGCTGTTTGTCTTACTCGACTCAGAGAAACCTGACACTGACAATTTAGTCTCGAACACCATGGTGGGCGGAATTTTTCTCTAACATGTTTTCAGTAATTCTAAAATCAGGAATAATACCTAGTACTTGGAAGGGTGCGATAATTAGGCCGATCCATAAAAAAGGGGACGTTAATGCACCAAAGAACTATAGATTAATTAATCTACTCGATATTGGAGAGAACATTTTTGCTAAGATAATATTGGGTAGGATAAAGATTTGGGCAGAAGAGAGAGCAATTATCCCAGTGGAACAAGGTGGTTTTAAAGAAGGCCACTCTACAATAGATCACTGCTTCGCCCTATGGGCCCTGGCCTGGAAATCGATAGAACAAAATGGAAGCTACATTGTTGTTTTGTCGATTTTAGGGCAGCGTTCGACTCTGTGGATCGAAATAAACTTTGGGAAGATATGTCAAAGTATGGATTACCGGTTGGCTTGTTGATGATCCTAAAAGAGCTTCACAGTGGAAACTGGGCCCAGGTAATTAGAGATATGCAGGGGGCACTAACTCACAAGATACTAGTAGGGAACGGACTTAGACAGGGGTGCGTCTTGGCACCCCTGTTATTTTCAATCTTTTTGGCAGATCTCCCCGCTGCACTTGAAGTAGAAAGAAGTGCAAGTCCAAAAATGAATGGCCATAAAGTTCCTTGCCTTCTTTATGCTGATGACTTAGTGATCATGGATCAAACTGAAATAGGACTTCAAAGGAAATTAACCGCTTTTAAACACTATTGTGATAGGAAAATACTGTCTGTAAATAGGGAAAAAACTAAGGTTTTATGTTTTGGGAAGAGTAAGAAGAATTTCAATTGGTTTTTGGGTGATGACAAACTAGAGACAGTTAAGGAATATAGATATTTAGGCCTCTGGTTTGACAGTGCACTAAAATGGCGCACCCATTTGGAGGCTCAAAAGGCAAAAGCATTCTCATCCACTTGTGGGCTAAAAAAGTTTAATAAAGAATATGGAGACATGACACATAAACCAATGATCCCCCCCCCAAGTATTGTATGGGGCAGAAGTGTTATACTTGAGCGGTAAACAGACGTGGGATCAGGAAGAGGGAACAATTTTAAAAATGTTATTGTCTTTACCTAATTGTACAATGGTTCAAGCAATTAGAATGGAACTAGGGCTGATTTCTTGGAGTGTACAATCTCAAATGGCCCTAGCAAGATTCTGGAAGCGCCAAGACCCAGGAGTGACACCTAAGGTCTCACAATGGTGTGTAGAGGAAATCCAGACAAGCAATCTTGGCTGGGCAAAGGAGGTGAGAAAGACTCTCCAGAAAGTATCAGGGCGTCTTAAATTGAGATCTATCCATAACGCCCTGATAGGCGACTTTACAAAGAAAGCACTTAGGGAACAAGGCCAGTCGCTCTCAAGGGCACAGGACCTGAATTACATGCAGGAGAAAAAGTCGGTCCAGTGGTTAAAGATCTCATGGGTAAATGAAGGCTGGTTCCCTTATCTGGAAATATTGCCTAACCAAGGGTTACGACATGAAATATTAAGGACCCGGGTTGGGATCAACCCCTGGAAGATAGACGGGAAATTAAAATCTGTACTGATTGGCCCAGAAGGTAATTGTAAGTGTGGGCGTGGTATAAGAAACGATATGTTGCACATTTTGCTTGATTGCACATTTGTACAGGATTTAAGGAAATTGTTTTTACGTCCTATATTCCTATCACATAAGACATTTACACGTGCCCATGCGATATGCTTACTAACAGATATACATTCGCTAGAAATTGCAATTGCATTGGGAAAATTCCTGAAGGCCGTAAAAGATTTTGGAAGGGAGATATCGAGGATTTTAAGTTCTTTTAAGCCTTTTATAAAGTTTAAATCTGTCTTTTTATTCTTCCAGATATGTGAAAACTTTGGTAAAATTTGGGTTTAAAGAATTGTGTATCAGGAGGTGTTACCCTCTTTTAACCTTCTCTTTTTTCTTTTTAACAAATATGATTTTTAACTATTTATGACGTAGGAATATTTTGTCTGCTCGTACTTTGTCCGATTCTGTTTGCATTTTGTTTGTATTGTTTAAAAGACTATGGTCTAAATAAACAAGTTTCTCTCTCAGTCAGATTACCTTTTGCACACTTATAACCCTGTGTAGCTCAATGTATCCATGATAGGATCCGAATCTTTTTCTTCATTGATGTCTCACTTAAATTTCGTCATTTGATTTTTACTTCACTTCTTTGTAAAATTTTTTACTTATAGGATGCTCTTTTTTTACTCATTTTTATCTTAACTTTAATGATTTTAAAACATGATGTGATTTGTATTGTTGGACTGCTATTGCCAAAACGAGTCTGTATTGCCCAAGATAATTATTTCAAAATGAATTTGCATGTTTTTATTGTATTTCTTTTTTTAAATGTATTTTACATTGTAACTTTAATGGTTCTACAGAACCGAAATAAAGGAAACATGATGATGATGATGATGACTATAAAATGTGTTCTAGACTGGTCCTAAATTAATGATCGCTGACTCATAGCCCTGACTCATATAGTTAAAGTAAACAAAGGCAGACCGTTTTAAAAATTATTACAGATGATTTTGTTTAAAGTTACATTTAAGTAATATGTCTGAGTCTTTTTCACCTTTAAACGTAAAAAAATGGGCAGTATTTTTCTTTGGGATAGACGGCAATCCTCTGCAAATAACTATTGTCTGCCTGAGACACCTTTCCCGAAACTAAAAAAAATGGGACGCACTAGCGGTGCGTGAACCGTAAATTGTGCGACGTTTAACATTATGCATTTTTTTACGATATTACCTGATTAATTGGCCCACTGTAAGTAGTCGGTAAAGTGAAAACTCTGGTAAATGCGGGTTAAAAGTGCAACTCTTTAAATTGCAGACAGTATTACCGTGCGCAAGAAGTAGGTCAGCGGAGGGTGGAGTCGCAGGAGCTGTCGTTATTTTGTGATACTTATATAATTGCTAATTACTAGAAAGTAGCAGTGCTTGGGAAGAAAGTGTGCCCCCGCCTGCCGCCGCTGCGCCTGAGCGCGGCGTCTGGGCGGCCCCGCTGTATCGGATGTCCCCGGGGGGCCGGCCCCCGGGCGCCCGTGCGCGTGCCCCCGGAGGAGGCCCGTGGGATGGGCAGGGCCGAGCCTCGCTGCTCCCGGCTGCGGCACGGTGGGTAGGTCAGAGAAAGTCCATGTGAGTTGGAATCACTTCCTGCTGCCGCCGCGGAGAGGCGGGGAGGCGGCCGGGCTCAGCCGGCAACGCGAGGCCCGGAGGAACAGAGCGAGCCTCGGCTCCCAGTGCGGAAACCGGCCGCCCTCGGCGCACCTTCATGGCGGAGGCCGGCAGGTAGGCGACCTCGCGGCTTCCGGGCCTGTCCCGGGACTGCAGACGGGGGACTTGGATAGTCTTGAAGAAGGGGAGGAGGGCAGAGCAGGGTGCCAACCAGAGTGTCTAGCACCCGGCGTGCATGGGGAGTAAGGGTACTCCTGGGGGTGGGTGCCAGTTTGGGGGTGGAGGGAAAGGCTATCAACTGGGGTACTTACCAGACAGGGAGGCGAGCCGGGATGCCCACGAGGGCCCGTGCCAGGCTGGGACCCGCATGCCCACAAAGATAAAGAGTTTGTGCCAAGTCTGTGGTTCTGCCCTGTGCCGAGCATGGAGTGGACCAGGGCAGCCGTGTTTGCAACAGTCATGCAGGGAAGGTGAGGCATGAATGCCCGGCAAAAATATCTGCCAGGCTTGCTGGGGTTTCCTCAGGAGTGTGTGTGTGCCATGTAGAGTGAGAGGGCTGGATAGATACCCACAAGGGTCTGTGGCAGTCTGGGAGGGAGGCTGAATGCCCACAAGGGGGTGTGCCGGGCAGGGACCACCGTACTCGCAAGTTTTAAGGGTACGTGCCAGGTCTGTGCCCTGTGGCAGGCGGTTGGGATACTCCGGCAAGATGGGTGAGCTGTTCCTGTGGCACGCAGGCAGTTGCAGGGGGCTCAGGGTGCCCAAAGATAATCCACAGGACGGTGTGCCAGGAAGAGATGACCAGCCCAGACAGGAGACGCATAGAGTCTGTGCTAGACCGGGAGGGGATGCCCACGAGGATAGAAACAACAGACCCACAAAGTTATGCTCCAGACTGAGTGCGTGGCTGTACAGTGGGCCAGGAAAGGGGGGAGGTCTATATACCTCCCCCCCATAGGCCTGTGCCATGTTCCAGTGCCAGGTGCAGGGCCGGCAGATGCCCTCTCCGCTCTGTACTTCGTAAACTGGAAGTGACAACATAGTGTGTTCTAACCATGGCTGGTGCTGACTGCCAAGGAGGGGCAGGATTCCAGGATACCCCCTTAAGTTTGTGCCAGGTTATGGGTAATAAATCCTTAAAATCCATAGACGTTTGTGCTCGTCCGGGATAGTGTGTGGAAATTTCCCCTAGGAATCTTCACACACTGATGGGGTGACGGAGACAAGATGCCCACACAGGAAACTGTGTATTAGAATATCCCCTAAAGTGGTACCAGGTTGGGGATAAGAGCGGCGGGAATGTGGTAGGAAACTCTTAACATACAGTGGTGTGTACCAGACTGAAAATAGTTTTTTTTTTGGGGGGGGGGGTCCAGTGGGGGTCGGGGATTAACATACTACCCTTTGGACGTGGCGGCCTAAATAGTCGCTCACAAGGAACTGTGTCCCCTGGGCTAAGTCTAGGATACCCATGCGGGTTTCTGCCACTCTGGGGAAGGCATGGTGCCCGCAGATGTCTCTGTGCCAAGGGGGTGTGCGAGGGGCTGGTGCTGCAAAGCCTGCGATTTTTGAAAGGTGGAGTTCCTTATAAGATCGATGGACTGTGCCAGCCAGGATGAGAGGTCGGGTGAGAGACCTCCGGAAAAGAGTGCCAGGCTTGTTGGTGTTAAGATAGCAAAGTGGTTCTATGCCCCGTGCTGAGATAAGGCCGGGCCTGTGGGTGATGCCTGGTGCAGATTTAGTGCACCCCGGGCGAGAGGGACTAGCTATACACACACACCCCGGTCTGTGACACCCCTGCGATTTCCCGACACCCGTCTGTGTCTGCCCCCTCCCCAGCTGAGAATGACACTAGCGCTCGCGCTACCCTGCCCCGAGCTGGGCCAGCCCTTCCCTACATACTGCCTTGTCCTGGACGGGGCACTTCTGTGCCCCTTGGCATGCGAGGGCTGCAGACCCGCGCACCGCTCCTGTCTCACTCAGACTGGGAAGAGGAGACCTAGACAGACCCGTCCCCGCCTCTGCCTGTCTGTGTTTGGCTGCTACAGTGGCACCAGACATGTATGCCGGTGGGGGCCCGGTTCAGCACCCACCCCTGTCACTGCGTCTGGCAGTCTCCAGGAGCCCCCAGCCTGTCAATATCCCCGCGTGTGTGAATGTCGCAGTCTTGGGGGAGGGCTTCTGGGTGGGTGCTCAGCTTTTCTCTGTACCCGACAGGGCTCAGAGGGGTCTGGGTGGCCCACGATGCTCTGCAGCCCATGTGCTGGGCATCACTTGTGGGCACTGGCTTTCCGTGCCCAGCAGGCTGCCGTGAAGCATCGGGCTTGGAGGGGGGGGGGGGGATGCATAGCATGCCGCCCTCTTACAACCTCGGGCTGGGGCGGGGGTACAACGGGTCCCCTCATAGAAGCTCTCGGCTAGCTAAGGGAAGAGCCCTCGCCCGCCTTTCACCTTCGCTCTGCATAGTCACTGTCTGCCCACGGTGGGGATACAACCCCTCATTGCTTCTCCCAGGTAGAGAGGAGAGGGGCTGAGTGCACGTAGCGCTTACCTGTCTCTTCCATCCATGTGTTGCCTGTGTGTCTGCACCATGCCTTCCAGGTGCGGTGCGGTCAGCCCCTGCCTGTTTGTTGCATCCAGACCAGCTCTCGCGCCCGGCTGACCCTGGTGGCAGAAAATGCACACTTTCCTTCAGCCTATAGCTTAGCGTTTCTTTCATGTCATGTAGCGTCTCTGCAGCATGCGGCTCTCGGCGCTAGTTTGCGGGAAGGGGGTGGGGTGGGGTAGGGGGGGGGGGGGTCATGCCCAGGGCGCTGGAATTATGTGGCAGGAGAGAGCCCCATTATGCAGCAGGGTTGATTTTAAATTATGATGCAAGGAAAGGCAGCTATTTGCCGTGATGGGGCATATTTTGTGATGGTATCACTCACTGCCTTACTTTTTCATCTTTTTTACACTAAATTTCTGGACACAGGCTGCACTTCATTAGTACCAGTTTAAAACCTAAATGCAGCCCTAAGAAACAGAAAGATTAACCAGTCAATCTTTGCACAGGCCTTCAACTGCGTAGCAACACGCGCCACCACAATGTTAATAACTTTTCATCCGTTTAAGCTAGAAGCAACATTTTTTGTTAAAATGTGCAGATTTTTCAGCTGAAGAATCGTTATGTGGCAAACGCAGGAATTCCACAATTGTGCAGTTAAGGCTGTGGTGGTGGTTGGGGGGAGGTGGGGTGGGGTGGGGGGTGGGAGGAGGGAGGTCTCGTACCCCTCCTCCTCCTCTCCTAGCGTTATGACGATTTATGCTGTTTGCCAGGGAGCAGGTGGGTGTGTTTGAGAGGGGGGGGGGGGGGGGGAGGGGTGGAATCAAGTGAATCGAAGCTTCTTTCCTCCTGTCACAGGCTGTGGAGGGGTTTGCGCCTTTCCCTCTGGCCCAGGCTGTGGAGGGGTTTGCGCCTTTCCCTCTGGCCCAGGCTGTGGAGGGGCTTGCACCTTTCCACCCGTCCCAGGCTGTGGAAGGGTTTGCGCCTTTCCACCTGTCCCAGGCGGTGGAGGGGTTAGCGCCTTTCCACCCGTCCCAGGCGGTGGAGGGGTTAGCGCCTTTCCACCCGTCCCAGGCGGTGGAGGGGTTAGCGCCTTTCCACCCGTCCCAGGCGGTGGAGGGGTTAGCGCCTTTCCACCCGTCCCAGGCGGTGGAGGGGTTAGCGCCTTTCCACCCGTCCCAGGCGGTGGAGGGGTTTGCGCCTTTCCACCCGTCCCAGGCGGTGGAGGGGTTTGCGCCTTTCCACCCGTCCCAGGCGGTGGAGGGGTTTGCGCCTTTCCACCCGTCCCAGGCGGTGGAGGGGTGTGCGCCTTTCCACCCATCCCAGGCGGTAGAGGGGTGTGCGCCTTTCCACCCGTCCCAGGCGGTGGAGGGGTGTGCGCCTTTCCACCCGTCCCAGGCGGTGGAGGGGTTTGCGCCTTTCCACCCGTCCCAGGCGGTGGAGGGGTTTGCGCCTTTCCACCCGTCCCAGGCGGTGGAGGGGTTTGCGCCTTTCCACCCGTCCCAGGCGGTGGAGGGGTTTGCGCCTTTCCACCCGTCCCAGGCGGTGGAGGGGTTTGCGCCTTTCCACCCGTCCCAGGCGGTGGAGGGGTTTGCGCCTTTCCACCCGTCCCAGGCGGTGGAGGGGTTTGCGCCTTTCCACCCGTCCCAGGCGGTGGAGGGGTTTGCGCCTTTCCACCCGTCCCAGGCGGTGGAGGGGTTTGCGCCTTTCCACCCGTCCCAGGCGGTGGAGGGGTTTGCGCCTTTCCACCCGTCCCAGGCGGTGGAGGGGTTTGCGCCTTTCCACCCGTCCCAGGCGGTGGAGGGGTTTGCGCCTTTCCACCCGTCCCAGGCGGTGGAGGGGTTTGCGCCTTTCCACCCGTCCCAGGCGGTGGAGGGGTTTGCGCCTTTCCACCCATCCCAGGCGGTGGAGGGGTTGGTGCCTTTCCACCCGTCCCAGACAGTGGACAAGTTGGCGCCTTTCCACCCGTCCCAGGCTGTGGTGGTGGTTGGGTTCAGGGAGATCTCCTAACCCTCTTCCTATCCTAGCCTTATGAGGATGTATGCTGTTTGCCAGGGAACGGTGGGGTGGAAGAGGGTGACCATACCCTCGTGATCAAAAGTTTTGATCACGATTCGGAACCCGATATATGGCGCAGGGAGTATTCTCCCAGAAATATTGAATTTACTATTTCTCTTGGACAACTCTAAATGTGTGAAAACATATAGAGTTTATACTACTTATGTGAGAACTACTTGCCTCTTGGAATTGGGCTATTTCATATCTGCAGATTCATATTATTGCCCTGAAGAAGTCATTGGTTTATTGTTTGTCCGTGACGAAACACGTGTTGGCATTGGTTTCTGTTCTGTTGGCTACATCTTGTTGAATTATGAAGATTGAGGCTATGGAGAAGAACACTGGATGTATAAAGAACAAAGAAAAGATTAAGAAAATAAAAAGAACTGGTTTAATGAACTTTACTAAAGAAGGAATTTGATTTGATTTATCTTTTCTTCTGACTACTGGAAACTGTTTGCTTGTGCTCAGGGACTATTTACCTTTTCATTATACTCTCTGCTTGCAGAGAAGATTTGGGGACGTGAGTGACCGTTTTTCCCTTGTTCCTTTGAGCCACTTACTTGGAGAATACTATGCTGTATGGTGCTGCGCAAGAATAACCCAGCCACTATTGTGTAAATTATTCTAAGAGGTTGTCGGTTCCTACCCCTTATTCCTACACCCGTCTTGAGTTTTGATACTCTCTCCATCAACAGCATTCTAGAGCGAATTCAACCCCCTTTCACTTTTTCTAGATTAGTAAAGAGTGCACCCCTTTCTCTTAGTCCCAAGTTGGGTAGGGTTGTGCCTCTTTCTCCTGTCCTAGTCTAGTAAGGTAGTTCTCTCTCAGGACTGGTCCTATCTCTCGCTATCCCAGAATGGTCATCTGGGTCTCTCCCAGGCTTGGGCTGGTTGGCACTATCTCTCCCTGCTCCACTCCAGTATGATTGTTATTTCTCAATATTCCTGGTTAGTAAGTACTTGCACCTTTTCATATTGTCCCAAGTGAGGATTGATTGACCCCTTCGGGTGTAGCTACAGGCCAGGTAGGATTAATGCCTTTTCCTCCTGTCCTAAGCTTGTGATGAATCCTGACCTCTACCTTCGTCACAGACTGGGTGGGGCGAGGGGTGATTGTTGATGTTACGGGTTCAGGAGGATGAATCTTATGTCCCTCTGTCCTAGTCTGAAGAGATGTGGAACTTCACATCATTGTCCTTTGCCGCAGAGGATGCGGTCATTTTATCCTCTTCCAGCTAGGATGCAGTAATGCCTCTTCCTTCGTCCCAGGCTGTTTTACCTATACACCTTCATATGCTAGGGAGAATTGAACCTCTTTCTTTGTGTTCTTGGGTTTGCAGGGGTCGGGAGGGGGAGATATAATTGCTGCTGTTTCTACTCTGCTCTAGTTGTGTGGTTTGCTGCTCCTCTCCTTTTACAAACTAGTACATTACTTCAAGCAATCACCTAGGTAGCAAAACTCAGTTTAAATGCTTAGCATGTTGTGAGTGGTTTCACAAGCTCAGATCGCACTCCCTCAAAAATGAATGGACGCCTTCTTATTTATATTCGGGTTCTTTCAAAGCTAAACCACTTTCTTTAATATATATCTGATGTAAACCAATGCATTTCAAGACTTCTGACCCATCTCCAAGGATTGGCTATGGAGCTTTGAGAAAATAAATAATGCAATTTCCCCTTATTTTCTGAACAATATAACTCCAAATGTAAATCCTCCTTATTATCCTCAATCTCATACACGCAATGTGTTATATTTATATTTGAAATACTTGTTTATTATGTGTGTATTCTTTAAATATTTTTTATCCCACTGTTGGTTATCATGTACCCCAGGTCCATCTTTTGGCTGCTTTCTCTGTCGTTGTGTGTCCAGTTTGCTCAGTCACAAGCTGACTGATTCTGTTCATCTGCCCATATCTGTATAATCAATACATATCTAGGCTTCCAGTTTGTCTCTCTGATCTCTCTCCAGGTGCTGGTTCTTAGTGGCTTTAAAGTGGCACACAGTGTCTAGTAAATCATCAAATAAAGCCTGTGACTTCTAAGATATCCAGAGTTTCATTATCCAAAACTGGGAAGTTGTAGGCTTTCAGTTAATTTCTCTCTGATGTCTAACCAATGATTCTTAACAGCTTGTAAGTTGCATGCTGTGTCTAATAAATCACCAATGCATAACAAGATGGGATGGCTTCTGATTTCTACTCGTTGTCTGTTCCTTTATCCAGTGCTTCTAAGATCTAATATTTCCATTTACCTCTGTCGTTTGTCTACCACGTATTGGAATTCCCCAAGGTGGCCGGTGTTGCTTTTTCTATCTTAGGGCCTCTTCACTTTGCTGGGTAGCCTAGAAGCCCCCAGTTCTGTCTTCCGTCTCTAATGCCGTTGTTAGAGGCTGATGGTGTCAGAGATTTCAAGTTGATATCTCTCTTGCAGATATGTCTGCCTTATGTTCATAAGGTAGAGCATTCCAGCTAATTTGTCATTTTTCAGATGTTTTATTCCATAGTAGTTTGGGTAATGTCCTCTACTCCATAATGTCTGTCCCGGGTCGGTAAGGCAGGGATAGGCTTAATGTGCTGTTTTAAATCTTTAGATACATAAAATAAAATCTATAAAGTTAGGGTTTGTATAACCCCCCCCCCCTCCCCAGAGATAATGACTTTTAAAAACGAGCAAAAACCAACAAGTAACTAGAGCATGGGTGATCTTCCCTAATTCTACACTTAGTCTTATAATTACTTAGCTGTGTGAAATACGGATTTAGGGCCTCCTCAGTTACACATGTGTACTAAGGATGAGAGGAGTATCATTGGGGTTCTCATTGGCACATTACATGTACAACTACAAAGTTTATTAGCTAACCCATTTATGAAATTAATCAAGGCCGAGTTGATAACCTCTTTGATGTGCAGCCAAGAGGCTTTCCCAGTTAGCGTTCCCTTTGTATCCGAGTGCAATGCAACTTGCTGCATGTAGGAACATCTCCAGTCTCCCCAAATGTACCCGCCACAGCCAAATTGGTTAAATTCCGGTCTTGTAAGACACGATTAGAGATGCAAGGCTGCTTTTTGAAAACATTTCTTTAGGATTTGGAATACTGAACAAAGATCTTCAAAGGTTTTTTTTGTGGGAAATGATACAAGTGAAGGATGTTTTATCTTAAACCCATGGGCACAGTGGCTAACTATATTCTTGAGAGTTCTGGGAGATGAGGAAGCCTACCAAGACTAGTTCTCACAAATAGCTTTTAAATACTTGATTAGGTCTAAATTCATGCTGAAGTCATGGGCTCAAGATAGTAAGGAAATTTAACAGAACAATCATTGTCAATGTCAATATGTCTTTAAAAGGAATATTGTATGGTAATGTAAAGCATTAGAAGTAAATAGCATGGTTATTGATATGAATTTCAGAGCTGTGGAATAATATTGGTGTAGATTAAAAGGCCAGGTTAAAGTTGCGCTGTCAAGCCAGACCTAAAAATTAATGTAGGTTAATGTCTGCCTTCCTCCTATCTCTTCTGCTGTCAGAGGAAAACAACATGAATTATCCAGCTATCTAAGGCATTTTAATAGCATTCCAATGTCCTGTCTGCCCCTGAAAGTTCATACTTGGGGAGCTGGATAAATAAACAAAATAATCAGTTGGTGGAGGGCAAGCACTCTTTTATATTGAAGCACACAGCGTCTGCAGTACACTTTAGTTTGACCAACCAGGATACTCCACTACTCAGTATGGCTGTTCATTTGTGATCTACAGCCATAATGGAAGTTGAAGGGACAGGAAAAAAGGGTTGGGATCCATCCAGGACCATAATTGAGAACTGAACCTACCCTGGTTATTTGCCTCTGGGTTCTCGGCTAAGTACTTTGGAATGAAGTGGAATTTTAACAGTTTTAGCTAATGTTTTATTTGTATTCAACAATGTTTTTAAAAACTGCGAATGTGATGATTTTAATTAATCAGACAATAAATTATGATTTGTTGCAAGCTTATGCACTTTTTGTCCCTGCTGTTGTATGCATACACCTCAATCCAACTGAAATTGTAATCGCTTTAGATTTTTGTTCCTGTTTTGTTTCTTTTTCTTGTGTCCGCGACACCTGGAAGAAAGGCTATTTTTTCCAGTTCTGCCTCTCTTTTGGTAATCTTTCTGCAGTCTGCAGAGAATGACAGGCATCACGTTTTCCTCTACCTCTGTGTCGTCTTGTATTGCATCATTATTATAGGACGTATTACCTGTCTATAGGATGCTGAAGTGCTTATCCATAGGCATAACATGCTACAGCATGTGGGGTGTGGTTGAAAGTGTGTTGTCTTTGCTTTAAGCCTAAGTGGAAAGTGTTCATCATTCATGTGTGATGACCACTGAGGAATGGTTGTTGTGGTGTTGGATGCATCGCTTAGCAGTGTGGTGGATGAGGAAGTGTTAGAGAGAGGTACATCTTTATATAATACGTGTTATGCTGCTAACTCTGGTGACCTCTGCTGTTACCTTTATTGTTAGTAGTTTATCTTTTATGTTGTTCGTCTGATTTCTTATGCTGCTGTGGCAAGAGATAATCCTTTCTGGTGTCTGCAAGATGTAACAGTGTCTGTAAAGAGTGCTGGGGATCAGATCTGCCCGCATAACTACATAGACGGAAACGGCCTTATAGGCCTCCTTTATATGAGTGGTACAGTAATAGGTGTTCCCAGTGTGAAACCATCAAAGGAAAGAAAAAGGACAAAAACAAATTTTTAATTGAAGTACAAACGTTTCGAGGAATTTGAGATTCATAGTGAACCATGGATTGTTTCTTGATTCTATGTGATTAGTTAACATTGAATCTCAAATTCCTCGAAACGTTTGGACTTCAATTGAACATTTGTTTCTGTCTTCCTTTTTCTTTCCTTTGATGGCTTCACACTGGGACCACCTATTACTGCTCCACTTGCAACCCAGGTCCCAGTGACTATTTTGGGTATACCACCCTTTTCTGTACTCCTTTATAGGAGTGTCATTACTAGATGTCAGTTGAGGTGGGTTGTGTAATTGTCATCTTTTTTTCATCATTAAGGATATCAGTGCTCCGATTATTTGGGATCTGCTGTATGAACTATGTTGGAGCTCGCCATCTAGCAATTTGTAGGTGGTCTCTTTGGTTTTGGTGGGCCTGTTTGGTTAGTATCGAGCAATTTTTTTTTTTTTTTGTATAGCCGGTTTCTGAGTTGTCCAGTTGCCGGCAAGGTTCCACAGGACCTTCTGTGCATTATACACCTGCGTCGTAAACGAAGAGGCATCCAGTAACGAATAAGTATATGATATGGTGAAATGGTTGAAATCAAATTGATTGTGGGAAGAGCGTCCTAAACACTAGATTTAACTGTCTTCCCTTTTTGTGGTCATCAGTGAAAGGTAGGGACAACATAATTTACCATGTCTATGAAGTCTGGATGAGGACAATATTTGGAGTCTCATAGGTCATTATGTAGCATGCTGGTCATACGGTCCAGAGTGGTAGTAGGTACTCCTATTATTGATTACAGAGAGGATTGGTTATTAGATTTAATACGTAGTTTGAGGTTATGTGGGGTGGAGCTGCCCCGTTCGTCCTGAGTACCTGTGCCTGTCCCTTTGGCGTGGTGTGCTGGTTTGTGCTGCTTCTTAGCTCTCCATCATGCGTAAAATGGTGGAATAAATATTGTTCTAGGTGCTGCCCCAGGTCATCAGTTGATGTAAGTATCTTGGGAAAAACCATATGTTCACCTCTCTTCCAACATTCAGATGTTTCTTGATGCTTTGAATCTTGGTGGGCAAGGAGTTATTGACCATGGCGGCGTGAGCCAAGAATGTAGAGCCTCCTAAGGTTGTCTTATTGTAGGGTGGTATGATCTGTGGTACTAGCCTGGAGCATAGTATCCTAATTTGGTTGTATTATTTGAATTTAATTTGTAGATATAGTAGTCATTTTTCATGAAAGAATCTGTAGACTATGCAGAGTGCTTTGAACCTTGAATGTCCAGCTAAAGGTAGCCAGTGTAATGTTTATCGGACTGGTGTCATGTGTTTTTCGGGGTGGAGGAAGAGTCTTGCTGCAGTGTTTGGGGTTCATTGAATTTTGCGTCTTCTGAAGCAAGGTTTAGGCTGTTGGCATAGCTGAGCTTGGTGTTCTCGAGTTGGACGATAGTTTGTAGTTTTTATTGGTATCCTAAGTATCAGAAGGTGTGTTGCAGGGTTTTCATCGTTTAAAAGATGCTTCTTGTAACTTCATTTGCATGTAGTATTAGGGACAGATCGGAGTCTATTATTACTCCTATGTTCATCCCTTCTTTTGAACCATCTGATTAGGCATCAAGGGCCAGATGTAGTTAAGTTAATTTTACAGATTCATAAATACCGAATTTTACCGAATCGGTATTTATGAATCGGTAAAATAGAAGGGGGGGAGATGTAGAAAGAATCGGTAATTGAATTACCGATTCTGTAAGAATCGGTATTTACCGAATCGGTAAATACCGATTCGGTAATGCCCATTGATTCCTATGAGCATTGAAGCCCATAGGAATCAATGGGCATTACCGAATCGGTATTTACCGATTTGGTAAATACCGAATTTTGCAAGGGTGCAGGGGGTGTCACTTTGACACCCTCTAGCACCCCGATTCAAGGCATGTGTGACATGTGGCACACAGACATGCCCTAAGGGCATGTCCGTCTGTCACATGCCATAGGTGTGCATGCACACCTGGAATCGGTATTTTACCACCCAATTGGATTGGGTGGTAAAATACCGATTCAGTAAGGCCTGTGGGACTCAGAAGAGTCCCACCTACATTTCAAAATTACTGAATCGGTAAAAATACTGATTCGGTAAATTTACCGAATCGGTAAAATAGGCCACCTACATCTAGAATAGCCATTTACCGGTCGGTAACGGCCGAATCGGCCGTTACCGGTCGGTAAATGTCTACCTACATCTGGCCCCTAGTTCCTTTATATGGCTATATGCTGGTGTTTGTGCCTTTGTTCTCAGGTCATGATCTGTCTTTGTGGTGTTGTGCAATCATCCATGCATCTAAAACATGAAAGCAGTAGTACAATCTTGACACGCAGAGGTCTTCTAAGGCATCCATTTTTAAATTTCGAATGGTTTTTGTATCTGCATAGTTCTAACATATAAGGTTTAATGATATTTTCCGGTCTGGCACAGATTCGTGGTACGCATGTTTATTTTATGTGGATCCAAAAGTGGATTCCACCTTCCTAAATCTTCGCAGGATTATTCCACCTTCCTAAATCTTCGCAGGATTATTCTGGCCTGGTTGGGTTGATGGTTGTCAGAATTTGAGGGCTTGTGTGTTTGCTGTACTGTTTGGCATCTCTGTATCTCAGTGTAGGGAGGGCTTTAATGTGCAATCAACCACAACCACCCTTCCCTTTCCAGGGCAGTGACATCAGCAAAAGGTAGGACCACTTATTTACCTGTCTGTCTGGCACTTGTATTGGGCATTATGCTTTTTATTTTGTCATAAATTTTACTCAGGAGCGAAGAAAGGATTTCTTGTCAGGTTAGTTGGGCCCAGACCATACCTACTGGGGTTCAGGTAGGGTGAGCCATCACTGTCTCATTCCTGTATGTAGAGCCCCCGGGGCCCCTTCACCTAGACATTTATTTTGTTTCTGTTTTTCTTAATTGGGCACTGGGCACAAAACATTTTCTCCTTTTCTGTCTCACTTTTTTGTGCCTCGACTCAGCTGACTGAGCGGTGGGAAGGCTTGTGGCATAATTCAATTTCTGGTATTTTTGTTTAGTGCCACATGGTGTCATTACCACTTCAAAGCACTGCATTCTTAGGCTTGTTCGTCTGACATCTAACTGAAAAAATGTCCCTGCGAATTGTAAATGACATCTAAAGTTCCCTTGATATAATCGTGCTGATCTCAAATACAGAAGAGTGCCTTGAATGACCCTTGGTTGTGCCGCGCTTTTGCATTCTGTCTGGATGGCCGAATTGTAGGCTTCCCAGCTGCCCTACATTGTACAACCTTTTTTAGGTCTCGCCTAGACGAAAGCAAAAAGCGAAGCTTTTTGCTGTCTAGGGAGACAACTAATGTTGTCACTTTAGGGGGAATGTAGACAGGAGACTGTCACGAGCTTCTCCTGCCGGAGATTGTAGCTCGTGAGCGCGCACGTCGCGCTCCCGCACGCATGCGCACAAACACACACTGCATACACACACACACACACGCACCCCCCCTTAAAGAAAGGCTCCCGCACGCATGCGCACATACAAACACTGCATACACACACACACACGCACCCCCCCTTAAAGAAAGGCTCACGCACGCATGCGCACATACACACTGCATACACACACACGCACCCCCCTTAAACAGACACGCACGCATGCACAGACACACTACAACAGACACACGCGCGTACACCCCACCCCCACTCACCCCTCCTCTCCCTCAACACACTCACCTGTTCTGGTGGTGCTCGGCGGCGGTTCTGCCTCTCGGGCGGCGGTAGCGCTTTGCGGGGCTCTCTCCCCACATGAGAGCCCCGCCTTCCCCATGCGCCCGGCCGCTCTTCACCCGGTCCCCCATCTCGGGACCGGGACTCGATCAGGAGCCCTCGGGGCTCCTCGGACAGTGGCTTCCCTCTCGCGCCGCGATGGGGGCGGGACTTCCAGTTGGGGCCGCGCTGCGATTGGCCGCCTGCCCAACCGCTTCCGGGTCGTCGCAGGCAGCGCGGCGGCCCGGCGGGAACTTGAAGAAACTCCTGGTTTTTGATTGGCCGCCTGCCCAACCGCTTCCGGGTCGTCGCAGGCAGCCCGGCGGGAACTTGAAGAAACTCCTGGTTTTTGTTTGGCTGCCATCCTAAATGCTACTTTCTGATTTGTTTTCCCTTGTTAGTCCCTCCTCCTAACGTCCATGGGGTAATTCGTATACATCCGAGTTTATTGACCCATTTACTCAAAATTATTTGTTTGCCTGTGTCCCCCCTGCCCCCTTATGCAGTCGGTGATTTTTTGCCAACCCCTTACCCCCACTCCCGTTTCTGTCTTCTTTCACACCCGCACTCACATTTTTTAATGCAATACATTTCGCGTAAATGTGAGTCGTATTGCATTGAAAATGTTTGTTTTCAAGTAATGCGCAGTCATTTTGACTGGCACATGGTAAAGAATCCTCGATTTCTCCATAAGCAGCATGCTAGCGCTGCTCTGTTTACTTTCTTGTTCCTGCCTCCCTTCTGATGTCCAAGTTCATTTTGTTCCCGCCCCCTTCCACTGTCTGTTGTCTCCCAGCTCATGGGCAATGGTGGTGCATTTGGTGACCGCGAGTCACAACGCTCCCTGTTCTGCAACAGATTGCAGTTCCCCCCGCAGCGCCGTAAGGGAGAGCCCAGCGGACTCCCTCTGGCTTCACACAGCCCCTTGGATCCCGACCTGCACCAAGCGTGGCTTGTTGGCGCTGTGATGCACTGCCCTTCCTCTGCAGGGGGCTCTGTCTACAGGGGCTGAGCCCTCCTGGGTGCTTTTGATTTTATCATCCCTTCTCGGTGAGGGTTGGAGCTCTGTGTGGCCGCAGTTTCCTGGTACTTTTCTCCCTGTTTACGACCCTTCTGCGGTCCCGGGGTGGCGGTGGATCCGGACTGGAGGAGGAGGTAATGCTCCTGCAGACAGGGGTGGCCGGACGGGCTTCGTGCAGCCCCGGCCGCAGCCCGCGGGGGTGTCGCCAGTACCAGCCGCTTCGGCTTCCTCACTGTTGCAGTCGCCCGTGGTGAACGGTAGTGCCACCGTCTACATCCCGGCTGCCGGGGACAGCCGATCCTTCTACTGTTGCCGGGTGCTGCTGCTGGACGGGACGGATGTCAGCGTGGATCAACCCCCGGGACTCGTCCAACAGGCTCGACTGGGCAGGAAGTGAAGTTTTGCTTTCCCAACAATCGGTCAGGTACTGCAGTGTCCCGTCCCAGCCCTCGCCCACCTGCAGGCTCCTCTGCACCCACAAATTCATGTCTTTCTCCTTAATCCTTGTCATATACGTTTTCGTTTCCTCTCTCTGTTTTCCTCTTGCTCACTTCCCTCCTCTTCCATTCTCTTCTAGAGCCCCCTTTGTGCCCCGCTCTTTAAAATGCGCCCTTCCTTTTCACCACCCAGTCTCTTCTGCCTTTCTACTGCATACCCTGTCTTCACCCATTCCCCTTCCCTTCCTCTCCCTTCTTTATTCTCCTGTCTCTGTCCTTCACTTTTCCCAATGCGCTTTTTATCTTTTTCTTTATGCAGCACTTTCTGTTCCAAATGTTAGCTCTGCCGTTTGTTGGTTGTTCGATTCCGCTCTGCTCTCTGCTGCTCATGATTGTGTTTCCCTGTTCTGCTATTCCCTGTTCTGAGCAGTTCTGTGCTGCCCTGTTCCCTTCTGCTCTGTTTTGTTGGAGTCTGTTCTGTTGGCCCTCTTCTGTGGCTGCACTACTCTGTTCAGCTGTGCACTGTTCTGCCCTGTTTTGTTTTGCTTTGTTCTGTTCTGTCCAGTTATGTGCTGCCCTGTTCTGTTGTGCACTATTATCTGCTGCCCTGCTGTATTATGCATTGTTCTGTGCTGCCCTGCCCACTTCTGTGCCATTTTTTTCTGTTGGGCACTGTTCTGTTCTGTCCAGTTTAGCGCTGCCCTGTTCTGGCCACTTCTGTGCTGTGTTTTTGTGTTGGGCACTGCTCCCTCCTGCTCAGATGTTCTGCCCACTTCTGACTAGTGAGATGATGAAACTGGGGGGAGGCCTGTCAAAGGGGCATGGCCAATCTAATAAAGAGCGTGGTTTTAAACACGTAAGCTAAAAACCTGTGCTTAGCATAGTGTGCCACACTACTGCTATTTTGCTGCTTCTGTCAGCATCCATATATATCCTACAACAAGTAACATTACACCTACAACAAGCCAGGACTATTGGCTTTGTCTATGGCTGGTACCCAACTAGAAGGATCCTGTTGTAAGGTACATTAATTCATGTTAAGTGCTATTAAGGTCTCCCGTGTCTAGCTTTCCACACACTGCCTGCCACCCATACTACCTACCTCCTCCATGTCCTTCTGCCCACACAGAGATTGGTCCATAGAAATTGTCTTACATGCGCACCCATAAATAATATTATTTTTTTCAAATCTTGTATTTTGAGTGATATGACCACGAAGGCCCTGATTCTATATTAAAAACACAGCTTTGGACTATAGCATTTCCCGCTAAAAGGCAATATTTCTCTCCATGTGTTCCCATACCTGAAGTGTCACACAGTTTGGTGCTCAATTTCCCTCCATATTAAAGAACAGTAGATGTTCCAGCACCCAGGCTAATATGCTGCATTGCTAGTTTTATAAGGCGATGGCGATAGCTGCCAAAAAGTGGTTTCGCTTATGCAGGACCACGAGCAAGGGCATGTGTTATTGTAAACACAATTTGTTGACACAGGCACCAAAAATAGAAGTATTACCAATGTATTAGCATGTACCACGCTATTGTTGTCTTGTATGAAACAGATATAGGACTACATGATATAGAAGAATCTTCCATTTTTGATGAGGATCTACATTTATTTCAATACTGCGGTAATTCTGCAATTGTAGCTGCCAGTGCTGCGGTCATTCTGCAGGGGTAGCCCCCTCCTGCAGTGATATGTCATAGCTACATGATCCCAGCCAGGTGAACTGCATTAGATAGTGCTCTTTTAGTGCTACAGTATTTACTATTTCAAGGTGATAGATGCCACTTTGAGCGAAATATAAATATACACGCATTGGCAAAGCCAATAGGTCTTTAAGTCAAATGAAAAAACTGGGGGGAGGAGGAGGGGGGAGGGGGTGTTCGCCCGACTGGTAATTTGCTGCTTCTGTTATTGCATCCAGATATATAATACAATAAGTTTCAGTACACTTATAACAAGCCAGGACTTTTTGCTTTGCCAATGGTTGTTATTTGCATAGGATAAAGAAGCAACAACTATAGCTTCGTTGTAACGTCTGACACTTCCCTCTCTCTAGAGGTAGTCTGTAAAATATACTTACTGGTGAGTAAGAATTATAAGAACATATTTTGCATCCCACCCTCTCAAGCCCAGACACACAGGTCCGCGATTCTGGAAAACACCTGAAACATCATTTTAATGTGCGTTTTAAATGTATTAATACCCCCTAGATGCTACTCGAAGCCACATAGAAATTAAGATCATTTTTGGGAGAGGTATGAAATGTATTTGCATCCCGCTAACCCGCGGGTATCAGAGCGCTTTAAATCAGCACGCTTATAACAAGCAAGACTAGCAAAAGCAACAGCTAACCATTCACAAACAATGTTTATATACCAATTGCAAATTAAAGAAAAAAAATTAATGCAAAGCATTGTCATTTACAATGCCAGTAACTCAAACTTTAATGCTGCGAGACCTATTGCATTGCAAATGCTTGTTTCCTTCAGTTACTGCCATGCAAGTCAGTTACTGCCATGCAAGTGCAATGTTGAATTTTCAAAATTTCAAGTTATTTAATTAAAATAGCGCGGACATGCCGGTTTACAACCAGCACTCTGGGCCAAGGCCTGCCAGTCTCCTAGTTGGATGAGGGGACATCCAAGTGTGCCTGCCTGTGGAGCACAGAGCACCAGTGCCTGCTGGCTCGCCAAGGCCAGTGTACACTATGAGGAAGAGGGAGGCCCTTGAAAGGAGGAAGGTCCAGTGGGGAACCCTGGCCAGAGCATCACTGTAGTGAGGTGTGAGGAGACGAATGCTACACGGATCAGGTCGTCTCCCAGGTGCAGGTTACTGTCAGTGACCCCCCCCCCCCCCCCCCCCCCTCCCACATGCCCGAGAGTATCACTGGGAAGTTAGCCATGTTTGCACCAATCAGACTGTAGCCTGTTTGCGAAGTTGGCGACCCTGTATGCTATAGGTGGTGCTGTGAACATTACTGCCATGCCGATCGGGCTGTAGCCCATGTGCAAAACAAAGTTGGTGACCCCGTATGCCAGATGAGGCTGCAGTGAAGAAGAAATTACCACTCTGCTGGACAGGCAGACACCCGTTTGCGGAGTAAGTTCGGTGACCTTGTATGCCAGAGGGGACCACTGTGAAGAACAAGGGACATTGCCTTGTTCAGCTGTCATCAAGAGTAGAGGATGCTTCAGTGACCTGGGTGTGCCCAAACCACAGCTGAGGATCAGAACCAGAGATATCATCCTGGTGTTGGCCCCTCACCCCCCCCCCCAATTACCCCTCTTCTGCTTCCACCAGGGAGAAGGATCAGAGGAACTTAACATCTCGCTGAAAAAAAGCACTGTTGATGCTCAGCCGCTGCCCCTGCAGAGCTGTAAAATTTAAATTGATACTTGTATAGCGCACTACTCACCCGCAAGGGTCTCAAGGCGCTTGTACGAATACCACTGTGGAACCCATCCTGGCTTTCCCTGTGAGGCGTCCACTCCTGGGCACCCCCAGGTGGAGGCCAGGCATCCTTAGCATTGTGGGGGCCGTTGTGGAGATTAAGCAAGCTATTGCCCAGAGTTGCAGAGTGGGACTCCATGATTGGAATAGGCACCGAGGCGAGCATTATCAGGTCCGTGGAATTTTTGAGCCCAAGACCCGCCGAGGCAGGGAATTGAACCCTGGTCCCGGGCTAGACCTCTGCATCAGGGTCTACCGCTCTAACCATTGAGCCACACTTCTCCAGCTGTGAACGCTAGTCCCCATCCGCAGCTGCTGCATTCACCCGCCAAGTCCTAGAGGGAAATACTTTCAAGGACCTTTGTAACACAAATCCTGCAGGAGCAGGTAAGACTATTCACAGGGCTAGAAGACCCTGGGGAACGCATTCTCCCGGATAGCGTTTCGAGTGATGGAACAAACACCAGTGAATTTTGGAAACGTCATAGTGGGACTCCTGAGATCGAACTACTAGTGGGGCTTAACCTGAATGTCACGTATCGTATATGAGAAAAAACCACTACAGTTAATGAGAGGGAGTGGGACTCTGGGACCTGCCTATAGAACACTAATGCCCCAACCTAGAGTGACTGTGTGTATTGTTTGTGTATGCCGTATTTTACTTTGTGTTCATATACAAATAATCTTTTTTTCATAAAAACAAATAGTTGACTGGACTATCATTTGTTGGTGCTATTGACCCTTTTTTAAGTTGCTAGCCTGTGTTCACACCCCTGCATCAACTGCCCTCGCCCCATCCTGAGAAGCCTTGGACTGCTAGACAAACGCTACTACTGAGAGTCCAGTGCTGAAGGGGTTCTTGGCCCAGTTGCTCTGGAGCCGTAGTGAGTTCGGCCCTGGGACATCATGATTAAAAGACCTCGGCCCTCACAGTTGGACCCAGTAGCTCCTAGTTGCCCCGTGGCACTTTGAAAGTGGTTTTCACACGTTTAGTTATTTGACGTGAATATCCCGAAAAACGGGTGTGGATCGAACCACATGACTTACATAGGACATACATGATCTAGACCCATGCTAATTCAGAATTTATATTTGTTTGCTAGAGATGTTCACATTGTTCATCAGTCTTTCTGTTTAATTGCTGCCTTACGACCTAGACATTGTTAACCCCTTTCACGCGGGGCTTATTCCCCCGTGGTGCGCGGGGGGGGGGGCGCGCGGCGCTGCGGTGCTCGTGACGAGCCCAGCTCGTCATGCTGCACAGTGGAGCTGTGCTCATGAAGAGCTGAGCTCGTCACGGCCCCGCCCACTCCTGTAGAATGCCCGCACAGGAGGGATATTAGCCCCGCGTGGGTGTTCCGCGGCAGTTATGACGCTCGTCATGAGCACAGCTCCACTGTGCCTCATGACGAGCTGAGCTGGTCATAAGCGCCGAAGGGGTTAAGCAGAACACCCCGTTTGGTTTTGGGCAGTGTGAACAATATTGTGCACCTCCATAAGAGGAGTTTATCATATAATGCTCGATCTGGTTTTAGCAGGGTTCATGGCCTGCTTGGATGCTTTGCTTGGATGGAAATGAATTGTAACAAATAGGCCTTTCTCTTGCAAGCAATACATTCCTTCCTAAGAGTGGGTGTTCGCCAACCTATTATTCAGGCCTCGTGTTATCCTGCACAGTCAGAAAAAAATGCAGCAGTCTGTTATTTTGTTTCTGTGACATGGCAGTTCTTGCTCGGTGCTGCCTGTTACCAGGGGACTGGAAACATTACTGTGCTGGCCTGCAGTCCCTGCCGCTTCCCAGACACTGCAGCCAGGTGTTGCAGAGCGCGCAGGGAGGGTGCCACAGCTAAATCATATTTGCTGTTCCCTTCTCCTCCCCCACCCCTCTCCTCCCCCCGCACGGCTGCCTCCCTCCCCCCCCCCCCCCCCTTCCAATAACCCTGTCCACAGAAGTACTCCGTGTTCCTGCATCTTTCAGACTGTTCCAGCCTTGTTTAGAAATCTGCGCCGGATCACTTAAGTGGAACCCACCTTACGAAGATTATTAACGTGAAATGGTTTTGCGTGTGGTTCGTGCTCTTAAAAGGCATTTATGCGATGCTGCGGGCAGAGTCTGTGCCCTGCAGCGTGCCAAGCAGCTATCTGGTGTGCTGGATAATTCATGATGGGACACCGGGCATTACCTCTGTACACTGAAATATTAAACAGTGGTGTACATGCTGAGAACAATTGGTGAACACAATTCCAAGTAGAACTCACCGGGCAATACCTGGGCGTCCCTCGTGCTTGTCGTGACTCCTAAGGGACGTGACACCTTTCTAATGCACCTCTGTGTCTTGGTGCTCGTGAAACCCCACCGGTTGCACTAGCGTTGGCAAATATACACTTTGCGCCGTTGCGTAGCCAGTGCGTCAATGGGTCTAGTGCAAGAAAGTAAAAGGGTCCCCTGGCTGCTGTTTGAAATAAAAAAATCCAGCAATATGGAAACCAGTCTGTCCCGGTGCCACTACACCTGCTGTGTAAATGGAAGCAAAAGACACACAATTGATGGACGGCATGCTGAACAAATCAAAACATTTACCCCCAGTCGAGAGATCTGGGTTAAATCCATCATTCTTTTGCTCAACATGCCACCCCAGTTTAGACCTGGCCATATGCAAATCAGTCTTGACCCTGTGCCCCATGGGAACAGTCCAGCCCGAACTGCCAAGCCAGGTCCTGCCTTTAAATGGAAGGCACGCCCGCTACTTTATGTTGACTCTCCGATTGGACTTTGCACGCTTCATTGTGAATGAGGTGGCAAATTTTGCATCCTCTCGTCCGCCCTCAAGTGGCCTAGGACACCTTTACCGCCAGAAAGACTTGAGAAGTGTGGTCCTTAGTTTCAAAAGTTCACTCGTCAGGTAGTAATCCTTCTCCGGAGCAGTAACCTCAGCTTGAAACTCTGTCCTAAGAAATGTCAAAACTCGCCTGTTGGACCTGATACTAGTTAGGTAGCCTCACTGAACTTTTGAGCTTTTTCCACCTGGGTTTTGCTGTTTCTCTTATGTAGCCTCTGGGCTCTAGACACTTTCACACTGTAAAATACGCGTGAAAGTGCACAAGCCCTTCTTACCCGTGTTGGAAAGTGGCACTGGTTCCATGTTCTGAAAACTGTCATTGCAGACCGCTGGGTGCACGCTGACATCCATGGTGAGTAAACTAATGAGCAGCTTGCCATGGTAGGCCGCTATGAGTGTGCACCTGCACCTGTGGTGCCTGTGATTGCATGGGCCGCCTGCCAATGCAGGCTTGTGCGTGCGCTCAGACACATGTATTCGTTAAACCTGTGTCCAGTCTGCTGTGGAGACTCTGGCGGGTGCACTTGTACCATTGGTGTTGGGTTATATGTGTCCCTCATGCCATTGCAGTTTGGTATGCGCAATAGCGCACATACGTCCAGGTAGTGAGGAATACCTATGTGTGTTTTCATTGCCTATGAGGCCTGCTGTTCCCATAGGTTAACATGGGGAAGTGGTTGACATTACTTCGGACTGCAATAGTGGATTGCAGTGAAGCAGCCTCATGATATTTCATATCAATGTATTTGCAGCGCCAAACCCTTTGCATTGGTAAAGGGTTTTTTGGAATAACTCGCTTAGAAATGGCATTTATAGAATAAGGACATTTCTATGCTCCAAGAGCCTTGGGGACTGTGGTGTCTGGCTTCAGTGGACACCAGGGTTGGGGAGCAGATCAGTGCATTCCCTGATCAATAGCTATAAATCATGGGCATCCCACTGGAACGGCAGACCTCTGCCTTTTGAGGGCCAAATGGGATAGATCGAAGATGGAGTTTGTAACACGTAGACTCTAGGGGCTGGATCATGGCCCTACTAAGGATTAAGATCCGCATACCAGGGCCCCATGGCAGACCGGCCTACATCAGTGTTTCAAAGGGAAAACCCGACTGCACCAACCCAAACTTTAAAGACACACAACAATATAATTGCATGTACCATCCTTCAGCAAAGGGTGAGATACGTTTGTGGGGAGGTGGTACCGGAGAACCAGGACCACATGGTGCACATTGTCAGAGGACTATGTTGTACACATGGAGGATAACTGTCTGAATAGAGGCTGGCCCGGCCGAGGACCTGCTGTAGTGTGGCAGCCTGAAGTGTGCTGTACAAGGGTCTGACCATGGACCTTCTGTTTTCCTGGAGGTCTCCGGGACATTAAAGATCTCCTGTGGGGTACTTACAGCATTTAGGGCCCGGTCTGGCACCAGACATTGTGCCTCATTTCCAGGGAGGTACGGGATTGGAATGCTTTGCTGTGTGTGTGACCGGAACTCACCCCAACTCTATCTGCACTGGTCATTGTGCCTCATTTCCAGGTAGGTGCAGAATTTCTAACTCCTGTTTAAGATCTGAAGTGCCTGGAGTAACTCATCCCCACGCCCACTAAACGCTGTGCCCAGATTGCCCTGGCATAACCCGGATCGTTGTGTACTGCTCAGGGCACCTCGTCCTATCGAGATACTCTCCTGTGTTACTCCCCATTTATCTGTTGTTCCGATGTTGACCCTCATCGCGGCAGACCAACTGCCCTCTCCACACCTGGCCCCTCTCAAAGACATCTTGACACCAGGTAGTAGCAAGAGAGATTGACTGGGTTGAAGAACTACTTCCTTGACTGTTCGGAAGCGGGACTCCTTTGTGTTTTGAGACCTGTGGGTGAACTTCTCGAGTGGCTGCTAACCTATCCCTTGTTTAAGTCTCCCTCCTAATTAAAACTGCTACGTATTCCCACCTGCTTCCCAAGGACCCAGACTAAGTGTGAATTAAGCCACGTGCGGCCCAGTGTCTGGGAGGCGGGTTGGTTATCGTCCAGCCGGGGCTTATTTTATGGATTTGTATAGCGCTTGAATCTCCCCCGAAGGGGTATCCCAGAGCTCACTGACCCACATAGGAAAGCTGCTACGCAGGAGCGAGTCTAGAACAGAACAGTTTATAAAGCCTTTCTAAACTGCAGATGGTCCGGACACTGCCTCAGTGAGCTGGGAAGCTGGTTCCAATATAGGGGAACCGGGTATGAAAAGGATTTTCCCCCCTGTCCTTAACTTCTTGACCCTAGGTATCGTAAGGAGGGATTTGGAAGCATAAGGCAACCGTGTGGGTCACATGCTCCTTCATGGTCAAGGCCATTTTGAACCAGAGCGGAGTTCCCTATGAGGAACGTAACTGTTCAGTTTCTCTGCCAGGTAAATAGGGCCTTTACCCCAGACTGCTTTGTGGGAAATGCAGCAAACCTTGAACTTAATTCGTTTGCGTACAGGCAGCCAGTGGAGTTGTTGGAAAAGGGGGAGTGACGCTGTTCTGTAAGGGGCATTCAGTGTTGGACAAGCCGCCATATTCTGCACTACATGTAGGTGGTCCAGAGAGGACTCGTTAGCTGCAATCAACAAGGCATTGCGTAGTCCAATCTGCTCAACACTTAAGTCTGAATGAGAGTCTTCTGTGTAGGGTCGGGAAGGAAGGGGAAGACTCTTCTCAGCAGGCTAAGCACATGGAAGCATAAGCCAACCGTGTGGGTCACGTGCTCCTTCATGGTCAAGGCCTGTTCCAGGCGAACCCCTAGGTTTTTTCCTATTGTCTTTGGTGCTGGAACAATCTCCAGCTCTCTTGTTCACCACTCAGGGGTCCACAGCAGTGGAGCCTCTCCAAAAAGCATGATCTTAGTCTTTCCGGTATTTAGTTGTAAAAAGTTGTTACGCATCCATTGGGATTTTGTCAACATGCCGGAAGAGAAGGTGGCTTGAATTGCCTGGGAAGATTTATTGAAAGAGAAGGTAAGTTGAGTGTCCTCTGCATATTCTATTGGGATGAACCCGTAGTTTCTTAGAAGTGCCGCCAAGGGAGTGATATAGAAGTTAAACAAGGTGGGGCTTAAACAAGAGCCCTGGGGCACTCTTTTGGTCCGTTCCTTAGGTTTGGAACGATACGGCCCCAGATAAACCGTCTGGGAGCGATTGGTAAGGAAATTTGTCATCCACTGCAGTGCCACTCCACCAGTACCGGATTCCTTCAATCTCCTGAGCAACATTTGGTGGTCGACCGTATTGAATGCGGCGGAAAGATCTAATAACACCAGGAGAGTGGATTGGCTGCTGTCTAATGCTAGCCTGATGTTATCTGTAACCACCACCAGGGCTGTTTCGGTACTGTGTTTTGGCCGAAATCTGATTGTGATGGATCAAGGCAGGCTGCTGATTCGATATGGTCCGATAGGTGTTTGTTAATGTGCATTTCTAGCAGTTTGCCCATGGAAGGTAAAAGGGAGATTGGGGGAAGATTACAAAGATCTTCCATTGATGCTTTGGTGTTTTTGCGGATCGGAATGATCTGTGCCGCCTTCCATGCCAATGGCATCTTGCCTTTCTTCAATGATAAATTAAGTAGAGCGCAAATTGTGGCTGACAGTTGTTTACCAAGAGAGGAAGAGGTTCTGGCCGGTATGACATCAAGTGGCAAGCCTGATTTCACATTACACATTAAGGTTTCCACTTCCTCCTGAGTTAGAGGAGGGAAGCTCACTAATTAATTTACCTTCAGGCAAGGTGTGTGTTCTATTGTGGTGGCAACCATCTGCGTACTGCCAGCAGAGGTGATCTTATTATAGATAATATCAATTTTCTGTATAAAGTAGTCTGCTATTTTGTCACAGAGGGTTTGAGATTAGGCTTCCTCTAGATCACAGGCTTTCGGATTTGTAAAGGCTTTCAGAATATGGAATAGAGCTTTAGGTTTGTTCTCTGCTTGGCCTAGCTGTTGGGCAATATAGGATTTCCAAGCCAGCATTGTTTTTGTGATACTGGGTAAGGGCTATCCTATATTTCTCTTTATCATCAATACGAAGAGTCCGTCGCCATCACCTCTCTAGATTTTTGCAATGACTTTTTTCGTTATGAAGCTCAAGTGTACATCGAGTTCTTAGTGGGGCGATCTGATCATTGGCTGCTTCAGCTACATCATTAAAATGAGCTAGGCCCTCCTCAACATTCCTGGGTTCAGTATCCCATGATGATGTGAAAACCGCTGAGAAGGAATCGGGGTTAATTTTACGCCATTGTCTATAGTGAAACTGACAGTCTGGGCTGAATGACTCCTGTCCTCTGGGTCCCTGCACTTGAAAGTATATGAGTGCATGATCCGACCAACTAAGTGCCGTGGGGCTTTACATGAGAGGTAGGGTGAGTTGGAGGAGGTAATGTCTAAAGAATGTCCCGCTTTATGTGTAGGGCCGTCGTTAATTTTGGTTAGGTCCCATGGGTTATAGGACAATCGAGGTGAAATAGAGGGTGGAGGAAGGCTTGGGCCACGGAGTCTGCAGAGGGAGAACCATTTACATGCTTGGTGTGGCACGCGTTAGTGTGCTGAATACGTATGTGTGTGAGTGTTCCATATGGATTGGCTGAAACCTGTTGCATCATGTAGTGGAGGTGAATGAGTGTGTTAGAGTGATCATGTGTGGACCACCTGTGATTTACGAGACTGGCCAGCGATGCCACATTATACGTTTCCCCCCCCATGCCTCCAGCCCGCTGTGATGCTAAAGTGTTCTGTTTTCGTGTAGGTTCATAATTTTTATATTGTGCACCGCATAAGGGCGCTCTCTCTCAATTGAGTGGGGTTGGATGAGGAATTATCCACAGTGTGCATACTACTGATATCATAACTTTACGAGTGGGCCTAGTACTGCTAGTAATATTTCTGGATGTGTTTTATGCCCAAAAGTATATTCTGCTTATGTTAGAATGAGTGAATATGCTTGTTGAATATAAATGTTTTCACATACATCCTGTGTGAAGTCTCTTTAGTGACTCAGTGTATTAATTGCCAGTGGCTGCTGAGCCTTTGCTTTACAAATTGCCTCTGTAGTAAACCTGCCTGCTCATTGCCAAGTTACCCAATGGTGACCACGGATTATACAGCGAGTGTAATCGCCTACCCATGACGGGAGCAGTAGTTCTGCCTGGATCGGAGCATCCCTTCAGCCCCTTGCTGGTTCCAGCATCGCCCCTCCCCCTCACCTACAGAAAACATGCCTGTGGTGTGTGATCTTAGACAAGTCCTCCGGCTGCTCTGCAGACCACCTCTAGAACTGTACCTCCTTCCCATTTCCTATACCCCATCCTTTCTTTCCTGATCAAATTACTCTCTCGCTCTTTCTCTCCTTAGTTTGTTCTTACACTGTTATTAGTATGGGCTCCATGTTTTGATGTAAAGTGCCTAAAAGACTTTGCGTGCCAACTTGCGAAACACTAAATAAATAAATAATGGCAGTTATAGTTTTTTTTTGTTTTTTTTGCCGTGCACATTCTGCTTGAAAGATTTGCATTGTCAAAGAAGTTCAGAACAAAATAGGTAATGTGCGGTAAAATCAGTTTCTGTGACTCATTCCCCCTTACCAATGTCAAAACGTGGTATTTGGGTGCAAAAACTAGATACATACTTCCGGGTAATGGTATGTTCACAATTTTATCTTCTTGCTCAGAATGGGTGAGGGGGGGGGAGGAGCTATCTAGTGTTTGGATGCCTGGGGCTGTGGGATACATTCTGCCCCTGGGCGTACCGGGCATGTGCACCCGCGTGGAGTGCCCCGGGGCACAATATTACAGAAGAGACCCAGATGCTTGTGTGACCCCCCCCCCTTCTGTAATACTGATAGGGCTGGCACACATTTAGCACAGTCGCTGATTTGCGTGGAGGTGTGGCCCCATGCAAATGAGGGAATCTCTGCTCCTATGCTGTATTACAGAAGCGGGCAAAAAAGGCAAACGGGCCCTTAAGGAGGCTCACAATCGGTGCGCCACATAACCCCTGCACGTGCCCATTCCATGGGTACCCAACAGCAACTCCCCGGGCTCTCCTCCCCCCCCCCCCGAATGCCCGCATGCCATTCTTAAAATAATGTCAGCCAACAATACCGGTTATTAGTGATGGTCGTTGTTGGCCGCAGTTTTATTAATATTAAAACACATACTGGTTATGCAATTTTCCATTTGCGAACTGTACCCATCAATCATACATGTCATATACAATCCATGACGCCATCTTGTGAGAACAGGTGTCAGTCTTTTGTGTACTCCTCAGTTCGTAAATGGCACTGTACAAAACCAGTTCCTTGTCGGTCCATTGGTGTTCCAGTGGTTGGTCGCCCACGCCTTCTGCGTGTCATGGAGGGGAGCTTTTCTCTCTGGAGTTAGGTCGCCAGCTCGCTACCATTTGCGCCCTGCCGTCCGGCCGGGTCTGGGCCGCAAGTGCCATCTCTTCCTGCTACTCCCCTCCTTGGTGCGGCCACGTCACCCTGCCGTGCGGCATTCAAAAGTGAGTGGCCCTCCTCCTACACACCGCCCGCCGGTGTGTTTCCTTAGCCAACCATTGCAAGATTTCCGCCACGCCGCAGGGAGGCTCACGTCTTTCTGCAGCTCCCCCCCCGCCCCTGGTTCGTGGCTTCTCGTGTTGTTTTGTTTTATTTTTATTTATTTATTTTTTATTATTATTTTTTTTTATCTACAACCTGCGAGCACCATTGCACCCCATAGGTTATCCCAGAAGACCTTCATCCCTTTGTCAGAGAGGTGCACCCCGTCCTGGCCATAAAGCTCCGGCCCTCCCGGGTGGATGAGGCTGTGCCTGATTGATTCCAGGCCGTTGGTGGAGCAAAACTTGTGCATTGCAATGTTCAATTTTCTCCTTGCATTATCCACCGCCTTGTTGGAGTCAGCACCTCTCCAGTGCCTCCTGCTGATCATTTCCGACCAGACCACCGTCGTGGGGCCCAGCCATGTCGTCGCCTTGGTGAGATCCCTTTGGATGGCCTGCCCCACCTCTTTGCGCCCTAGCCGCGTAAGGTCGTTGCCTCCGAGGTGAATGATCAGGACGTCAGGATGCCACGCCGTGTCTGCCAGGAGGCTGTCCAATGTTGGCAGTAGTTGCTCCCATCTCATCCCTGGTTGCCCTATCCAACGGATGTACGCCGCTTTGGGTCTGCTCGCCGCTTTGTGCCCCGACCGCCGCCACCAAGACTCCATTCTGGACACGAATGAATGTCCCACCACCCAAACCAGCCGCGGGCGTCCCCCTGCCGAGAGAAAGAATGCCGTTAAGGTGGCCTGCTGCGCACTGGGTTTGGCTGAGAGAAAGAATTCAGTTATGGTGGCATGCTGCGCACCGGGTTTGCTGTCTGTGTTGTGGGGGCGTGTAAGAGGAGGGTGGCCTCCCAGCACCCTGCCGTGCGGCATCCCAAAGTGACTGCCCCCCTCCCCCCCCTTCCATTTTTTTTTTTTTATTTTATTTTTTTTTTTTTTATACCAGATGTGGGCGTATGTAAGACTTGTAAGCCCTGGATCGCCATCTGCCCACGGCCTGGATCCTGTCCTCCGGCATGTTAAATAAATGTCGTATACTTGTAAAGCGCACAGCTACCCCAGCAAAGGGGCGTCCCGGCGCTGTATACCGCTGGGGAACCCATCCTGGCTTTCCCTGTGAGATGGTCCCTCCTGGGCATCTCCAAGGTGAAGACAAGCATCCCCGGCGCTGATGGGGCTGTTAGTAGAGATTAAGCAAGCTATTGCCCAGAGTTGCTGAGTGGGACCCATGGTTGGAGTAGGCACCGAGGCGAGAATTATCGAGTCCACTGACCATGGCCCAAGACCCTGCCGCGTCAGGAATCGAACCCTGGTCCCGGGCCGACCTCTGCTTCCGGGTCTGCCGCCTCTAACCAGTGAGCCACACCACTCCACTATGCTGCGATGCCGAGGTAGCCGCGCCGATCCTGAAAGAGTGAGGGGCAAAAGACGCCGGGTGAAACCCGGCGTTTTTGAGACCCTGGAGCATCACGGCCGTGAATTGAAACTTGCTCAGGTTCCTTCCATCCTGATGCTTGAAAAGGGGGCCCTCGCCAGCCGGGCGGGCCACCATGTATTTGAATAGCCAGCATACCGCACAGAGCCCAGCCTCTGGAATGCAATGTAGATGTATTGTCACCCCTTTTCGCGCCTTGTCTGTCTTAGACTGCCTCAATGTGATCTCCACGGCCCTTGCCATTGGTTTGATGTCCCTAGCCTGTAGGCATCGCTGCGCCGGGTCTGTCTTGTTGGGCGCAACTATCTCGCTGATGCGAAAAGCACCAAAGAAGGCCGTGGTGAATGCTGCCCTAAATAGCAGTAGCTCATATTTGTCTGAAATGATTTCTACTAAAGCGCCCAGGAGCTGGCCCAGTTTGCCGAAGTCAATGGGGCGCCTGTTGTCTTTCTTTGTCCCCTTAACTCTCCTCCAACCCCTCAAGGCTGTCTTTAGATATGGGGAGGCCGTGGGATCCTCCCCCGTGTGGAGCTTGGCAAAATGGGCAATGGCGGACAGATGTGCCTGTGCCCATGATCTTGGCGTTGAATGCCCATTGCACGAACTTCTCTACTGCTGTACGTGTCCCTGCCTTGTCCTCAAGTGACTTTATGCCCCCACTCTCATTACTGTAGTTGCGCATTTCTTGTATCTCCTGGTTGCTTCCGGGGTGAGTGAGTGCCCTACCAGTCTGGATAGGTCTACCCCCCAGGTCCCAAAGGTATGTCGGGAAAGGGGTCATCTCCTTGTCTGCCCCAGGGACCAGCTCTCTGAATCGCTTCATTTGGGACCGGGACAGTGCATCTGCCGCCGTGTTCTCTGCCCCTGGCACGTGGCGAGCCTTCATCTCCAAATTCCCTTCCAACTGTAATTTAATTACCTGCCGCATTAGCCTCAACGTGTCAGGGCATCTCGCTGCGCCTCTGTTAATGGCCTGCACTACCCCCTTGTTGTCTGACCATAGGGTTAGCTTCATGTTTTTTAATTCCTGCTTCCAGATTGTCAGAGCCACTATTATTGGAAAAAGCTCAAGGAATGTGATATTCTTGGTGACCCCTTGCGCATGCCACCTGTCTGGCCACTGGCTCGCACACCATCGTTTCCCCAGGATTGCCCCGAAGCCCAGGCTCCCGGCTGAGTCAGTGAAGAGGGCTATCTGCTTGGCCGTCACCCATCCTTCTCTCCAGATCAACACCCCGTTGAAGTCCTGAAGGAACTCGTCCCACATCCGCAGGTCTTGTTTTACACCCGCACCCAACCGGATGTGGTAGTGTCTGTGGGTGACGCCTGATGTCAGCTGTGTCAGGCGCCTGGAGAATACCCTAGTGGTGGGGATCACCCTGGCTGCAAAGTTCAGCTTTCCTATCACCCCTTGAATGTCACAGAGGGTGGCTTTGCTCCGGCCCCGCAGCCTGCCCACCTCCTCCCTGAATTCCTTCACTTTGTCTGCGGGCAGCCTGGCTGTCCCTGCAATGGAGTCCAGTTCTATGCCTAGGAAAGTGAGTCTTGTGGTTGGGCCTGTTGTTTTTTCTGCTGCCAGGAGGACCCCAAGGGTCCTGGCCAGCCCCTCAAAAGCTGCCAGCGCGCTAGCACACATAGGGGATCCCGCTGGCCCCGTGAACAGGAAATCATCCAGGTAATGCAATTTGCCGCCTTCCTGGTGACAGTCATGGAGAGCCCATTCCAAAAAGGTAGCGAACTGCTCAAAATAGGCACATGATATGGCGCTGCCCATGGGCATGGCCTTATCGACAAACATGCCTCCCTCCCACTGGAAACCCAGTAAATGAAAACTGGAGGGGTGGACGGGCAGCAGACGGAAAGCAGATTCGATGTCTGCCTTGGCCATGAGGGATCCCTTTCCAGTCGCTTTTACTAACTCAATTGCGTCGTCCACTGATGCATAACCCAGTGAGCAGGCTTCAGGAGCAATTCCGTCATTCACGGATGATCCTTCAGGAAATGAGAGGTGATGTATTAATCTAAATTGACCCTGCTCCTTCTTGGGGACCACCCCCAGGGGAGAGACCACTATGCCTCCGTGTAGTTCCTTTGGGAGAGGGCCCTCAATTCTGCCCAAAGACTTTTCTTTTGCTAGTTTGGCGTGTACCACCTCCGGGTGCTGCATCGCTTATTTTAGGTTGTTTGCCCCCTCTAGTGGTAATGGGCCCTGGAATGGGATGACGACAAATCCTTCCTCAAATCCTTCCACCAGGCCCCTGGCGTCTGCTCTTTTTGGATATTTGTTTGCCAATCTGCGCAGCTGTTGTATATTAAATGGGGATTTGGCCAGCTGGCAATCTCGAATGTCTACCAGGTCACCCACTCTACTTGCCTTGCAGCTAATGCTTCTTGCTCTTCTCTTTTTGTCTCCCTTTGACTCATGCTTGCCCCCGTTGCATGACGCCGCAGCGTGCCTGCCTCCACAGCTAGAACATGCGTGTTGGAATTTACATGAAGAGCCCCATGAGCAATCCCCCGCGTCATATCTCCAACAGATGGCTTTGGCTTTGTTTGGTGAGTGAGATCTCCCTGTGTTCTGCCTCTGATATGTTCTGCCCCTACCTTTTTGGTAAGAACTCCGAAAGGACTGGTCATTTCTACCTGCCCAAGATTTCACCTTTTGTGAATGAAACCTGAGACATCCTCCTCGTTCCACTCTATCTCAGGATGCCTCTGCATCTTCAGCCTAAAACCTTTATCATATTCCAGCCACGCCTCCCCAGGGAACTGCCTCTGTGCTAAATGGATATTGGCCTCATATAACCATAAATCTGCAGCGCAGTGGGGGAACTTCTCCACTATAATACATGCCATAATTCTGAATGCATCCAACCAATTTTCAAAGTTACGCTCCTTTCTGGTGCCGCGCCTTTCCTTCCTGTCCTCCTCTTTCCTGTCACATGTGGTGAGGTCCAGGCCCTCGAGTTGTATCTCGAGTAGTGAAAATATGTCTATGAATTCCTTGCACCATATTCTTTCCTTCACTGCAAGGGGGATGAGGCATGCTAGGCCGGTGGCCTTTGTTGTCAAGGACGCCGGGCCGGGGGATGGCCTGGTGTAAGGGTCAGTGACTAGCCCACCCAGCGCTGGGCTCCCTGACGTGGCTCCGTACCCCCAACCAAATACTGGGGATATTTGCTCGCCCTGTGCTGACAAACCCACGTGCTCTTGCACCCTTGCCTGGCGCGCCCACCCTGGGTCGACCATATGCCATGACATGCCTGCCGCCTCTTCTGCGCGCTGCTCCCTTGGCCCCGCTATCCCCTGCCCTGTGCCATTAAGCCATGCTGGCGCCAGTGATTTTAAGCACTCTTTTACAATGTTACTGATATGCTCACCATTCGCTGTGCTGCCAGTCGCCTCGCTCTGATCCCCATCGTCGAGCCGTGGCGGAGGGGCTTTCTGGCGCTCTTTCTTCAGGGGGTTCTTCTTGGATGCTTTCTTCAGTGGTGTGCCTTTGCGCTTCTTGGGTGCTGAAGGGCCCGCTTCTTCCTCTGCCCGGTCCTCCGGTCTGTTCTCCTTCCCCAGGTCCAAATGAGGCTGCAGCCAGTCATTTCCGTGGATGGCCGATACCTCACGTATCCTTTTCAGCAGCTCTGCAACCTCTTCGGGCTGACCCTCTGCCATGGTTCCTTAGTGTAGCTGCCGTCTGTCTCTTGGACGCCCAAGGAGCTGGGCTGACCTTTCCTGTTGCTCCCCCCCGCACGTCGGCCGTTCGGCCTCTGTACCCGACCCCTCGACTTGCCGTATGCTTGTCTCTGTTGTCCCAGAGTACCTGCGTCAGGCCGTTGGTGGGGCACCGCCCGATGCGTGTGCTTTACGGGGCTCTGAGCGTACCGCTCCTTCTATGGTCACGCTCCGCCCGATGCGTGAGCTCCGACGGGGGGGCGCGCTCTGCCTACACGCTCCGATCCCCACGTGGTCGAAGCTGGGGGGGGCGGAGTCCGTGCAGGCTCACTCCGCTGCTATGCGCCGGTAGTGCTGCTCGAGCTGAGAGAGGTGGATGTCCTGACCCAGGATTGCGGGGGTCAGGTAGGCTCTCTGCTCGCTTCTTTCCCTTTTCGTCTGGTGGGGTCGCTGAGGCGGGAAGGGAGCACCTCGCCTTCTGGCGCGGCCGGAGAGCGGGCGCAGTGCTTCGCTCCGCACCGGTGCCTGTTTCCGGCCTACCCAGACTCCTCTGCCCTGTAAGGTTGTTCTCACTTTCTCGTAGCGGCCCAGTGCGCGCTATGTCCGAGGGAGCTGACAGAGGTAGGACTGGGTCGGGCGGACACGTTTGCTTTCTTCGCGGGGCTTAGCTGGTGTTTACCGAGCGAGCCACCACGTCCTCACCGTATGTACTTCTTATCGCAGCTCTCGCCTCCGAAAACGGCTCCGGACTTCGTCTGGCTGCGACGAGTGTCGTTGCCGCGTTCTTTTGGCGCCAAAAATTTATAAGGCCGGAGCGGGGCTCCGCAATCACGCTCCGCAGCAATTTCTGCCTCAGGGCGGCACACTGCGCACACTGAGAGGCTGTCTCTGCTGACACAAGGAGGTGGGGAGAAGCTTCGGCGCACCTCTGGCTGTTGACTCTTCTTCGTTTCCGCGACCCGGTGTTCACCGACAGGGCTTCGCCTTCCGCTGCAATTGTTGTTGTTGTTGCGCCGCTCTCCCAGCTCCTCGAAGAAGTTATGTCCTTGCTGGGAGAGGCGGCGACTTAAATCACCTTGACCCCTCCATAGGGGCCTCAGGTGGACCCCCCTGATTGGGGGGTTCAAAACAAGCCAGGGTGACCATTGGCCGCCCTTTAGGGGCGCCCAGGTCACGGGTCACTTCCGGTCGGAGTGGGCTGGTGCGCACTCCACTTCCTCTGGTTCCTGGGCGCTTTAAGGCACCCAGAACCCAGTTTCCCCACCGGTGGGCACCGCGTGGGTTATGGCGCCGGCCTCTAAGCCTCCCCCCTCCTCCCCGCCCCCCCACCCCCCTTGCGGGGGGGTGCGGCGGCCTCTGCGAAAAAGGTGGAAGGCAGCCCTCTTGAAAGGTGAGAGAGGGACCCCCTAGACATCCCCCATGCAGGCGGGTGCCGTCATTCCCCGCACCCCTCTGGAAGGGGATCTCTAACTCCCCTGTAAATCTCAGGCTGCTGTGAAATACGGAGCAGCTTTGAGGGCGCCACAACGTAGTTCACTGAGTGTGCTGCCCTGGGGGCAGAACAAGTTCGCAGCTGCCCGAGATGCGATGCATCCATTGTAATGGGGTGTACTTTTCCTGTTTGCACCCAGGGCACCTTTTGAAAGGTGCGCCGCGGTGCAAACAGGGAAAGTGCACCCTATGCATAATATGGCAACAGGTTGGCTTAGTTTAGCGTTTTATGAGAAGTGATGATGAAACAAGACCGTTATCTCATGAAGGCGGCATCTACGAATGCATAAACCGAGCATAATCTCTGACTAGACAATGATAGATAAGGCCTCCATTTCTTTTGCTGACCCTCTTACTCTAAGCCTCATACCTTGTTTTTAGCTACATAGTAGGTGCAAATATTGCTAAAATTATTTTACTGCTACGAGTATTGTTTCTTGAGAATTTAATCCAGTCAGACTGTGGGCCTAATTCGGTTTTATTTCCCTATGAGCAATTATTTCTTATTCCTGAATTATACAAGATACGGTTGATAAGAACTCGTTTAAACTTTGTCTCTCATTATGAGATTGTTTGAATAGGATGGGGTATTTACTACACCGCATGGTGAGGTATTTTCCCATATGTTTTTAAAAGGAAAATGGTGTATAACATGCAAACGCGTTTTTCAACACCTTGAATTCCACGTTTGCCTTTTTTCCCTAGGTCTTTTCTCCAGTAAACTTCGGCAGATGTGACCTGCTGGAATTTATCCCTGGAAAAACTGAGCGTATGATAATTCACACAACTGAATGCCCCAACTGTAATGATGCCTGGATCCCTAATGGTGATTTTTGTTGCTCCATGATACAGGCCTTTCCCACAGCTTGCTGTCTTTTTAGACCAGGAGGGGTGCCCAAGGGGTCACCCTCCTAGTGGTGGAAGGCTACTGCTTTCACCAGGAGTTGAGCAGCAGAAGTGCGGGGGTGGCAGCGTAGCGTGTAGTGGTTAGTAGGAGTGAACAGGTCCTTTGTACCTGTTGCTGGAGTCTGCAGGCTCCCTCATTTAAAGTTCCACTGCTGTGTGCTTAACTCACCCTTGGCCTACATTGGTTTGGTGTATAGTGCTGCTCAGTGCGTGTGTGGTGTACGTGTGCCTGTGAATAGTACAATGCAGGGATACCTCAGTGCATGTATATTATTTGGGTATATGTGTGCCTGTGAATAGTACAATAACGGGGCTAATGCAGTGCATGTATATTATCTGCATGTGCTGGGTGTATGTGAGCCTGTCAATGGTACAATACATGGAAGACTCTGGATTCTATTTTGGGAGACCCAGGGCTAACTGGAGGAGGTAGAATAGTCCACCCACACAGATTTGTGGATTGCTGCATTCCCATAATCTTAGTGGAACACACTGGAGGAAGGGAGAGCCAGGCTCGTCAGTACACTTCAAAGGGTGCTCTTTGATTCAGAGAGCGGTCACCAGGAAGAGGTCTGGGCACCTCTCAGGAATGAAATGGGCTGATAAGTGAAGCATAACAAGTGGGGCTGAGGCCCTGGGGTAACCTTGTGATAGCTAGATCAATGAGGACACTGTTCCGTGATAATGGGCACATGTATGTCACCCAAATTAGAAGGAGAGAGAAAGGAAAAAAGGAGGAGAGAAGTGGTGAGAGATGAGGAAAAGAGGCAGATGTATATCTCCAGTTTTAAGGGCCCAATCCAGAAGGGGAAGACCATATTGCCTCTTATTTGCCCTCACACACCCAGAAAGATGTCATGCTTCATCATCGGGCTTTTAGTGCTCCTCGTCAGACCGGCGCTGCAATGTCTGACAGGCCCCCGAAGGGTCTCTTTTGCGGAGAACTTTTAAAAGAGCACACGCCGTATGGTGCGTGCAGGTGTGGGGGCGGGACAGGTAAGGGAAAGGATTCTGTGAAAAGTAGTGGTTGTGGTGGGTGCAAGGAAAGTTAAAAATACCTAAGGGCATCCGCTCTAGGGTGATTTATTCTCACGGTGTCCTTGGTATGCTAAAAAACCAACAGGTTAGTGAGTTACGTGGGGCTCAATGTGCCAGTGTAACTAATCACAAGGTCGACATGTTTCACGCTTGGTAAGTCCTAATGATCAGTAGTGCTTCTTCAGGACCTAGAAATAGGGAGCATGAAGAGTGCACATCAGTGAGGAAAGAAAAAGAAGGGTTTCAAGATGATAACCCTGTTAGGCTCGTGGTGTACCATGGTAAATAGTCCCTAGAGTAGTCAGACGATCTCTATAAGTAGATCTTTCCACGTGGTGCCCTTAAGGTAAAAGTTATGGCTCCTCAGGCTAGGCTGCGCTGGATGAAGAGTGCACGTCAGTGAGGAAAGAAAGAAGGGTTTCAAGATGATAACCCTGTCAGGCCGTGGGTAGGTGCAGAGGCTTGAGCACCCATCAAAAACCTAACACTGATGCGTGCACAACCAGCGCAGCCTAGCCTGAGGAGCCATAACTTTTACCTTAAGGGCACCATGTGGAAAGATCTACTTATAGAGATCGTCTGACTACTCTAGGGACTATTTACCAGGGTACATCACAAGCCTGACAGGATTATCATCTTGAAACCCTTCTTTTTCTTTCCTCACTGACATGCACTCTTCATACTTCATATTTCTAGGTCCTGAAGAAATGCTACTGATTATTAGGACTTACCAAGCGTGAAACATGTCGACCTTGTGATTAGTTACGCGGGCACGTTGAGCCCCACGTAACTCACTTACCTGTTGTTTTTTTAGCATACTAAGGACATCATGAGCATAAATCACCCTAGAGCAGATGTCCTTAGGTATTTTTAACTTTCCTTGCACGCACCACACCACTACTTTTCACAGAATCCTTTCCCTTACCCGTCCCGCCCCCACACCTGCACGCACCATACGGTGTGTGCTCTTTTAAAGAGATGTCCGCAAAAGAGACCCTTCGGGGGCCTGTCAGACATTGCAGCGCCGGTCTGACGAGGAGCACTAAAAGCCCGATGATGAAGCATGACATCCTTCTGGGTGTATGAGGGCGAATAAGAGGCAAGACTTGGTCTTCCCCTTCGGGTTTGGATCCTTGAAACTGCAGATATACATCTACCTCTTTTCCTCTTCTCTCACCACTTTTCTCCTCTTATTTTCTTTCTCTCCCCTTCTAATTTGGGTGACATACATGCGCCCATTATCACGGAACAGTGTCCTCATTGATCTAGCCATTATTAGAGGAGCACAGGCACTGGACCTCAACGAGCTCCTGGTCCCCCTTCCTCTTTTGTTGATTCAGTAACCTTGTGATAACCTGGATGTTAGCCATAAGGATATGGCTATGTTAATGACACTTGTTTAGCGCACAAATGCCACAGGTCTCTAGGCGCATATCTAATGGTTATGATTCCATACTGCAACGGATATTAAAAAGAGAAAGTCAGTCTCTTCCCAAAGCTTGTTCAAATAAGAATGTTTTCATCCTCTTCCGAAAGGGGAGCGTGGTTTCTCTCTTCAAACCTTCCGGTGATCCATTCCAGATCTGTGGTATCAGAACTGAAAAAGCCCGAGTCCCAAAGTAGTTTTATTGAAGCGTGGGCAGGTCAGCAAGATCGCCTCGGAGGAGTGGAGACTGCATCCAGGTTGATGGTGCGTCAGCTGGTCCTCAATATAGGCTGGTACCGTGCCATACAACGTTTTGTGCGCAATGCACAGGTCCTTAAACCTGGCCCTCTGATTGACTGGTAGCCAGTGCAATTGTTGCAGCAGTGGTGTAGCATGCACCCGTCTTGGTAGCTTGAACAATAATTGTGCAGCATCGTTCATAACCACTTGGAGCATACCCAGCAGCATATTGGGGAGACCGATGTACAAAGCATTGCCATAGTCCAAAGGTGACCTGCTTAGCGCAGCCATAGTTGTAAAAGAAAGAAGAGGAATCAATTTCCGGAGCTGCCTATGGAGACCTGTGGAGCTGCCAACCACTGTTGCCACCTGCTATCGCCAGGTTACTATCCAGCTTGATACCAATACTTTTCACTACTGGCACAGATTCTGGGACAAGACCTAACTCCCAGGGCCAAAAAACATCCCTCCATGGAGTTCCCTTCATGGTGATAGCCAGAACCTCAGTCTTGTCTGTATTCACTTTCAGAGAGTTTGCTGTCATTCAGTTCACAGTGAAACTAAGCATGTTCAACTGCGCCTGCACGGCACTCTCAATCTATAAGATCAGCTGGGTGTCATCTACATAGTTAAAAGTTGGCAATCCAACTGTGCTAATGCTGCAATCGGAGGATGTAGATAGACCTTGAACAGCAGTGGGGACAGGTCAGATCCCTGAGGAACTCTGTAAGAAAGCGCACCTTCTCTGGAAACCTGACCTCCCTTTGAGACCGGTCATTCAAGAATGAAGAAGTCTACAAAAGTGTGGACCCTGGTATCCTGCACGCCATTAAGCGGTGCATAAGCACTTGATGGTCCACTCTATCAAATGGTGCCATAAGGTCTAGCAAAATCAACACTGGACTTGTTTTTGTCAGCCACTAATGTAAACACATCCAATACAGAGCATCACCAACTCAGTACTATGATGGGCCTAAAAGCCTGATTGGGGAGAATGGAGCAATTGATGATCCTCCATAAATTCCGTAAGGGTTTTATTTACATACCGCTCCAGGATTTTAGCCAGAAATGATAGCAGAGATACTGGGCGATAATTCTTTACATTTTTGGGATCTGCACCGGCCTTCAATGGCAAGCTAACCATGGCCTTCTTAAATCTCAAAGGCACTTTACCCGATGCCAATGAGACCTTCAGGAGGGACAAAAACTCGCCCCGCAGAACGAGAGAGGCAATTTCAAACACCTTGGGAGGCCCGGGGGTCTTCCGGCGATCCCGATTTAACAGTTGCCACGGTACAGGCCAGTGTCTCTAGATCCAATAGTGGGAATGCTGATACGTTCTCACCCTGATAGACCGGCACATCTGCCACTATCAATGGGCAAGGACATAGCGATGTGTTCCTTACTTAATTAAGGATAGCCTTAATCTTTATTCATAAAAAAAATCCTGCATCCTATTAGTCCTCTGGATTGATCACTGAGGCGTGTTTTTTTAGTCTGGCTTAACTCCTTATGCACCTTAAAGGTCTCCTTTTGTGGATCACTAGCTTCAGTGACCTCAGTCGCTCTTTTATAGGTGCCCAACATCACTTTGTACCTCCTCAAAGCCTCCTGCTCATACAGCTCACGCCATTGCTTTTCACACTGGCGCAGCCTCTGCTTCCCCTCTCGAAATACGGGGGTGTACCAGGGGACACACATGACTCTTTCTTACTCTTTTCCCTTTGGGCAGGAGCCACTCTACCTAAGGCGTCCTGAATCCAACCTAAATACGTGCACTTTCCAGTTCCATATCCTCAGTCCTATTAGGCCGGTTTATTTTTCCCTTTAGTGCCCCCACTAGATGGGTTTAACCTATTTTTGACCAGCTGCGTACTTTATGCTACACTCGCAGACGACAAGTAAGCTGAGTTGGCGAGAGGATTATAAACCTAATTTGGTAATGATCTGACCAGCCGCAGGGTTCATTTCCTGTTAACCTGACCAATGGCTGAGTGGACCATATCAGATCTGAGGTGGGACAAGTCTCATGGATCTGAGGCTCCACTAATATCTGTAAGCCCAGCATTTCCATTCCTTCACCAAACCCACCCGCATGGGGATCCCTTGGGACAAGATCCCACCAGAAGTTAAAATCCCCCACAACAACTATCTGGCTGTACCTGGAGCACACGCCAGTCCTGGTGTGATCCTCTTCTCACTACCATGGCCAGTGTTTCAGGTCTATCGGATTTGGAGCCATTCCAGCAGTGACCGTCTGCTTTGGGAGGAAACGAGAACAGAGAAGAGGGTATTTCAAAAGGAAGCGGCCTGCCAGCATGAGCATCAAAGACTCCGACTCTAAAACACATCTGATGCCTGCAAATAGAAGAGGAGCTTGAGACTCCAAAAATTGTCAACTTTCAAGCAGCCAACGAGGCTGTGCGAGGAGGAGACGGTCTGCAGGACTTCTGCCTGTGACCAAGACTGGCAGTCAAGACCTGCTAATCTCCCAGCTGAATAAGGTGACATCTTGCAGGAAACCTATAACCACCTGTCCTTGGAGCATGGAGCTCCAGTGCCTGTCTGCTTGCCAAGAACAGTGTGCCATATGAGGAAGAGGAGCAATGTGTGAGGAGACTGCTGCTGCACCGATTGGGTTGTTGCTAGTGTACAGGTAAAATTGGTCCACCTTCGTAGGCCAAAAGAGGGCTCTGTAGCATCCCAAGGAACTTACTAAGCACTGCAGGAGCTTCGAACACCCCTGCTTCCCCCTCGACTGCAGCCGGGTCACGTTTAGGGACCTTGAGGACACTCAACCGTAGTCTTTGTGGGCCGCGAGTGAAAGACTAACCAGACTGGCTTCAGCGCCCGTGAAGGAGACGTGCTCAGAGACTCCTATCACTTGGATCCAGCTGGTGCAGGTAAGACTGATTTATGGGCAGACTGTCTCAGGGGACAGTCTCTGGGGAACTTGCCCGCAAGATAGCTCTTAGGCGCTAGAACACTTTTCACTTTAATAATGAGTTGGAGAGGGACTCCTGAAATTCGGACTACTAGTTGGACTTAACCTGAATGTCTCCTTTGTGTATGGGGACTAATCTCCACTGCTACCTAGAGGTACTCGGGGACCCACCTATGAAACACTAGTGCCCTTACCCAAGGGATTGTGTGTTTTGTTTACAAATGTTTCTTACATTGTAGTTAATATATAAAAATAATGTTGTATATTCAAGCAAGGATTGGACTGAACAATCATTTATTGCTGCAAGTATTTTGAGTTGTGAGCCTGTGGTCAATCCCCCTCCCCCCCCCTGTTCCCCTCCTGTATCCACCTTAACTGAGCCTTAGACTGCTCGGACGCCGCTAACCCTGAGAGTCAAGTGCTGAAAGGGTACATGGCCCAGTTGTTCAGGATCCATAGTTGGTCAGGCCACTGGCCATCAGTAGTAAAAGGCCTCGGCTTTCCCCACCAACCCCTATCCCTTGACACCCCCCTCCTCCACCCACGGTTCGGTTGGACCCAGTAGCTCCTGCTTGCTCCATGACCCTCTGAACAGGGTTGAGACAGCTCAAACACAAGCTTGGAAAACACGTGTAGTTTTCAACTTAATAAAAAAACACAACACACAATGAAGAATGCAGATTAGGATAGGGGCTATATAAATGGTCTGCAGCGCCGTGCAAAAGCTCAATATTTTTAGATTTGCTCCATCTATTTGCATCTCAGTCTTATTAATATTTTGAGTTAGGTAGGTTGAGAAATCTAGGTTACGCACAAATGAACATTGTGTTGTATGTATGTGTATCTAATTCCTTATACCATTGTTGTATATCACATAATGTTGAGGGCTGGTATTTATGGGTCATTGATTGCTCAAATTACCTCCATTATCATGCGGGGTGTGTAATGAGGGTGTGCTTTTCATATCTGCATAAGTGGAGGTTCACATTTCTTGTTAAAGTAAGAGCAGCAAAGCAGTGCTTAGGAAGGGCTGTTCTAGGTTGATTGAAAGCCTTGAGTACCCAAAGGCAAACCTAACCAGGCTCTTGAACTGCCTAAAAAGGTAAAGCACAGATGGGTACTTGTAATACATAGCTGGTGATTTCATCTTCAGGCTCATCTCCGAGGAGGACGCTTCTCGTGTGACTCCCAAGGACCCTGTGGCCCTGATTACTAGTGGAAGTAAAGTCCAGTCCGTTTGCATTTTTGAGGCTGTTCGGAAAACAATACGCACCCAGTTTTTTCCCCCAAAGATTTTCAGCAGGCAAAACCTTCAAAAATGTAAATGGAAGGGTAATGGGGCGCTTGTAGTAAATACCGATACATGACAAATTTTCTGTGAAATTCATCAATTAAACCTGTAATTCCAAATTTTCCAAAGGAAAACTCTGACTTGGTGGTATTTCACCACACCTAATGTGTAACGGTCACCGCAAAACCTGCATTTAAAGAGTATGGTATAAATACCTCTCCCTTTTCCAATGACCCAAAATCAGGGCCACTGTGCTCTTTTCCGGACTCTGCCTTTTGAAATCCCGCTGAGGGCGGGGACCACCAAAGCTAAACTCCCTCTGAGTTAGGTTTCAGCATCAGCATGCTAGCAGGATGTAATTGGTTGCACTTGTGTTGGTTGAGTTTTAATGCTGTTTGTCTTTGGACAAAGAACCCTTTATTATGTCAAGTTTTTATGTGATTCACTAGAATGTATGATACATGGATGACTACGATCTCTGTAGACATCCTGGGTGGATAGTATTCGTATTGTGTTATGCCTGTTATGCGTCACTACTAAAGCCTCCCGTCACCATTCGATAGCTTACAAATCAGATCCGACACAGACCTCACTAGTGCGGTCAGCAGGAATGTTTGGGATTTGTGTGGAGGATAGCAGATACCTTTTACACACAAGAGGCTGGACGACCTATTCATTTCTTTCAGGGGCACCAGTCTATGTGGGTGTTTTGTGGTGTGGGTTTTTTTTATTTTTGCCTTTGGTGGATGCAGTACACCGGGCATGTCTTAAAATGGCGGAATGTGGCACAGTATCCAGTATTAAAAGGAATAAAGTACCCCTGAACCTGATCAGGATTTTATAGATATTGGAGCTCTGTCACCTCTTAAATAGACATGCTCTGCATGCATCTAAGTCATGGAACTACTCTGCCACTTGCAACATGCTGTTTTATAATTCATTAGGAGTATTTCTTGCCCAACGCATGCTTTATAAACCAGCTATATATATTCATCAACTTCTAGAACACCTAGAAAGACATTTCAGCTTTCGCACTGACCCAGCAGCGTATGACACTTTTGTGGTCCGTAACTGGGAATTGGGAGTCTGGTTTGCTGTGTGCATCATGTGAATTTGACAAATTCAGAGTGATGTGCTAGAGATCTGGCTTTGAATTCCGCTGCCACATGACCAGCCTTCTAATTGAAGATGGCGCATATGTGTCTATGGTAAAAACCATCATTAACCTCCCATAGGATATTTGTAAATTTGTCTCGCTCTCTAATCGGCGTGTTGAAGTGTCCCATCATTCATGTGCATCCCTTTTTGTATCTTCAGGATATATCCGTTCATGACTTGTTGGGACTTTTTAGGTCTGGGTTTGACAGTGGTGCCATGAAACAGACCTGTTATCGTTATCCTACTTCAGGGCGGCTTTGGGTGCCGCCCCTTTTCTTTTAACCGAGGGCTCTTTTTGGTCAGCCTGATACAACCATTGGCTCAGTCCAAAATAGTATTTCACTGTCACCTAATGCAGTTGGCTGTTTGAGTGTATCTTTTTGCCTCCAATAGAGTGATTGCATTGAAATGCCCGCAGGGTGATTTTTACAATTCTAGGCCAGACTTCCAGCTTCTTCATGCTCGTTCTTCCCCCTTCCACTTTCCTCTCGTGCCCATTCCTCCTGGGTAATTCCCAGCACCCCTCTTTTCCCTATTTACTTCCCCGCAGCTCGCCATAACTTCCATTGCGCCTCCTTTCCACTGTGTGTCGTCGCCGTCCTCATCCCCCTCAACACTACTCCTCCCCCTTCCTCACAGAAGGCTGCCATCTTTGTTTCTGTGTCAAATCAAAGATGGGTGGGAAGGGAAGCCTTGATTATATAGTCTTTGCGTTATTTCTTTTCCTTAAAAATCAATAAAGTAAACACAAGGGGAATATGGATGGAGTGCTGAAACTTTTCAGAACCTCTCCCCCAGTCACAGATCTGGGTTGAATCCATCATCGTTCTTTAGCTCACTTCGCCAACCCAGTTCATACCCAGCTATATGCAAATCAGTCTTGACCCTGTGCTACATGGGAACAGTCCAGACCGAACTGCCAAGCCAGGTTCTCCCTGGACTGGAAACAAGCATCCGGGGACTGGTTTTGGGGTAACACTCCTCCACAGCCTGCTAGCTAGAATCCAGTGGCAAAGTGAGCAAGGGACCAACATCTGGGCATACTCTGCAAACCAAGTGAGGACCTAGCCTGGCAGTTTGGGCTGGACTGTTCCCATTGGGCGCAGGGTCAAGACGGATTTGCATATGGCTGGGTTCAAACTGGAATGGCATGGGGAGCAAAAAAAACAATGTATTTAGGCCCAGATCTCTGTATTGGGGTGAATTTATGACATTGCTCTGCATTCTGTCCATCAATTGTTCTTTTTGCATTTGTCACCCCGAGTGGGACGGGTATGCCCAGACATGGGTCCCGTGCTCTCCATGCCACTGGAGTCAAGCTATCTTGGCTAATGAGGGGTGAAGCCCCGATACCGGTCCAAGGATGCTTGCTGCCAGTCCACTCTGTTCATCACCACCCTCTTTTCTAAATCGTTTTTGGCCACTATAGGTGTGGCAGGGTATACTCAGACATGAGTCCCTTTCTCACTGCTCCATCAGGATTCAAGCAAGCCGGGCCGAAGAAGGCTGAAATGCCAGAAACCGGTCCCCGGTAGCTTGTCTCCTTTCTGGTGAAGAATTGGCTTGGTAGTTTAGTCTGCCCTGTTCCCATGATGCACTGGGCCAGTGTCAGACTGATTTGCATGTAGCCAGGTTCTGAGCTGGGATGGTGCAGTGAGCTAAAAAACGGTGATGGATCAAGCCCTGATCTTTGGACTGGGTAAGAGTGGTCTGTTTAACTCAGACACTCTGTTCATCACCACCCCCTTTTCTAAATCGTTGCTGCCAGTCCAGGCGGACCTGGCTTGGCAGTTCGGGTTGGACTGTTCCCATTGGGCGCAGGGTCAAAAATGATATGCACATGGCTGTGTTCAAACTGGAATGGCATGAGGAGCAAAAAAAAATCTGGATTTATGCCCAGATCTCTGTACTGGGGTGAATGTATGACATTCACCCCATTGTTCGGTCCATCAATTGTTCTTTTTGTAAAAATTAATAAAGCAGTTTATTGACGTAGACACAAAAACAGGACTATATCACAACCAATGAGTGTTCAATACATATGTCTTTTTATTTCTTAAATTTGTCTGGGTGCCCTAGCACATTAAACTTGAAGATACTGGCTTGTCCAGTGATAGTTGAGAGCTGGGCCTGTACCATTATTTTGATAAAAAGCGAGTGTGAAAAGTTGTTTTCTTCTCAGCTCGTGTTTCCATGTTCTTGTATTCTTTTGGGCCCTTTTTTCAGGCCTCGGATGAGCTAATGTTCTGTAAGAAGAATTCAAATACCAATGTATTACATATTTGGGAGTTGCTTGGCTTTCAAACTTAGGTTGTGTTAGACATCTCCCTGGAGTGCTTGAGAGCACGTGGACCTATACTGTTAATAGTCATTCTTGGGATGACCTCTGACCCGCTGAGGTCTACAAATTCAATGCTCTTAGTCCGTTTTTTTGTGTCCTGCCCTCATGTGTGTGTGTGTATAACAAAATCACCCGGATGGGAAATCTCTCCATTTCCCTTTAAAATGTGGATTCACATGGGTATGCACCTTTTCATGTTGAACGGTTACTTAAAAGCTTGTTTTTAGCTGGCCAGGCATTGGGAGAGGTCGACGCAAGTGTGAAAGATCAATTTTCCTTCCTCCTTTCAGGGTTATATTTTATTTATTCATTTATTTAATGCGATTTTATATAGTGCGAACATTACCCGAGGGTGTCAGAGCGCTTTACAAAAGAACCAGTTGCGATACATAAGGATTTAGGATTACATGAGTTACATAAAAGATACAAACAGAAAAAATTGCAAGAAGGTCCCAGCGGGATCAGTGCACCCCTGCTGCCATTCCTGGTGCAGTCTTTTTCCTGGAAGTTGCCATCTCTGTTTGGCGAAACCCAGCCTGATTTGAAGTTGTCGGTAGACAATCTGTTGTTTTGACACTGTGGCCTAGTGCTAGAAATCATGATGTTGAACTGTGCAAACTCCACCGATGAAGTCTCCCCCAATTTTAATAAATACTTTAAAATCTCCACATCTCCCATACCCAATCTCTGATGACTTTACACAAGTCATGTGCTTCGAGCAGAGCTGTGCTCCTTTTTGCATCCAGGCGTCCTTTAAATGAAACCAATCTGTATGAATGGCCTGGGAATATTTCCTTATTTTGTTGCTGATGTAGCACAAAATCGACAGGAAGCAAAGGCAGTAAGCAACAAAGGCGAGACCTGTTGGCTTTGCCATGGCTTGTTTGTAGTTGAGACCTGTGACCTGGAGTCCCTTCTGATCAAGTTCAGAGGTTGTTATCACCTATCCCTGCTCGCTGCACCCCTGTCACCATTCTCTGAAGCTGGGGAGCAGGACCTCCGTTTCAGGGGTGCCTTGGATACTTGTGAGGGGCAGAGCGTCGCCAGGCTTGACTGGAAGCGCATTGTAGTGCTTAGAAACGCACGCAGCGCTATGGTACTGCTGGCAGTGCCATGCTAAGGCTACATGTCACTCTCTGTGCCCTCTGGCGGTGGCACCGTCGGCACTGCTTTAATTAGCTCTACGCCCACAGATGCTGTGCCCCATGGGACAGGTTGGTATCAGTGGGCGTGCTCGTGCCTGGCGCCCAGGTCTCTGCCTTTATAGGATGTTGAGTTCCATTAGCCGCAGCGCATTCAAGCTGAAATATCTCACATACACGCATTTGTCTTATTGTGCAAACCTACAGTTCAAACTGGAGCAAAGTTTTAGTAAAATGCTGTCTTGGAACACAGAGGGCAAACACTTCTGGGGGGGGGAACATCCTTTACAACGCAACTTTTACCACGCAGTGCCTTTACGACGCAACTATTACAACGCAAACCATTACAACGCGTTGCGCAGGGGGGCGCTCTAGGATAGGGAATAGATTTAATTTACTATCCAACACCTTCCCTAGTGTCCACGGGGACTGGAGTTGGAATAGTAAATTAAACTATTCACTATCCAGCACCCCAAAGCGCTATGCGTTGTAAAGGTTTGCGTTGTAATACTTGCGTTGTAAAAGCATGCGTTGTAATGTCATACATCCCTTCTGAGGGAGGAGAGGCAAAGCAGAGATGTTTGTAATAACCGTACCGTAGCACTGAGACGATTGAGTGGAGGCCTGCATTATTTAACCGGATTTGAGTGTGTAGCTTTTCTAGCGAGCGAACAATGTATTCTCAAAAGACAGGTTTTCGAGTATTTTTTTTTTTTTTTTTTGTTTTTTTTTTTTACAGATTAACTCGCATTAGACCTGGATATTCGACCAAATGCGAGTTCCCAGTCGTTACTGACGGATAAATGCCACATTTTAGTCCCGGAAGCATTCACAATGGCACCTGTCAGCATACAGAAAAGAGAATAAGCCTTGTACAATTTGCGGTGATCACGGATGTACATTTTCATTAATGGTCTCTTGTGAACACCTTGCAATTTCGATGACTCGTACACGTACAGTTAGGATGCACTGCAGTCAAACGAGCGTGAATATGTTCCCCTTCTTTTTCTTTTTTTACATTTTTTTTTATTCGGCATTGACAGATTTGCTTCAAGTTCTTACAGTCCTTGGGCCCCGTGTGCTCAAGTGTGTGTGCTATGCTTTTGTGTTTTTACACTGACTGGGCTGCACCAGGATAGGTGCTTACTTGTTTATGCAACCCCCTAACAGATAATTAACATGGGAAAATACAGGTGTTGTCTTTTGGGAGAAAGTCTAACCTTTTAAATGCCACATAAGAAATGCCTTCGAAGCAGGGACAGAGTTTGCACATTTCCTGTTAAGAGTAACTCACCCCAGCAGTTCTTCCCACATTGCCTGATGTTGGTCCACCTAGGCCCAAACCATGCCACATTTTCAGGATATCCACAATAGAAAAATAAATACGTGAATCGAGTCTAACCAGTGATTGGTTACATAGCTGTTGGCTTGCATGAATCTGCGGAAGGATTCTTGTGTTGTGTACTAATGTTGGACATCCGTCATCAAACCTAACAAGAAAGAGAGTAGACTTGCGAATGCCGTTCCCTCCCTTCATAATATAGCCTTATAGCCCGCCGTAGCGGGCTATACCGGCTATTAGAGGCCCAGTACTGTATTAAAAGCCCACTACTGTGTTAAAGGCCCGAGCCGAAGGGGAGGGACTTTAACAAGGTAGCGGGACTCTAATAGCCGGTATAGCATTGCTGGGAAGGGCTATAAGGCTATTGGAACATTCTGCCACTAGAGGGCAGAATGTTCTAACAAATAAAACAAAGGCCTCTCGAAGCTCGAGGGGATTTAAATCCCGTTGAGCTCCGAGAGGTCTTTGTAAGAGATTGGAATGTTGCTCTGCGGGCCTTTACCGGCCCGTAGAAGCAGGGAACACTCCATTGTCTTCAATGGAGCTCCCAACATTCCAATGTTCTAATCGATATTAAGTAATCTGGATTTAGCATTTTCTTGCAAGGTATTTCTGGAAAATAGCACGTCAACCCTCCTACCCAACTGTGGTCCACCTGTGTGGTAATCATGTGAAGAAACCACCTGTAAGAGTTATTGGTAAGTAATTCGCTTAACGTGCTTTGAAGTAACTAAAAGCCATATCTGCAGTGAAAAACAAAGCATCCCAAATCAAAACTAAATTAAAAGAAGGGGCCAGAACGGGAGCAAAGGACGTGCTATTAGCTATTTACATTTGGTTTCTATAGCTTAAAAAGTTAAGGGTATTTATTACACAGTGGGAAATTCAGAGCCCTTGTCAAAATATTGGCATTAGCTAGAGGTGGGAAAGAGGTGGCAAGGATTGGTACAGTCTCAGTAGCCACAGATATGGAGGTTTAGAATCTGCTTGCACCAAAATTGTATCAGAAAATTATTTTCCAAATATTTCCCTTACAATTGAGTGGAAATGTATCTTAGGACAAGTGTGTGCCTTGAGATTGTCAGACCAGAAATGCATACTATTTGTGAATGTGTTGCAGAGTTTGCGTGATGTACCATCCAGAATCTTACTGGCTGTTTGCAATTGAGAATGGTCCACATCCTAGCCAGCCCTTCTACAGGATGACCCTTTGTTTCTTACCCACATACATTTTTCCAGTTGTCTCACTACTCAATCTTTGTGCCACTACTCTATTGTTGTCTTAAATGTCCTACCTAATGCACCTTTTTAATTTACCCAAACTGAATCAATGTGTTGCAAGTTAATCTTTCACTATCCCTGAAACCATTTGCTACAGTCTGTCCTTGTGGGGGAGGGCTGAAGAGGGTAGCAAAGCAGGTCCCTTCTCAATGAATATGAAATTCACACCCTGCATTGTTTTGTCAGAAACCCCACCCTATGAGCTAAAGAGGGAGGGTGAAGTTTTGGCATCAACCCCACCTTAGGAGCTAAAGAGGGTTGAGTTTTAGCACCAATACCATCCATCTTGGCGGCATTTCAGAGTGCCCAGCCTTAAAGGGACAATGTTAGCAAATGGGTCTGTGTCTCATTTGGTGACATCAGGCCAGCCCCCTCTCCTAAACTGTGGCCAGTGCAAGGAATGAAGTGACTAATGAGTTGCACATTCTCTGGTGTTCCTAAAAGCACATTTATGAAACCTCTACTGTGTGTGGCCTCTGCTCCGGCTACTGTGACTAAGATGCGGCCTAGGGGGGTCTCTGTCTCCGGCATAGAGTGCAGTGGTCCTGCAAGGAGAGCAAGAAAGATGGGCATCAGTGAGACTAACATCTTTACCTTTTTTTCCCCTTTTTTGTCAGTTGTGCCTTTGCTACCAAGTGAAAGGCTTTCACTTGACAGCACTCTCCTCACTTGAAACCCCTAATTCCGAACTTTTTTGTGCTAGAAGTTTAATAAATCAATTAAAAAAGCTTTATTTCGACAGTACATGTCAGAAAAGAAATGTAAATAATGATAATAATTAAAAACCATGAAGTACCTTGAAAACATATGCAGAAGAGCCCAAACACAGCACAGGTTAGCAAAGCGAATCCTCAACGTGATCCCATAATCTTAAAAACAATATAAACAATTAAGACCATAAAATAGCATACAGTTGTATACAATAAGCCCTAACACAGCGAACATAAGCTAAGCATCAATCTAGCCCAATAGACCATAATGGGTCCAACTAAATTGCAATGCAATTAGGTTAACAGTACAATTATTAATATTTAGTCTCAGATCTTATGACCCACATCCATCCCAGGAACGTGACGTGGCTATAGGAATTGCATATTGCAGAGCGGCATCTGAGCGCAACAGTCTCAGGGCAACACTGCTATACCTAATACCCACATTTTTGCAGGTTGGTTTTAACCATTTCTTTCATGTACCCGCATAGGCGGGACAAACAAGACATGGGGATATGTTTCTATTTGATCTGCCCAATTTGGACATTTGTTATCAGTGGAGGACCACTTTCATATAAAAGATTTTAGTGGGAGGGTACCTAAACGGATTTGAAAATATAATCTCCTATGAAAGGGCTTTGAAATTGTGTCACAATATAACTCATACCGGGGAAAGGGCTTACATTCTAGAAATCTCCCAGTCAGTTAATCGGTCTCAGTTGTTCTGAGATTAATTATCATTTTCCAATACTGTTCTTTCATTTTTCCTTTTGAGGGAAACGGTGCGCCCATTGGATGTTCCCATTAATGCTGCATCCCCATGGTAGACCGAGTACCTTTGATATCTTGGAGCCAGCAGATCTTGCATGAGCGGTCAGCCTCGATCACATCCCTAAGCGCATCCGCATAATTGGTCAGCTCTGGTGTAGACCATGTTCTGCACAGAAAGAGATTGGGCGAAATCTAGCTTTGTCTGCCAGCGATGTTCAGCATAGGTCATTAAGCAAGGGTTTGAGAGGGGTGCCTTGTGGAAGGCTTGTAATTGTTCAAAATCACTTATTCTCTGCTTGAAGTTTAAGTGCCCAGGAATACATAAGAAATGGCGGGAAAGTTACAAAGTTCATTCCACTTTTGACTCCATAATGTTTTCTTCCAAAGGCTGCCGCCCTAAACAGTTGGAAGCGCCTTACACGGTCCACTGTTTTATCAGTAATTTACAGGCATACAGAATTCTCTATCTAGATTTTCTCCAAATGCATACCTCTCAACTCGCGCACATGTGGCACATGACGCCCATGCGGGGAGCAGGTGGTCTCTCTCTCATACCTGTCTTTATACAAAAGGCTCTTCCCCCTTCTTGCTGTCAAAGCTCGGACAGTACAGGTTCATAATACATTTTTTTAAATCCTTTCATGGCAATATGTTTTTTTCAATTTTCGGTACTCCATTGAATGAACCCACCAACTGCAGATCACGGATCTGTTCTTTGTTCAGTAAGGACCCAGACACAAGCCTGTGTAACATAAAAGGCCACCTTTATTAGGAGAGGCTAGTAGTCGTTAAATTAATTATTAACAATACAATACAGGAGCCAGAAACACGCTCACTAATGCATAAGGTTTCCTGACATATGCCCTCCCTTAACGACTACCAAACTTTGCAACAATTCCCCAAAAACAAATTAACTTGCTTTTCCCCTTACCATTATCTTTTTCATTTTCTATTCAGGCTTTCTCTTGCCTTACCGAATCCCTCTCACCCAGCCTACCAATCCTTTTCAAACGAAATCCCTTTCTCCCAACTCCCATGCACCTCGAAAAGACGACAACCTACCTTACCGTGACATGCCTGTAAATAAATGTTTGAAACACGTAAAACATAGCAAATCATCGCAAACTAACATAAAATTATATCAAAGGTGGATGGGCCGAACTACGAATTGCCCTGCAACCCCACTCGCAAAATGGAATCCCCAATAAAGTTTGACTTCTTATGCAGTAAAACCAACCTATATATAGTTTAAGCCGCGTCCCTTGAACTCCGTCGGGAGTTGGAACCTGTCCCGAATATATGGCTCTGTCTTTGTCCCTGATACCTCCTTTGTGGCCTGACCCAGTTGCCCTAAAGATACCTCCCCAACTGAGACGCGAGTGCATCGGGTTCAGTGTCCGATTATGCACAAATACATCTTTGTTATAGAAGTCCGGCACGACATTTGACGCCGCACATTTAATATAAAGATAAAGAGGGGACAAAGAGTCCTACATGGGTTAGACAACAACTAACAAACACACAAACGGGCTCTTTGCACCGAATTCAGAAGCACAGCAGCTGCTTGAAAATGATGCAGCGGCCACACGGGTGATGGTTTAGTAAGGTCAGAGCCGGTCCTAGGCCTTCTGAGGCCCCGGGCGAAAGGGAAGATGTGAGGCGTAAGGTGGATGGGGGAGCCCGCGGTCACCCCCTCTGGTGTACAAACTCTCCCTAGCCAAGAATGGCTGTTAAAGGACACCGCACGGGTTTATGTCGGCTCTGACACGCCTCACGCGTCCTGCCCTCCATAGCCCCAGCTGTGGACTCCAGCAACCATACCGTACCGGTTTGTGTTTAACACCATGCGCGCGGGCCATTTTCCCGCTGTGTGTTGAGTTTTTGAAAAACCCTCGGTTCATGACGAGCTCAGCTCGTCATGAGCATACGACAGGCGTAACTCATGACGAGCTCAGCTCGTCATGAGCGTCGAAGGGGTTAAGAAACCGCTTTTGTAGCATAAGGCCGTCTGCTGGTGCTGGTCCGCGGTGAGGCTGTCGGCAGGGTAACCATTTCCTCTCCGCAGCCCATCAGAAATGTTGACACTGCCTCTTTTTCAGCAAACCAGGCTCGTCGTTTGGTGAGGTCACGGGAGAAATATGTTCTCTGGTGCCAGCGGGCCTGGCTTGCTCATCGCTGTGGTGAGTGCACAAGTCCTGTTCCGGGACGCACTGCTGGTCACCCGGGTGCCTGCGAGATGCTGCAGCAGGCTCACGCGAGAGGTGGGCGAGCCAGCAAATTAATGGGGTGAGCCGAGCCAAAGGTTTGGCTTGGTTGGCTCTTAGAGCCCGTGGGGAAGCCGAGCCTGAAAAAGGTTTGCAACCTAAACCATACAACATGCAAATATGATCACGTCTTTTGAGAATTAAAAAAGACCATTTCTTTAGCATGTGAAAGCTTTGACATCAATAGTATTTTAAAAATTAACTTGGATCGATGTCTGCGCCCGCCCCATCCCGGCGACAGTGCCATTGGTAAACTAAGAGGCAAGACAGTTGTCATGTGGACCAGATTTCATAGACACTAGCCCATTAAATCAAAGTAAGTGTTTTTTAGGTCTCGCGACCTATCGATGCGCGCAAGCGCATCGAGCGTAGCGAGAATTCATGTGGCGAAAACATCTTCAAACCAAAGGGCTTTCAGCCCCGCGGTTTTCATGCAGTGCCCGTGTACATGAACGCGCATCGCATCCAAGCCCAGCCCAGTCCTCCCCTAGCAGCACTCCTCCCACGCCAGCAACTCCCCCCTCCCACACCAGCACCTCCCCTCTCTCGCATTCGCGCCATCCGGCTTCTCCTCCCCTAGCAGCACTCCTCCCACACCAGCATCTCCCCCCTCCCACACCAGCACCTCCCCTCTCTCGCATTCACGCCCACCCACCAGGCTCTCCCGCCCCCATCAGGCTTCCCTCCCAATCCGCCTGCCTCCCCTCGCGCATTCACGCTCCCCCACCAGGCTCTCCCGCCCCCATCCGGCTTCCCTCGTAATCTGCCTGCCTCCCCTCGCTCGCATTCCCGACCCAGGCTCTCCCGGCGGCTTTCGTTTTCCGCTTGATTGCCTTCCCTGCTGCTGCTCGCATCGCACTCTCTCCTCCCCCCTCCCTTTTCATCCGCTTTAATCAGGCTCATCTGCTGCTGCCATTCTCCCCTCCCTTCTCGTTGTATTTCCTTCTCGTATTTTCTTGTTTTCATTCCTGTTCGCCAATGCTACTTTGAATCCATTCTAAACAGGCAAAAGCACTTGTGTGTGTTTTAAAAGCATGCCATGGCTTCAATGTGAGATGGCATTGCACAGGCTTATAGCCACAAGTTGAACGTGTCACTTTACCTATCCCGGTACATTCAGTTTCTGAATTTAAGGGCAAATAAGTTACATGTTCTGGTTGTGGCTCCACACTAGTGTTAACATTCTTGACTTCAGACATGCAGTTAGTGGGAGACGGGTCCACAGCGCAAAAGTGATAATCTGTTCGTCTTTTTCATCATTGCTCAAGCAGTAAAGATGCTGACATAGGCTTTGATTACAGGCAGAATTCTTAAGATTACTCAGCAAGAAAGGGGCCACGAGACAGACCTGATCACCGGCGTTCATGTGCTCTTGGAAGACTCTCAGCGGCTCTGTCTCTCGTGCACACACGCACTTATCTCACAAGCACATTCCATTCTCTCTCTCTCTCGCTCCTCCTCCTCCATGGGGCCTCCTCCCATCCACTCCCTTTCTCTCTACTGTACTCCTCTTCGCACGCACTCACTACCCTCTCCCCTCCTCCGAAATCCGCTGCCAACTTCTACTCCACACAGCCTATTCTATTCCTTTCACCCCCTGCTCCCTTTCTTGGCACCGACATCCGCTGCGGGGTACCTCCCTTCGTCCACACTATCACAGAATGTACTTCTCTTGAAGGGCAGCTCTTGACGCCTCTTGAACTCCGATGCCCAAAAAAGAAAAAAACATGTTTTTTAAACAATCCCAAAAGTTTGTCTGCCCTCTTTTTACTGTGTCCCTCACTGACTTTCACATTAAGTCCCCACCACATGTTATCCTTCCTGGCCCCACACTGATCACACTCCTGCCAGGTTAGCCCCGCCCTTTCGTATGTGTCTGGTCTGTTTCTGCACTCTCATGTTATTCAATGTTTCACCACACTCGCTGAATGTCTTGAGGGAGGCCAAAGATTGTTGACATTGTCATCCAATCCCTTTTCATGCGAGCCTGTAGGAATAACCGCACAGGCAGGGGTTCCAGCCCACAACAGCCCTCTCATCAGAACCTGCAAATCGCCTGCAGTCCTCTGGGAACCCACCCCCACAACAAATAGATCAAAGGCGTCCTCCCCCTGTGCGCCCGTGAGACCCCCCGGCCATCTGCAGGGCAGCACCGCTCAGATAAAGGCACAGCATGCAGAGTCACAGCAGCCAGTCAGCCTGTCTGAGACCCGGGGCCCTCCGTCTCCCTGTCTGCAGAGAGCTGCAGGCAGACGGGCCCTTTCACTCAGTCATCTGCTGGGACGCGCCGAGCAGCGCCTCGAAGGCCTGCTCGAGCTTGGCCTTGTGGTCTGGCGAGGGGCCAATTCCTCCCTCAGTTAGGAGTGGGCACAATCTTCTAGGAAGCTTTAAGACAGTTTCTATACATTGCGTGCCGCCTATACAAGGGAAGCTATCTCTCCAGCCTCATCATTCAGATGATTTAAGGGACAGTGTAAGACTGACCACAGTCAAACTACCTCCCCTGCGAGACTGCTGCTGTTCCCCACCCCGGATTACACACCATGGGCCATTCTCACCATACTCCATTCTCGCCATACTCCATTCTCGCCATACTCCATTCTCGCCATACTCCATTCTCGCCATACTCCAATCTCGCCATACTCCAGCTCCTATAAAATCAGGCCAGGGTGAAATTCTGATCACACCACTGAAGTTAGCCAAATTCCCATTACTTGATTTGGTCTACTTTTTTAAGTAACGCAGCACCTCATATGGATAGATTGAAACCCTTAGGATGGTATTACTTGACATATTTGTCCACAGGCTCGTTTGCTTAAAAAATATCCCCTTAGATACTGTTAAGCAGAATGGTGCAATGTAGTCCGGGCCATTACTACAGTTTCTGTGTTAAATATTAAGGGACACCACCACATCACTCAGGGACACCATCACACCACTCAACAACACAACCACACCACTCAGGGACATCACCACACCACTCAGGGACACCACCACAACACTCAGGGACACCACCACATCATCAGTCAGGGACACCACCACACTACTCAGGGACACCACCAAACTACTCAGGGACACCACCAAACTACTCAGGGACACCACCACATCACTCGGGGACACCACCACATCACTCGGGGACACCACCACATCACTCGGGGACACCACCACACCACTCAGGGATACCAACACAGCACTCAGGGATACCAACACAGCACTCAGGGACACCACCGCAGACCTTAGGGACACCAACACAGCACTCAGGGAGACCACCACATCACTAATGTACACCACAAAATCAATCAAGGACACCACCACATCACTCAGGGACACCACCACACCACTCAGGGACACCACCACATCACTCTGGGACACCACCACATCACTCTGGGACACCACCACATCACTCATGGACACCACCACATCACTCTGGGACACCACCACATCACTCTGGGACACCACCACATCACTCTGGGACACCACCACATCACTCTGGGACTCCACCACATCACTCTAATACACCACCACATCACTCAGCACCATAACAGCATCACTCAGCACCACAACAGCACTGTCCTTGCTGGCTAAGTACCAAAGCATTCCCATAGCCAATAGGACTCGCATTAGGAAAGTGTAAGCTATTGGCTTTGTAAATAACAATGCTATTAATTTATATATTTTCAATGCCAACACATATTAAAAAAATAATCGTCATTTACAATACCAATAGCTCACACTTTCCTAATGCGAGACCTATTGGCAACGCCAGTGCTTGTTTATACAGCTGATATTCTGAACTTGCTTATTTGAAAGTGTTTTCATGTGAACTAATGAAGGAGAAAATGGGATTGATTAAATAAAATATTTGCCAAAAATCACACAATTTGGTTACTTATAGGAGCCACGATTAATCCAGGTTTTCTGTTTTCGCGTGGATGAGGTAAAATAGGCGTGTGGGCAGAAGTCACATGGAAGCTCTGCTGGCTATGGCTTGAGGTTCCAACGGAACATAAGCTGAGCCAGAGCAAAGCTCCAGGCTCGAGCCTTTGCTATGCCCATAAGATTGCCCATAACAAGGGACCCATCTATCTAAGAAACCTTCTTACCATCCATTGTCCGATCAGAGATCTTAGATCCTCAGGAATGACACAATTCAAACTCCCTCGTATTCACAGAGCCAAAATGGGGGGTCGCTCCTTCCGATACCTTGGAGTAAAACACTGGAATGCCCTCCCCATCCATTTGCGTATGGAACCCTCAGAAACCCTTTTTAGAGCCAGATTAAAAACTCATCTCTTCCCCCAATAATACTGCCCTACTCCTCTTCCGTCCTTTCCCTCTGCTAGTTTAGTCTGCAGTCAGCGCGGGGATACACTGTTTGTGCGGCCAGGCGCTTTATAAATGTTTTTATTATTATTATTATTAAAGTCAGGCATTTGTTCCTGGCTGGAAGTGAAAACCAGACAGCCCCTTTGCTGCATGCAGCTTGCATCCCCTGCAGGGCACACCATCACAAGCCTGGACGCCTGCATGTTGTTTATTAGTACCAGTCCATCCTGCCTTGTTATATGACCCCAGGCATTAATCTAGCATGCAAGGCAGCATATGGGCGCGTACATAATACAAGAGCACACTCGCTGCAAGGAGTTTCTTTGTAACATATCAACAACTCATTGGTTCTCATTTTATCCACTATGGAAGGATAATGCTGAATGGACTGGTTGGGATTCAAACCTGTGCCCATGGGGGCAAAGACGGATTTCTGCTGTAGATGGTTTAGTTCACTGAAACCACCCCAAAACCTATAGATGCATACATATATTTAATGTTTTCTGAATGTGTTCGCTATTCATTGTTAGAAGGACAATATTAACCATCTTTTTATTTGAACTCAGTACTACCAAGGGTCTTGTGCCCTCAGATTTGAAGACCGACTTTGGCCCTTTGCTGAGGATTGCGAAGTGGCTCAGGCAGTTGTCTCTCCCCTTGAAGGACTTCCATTTAGGTTGATTGCGTAAACAATTTTCCTATGCTGCCATCCTGGATATCCAGCAGGTATCCTGCACTCTTATGCCTTACGTTGCTCATCCGATTTTAAATCGTCATATAAGAATCCTATGTATTGGGTTCTTTCAGCTCATCACATGCTTTGAAGGCAGTTTCCTGTAGTAGCGGAGAGCGCGGTAGAACCGGGCATGGACGAGTGCGAATGTTCCTGAGGAGAAGATCTAAGGAGCAACACCTGAGTTATCATCTCTTAATCATTTTGCAAACCAGAAAAAGCTACCCAAGGTAAAAAAATAAAATATAAAATGTTTTAGTCGCGTGAGCAGCGTTTATGGTGATATGTAGAGTGCCACCCGATACCTTCATCCTGGGAAGTGCTGAGACAATATTATAGCAGAAAGCTGAAGGGCAGCATCTGTGTGGATCTGCGAGTGGAGTTGACACTCTGTGCCTGTTGGCGGAGTACCATGGCAGCTTGCCTGGCTCAGATACCCATGTGATGCCAGCTCGCGTCACCGCATCACTCTTCCCTCCACTGCGTGTTAAGGCAATTTGCCTTGGGTTTCCCCAGTTACGTGCAGGATCGCACATGATGTAGGTGAGCTCAACTAGAATGCCAGCACTGGAGGTCTCCCAGGGGTTGCGGCTGCAGGGATTCCATTCCTGGCTTTGACAATGCACAGGAAAAAGAATGACTGGAATACAGCCGGGGTGATGGGACTAGCCAGTCACTAGAATGCCCTTGTACTTTGGAGAGACGCCCTGATAGCAGTACACAACCCTTCAAAGCGGTGCTATTCATGTTGGTACCACAGACTTGGTTATTGATGTATATAGGACTCCTGTGCTCCACGAAGCAAACAGCATTAAGGCCACCCCAAATAGCATGATGGATGGTGGATCCTGGACAAGGGTCCTAGCAAGCGAATGGTGCACAGGAGTATCTAGGAACGGTCAACGCGTGCATCTTGAAGTTGCCCTTGTGAGTGTCCACAGTAGGTTCAATAGGCGTGGTCCTTCACTAGCTATAAGTCTGAATCACTGAGTGGCTGCTGGAAAAGAGACTGCTAGTGTTCATGCTCCTAGAAGGGCTTTCTCATCGACGTGTAGCGCCCTGACAGAATCTCTGCTCGCTATAATTTTGATATTTTTCCTTGGGTCCTGCACGATCCTGGATGACCCCCGGTAGAGGAGTATGCATGCACGTTCTCCCACATGAGACCGTGACCTCTTATGATCCTAGATAGAGTGCCACACGCCCAGGTTCTACCACATGGAGCTGTGACCGCTGAGGACTTCAGAAAAGGCATCATGCAGCTATGTTGCCTCTGATGGGACATGTGTCTCTAATGGCACTGGATGAAGTGCTGTGCACCCAGGTTCTCCCTTGTGGGCAGGGCTCGAGTCTGGGTACCATGCGGGTGGACAGCGTCCCCTCCCTTATTTTACAGGGTGGACGCCCTCCTCCCTGCCAAACAGCTGGACTTCACTCTTTGGCCTCTCTGGGACGAAATCGGAGCTCACAGCACGCTGCTCATGTGCAGACTTCTCAGATGCAATCGCATCTAAGGGGTGAGCGAGGGGAGGCAATGAGCCCAATGGTGCAAGCCACCTTCCGTGACGTCACTTCCGTTTGTGACGGTACTTCTGGTGACAGCGTCCCCCAACTTCTTTTCTTGGGACTTGTGCCCTGCTTGTGGGACACTGTCCTCTCCATCGTCCCGGTCTTCAGTCAGCAGCGTTGAAGCCAGACCTTTTCTTGGATGTCACTTCCTGCAGGGGCCATCATGGTGGAGCCAATCTTGGCTTGTTTTGCTTGTGTAACAAAAAGCAGTGCGGGGGAGATAGGAACTTCTAAGAGAGGCTGGGCCCTTGGGCTGGTGTATGTCTGCCCGTGCGAGGCTCAAGTGCCCGCTGCATTCAGCGCATCGAAAGGGCCTGTCTGCTGAAACCTATGTTTTTGTTTTGCACCTGTAATCAAGCGGTGCAATCTTTCTGTGCCCGTGCACTGGTGGGGTGTAGATGAGATTCACCTGCACAGATACAGGTCCCTGGTGAATCCCACTTTTGGATCTGTGGACTGTGGTGGTCGTGTCCTGTGCCCCTCCCTTCAAGAGTAAGAGGTGTACAAGGCTAAGCCATCCGTTGGCATGAATGTGTGAGCCATGCCCACCTGCGCTGCAGCATAAGATGTATTCAAAGACGTTTTAAGGCATGGGCAAACTGGGCTCTGGCCCAGGGCCCAAGCCATTCAGGGGGGCCCCTGATACAGCCAGATCTGTTCCACAAAGAGTCTTGATCTGGTGACCTTGAATAATTCCCTAAACAGATTGTTGTTTTAAATACCATTATCGTTTCATTTATTTTTAATGTGGGTGATGTGTGTGTGAGTCTATTACAGACATTTTGCAGAGAAATGGTGGTCGTCCAAAACTCTGCAGCCAGACTTTTAACCTGCACAAACAGTAGGAGCTCAGCAAAACCTGCTTTGAAAGCTCTCCATTACCTCCCCATTCAGGAGAGAGTACACTTTAAGACCCTATGCATGACCCACAAAATCCTCCACAGCAAGGGCCCCCCCATCCTAAGCAACATGATCGGACCACACACTGTCGTTAGAAACCTGCGGTCCGCCCACCTCCTCCTAGCCGCTATACCCAGAATCAAGAGGGCTCGCAAAGGAGGTCGCCTCTTCTCCTATAACGCCCCCAAGCTGTGGAACTCCCTCCCCCTGTCCTTGCTCGCCGAACCCAACCACTCCACCTTTCGCAAAATTCTGAAAACCTGGCTGTTCCCATAATCCATCTTCCCACTTCCGCCAGCACACTCACTAGCGCTGGGACGCTCCCGGGCAGCCATGCGCTTTATAAATCCCTCTCATTTAATTTGTTTCATGCAACATCATAAAGTTAATTTTAGATCAAAACAGGACCTCACATTTGAGAAATGGGAGGGGGACCACAGAGATTATTTGCAGTAATATCAGTGAGCTGCAGCTGTGTTCCAATATTGAAAACACACATTGCAATGCCTGAATATTAGACGTAAAAACATTTAGCATAGTGCGCCTGTGCAGTGTCAGTGACCTGACCAAACAGTGCATTCAAGGGCTGAAATTGGTTTAAAAATTCAAAGCTATTTTGAACAGGGGCCCCCAAAATACATTTGACCCAGGACCCCCAAAATCTTTAAAATGTCCCTGGGTGTATTTACACACGAGTACCCCTAGTGCATGGGGCTTGCACGCTACATACGTGTTATTCAGACTCGCGCGCATATGTGAGCGGAAGCAATGGATCTCGGGCGCAGAGAACTTTTGGCGATTAAAAGTGCAACCTTGACAAGAAGACGAGGCCCCAGTGAACTGGAGGCGCATGAGCGTGTCACCAGTTCAGCCGGGTGCACCAGCAATCATTTCACAAATTCAGACTAAGCAAAAATTAGATAAATGTAAGGCGCTTGGCGGGCGCGCGCTTCTCATGCAGCCGAGCTGTGAGCGGCAGTCTTCCAGCAGCCCTTTGAAATGCTTCCCGCCTGTCAGCCCCATAAATACCGCTCTCGTTGTCGGGGTGTTCAAAGCCCCTGCTGCCCCGCCAGTCCCGGGATCCTCTGCGCCCACACGCACAGCTTTGCCAAGAAATGAACCAGGCACACGTGGAGTGCCCTGCACTGAAGACGAGCGCAGGTGTTCAGGTGGGCAGAAGCTTTCCCTAATGTGGGAACTGGCTGCCCGTTTGCACCGCACGGAAGCAGCCTTCTGTGCAGGGTCTGTGCACGCTGAGGAGACACACACGAGTTTAACCTTTTCAGCAAATGTGCCATTTCTATTGGAAAAAATAGCGCAGGAAAAATGATCCAGGCAGAAAAATAGCTAAGGATAAGTATCCTCGAATTCCTGCTCTTTAGTCAGTTCTCTTTCTGGATAACATTCCATTCCATCATTTTTTAGCTTATCTGTGCCATTACAGAAAGGGACCAACCGTTCTTTAATCAAACTTGATCCTGCCCCGCAAGAGCAGTAGAATTCCACCACAACACCCATTGATTTTGATGCTGCCCCCTATTTACAAGGGTGGCGTAAATAGGAGGCAGCGGCAGAATTAAGATCATGGAAAACCTGGTCTTAACTTGGCGAAACAAGGAGAAATGCTTTATTTATCCCCGTTTTTGCTCTCTCCATGTGTGCTGCCTTGTGCAGCACACATGGAAAAAGCAAAACAGCTTGGATTGTTTGTGTAGGAAGGTCTCCCTTCCTGCATATAAACAATCTTTTTTTTTTTTTTTTTTTTTTTAAATGACGTTTTGTAACTTCCATGTGTGCTATATTAAGCAGCACACATAGAAGTAACAAAACGGCATTCAAAGATTGTTTATGTGCAGGAAGGTATTCCTTCCTGCACATAAACAATCTCCCCCTGCCACAGACACCCTTGCACTATGGTGCAAGAGTGCCTGCGTTGCTGCTAAACTTAGAGCAAGCGCAGGGGGAAACGCAAGACTGCACCATATTCTTGTAAATCTGATTCAGCCTTTGTTTCTGAAGTGGCGGAGTGAGGCGTTAAGCCATGATCGCTAACGCCTCACTCTGCCACTTCTTTGTACATATGGCCCTAAATGTCTGATTCCAACATGTGGTGGATACTAAAAGTTGAGTTTAGTTGCAGGAGGGCTGAGGGACCTCGGATTTGTTTTGGTCCAGTTAGACATTTCGTTGAGCGTTGCATACATTTGATGGTAGGTTTTTCATGGAGGTGAGAGCAAAGAGTGAAAAATGCGAACCATTTTGTGATATCTCATGTAGGAGTGATCGTCTCAATAGAAGTGTACCTCCTTCGCGACTTTTGTTAATACACTGCTTCAGGCCCACTGCACCGGTTTCTTTAAACTAGTTTCAAATGACTTCTTTCTCTTTTAACTGCAGAGCAGTGACACTTCAGGTTTTTCTGATGTAGTACAGGGGCACTAGATTTCTAATAAAGATTTCATGTGTGCCAATATGTTGGAATTGGCCCCTCTCCAGTTTAGACTTGCCTATTATCCAAAAAGGCTCTTACCCGGTTGGAGATTGATGGTAAAATGAATGCTTCTGTCAGGAGGTTCTTTAATGGTATTTATTTTATTTTTGGTGTTTATATAGTGTGGACTTAATCGCGTGGGCCACAGAGTTCTTCTCATAAAACGAGTCACAAAGAGCTAGCTAATAACTAAAGCTGTCCTGTTTACTGGTGTTTTACATAGTACCTTTGAAATAGTAAACAGAATCAAGCAAGTCAGAGTTGGAGCAGTAAAACAGTGGGGACCCATTTATATATGGTTTCAGACAGATGAAGTCTTAATAGATGAGGTTTGAGAGCCTTATGGAAGGCTTGGACTAAGTGAGTTCTTTAGGGAGGTTGTTCCAGGAGCTTGTCAAGGGAAGGCTTGGTTGCGTTTTTTTTTTGTCACGTGGGATTTTAAGAAACTTAGATTTGCGTATAGTGTTTCTCATGTGGTGGTAAGTTTGCTTCATAGGTAGGAGAGCAGAAGGTTGGCCTTGAGTAACAGTCCCTGGAGGTATCTTAACCCCTTCGATGCTGATGACGAGCTGAGCTAGTCATCAGCCACGGGGGGCGTGTGCGGATGACGAGCTGAGCTCGTCATCTAACGCGGCTTTTCGAAAAAAGCCGCGTAGCGCAAAAATCACCGCAGCAGCGATGCGGTTAAAATGTGTTTAATACAGTCCATTTTTTTTCTTTCTTGACAAGGGGTTAAGCAATGTGTAAATTGGCTTTGAGAGGTGCTACAAGGCTTGGGAGCCCAGCTAAGACGGCATTACAAACATCAGCGCGTCCCAGAACCAGAGTTTGCAGCACTGCTCTGAAGTCTGCTGGTGGGATAGTGTGTTTGCCCTTTCGGGGGCGGTTGAGTTAGAAGGAGGTAGTTTTGTCCTGCTTGGATGTATGGGGTTGCATAGTTATTTTATGATCGCTGACTAAGCCAAGTGGTTTTGTGGGTCGTACTAGTATGGGAGAGCTATTTAGAGAGGGGAGTATGAAGCCTGTATTGTATTGTAGAAGGAGACTGTCTTGATTATAGAAGTAGAAACTTTGGGCTACATTTATTCATCAAACCTCTTACCAAGAAGAATTTGTGAGTTGCTATGATTGATGGGTGGGAAATTTTTAAATAAAGTTGGGTATCATCTGCAAATTGATGAATTTTGATGCCCTTTGCTTGAAGACATCGCTCTGTGGTTCCATATAGCGATTGAGTACGTATCAGGGTGTTGTTGAACCCCAGTGCTCCCCAAATGTGAGCGGTAAAGTTGGAGATCTGAATGTTTACGTTTGAATGACTTGAGATCTTAATGATGGGAAGGAGGAGAGGCGTTTCTGCACCTGTCCTATAGTTCCCATTCTGGTGGCTAAGATGGCGAGACAAGGTTAGTGGTTTATTGTATCCGATGTTGATCACCGGTCTAGCATGACCATGAAGCAGGAGTTTTGCTATCCAGTGTTCTCAATAAGTTGTCAAGTATTGGGAGAGTTGCGATTTAGATGTTGCATTTTAGTCCGAACCCTTATTAATAAGAAATCAGGTGGTTATTAGATTGGCGTGTCAGGAGTTGCATTGAAACTGCTTTTTCATTTTATTTTCCTCAGGAAGGGCAGTTTGGATGTTGGTCTGAGATTTTAGCAGTTTGGATAGTAAGGGTATGGTTTCTTAAGAAGGGGCGTTATTTGATCAGATATTTATTTTATTTTATTTTTTTTATTTTATGGAATTTTTAATGCGCAGCTACTACCCAAGGGTGTCTAGGCGCAGTATGAAACTTTAGGATACAGTGGTCAGCACATGAACTTATTGGTTGAAGAGCCAAGTCTTCAATGCCGTACGAAAACAAATGAGAGTGG